>NC_077233.1:114214574-115414574 GCF_027887165.1 Monodelphis domestica
CTGAATGCCCTAGTTGTTGGCATTCTCTCACTCTTGGAAGAATATGATATTTCATATATGCTTTATATTTCTTTAAGTGAGTATTGCCGTGGAGTGCAGTAAGCTCCTTGTGGGCAGAGACTGTAAGGGCTTTTGCCTTCTTTTACGCTGAGGCACCCTGGTCTTCTGTAAAAATGGTGATAGTGGTCCAACTCTCTAGTTATTAGACTTCTCAGTTACTTAAGGGTTGTCTAGTTAGCATATAAGGACTGGAACTCGGCTCCCCTTTCTTCTCTCCTTCATGGCTCTCTCTCCCTGCATCAACTAACAGAGCCCCTTTTATCTGGGAACTAGCTTTGTCTCAGTGGGGCTGAAAGAACCTTCCTGACTCTGTTTTGGCCCCTCTTTAAGTTCCTTCTATCAGCTGCAGGCTAGCCAAATCCCTGGAACCACTCTCTACCCTATTAAGACTCTCTTCAATCCCCAGGTGTTCTTTCCTCTATCAAAGTTCTTCTTGATCATGAGAATATGCTGAATAAACCTGCTTGCCTCACCTGCATGCAGCCTCTGTGATCTCTGCAGCACTGGCCCCAGAATATCCTCCCCAGAGCATCTTTGCATCCCTCCTCAAACCTCTGATGGCCCCCCTTCCCTCTCTCTCTCAGCTGAGAACCTTGCCTCATATTTTATAGAAAAAAATGAGGCCATTTGCTATGAACTCTGTCTTCTCCCTTCTTCCTCATCTCCTGTCCCTCAGATACCTTCTGCCACTCCTTTCTCCTCCTTTCCCGTCTCCTATGAGGAAGTGGCCTTACTCATTACCAAAGCCAACTCCTCTACCTGTTCAAGTGATCCCATTTCATCCCTTTCCTTCAAGAGATGACACCCTCTGGCATGCCTACTCCAACCTCTTCATTCTTTCCCTGCCTTACTGGCTATTTCCCTATTGCCTATGCACATGCCCAAGTCTCTCCATCCTGAAAAAACAAAACAAAACAAAACAACCAAACAAACCCTAACCCTAACTCTTCTATCTCTGCTAATGTCAAAAAGATCCTTTATAAAAGGTGCCTCTGTTTCCTCTCTTCTTAACCCCTTATAATCCTGTCAGGGTTTACATTATTATCTGATCTAAATCCCAACAATAAGACTACATCTCCAACATTATTTCTTGGTTGCCAAACCAGCAACCTTTTCTCAATCCTTATTCTCCTTCATTTCTCTGTAGCCTTTGACACTGTTCACTCTTTCTCCCTTGATATTACCTTCTCTAGGTTTTCAGGTACCCCCCCCCCCCCTAGGTACTCCTCCCACTTACCTTATTACTCCTTTTCTTTCTCTTTTGCCGAATCCTCTTCCAGATCATGCCCTCTTACAATAAAGGTAAGTTCTGCCCTGGGTCTCCTCTTCTCCCTTGGTACTCCTTTATTTTTTGGTAATCTCATCAGCTCTCTGGATTTAATTGCCATCTCTGGGCTGATGATTCTCAAATCTGCCTTTCCTGACTTCCAATCTCCCATCTCCAACTTCTTTTTAGACATCTCAAGCTGGATTGTCCAGTAGATGTCTTAAATTCAATATTTTCAATTAAGTAGGAGATGTAGTCTTATTGTTGGGATTTAGATCAGATAATAATGTAAACCCTGACAAGATAACAGGTCTTATGAAAAGCCCTTAACAACAATAAAAAGAAAAAAAAACATCTTGGAAAACTTAGAAAACATGTTTCATTTCCCCCTAAACCCTGCCTCTCCCCTCCCTATTATGATAGAGGGCAACAGCATCTTCCCAGTCCTTCAATCTCACAATCTAGGAGTCACTCTGGACTCCTCACTACATCTCACCTCTCTCCCACCCCATATACAATCTGTTGCCAAGGTCTATTGAGTTCATCTTTGTAACATCTCCTGAATGCATACCCTTTCCCCTTCTGTCCTTCTGATAATGCCATTACTCTAGTACAGGCTCTCATCACCTCCTACCTGGACTTTTGCAGGAGCTTCTTTCTGGTGGGTCTGCCTGCTTGAAAATTCCCCCCTCTCTCTATCCTCTGTTTCCCCACCTAAAGCACAGATCTGATTATGTCACCATTTACTCAACCATCTCCAGTGACTCCCTATTGCTTCCAGGGGCAAATACAAAATCCTCTATCTCAAATCTGACTTCAGATACTTTCTAGCCGTATGACTTGGGGCAAGTCACTTAACCTCAACTGCCTAGCCCTTACTGCTCTTCTGCCTTGGAACTGATACTTAGCATCAATTATTAGACTGAAAATAAGTGTTTTAACAAAAAAATAATAGCTAGCATTTATATAGTAATTTGAGTTTACCAAGTACTTTACATGTTATCATTTGATCCTCAGTATTACTCTGTAAAGTAGAAACAATTATTTTCCCCATTTCACAGATGAGGAAAAAGAGACTGAGAATTTGTGTTTTATTCATAGTTATTTCTTGAACCAAGACCCTCCTGACTCCAAACCCACTGCAGCACTAAGCTATGATTTGAACACCTCTCAGAAAGGAGGAGATCAGTGGTGGATCTGAGCTAGTGACAAACTGATTAGAGAAGAATGGGAGTAGATTTTCACTCCAGCTATAGTAAAGCTCTGATGGTTGGTGATGGGAAAAGTACTCAGAAAGTACAGAGGCCAAAGATGGTGGCCCCAAACTATGGCTCAGCTTTGGGGTGGGGAAAGAGAATCAGTTATCTAATTCCCTTAGAGTCAAGAGTAGTGCCCCTTCAGAGCTGTCTTCACAGTTGATTTTGCCTGTGAAGAGGGAACAGTAGCCTGGAGCCCATTGGTGGGAAGAAGAGCAGTTCTTGTCCCATTCCTTAATCAGCTCATGTAGGATGGGGCCAGAGAAGGGAGAGACCAAAACTTAGGGGAAAACAAAACTTGTGTGTGAGGGGCAAAGAGTCAAGATTACACCTGTATGGCAGTATCTCCTTTGAACTGAGAAAGGATTCAGCTGAGAACATCAGTCAGGTTGCCTCTGAGAGACGGAATGCCTGGGACACTGGCAGTCAGGTTTATAGTGAGGAACACTTTGGGCAGGACAAGGCAGGTGAAGGAGTCAGTCCCTCAGCCATAGAGACTTTTATTGTCTTTTTAAAGATCCTTCTTTGACTTCTTGAACTTTCCAGTAGACAGAAGAGTAGGACAGATTGGAACTAGGGTGTGCTTGGTATGATTACCCTATTCCCCAACTCTTTATTCAGTCATATGATCTGAATTATGAAACCAGAGAGTTTACCGAGCAGTGTTGGTGGTAGTGAATTGGAATTGCCACCACTGGACTGAAGAAATACTGGACTTTTGAATCAGGAGACCTAGGCTGTAGCTCTGCTTCCACACTAATTCTGGGCTCTGCTTCTCATTTTATAAAACAAGAGAGTTGGGTAATGTAGTCTCCAAGGTTCTTTCAGTCTCTAATAGTCTGTGACTATATGATATTTGGGTTTCATTTGATACCAACACAGTTTACTCTTGATTTCAGGAAGAGATAAATGAGTCTTCCTCTTCTTCTCTGGGCCTCATTTCCTGGTTAAACCAAAGTTGGACTCAGTCTCTAAGTTCTTTTCCAGATCTAATATACTTAGAACATTTTTTGGGGAGTGGGAGGGAAGATGGAAGAAGAGGAAGAGAAGAAGATAATAGCTTTCTATTCCCCTTTCAGTCTTCTCTTTAAAAGCATCTTTCTATTTGCTACCAAGGTTATCCTTCCATACATTCCTTCCCTGTAATTAGATTTCTTAGATGCCAAGTATGAAAAACATCTATCCTTAGCAGCTAGTTATCAAGAATAGGGATTGGTCTTATGATTTCTTTAATATAGGGAACTCCCTGATGAGGATATTCCCATTGTCAATTCAGGTCTGCAACTTTTCTGCAACCTGTACTCTTAAGAGAATTGTCTAGAGCACTAATAACTTAAATGATTTGCCTAGGATCACATGGGCAATGTGTGTCACAGGTACAACTTGAACTCGGGGTTTCCTAGCTCCTAGTCATCGATAAACAATCCAAATATATACACAACACAAAACTTCCTCTCTAGTTATAAGGGAAAAATTTTAAAATAGGAGGCAACCAGTTGACTAGCTTCCTGGAAGTTAAGTTCTGATTTATGGGATACTTTCACAGCAGCATTCTTGTGGTGTCCCAACATCTTTATCCTCCCCACAACTGAAAAAGCCATTTGGGTCCATTGTCTCAGGTGCCATTTTTTTTGGTATTTGTTCTAGGTACAAAAATTCTTAGCCTTGGTCTGGAACTAACAGGATGAAATGCAACAGAGACAAATTTCAATGCTTAAATTTGATTTTTTAAAAGTCACAGAATTTTAGGGGTGAGGGAGGTTCAGTACCAACTCATCCAACATGTGTTTTTAAAAACTCCTATAATACCACACATTATAAGTAACCATTTAGTCTGCTTGAAGACTGTTACCCCTCCCCACAATAAGGGGAGAAACCATTAAATCCTGAGGCAACTCCTTAACTTTTGGACAGCTCCAATTGTCAGGAAATTATTTTTGCAATATCCAAACATCATTTGCTTTTTTGCAATTTTCACTAGTGACTTCTATGGTGCGCATTGGGGGGGGGTCAACAGAACAAATCTAAAGTTCCTTTTTCAAATGACACCCTGACATAGGTACTCGAAGACTACTATCATATCCTTCTTTTGTTTTCCCTTCTCCAGGATCAACATTCTTGATTCCTTCAGCTCAAATTCATAGGGCAAAGACTTGAGATTGTTTATCTTCTTGATTGCACTCTGCTGTATGTTCTGAAGCTTACTGATGCCCTTTCTAAAGAGTTGAGCCCCAAACTGAACTTAATATTCCAGATGTTGTCTTACTGGGCAGAGTACAGTGGGATCACTTCCACTTATTTCCTGAAGTTACCCTGTTCTTAATGAAATCCCAAATCACATTCATTTTCTCGGTTGACACACACTACACTATTGACTCCATTAAAAATCCCTAGATCTTTTTTAGACAAACTAGTCTAGCCATGTGGTCCCCATCTTGTCCTTCTGAAGTTAATTTTTTTTGGAACTCAAATGTAAGACTATATTTGCCTGTAGCAAATTTCATCTTATTATACTGGGCTCAGGGTTCTAGTCTGTCAAGTCTTTTTCTGGATCAGGACTCTGTCATTCAGTATGTTAACTTTCTCTTCCAACTTTAGATCATCTATAAATTGATGAGCATGCCATCTATGGCTTTTATTTAAATAATTAATTAAAAAATATTTAAGCAGCATAAATCTAAGCACAGATTTCTGGAGTACTTCCCTGGAGACCTTGCACACTGACATTGAAGTATTAGTGATTCCTTTTTGGTTCTAGCTCTTCAAATGGTTCTGGATGCAGCTAATTACACTATCATCCTTCCCTGCATCTCATTGTCTTTTCCACAAGAATGGCATGAGAGATTTCATCAGTTGTACAAACACAGCATGTAGGAGATTGGAGCTTATCAACAGTTCAACAGAAAAGAACAGGTTCATTAAGAGAAATTTCAGAATGAAGAAGATGAGAGTCCCACTGTCTATACTCACAAATTTAGACCTATATTAGACCACTGAAGTACCAATCTAACCCTTTCATTTTTTTTAAACATTATTTTATTTGGTCATTTCCGAACATTATTCATTGGAGACAAAGATCATTTTCTTTTCCTCCCCCCTCCTCCCACCATGTATCCCACAGCTGATGTGTGATTCCACTGTAACCCCTTCATTTTAATGTATTGATGAGGAAACTGAGCCCCACAGGTTAGGTGACTTGCTCAAGGTCTCACATGTAAGGTAACAAGAAGCAAATACTCTGATTCAACATCTAATGCTTTTATGACTTGGTCATACCAAAGCTAGGGTTTTGCTTTCAGATCTGGGCACCATATTTTTGGAAGAATATTAACACATTGGAGTGCAGCCATTTGAGCATCTGTTGAAGGCTATGCTTAGTCAAGAGGAAAGAAGACTTAGTTTGTGTGAGTGAGTGGGTGAGGGAGGGCACAAAATAGTTACTTGAAGGACTTTCATGTGGAAGATGGATAAGTCTTATTCTTCTTGGCCACAGAGGGAAGAACTATGATAAATGAAGGAGACTCAGGGTTCAAATCCTGTCTTTGCCAATTATTTCCAGTTATTGCCAGACCATGGCAAATCACTTCTTTGGATCTCAGTTTCCTGAACTGTATAATGAAAGAATTAGAATAAATGACTTCAGAGCCCTTTTCTAGCTCTAAATCTAAAATGTAAATTGCAGAGAGGCTCATTTGTATTTAATATAAGGGAAAAATTAATTAGTACTACTTTGAAGTGGGAGAAGTTGTCTTAACAGGAAGTAGATTTCACTTTTACTTGAGATCTACAAGCAGAGGCTGGTTAGTCATAAGGATACTATTGGGACAAGGTTATTAGTTAATACAGGTTGGGTTATCTCACCTCTGAGATACCTTCTGTCTCTAAAAATTCCAATATTATCAGTTGAAATTCTTTCACTCATTCATTCATTCAGTTATTGTGGCCCAAGTCATTGAGTTACCTTTCGATTTAGGCTACTTCTCCCTGAAAACAATAATTCTTGGTCACTAGCTCATGTTTCCAGGGACAACAGAAGACTAAACCAAGGAACCAAGCAAGCAAAACTCTCCACAGTCTGGCCCTACTTTCTTTCCAGCTGCATTTTAAGTAACTCCCATTCATATACTCCAGACAAATAATACCCTCTGCCCCACCCCAACACATCCTGTGCTTTTTCTCCCTGCAAGCTTTTAAGTCCAATGCCTAAAATACCTTTCCCTTACTTCTTCACTTCTTGGATTCCTACCCAGTCTTTCAAGAACAGCTCAATCGTCACCTCATCCAGGAGTCCCTTCCTGATTCCCCCTTAAATCTCCCATGGCACAAAGGGTCATACCTCTCTAGTGCATTTATCATTACATATTATAGTTCCCTGTGTGTGTCTTACCCCCTTTAGATTGTAAGCTCCTTGAGGACAGGGATCGTCTCCTGTCTCTTTTTGTATCCCCAGTGCTTAGCACAGGGCCTGCCAAATAGAATCTGCTTAATGAATGTTTATTTTTTTAATAGATTATAAGCTTTGCACTGGCAGGGCACCTAATTTGTCTAAACTTTATACATTCTCCAGCCCTTAGTAGAATGCTGTCTGCACAGCAGATGATTAATAAGCATTTATACAATTAGATTGAATTGCATAGCGCATCAAGAAAATGTTCAATTGTTTTCTGATTTATTTAAATCCTTGCTTTTTCCTCTGCTTTGCTTCAGCATATGATTCTTCATAGCCCATTTGCTTCAGAGTTAGAGGCACTGATACTTCCTTCCCATTGGCCAGCTAGCTTTCTGAGGGACAGGTGCTGAGGAAAGCCTCAGAAACGTTCAAGGTAAACCATTTGGAAGATAGCAATAGTCCTTTATGGATAGAAAGCTGAGTCTTATTCTTGGCTTTATTTTGTAGGACTTAAAGCTAGATGGACTTTTTAGAAAATCTCTTCTGACCACCTTACTTTATAGAAGAAGAAAATGAGGCTTAAAAAGGAAAAGCTATACACTCCAGGTTACAAAGATAAGAAGCAATGTGAGGTGGTAGATAGAGTCCTGGACTTGGAATCAGAAAAAATCTGACCTCAAACCCTTCTGCTGATGCTTACTAGTTGTGAGACCCTTGAAAAGTCAATTACAATCATTTTCCTCATCTGTAAAATGGGCTACACTCCATGGGCCTCATGAAGACCAAAGAAAATAACATGTAAAGTGCTTTGCACATATTAAAGATCTTTGGAAACATGAGCATGGTTTAAAAGTTGGAGAGTAGAACTCAAAGCCAAGGACTTGGGTTCAAGGACTGACACACACACACACACATACACACACACACACACACACACACACACACACACACACACACACACAGAGGCTGTGTGCTTTAGGCAATTCTCTAAGGTACAGAAAAGGAAGCAACCTACCCTTGAGGGAGGGAGATTCCTCACCTGGGGCTGTCCTATACCAATGAAAGCATAGGTCCAGTCCCTGTCCAAATCCTAAACAGTCATGGCGGTATGAAGGAATGTTTTCAATCTGAAAGATCTTCAAAGCCTTGAAGATATCCCTCACATTGCCCCCTAAATCTCTTCTAGTTTCTTTAATAGAGCTTTACATGATAGGCTTTCCATTTGTTAATACCTTCCTCAATTGCAATGCCTAGAACTGAACAGTACTCTCCAGATGTTGTCTACCCTGTGGAGAGAACTATTGGGCTATTATCTCCCTCATTCTGGGAACACACACACACACACACACACACACACACACACACACACACTCACTCACATACGTACACATCTGCACGCTTCCATCCCACCCCCACACACGTTCTCCATAACCTAAATGACATTCACCTGAAAAGATCACATCTGTAAATTCTGATCAATTTAACCAAGAAGAAAATGGAGTTCACCTCTGCTAGTGCAAGGTATAATCTGGGAAGAATATGTCTGTTTATGTAGAGAATCAAAGAAGATAATAGTTCCAGCCTATGTCACAGGCGGAGACTAATCTTCGATTAAATAATGATATTCAGATGACATTTCTTGGCAACTGGTAGACCAGCTGGAAAAATAAATCAGAATTTCCACAGAGAATAGACTCTTTTGCCATCCAAAGCTGGCCCAGTGCAAACAACAAAGGTTATATATACATATTAATAGAGCATCGCATGGCTCAGCCTTCCATTTTTGCACACACATACACCACACACACACACACACACACACACACACACACACACCTGTTTGTACAACCAACAAAATGCCCATTCATGTCTAGGTGTAGATCCCACCCATACTAGAGCTGGCAAGCATCTTAGAGATTATATAGCCCAACCTCAGCATCTAATTCAGTTCAATTCAGTTAACTATTCAATAACTAAGCACATTCTGGGATTAAGTACTTTTCCAGAAACTAAGGGTGATACAAAGTGTAGGCGGAATCACTGCCTTCATTGAGTTCACAGTTTGGCAGGGGAAGAAAACACAAAAATAGATGTTATATACTCTAGTTCTTGATACATGCTTTATAGAGGTATACGATCAAGTATCATATGAGGTGCAAGGAAGAAGGTGGCAACACCCAAGGTAAATCAGGAAAGACTTCATGGAGGAGGTGGCTTTTTAAATTTGGCTTTAAATGGCATATAGTAATTTAATAGGTATAGAAGGGGAGGGAGAACATCTAAGACATAAGGACTACCCTGAGCAAAGACATATAATACAGCAAGACACTGTAGAGTATGTTTGAAGGGCAGAGAATAATTTTATTTAGCTGAGACATAGAATTTATGGAAGGAAATTATATGAGATGAAGCTGAAAGGGTCAGGTGATTCCACACTTACAAGTAGAGTAGGCTTGCAGAGTGTGGATTCAGAGTACCAGGCAAAAGAGATAGTATTTTACTTGGTAGGCTGTAGTGGGCACAATCATGGCAAAAAGTCCTTAAGATTTAATTTTCCTGAAAATATTTTTAACTGGGAAAAATTCCTTGAATGACATTTCTCACAAGGCTGTGTATCTGGCTACAGAGTTAGGAAAACAATAGGAGCCACTGGGGCAAGCCAGGACAGAGAGGCAGGATGTATGTTGGGGTTTGGAGCAAGAAACAGAAAAGGGACCACTTGGAACAGTCCTGCCAAAATGTCCCTGGATGGTGAAATCCCAATGGGATCCTAGTGTCCCATTACTGAAGCTAGAAGCTTTACCCGTCTTTAGCTTGCTTTAAGGATTCTGCAGCCCCAGAGAACACCAGTTTGCTCTTTCCACAGGGTCCATGAGTACTGAAGTCCTTGAAGGACTCTCTCCTTGTCTTGATCTGCTGGGGAGATCAATAGGGATTTGATGAGAGATTAAATGGCAATGCCCCTGATCCTAAGAGGAGTCATACCCCTTTACCTAGGAGGGGCAGAGGATGACTTTGCTGCTTGATTTTTTTTATTACTTACACTATTTCTATGTCCTAATTAAATATAATTACTATTAGATTGGTGAAACAAGCATGTTTGATAACAGACAATGGTGTACTGACAGAACCCCAGATATGAGCTGCATCACCGATTATAGAAAACAACCTCACTGATTCTAAGAAAAGTAGTAACATTTCTTAGAGATCCAATTGTGAAAGGCCATAGGACAATGCTGTAGATTTTTGGGCAGTGAAATAGCATGATCAGAGCTGTGTACAAGAAAAGATCAGTCCAGAACTGGTATAGCAAAAACAGGGAAAAAAGAATTAAAGTGACTAACTCAAGGTCACATGGGTGGCAGGTGGGAAAGATGGGATCAGTGTCCATTGAGTCCCAGACCAAGGCTCTTTTCTCCTGGCAGTGTTGCCCCTAGACTTCCACTTTGTTTGATGTTGGCTTTGAATGGATGCCATGTGAGTATGTCTTTGTGCCTGGACTAGTGGCTGCGGTTATCATGCCTGGAAAGCCCCTCTTGTCCAACAAGGTCCAAATTAGGTCGGTCGGAGAGAATCTGCAATGCTTTGTCTCACAGAGGCTGAAGAGATGCAACATCAGAAGAGATTTGCCTCTTGTCAGCATTCCCCCAAGCTCACGCTTGCAGTTCAAAGTTCTCCTTCTCTTGGTTTTTCCTCCTAGCTTGCTGAACCATATGCATCAGAGGAGTGAAAATAAGCTAGCTATGTGACCTTAGGCAAATTGTTTCCCTCCTATGGGCCTCAGTTTCTGCATCTGAAAATTGATAGGGCTGGATCAGATCACCCTCAAGGTCCTTTCAAACTCTAACATTGTGTGATTCTCAGTTTTTATTCTCTTCTTAAAATTCCACAAATCGCCAACTTAAAAAAAAAAATTCACTGGAGATTTGGAAAATACTGAAACCTTAATCCAGGGCTGTGTTTCTTTTCTTTTCTTTCTCCTTGCTTTATTTTTTGGACAAATGTTGTTTCTAGTGGAGAAGCCAGTCCTCCCTTCCGGTGTCAAGAAGCCCAGCTATTGCCTGGGGCCCTGGACAAAATCCATGCAGTTGTACTCTACTGTGTGCCCTTCTCAATAACAGCTGTGCTTTCTCTGGGGAACAGGGCGGAGTTTGTGGTTGAAGAAATGGTGGTGTTTAGCTAAAGATAGAGCCTTTTGGCCTCTCTGGGCTAGGAGGAGAGAGTGTGTATCTATCCTGTGCTGAATGCTTTCCAGACCTTTTAACACGAAAGGCCTCCTGGAGGTCTGGAAGGTGGAAGACTCAGCATGAAATGGAGACAATTCTAATCCTCATGCTTTGCACTCATGGAATCATTTCCTTCTAGTCAAAGATTTTTCCCCCCAAGGAGTCCCAAATGTCTTCCAGGGTGTCCTACGGCTAAAAAGGACCCACTTAATCAATCTTTCTCTTTCTCTGGCCCTGCTCCATGCCTAGAGTGATAGGGACTGAAAAATGACTTCAAAGCCCATCAAGAATGACTGCACATCTGAAAGAAGATCACATTCCCATGCATTATGAGCAGATAGAAGCAAACATGGTAGTGTTTAAGGGTAATTAATAGTGTCCAAGGGAGGGAACCCTTCTTGAGTTTCCATGAGTTCAGTTCAACAGCCCTGAAAGCCTTTTCTAAACATTCCTTTCACTCTCCACTTAGAGAAACACTTTCCCCCTCCCTTAGAGGATGAGCACAGGTTAAATCTCCTTATTTACTAACTTTTTTTGCTGCCTACAAACATACCCATGTTTCCTTCATCTTAAAAAAAAAAACCCTTAATTGATCTGATCATCCCCATTAGCTGTCACCAGATACCTCTCCTTCCATTCTCAGTTAAATCCCTTGAGAAAGCCTCTTCTACTTCCTCCCCTCTCATTTCAAAACTTTCTTGAGTCTGGCTTCCAATCTCATGATTCAATTGAAGCCACCTTTCTCAAAATTACCTATTGCCAAATCCAGTGGCCAGAGTGCAATCTTCATCTTTCCTGACCTCTTGGAATCCTTTGACATTTTCCATCACTCTTTCTACTTGGTTATTCTCTCTTCTCTAGATTTTCATGGTACTTTTCTTTTCTGTCCTCTCCCTACCTATATACCCATTCCTTTTTCATCTCATTTTGCTGACCTTTTGTCTAAGTCATATCCACCAACCATGGGTGCCCTACTAAGGCTCTCCTGCCTCTCCACTTCTCCCTCTATGTTATCTCAGTTGGTGATCTCACCATTTAGTTCAATGATCATTTTTATGAAGGTGATTCAGATCATATATATTCAGCTCCAGTCTCTCTCCTGATCTACAGTCTTGATTTACCATCTGCCTTTTGGACATCTTGAACTGGATGTCCCTCTGCTATCTCAAAATCATCTTCTCCCCAACCCCCCAAACTCTCTCCTCTTAACTTCTTAACTTTCCTATTACTGTGGAGGTTACCACAATATTTATTCACAACTTTGGTGTCGCTTTTGAATTCTCACTTTTCTGGCATATCTAATTTGTTGTCAGATCTTGTTTTCACCTTTCCAAAATTTCTTCCATGTATCCCCCTCTCTCCATTTACACAAGAATCACCTTTTGGCTAGATTATTGCAATATTCTTCTAATTAGTTTCCCAACCTTGGGAGAAGGAAGAACCTTACCTCAAGTGAAGGTATAGACAGTTGCAGCAACCAGAGTGCAGACAAGGAGGTTGGCAAATGAAAAAGACTTTGGTAGCAAGTAGGGTCCCACTATACCCCCAAGTCCTAATGGAACCATTGATCTTAACTTTGTCTGAACTCCTGAATTTGAGGCTTCCCTGCCCACAGTGGAGATGACTGCCTTCTCTGGGGAAAATTTACAAACTGAAAGAGACTGGTGCTCTCTTATATTTGTTTTATTTATTTTTTTATTCATTTCTAATTTGTTCCTCCCTGGGCAAGCTCTATCAGCATTAGTTTCCTCATCTGTGAAATGGAAATGATAGAACCTGTTTCACAGGGTTGTTGTAAAGAGCAAATCAGATTAAGTATGCAAAGTGTTTTTCAAAATTTAAAAAGTCATATAGTTATTAGCTGTTATTAATAATAATCAAGTTATTATTATACCTCAGTAAATGACCTCAGTTGAAAGGCAGCAAGGATGGGAATTGGGGCATGGGATTTCTAAGTGTGTGGGGACATTGTGAACAAAGGATTTGACTGGGTAAATCCTTATTAGTCCTTTAGACTAGGAGATGGAATCTAGACTACCTCTTGTGAGAGATGGAGTGAAAGAGAGAAATTAGAACCTTTCCTTGAGACTAAAGCCTGTGATCTGGGGCTGATACCTCAGAATGTCCTCTGATGATGAGTGACAACTCGAGTGAAAGCTGGCTTGACAGCATATAGATCCCTTTCTTTGCTGCAGAATGGCCAATAGCAATAAAGTTGGACACAACTGAAGTGATTGAACAACAACAATAAATATCTGAGCAAGGATCCCCTCTAGAAAACCCTCAATAAGTGGTCCTCTAGATGGTCCTTGCAGATCTTCAATGAGGGAAGGTCTATCTTTAATGAGAAATGATTAGTTAGTCTTCCAGCATGTGCTTCACAGTTATAGTAGCACTTCTTTATAGGGGAAGGATATTTCTCTGGGTGATTGATGTTTGAAAGAGATTTGCTGAGTATGACTCAAAAGTGAGACATTTGGGTTGCCATCATTCAGGGGCTCTGACTTAGCTGATGCGGCACTCTTCTTCATTTGCCAACCTCCTTGTCTCCACTCTTTTGACTGCAAATCTAATTTGTTGCCAAATCTTCTTGTTTTTGACCTTTTCAACATTTCTCCTGCGCAGCCCCTTCTCTCCATTCACACAAGTCTCACCTTAGTGCAAGCCTTCATCACCTCTTGCCTAGATGACTGCAATATTCTTCTAACTGGCATTTCAGGCAATATGGTCAAAGAGGTACAATATTAGAGAGAAATCAGCAAAATTTGGGTTTTAATCTCGCCTCTGCTACATATCAGCTGTGGGAAAGTCACAAACTTCTGTACCTCAGTTTCCTCATCTATAAAATGGTTTTAATATTACATGTGGTACTACTTTCCAGGGCCAAAATAAGGCTCAAATAAAATCATTCAAAGTGTTTTGCTTCTCTTAAAGTCTTATATAAATGTCAGCTAATATTATTTTTGCCTCCAGTCCTACAATTAGTGGAAGGATGGTGTGGTGTGGTGGTAAAAATTTTGCTTTGGAAGCAGAAAATCTGGATTAAAATCTTGGCTTTGCTAGATACTTACCTGTGTGACCTTACGCAATTAGGCTGAAGATTTAGTCCTT
This sequence comes from Monodelphis domestica, assembly GCF_027887165.1. NCBI lineage: Eukaryota > Metazoa > Chordata > Mammalia > Didelphimorphia > Didelphidae > Monodelphis > Monodelphis domestica. The sequence goes on from NC_077233.1 coordinate 114,228,885, forward strand.
AGTTGAAGGGCTTGTTGCCGCTATAATTCCTCCCAGTTAGAGTCAGTTCTGAGAATTGAACCTAAATCCCTCGGGACTCCAAGTTGTGTTCTCTCTAGTACTATGCCAAGCTGTCTTTCAAAGTCTAGTCTTAGTTTCCAGGTCGTCTTGTTCCTGGGACACCAGGTCTGCTTTTGTGACTGTGACGTTTTTCTTCCTCACTCTTGAAAACTTGCCAGCCTCTGACTCACTGCCTCATCTTGACCTCCTTATTCCTTGGATCTAGTCCATCCCTTCATTTTGTTCCCAAACCTTCATCTTAGTCTTTGCCTTGCTTCTTTCTCCAAATTCTGGCTCCTGGTCCTCTGCACTCAACCATCACTGCTCATAATCAGAGATGTTACCCTGTAACCTACAAATTCCTTTGGATAGATTTCAGAAGGTCTGGGAACTTAGAACTTTTAATATTTTAATGATTGCATTAGTCAAACAATAGAATTAGTTTCCTTTGTGATCCTCTGTATCACAATTTATATTTTCAAACACTACTCCGAGAAGGGGTCTATAGTTCTCACCGAACTGCCAAAGAAGTCCTTCATCCAAAAAAAAAAGGTCTGATTCCAAGTGACAGTGAGAATAATAATATCTGTTCTACTGGCCTTCTAGGGTTGCCGATATCACATGGAATAAACTAGATTAAACATTCTTTGAACCATAAAATATGCAAATGATTTGGCTTCCAGGACTCTTGAAGAATAAATGTAGCAGGATGACAAAACAAGGGTAATGAGAGAGCATAGTATAATGGATAGAGTGTTGGACTTGGAATTAAGAAGTTCTGGGTTTGAATTCTGACTTGGACACTTACTAGTTGTATGATTTTTAGCAACTCACTTAACTTCTTGGGGCCTCAGTTTCCACAGTTATAAAATGAGGGGGATTGGACCAGTTGACCTGTAACGTCCCTCCATCTCTAAAGGTTACTCTGCTTGCAAAGTCTCTATGTTTGCCACATTATTTCAAGAAGATGCCAAGTAAGTAAACAAACTGGAGCATTCATCAATGGCCCAGGCTGGCTTTGGGCAAACACCAGATAAATAATGACCATGATTTACAGGTCAAATTATTTACAAAATCTCCACTAGTCTCTGAAACTTCACTTTAAACAAGGTTGTCCTTTTGTGCAAAAAGATTGTCCTCTTCAGACTATTTCTAACACTGCCAAGGAAGTCAAGGCTCTTACCCCTTAGGGTATATTTCTGGGAACAATGCTTTCTGTGGTAACAGGGGATCCAAGGCAGTCCAGGTGCCCAGGGCTTTAGAGCAGCGACTAGGAAATGCCAGAAATGAGAAGAAGAGATGCCAGACAAAGTATTCTGGGGGATAAAAAATGAATCAAAGCCATAGCTGTCAGACTCAGGGGACTTCCCATTGAATGCTACAGCTCAGCATGGTGGAGAGAGAGCTGGACCTGGCATCAGGGAAATTAAGGTATGAACTTCCCCTCAGACATTGGCTACTGGGATGAGCCAGAGCAATCCCTTCATTTCCAGAGCCTCAGCTTCCTCAGTATCATCCTCTCTCTTCTCTTGTCCAATCTCAGAGGATGAAGTGGTCCTTCACCTTGCCAATGCCAAATCTTGCATTTTTGCTCATGATTTCATCCCTTCCCATCTCCTCCAGGAGGTTCTTCCTTTTTTAAGAGTCTCCTCTCCCTTCCTGATTTTCAACATTTTATCCATTGATTTCTACCTCCTACAAGTAGACCAAGATTCCCTTCAACTGTAAAAAACAAACAATAAAATATCCCATGACCCTTATATCCTCTTAAGTTATTAACATGGATTTCTCTTCCTGTTCACATTCACAACTCAACTTCTAGAAAAAAATGTCTTCCTTATTTTCCTTCTTCACTCTCTGCTCACTTCTCAACCCCTTGCCTCAGTTTCTTTATTGGTACAGTGGGCAGAGAATCACCCTTCTACCACTTAACTCTGGGCTACTGTCAGAAAAATGCTTTAAAAGAATAACAATATTAAAATAATATGTAGTGTTTATTATTATAATATACATATGTAAATAAATTATATATAATAAATATATAACTATATATAATATATATATATACACACACACACACACACACACACACATATATATATATATATATATATATATATATATATAAAACAATGATTTAAAGTTTGCAATATAGGATGTCCCTAGCATTCTAGGGTACAAGATTCAGAGTAACTTAAAACTGACAACAACCCCAAGACTTTTGGGACACTCTGGGTGATCTCATTTGTTCCTTCTAACCACACTGTAAGGTTGTTGCTGTTCAGATGTCTCAGTTGTGTCTGACTCTTTGTGACCCCATTTGGGGTCTTTGTAGTAAGGATACTGGCGTAGTTTGCCATTTCCTTCTCCAGCTCATTTTATTGATCAAGAAACTAATTGTGGTGCGGATGTGACTCTGGGCTCTTTAGGCCTATACCAACAGAGGATAAGCTCTGGTCCTGCCAAACTGGAAAGATTCCAAGTCTGTGAGTCTGTTTTCTGAGGGCAGCCTAAAAGGGTGGCTCATCCCCAGAACATTGGCCATCCAGCAATTAAATGTCTTTTGGCTAAAATACATAAAGATCCCTTGGAGGAGAGGGTGAAGGGAAAAAGGAACTATTTCACTCACCGAAGTCAAAACCTTCTACGACATTAAATCCGACTTCAGAGGTTACCTGAGACATGTGGTAGTTAAATGACTCACCACAGCAGGTAAGTGATAAAAGCAGAATTTGAACCCAGTTTTTGCTGACTCCAAGTTCAACATCCAGCCATTCCCAGCTCCCTCTACTAACCCTGTGTCTCTCCCTCCAATTGTCCACACAGCGACTCATGAGTCTCTGGAAGTTTGAAGGGGATGCCAACAGCCTCAGAATTAGAAAAAAGGTATCTGCAGTGATGAAATCTTGGGGATCTTGGACCAGACAACTTCCAGAAGATGCACTCCTCAAAGGAGTGGGTTAAATGGGAGTGGGGAAAATAGGGAAGGGATTACTGGAAACAGAGATTCTTGAACCAGCGTTGGAAGGGAATGGACAGCCTCCAAGACCAAGCAGAGAAAGATGGCTTTGACATGATAAAGATTCATTGTGGGTTCCTGAGCAGCGTTTGAGGAAGATTATTCTAGCAGCTGTGTGTGGGATGAACTAGAAGAGAAAGGGGTTGGCACCCTTTCTGTTGGAAATTAGGCCTGACCCACAAGTATCATAACATGTGTCTTTTATTTATGACCCCTAAAAAGGGTGGGTGTGCTTTTGATGCTCATGCTTTGGCCATAGATGAGGGTGGATGTGTTTTCCCCTCCCATAGTCTGTGTGTCTTCTTTCTTCCCTTCACTAAAGAGTTCTGAGAACGTGCTTTCCTCAAGTGCTCATGTACACATTTCTGTCACCTTGGGTTCTTTCCCCTTGTTTATGTAGCCTGGGTTGTTATTATGTGTTCAATACCTAAAAGGGAGAGACTGGAAGAGGGACTGGGTTTGTGGCAGGGAACTCTTAGGTGTGGAAACTCTTTCTTTCTTGATTTTATTATTGTCCCTATTTTACAGATGTTGCAACAGAGGCCAAGAGGATTTAGTGACTTTCCAAGGATCACATAGCTAATAAATGTCTGAGGCAAGATTCAAACCCAGGTCTTCCTGACTTTATTAACTACATGGTGCAGTAGCTAGAACACCAGGCATGGAGTCAGGAAAGGCTCATCTTTCTGAGTTCAAATATAGCTTCAGACACTTGCTAGCTAGGTGGCCCTGGGAAAGACATTTAACCCTGCTTGCCTCAGTTTCCTCATCTGTCAAATGAGCTGGAGAAGGAAATGACAAACTACTCTAGTATCTTTCTTAAAAAAACAAAACAAAACCACAATACGACATCACTAAGAGTCATACACAACTGAAAACAACCAAATAACAAAACAGCCTTCTCTAATCTTTCATCTTCATATATTATCCAGCCAGTTAATAACCATTTATTAAGGGACTACTATGTGCCAAGCATTCTACTAAGTGCTGGGTATCTGAAGAAAGGCAAATAAAGTCTCTCTTCTCAAGGAGCTCGTGTTCTAGTGGAGTAGGTAGCACACAAACAACTTAGATAAAGGATGAATTGGAGATTATGAACAGAAGGAAGGCACCAGAATTAGGTGGGATAAAGAAAAGCTTATATCTCATAGAAGATACGATTTTCCTGGTCCTCAAAGGAAAGCAGGGAAGCCAAGAGGCAGAGATGTTGAGGGAGAGAATACCAGACATGGGAGAGAACCCATGAAAATGCCCAGAGTCTAGAGATGTATATTTCATTCAAGAAACAGCAAAGAGACCAGTGTCCCTGAAGTGCTGAGTACCTGGAAGTGGGTGTGGGTGGGTATAGTCTGGAAGGGCAGGTCATGAAGGGCTTTGAATAGCAACAAGGAAATGACTCAGATCTGACTCTCCAAATATTGCTATTCCAAATGTTTCTCTTGAAGAATGAGAATGATCCTAGATTTTAAGCTCAAAGGGATTTTGGTGATCATATAACCCCTTTGGTAGATGATGAAGCAAAGGAAATAAAGTAAATAGAAGTATAAGAAATCAAGCTTTCTAATCAATCAGCAAGCATTTATTAGGCACCTACTGTATTCCAGGCACTGGGGATGTAAATACAAAACCTGCAATAATCTCTACTCTGGGGGATCTTCTGTCTTATGAGAGAGTACATAAATGGTTGCATATGCATGTATAGATGGCACTCGATGGAGGAGAGAAGGGAAATCCTGCCTCAGGAGGTGCTGAGTCTTTAGGAAGCCAGGGATTCCAAGAGGTAGAGGCGAGAGGGTGGACATTCCCTGCATGCAGAGTTCAAAGGCAGGACTCATCCTCTGATTCCCAACACAGTCCTCTGCTTATTAAACCCCACTGACTGTCCTAGTGGGAAGGATAACTGTTCTTGTCTTCCATCAGACCCCCTTTTTTTTAGTGAAGCGTATATGGAGACCATAGCTTCAGTAGTAATGGTAATAGCATGAGGCAAAGATTGTTGGCAGGTGGTGGTTACTTTAGGCCCTAAGGGGGACTAGATAAAGTGGATAGAGCTCTGAACCTAGAGTCAGGAAGACCTGAGTTCCAATCCTGCATGAAACACTAGCTTTGTGACCTTGGGCAAGTCACTTAACCATTCTCAGCCTTGGTTTCCTTATCTTTAAAATGGGGATAATAGCATCTACTTCATAGAGTTGTTGTGAGGATGAAATGAGATATTTATAAATCATTATATAAGTATTAGCTATTATGATAATCAATATCATTATTATCTGGTATAGAGTGGCTAAATGGTGCAGTCAATAGAGCACCAGCCTAGAGTTAGGAAGACCTGACTTCAAATCTGGCCTCTGTCGATTACTGGCTGTGTTACCCTGGGCAAGTCACTTAACTCTTTACCTTGGTTTCTCATCTGTAAGATGATCTGGAGAAGGAAATGGCAGACCACTCCATTATCTTTGCCAGGAAAATTCCAAACAGGTCCATGAAGAATCAGACATAACTGAACAACAAAATTATGATGAGCATTATATGGAATTAAAATGTTTAGATGTTATTCGGGAGGACCAGCCATTCTTATTCTCAGCCAATAGTCTGATTTTTTAGGAAAAGTAGTTCTGGACAGGTGAGTAGGTTCTTTTTTTATCTGAATGGGGGTCTAGTAAATGCCTCTGGCCCATATTATGGCCCCTGGAGATAATACTAAGGCTCCTCTCAGAAAGGTAAGTGGCACAAAAGAAACTCCAAAGAGCACGGCAGTTAGAAGAAGTCCAGGGCTCCAAATGTCTCTAGAGGACCCAGAGGGCCACCTATGGGTGCTCTCAGTCACCCAGCCCCTCTCCCAGAGAGCCAGCTCCTTAGTGGAAGTGAGGTAGGTCCCTGGGGCAAAGGAACATCAAAGCCTGCTCCAGCTCCAGATCCCATGAAAACAATGGGAAGGAGGGCTGGGAGCCAACTGGAAAGAGAGCTGACACAGGGAGTACCGGGAAGAAGGTCAAGGCAGAATGGGCAGACGTCTGGTCCATCTCTCCCCTGCCCCCTTTTCTAGAAGAGGACACGGAGACCCCCAAAGGAGGGGAATGAGCCAAGATTTGAACTCGGGTCTTCTAGCTCAGAATCCCCTACTCATTCCATGAGAGGATGCTTGGGAAGGAGGTGGGCAGGACCCAACTTAGCCTGACACAGAGGAGTGCCGGGTGCTGTGGTCAGCTCCGAGCTCAGTCCCTTTAAGAAGGAGCCTGTTGGGGAGTGTTGAATGACTCACACCCTTACCCCCAAACTGGGCCTCACTGGGAAAAGGGGAAAACCTCCAGACAAGAGGCCAACAGGGTGGCCAGAGAGGCAGCTGGAGCCCTGGTCTGCAGGAGATCCTACAGGGGATTTTTCCAAAGAGCATTCTGGAACGAGGCTTGCCCGGAAAATTTGGAGGGGGTGTGAGAAAGGAACAGAAAGGCTGAAGAGCTGAGGGACTGAGGGAGCAGCAGGCAGAGCTGTCCCCGAAACCTTGCCAGTAGGGGAAGCCTGGGAACTTGGAATCATGGAGCTGGAAGAGCTCCCAGCACCTTCATTTGACAGAGTCCATATAGAGTCCACAGAGGGGGAGTCACGATGAATAAAGTCTCACAGCTAAATTGTGGCAGAGCTGGGACTATCAGGATCGTCAGGGTGCCAAGAGATGTCCTGACAGGAGAAAAGTCTTAGTTCTAGAGTCAGAGGGCTTGAGTTCAAGTCCTGACTCTGTCACCAATAGGTCACATTAATTAAATTAATTAAACTGTAAGCTCTTGAGGAAAGGGACAGACTTTTACTTTTCTTTGTATCTCCAGCACTTAAATATTGTGCCTGGCAGAGTGTAGTTCAATTATTTCAGGCATATCCAACCCTTCATGATCCCATTTGGGTATTTTCTTGGCAGATTTAGTGGAGTGGTTTGCCATTTCCTTTTCCAGTCATTTTACAGATAAGGAACCAAGGTGAAAAGGGTTAAGTGACTTATCCACGGTCACACAGCTAGTAAGTGATTAAGGCCAGATTTGAACTCAAGGAGATGGGTCTTCTTGACTCCAGGACTGACTCTCTATCCCCTGTACAACCTATCTGCCTCTAGCACATAGTAGGTCCTTAATAAATGTTTATTGACTGACTGGCTTACTACCTGGGTTATTTTCTGGGTGTCAGTTGCCTCATCCTGTCAAATGAAGGGGGTGGGGCTGATGAACTCTAAGGTCCCTTCCAGTATGAAATCCTGGGATCCCTGAGAATCCTTGGGAGACTCGTGGACTTTTCCTAGAGTCTATATCCAGTCTGTCACTATGGCATTGAGTCCTTTTATCCCAAGTATCACCTCAAAATGTCACAACCTCCTGGCCTCTTCTGAGGCCTAACGACACACGCCAGGAATTCTCCTTTTCCATTTAGGAAAAACATTAAAGCAACAAAGAGACCTGAAAGATCCAAGACAAGAATTCAGAAGAGAACCAAAGCTGTAGATTGTCCATGGGGGACAGCAGTGCGACCTCTGTCAGGGAAAGCGCTTCAGAGCCTTTGGGTTAGCACCAGTTATCTTTTAACATGTATTAATTAATTTTTCACCATCCTCACAGGTAGGGGAGGCAGTGTGGTATTGTGAAAAGACATCAATTGGTAGTCAGAAGACACATTATTCCATTATTCCACCAGCCAAGTAATCTGGGTTAAGTAATGTCCTTGTTCTTGGCCTCGGTTTCTTTATATGTAAAATGAGGGGTCTGCACGAGATTATTTCTAGGGGTCTTCCTAGCTCAAGATCAGAGGTTCTTGAATTGGAATCCGTAAATAGATATTAGAGGGTCCATGAGCAAGGGGGAGAAATACATCCTAATTTTCACTAAGTTCCAAATGAATGTTGCCTTTTCTTACAATTAGAGAACAAATATTCTGAGAAGACAGTCCATAATGCTAAAGTGATCCATGACACAAGAAAAGTTAAGATCTCCTGGCTCTCGATTCTATGATTCTATCAATGTTTGGTCTCTAGACCTTTGCTTTCCTATCAATGGGTCAATAAATATTCGTGCATTAACTGTTCTTCAGCCAGGGTTTGCTTTCCAGGTGAAGAAGTCTCATGGAAACCTTTCTGGCTGGAGTCTGAGCCCTCGTTCTCTTTCCTGACCTGACCAAACTCATATAAGTTACAATAAATGGTTCTGACAAGTCTTCTCTCTCCAATTGGTTCATTCTTTATGCCATAAAGTTTATGACTACCATATTATTGTCTTTCCATCCTTTCTTGATCTTGTTTTCCTTGGATAGCTCCAGGTTTCTTCATCTTTTATGACCCCCTAAGTTTATCCATGTAGGAATCATTTGGTCTGGCCCTAAAGTCCCCAAGTACTTTCACACAAGAAAGATAGCAGGTATTTATTTTCTTTCAGGGATGGGAGAGTTTAGAGGATGAGGAAGGAGAGAAGAAAAAAATCCCTCCAACTGTGCCTTGGAAATTCATTTTCTCAAATGACTATTTAATTTCCTATTTGATTCTACTTTCCCAAAATTTATTACACTGTGCTCTGTGAAAAGGAAAAAAGAGTCAGGAGGAAAAGAAAAAGAAAGGGAGAAAAAGAAATGAAAAGGAGAGATGGAGGAAGAGAGGGGAAGAGATAAAGGAATAGGGGGAGGGGAAGAGAGAGAGAAATAGAGAGAGAGAGAGAGAGAGAGAGAAAGAGAGAGAGAGAGAGAGAGAGAAGAGAGAGAGAGAGAGAGAGAGAGAGAGAGAGAGAGAAAGAGAGAGAGAGAGAGAGAGAGAGAGAGAGAGAGAGAGAGAGAGAGAGAGAGAGAGAGAGAGAGAGAGAGAGAGAGAGAGAGAGAGAGAGAGAGAGAGAAAAGGAGAGAAATACCAAATATTATGTCCCTGTTTCCCAAGGGAAAAATCTTTGCCCTCAGTTCCCAAACTTTCTGAGTCAGGAAGGTCACCCTGGGTACATCTGTCTGCCTCTCTGAACCACAAGGGATAAGCAACAGCTGCAGATAAAGGTTCAGGATGCGTTGTATCCTGTTTGCTATAGAGGCTGTACCAGGTGAACTCCCTTCCCTCCACCACTTAATCCTCCACCCCCATCCTCTGGGGTGTCTCCTAGCGTGGAGAGTATTTTCCAGGTCTACACAATAACCTATTCACTGCCACTCCAGAGACATAGCTTAGGGCACAGGATGAGTTTGGTCTAGCAAAAGCCCATGCCAAAATGCCTTGGGTACAAGGGAACAGCTGGGGAGGCTGTACAAGAACTCCTAGCTACAGTAATATTTTGAGGTTTAAAAGCATGAGACACTTATTTTCTCTCTCCCTAAAGCTTAGGAAAATCATGGTTGTTCTTACCTCTTTGGGTTAAGAGAGGCCTTTGGCTATGGCAAACCAAAAGTGATAGGAAGCAAAATATAGAGAAAACCTCCACTGCAAAGTCCTTCTCAGGGTGTATTGTTTGGTGGAGCCATAACTAGTACTGAACAACCATAGCTTTGTCTCTGGGCACTGAAATTTAGTGTCTTTTCCTTCCTTCCTTGCTTCCTTCCTTCCTTCCTTCTTTCCTTCCTTCCTTCCTTCCTTCCTTGCTTCCTTGCTTCCTTCCTTCCTTCCTTGCTTCCTTCCTTCCTTCCTTCCTTCCTTCCTTCCTTCCTTCCTTCCTTCCTTCCTTCCTTCCTTCTTTCCTTCCTTTCTTCCTCTCCCTCCATCTATTCTTTCTTTCTTTCTTTCTTTCTTTCTTTCTTTCTTTCTTTCTTTCTTTCTTTCTTTCTTTCTTTCTTTCTTTCTTTCTTTCTTTCTTTCTTTCTTTCTTTCTTTCTTTCTTTCTTTCTTTCTTTCTTTCTTTCTTTCTTTCTTTCTTTCTTTCTTTCTTTCTTTCTTTCTTTCTTTCTTTCTTTCTCCCTCCCTCTCTTCTTTCCTCTCTTGCTTTCTTTCTTTCTTTCTTTATGCATTTTAATAATGCCTTTTACCTCAATATAAGCCATTTCTTTTGATCCCACTCTTCAAATTGAACCCTGTCTTGTGATTAAAAAAAAAGAAAGAAGCAAATCATCTGGTACAATGATCTCATCAGACTATATATACATATGACCATTTTGTCCCAATAGCTCTGTACCCACTCTATCATCAGGAGTGAGGTTTGTTTCCTTATCTGTTCTTTGGAACCGAAGCAAAAAGGGCAATTGTGTAAAATGGAAGAAGAACTGACCTCCAAGTTTTGGATTCTGTTCCTGATTCTTCCTCTGCCTTGCTATTTGACCTTGGGTTAGTAGTGATTTGCCCTCTGGGCTTCCGTTTTCTCATCTCTAAAATGGGGATTGAGAGATTAGATGGTGTTGAGAGTACTTTTAAGCTCTAAAACTCATGATTCTCTTATCTAGCCAAGATGGAGGGATTCACAGCTCCAGGGTGAATCAGTTCCTTTGAGCTTGAAGACAGCTTACAGTCCATATCGTTTAAGCTTGTCATTTTATAGATGAGGGAAATGAGACCTGCAGAGGAAATGTGACTTGTTCAAGGTCACTACAAGTTAATGGCAGAGACAGGACTAGAGCCCAAGTGTCCTCACCCTTCAACCAATATCCTTTCTACTGTAATTCACTGCCTCCCTCAATTGGATTCCAAACCACAGATCTGGGATGAAAAGGAATTGCAGGAGAGAAGCCACGCTACCTATTTCTTGATCTGCCTGGTGTACAATTGATCCTATTTCCATGTCCTGGTATCTTAGCAGGAATTTGGAATTTGAGTTTATTTCCTTTTTTCAGAGATCTAACACCTATTTTTTAAGCATCCATTTCCTGTGTAGTTGAGGGTATGCTGTGTAAAAATGAGCAAAATTGTTAAGTGACTTTATATCTTCCCAAAGACTCTAAACTTTGCAATAGGTGCATGGTGGCCTCTGTGTGTGTGCATGTGTGCACACATGTGTGAGTACCTATGCTCACATACCTGTGGGCTTTTGTGTCAAGACTGGTATGAAATGGTCTGAGTGAGGAAGGCTGGCTGCCAGCAGAGTGAAGTTTTCCACCTGCAAAATGAGTGCAGGTGGATTTCTGGAGCCCAAAGCTGGATGTGATGAAGGCTCACACCTGCACGGGGAGCCCCCTCATTGCCTCCCGTGGCTTTTGACAGCCATCGCTGATTATCTGTGGGCGGCCGCCTATGATATTGGCCCCAACTCGGCCGTTTCCATAACCAACCAGGCCCACATGTGCAATTGAGCCAGCGGCTGGGGCTCTTTGAGCTTCCCCTGTGGGCACAGCTGCTGGAGCAGCTTAGGAAGAAGAAGAACAAGGTAGAAGGAAGCTGTCCTTGATAAAGGAACACTAGACATTGCCTTCCATGGCCCTCGCAGAAGGAGATGGAGCTGATGAATGGGAAGGGCATAGCTGAGATAGCAGCGGAGACTTAGAAAGGGCAGGAGACTTGCCAAGGACACAAGTAGCCAAAGTAGGCATTAAACCCAGGTCCTCCGTGTCCAAATCCATCGTTCTTTCCACCTCAGTGTGCTATTAGATTTTAGGATCACAGGTTTAGACATTTGAGGGACCTGAAAGGCCATCAAGCCCATCTCCTCTTACTGTCCAGATGAGGAAACGAATGCCAAGAAAAAGGAAAAGATCTGCCCAGTCAGAAAGTTATACCCGAGGCAGAATTTAAATGCGGGTGTCCCTAGCCCCAAATCTGGCAACTTCTCTATTATGATACATCTATTGGTCTTTCCTGTTTATTGACTAATTCATTAGACACCTTCATGGGATCACAAGTCCTTAATAAGGTCAATAAGAGGGAGCCGGAGGTACAGATGCAGGGCTCCTGAGATCTTTTTGTAAAGTATTGTGCAACATTAGCTTTGGCAAAAGGGATTCTTATAGTCCCTCAGTCTCAGCTGATCCACTGACTAAGCACTAGGAATAGATAAGTCAAGGATTTATCCATTCTGAATCTTGGGCAGGTAGGCGGCATAGTGGATAGAGTGCCAGGCCTGGAGTTCAGAAGATCTGAGTTCAAATTTGATCTTAGATACTAGCGGTGTGACTTTAGGCAAGTCCTTTAGCCTTGTTTGCCTCAGTTTCCTTATCTGCCAAATGAGCTAGAGAAGGAAAAGGCAAATCACTCTAATATATTGGCCAAGAGAACCCCAAATGGGGTCATGAAGAATTGAACATGACTGAAATGACTGAACGACTACAACATCAGCCTTAGCTCCTAGATTCTTCCTGGGAACTGGGGACAACCTAGGTGTTGTTACCACCAAGTTTGTTACTCCAGGTCTCTGATTCTCCTCTTTCCTGGCTGATATGTGGACAAGACCACCTCTCTCTTTCAGCTGAGAAAAAAAGTAGGACTTCTTCCAAAAGCTTGATTTTGGTTCCCTTCTGTTTTCTTAGTAAAGACAAAAACAACTGATTTTTCTCTCTCAAGTGGTTTATGCTATTTTCCAATCTTCCACTTTATCCCTTCTTGAAATAGCTATGATGTTGCCTTTGGAAGGCCTGTCTTTATCTCTGACCCATTTCTCATTTGGTCTGAACACAGATGATGGTCAAGTTTGGTCCTCTCTTTTGTGCTAACATTAAACTCTTTAACTATTTTTCTAAGCTAGTTCTCTCCAAAGCAGGGGCCTTACCTGAGTCCAAGGGAATGTGGGATCCACCAGTGGGAGGGAATGAAGGGAAGAAGCATCTCATCTTCATCCTATAATCATCCCAGTGGCTTATATCCAACACAGCCACATGTACCCTTATCCTCCAGGACTCTGCCTCTTCCTTCCCCAAACTCTTTGTGAGCAGGGTGTAGATCTATTAAGAGAGTTAAAATTACAACCATCTCCTACTCATAGCAGTGGCCCAAGTGCCATTACAATAACCCTATGGTCTCTTCAGCCCTGCTTCTTTTCCCCTCCCTCCCTCCTCTCCCTTCTCCTAGCTCTTAGCTTAGGGCCAGTGACTTCTGAGTAAGAACCTGTCTCCCCTTGGATGGGGGCAGAGTCAGTCACACAGGATGAACAGGTAAGGATGGATGGGTCGGTCACAGATATTACATTATCCTTTCCCCCACCCAATCCCTTTATCTTCCAAACTTCCCTATAACTATTGAGAAATCTGCCATCCTCTCAGGCACCCAAGTTTTAGCAACCTCAGGGTCTTTGATTCTCTATCTTCCCTCACCCCACACCCACATGTCCAGATTCCAAATCATCTCTGCCTCCCATATCTCTCACTTTTGCCCCCTTCTCTCTAATAATAAATACAGTACCCTCCTTCAGGACCCAATCACTTCTTGGCTGGTCTGCTGCTATAGCCATTTTAGGGCTCAAGTTTCTACCCTCTCTAATCCAGCCTCCACACAGCTTTTAAAGCAATTTTTCTAAAGCAACTTTCCGACCACATCACTCTGCTAGTCAGCAAACTCTAGTGGCTCCCTATTGATTCTGGGATCAAATAGAATTCCAGCTTTATCTCATCTTTTAAAAATTTATTTTGGGGTCATTTTATGATATTCAAAATTATTAGTACAATAGCACACACAAACACTTAAAAATAAATAAAAACATTTGGAGGATATGTGCTTAAACTTTTTTACTGATTGGAGTGTTCTATCAAAAACTTGGAAACCACTATTCTAAGGTACTACACAGGCCTAGCTTTGTTAGTGGCTTCTAGGCTGATAATGTTAGCTTGGTCTAGTGGAACCCTAATCTGGTTTTGGGTTATGGAAGACTTGGGCTAGAATTCTGCCTCTCATATTTACTAGCCATGTGGCCATGGGCAAGTTAATCCTTCTGAACCTCAGTTTCCTCATTTATAAAATAAGGATGGTAATTTTTCTACTACCTTCTCCAAAGGGCTGTTGTGAGACTCAAAGGAGATGACATATCTAGAACTCTGCCTTCAAGTCTGGAGCATTGCAGAAGACTCTCCTTACTGGTGGAGAGAATGAGCTCTCAGAGCTCATTGTAAGGAGGGGCTTTCTTCTTTCTTCCTGATTCTAGAGAAGATGCAAATTATAGACTCTTTTTAAGACTAGTTCTGGGGAGAAATAGAAGATTTTAGAAGGCAGACATGTAGAGGAAAGCTGGTTCCCTAACATGTCACTGAGTTCTGGCTAGCTTCCTTAGAGACTTCAGGGAATTTTGCCTTGGATGAGATGATGGCTTCTTTATTGGTTGAGCCAAGAGATTCCTTGTGCCCATTGGGAAAGCTTGTTCACATTGTGTATTGTCTGGTATACTCTAATTTGCAGAACTTCTCTGAATTCTGTGGTTAAAAGATTGGAAAATGATGGTAATGAGATCCATCTGAACATCGCTGTCCACATTCTCAGTTTTTACTATCACTTCTGCACAAGATCCTATGGATCTAGGTAGAATGGTCTCCCTGAGGAACTGACAATGAGGTCAAAGTGATTGTTCTGGGAGTCTAGCATGACTTCCTTTCATATATATATATATACATATTTGTTTGTGTTCTATATCTATCTATCTATATCTATCTATCTATCTATCTCTCTATCTATCTATCTATCTATCTTTCTATCTATCTATCTATCTATCCATCATCTATCTATTGTTAGGGGTAAAATTTAGGGGTTAAGACTGATTATATTATATTAGTGGTGGCCAGGAATTTAGATTCAATCCCAATAAAATACTCAAGTCAGTATGGGATTTTATGGTGGTTTATTTACAATAGAAGGAAGAAATTAAGAAGAAAGAGAAGAGGGAAAGGGTAGAAGATCTCCTCTAGCCTGGCCTAAGCCAAGGTGCCTTCTCAGAAGATTAAATCTAGATTGGCATCCAGCCACGAGGCCTCCTCCAAAACGAGGGTCCTCCTTGGAGGATAGTGACTTCAGAAGGTCAAGGAAAAGGGGAATCAGTCTTATCACTCACCAAGGTCAATTCAGTAAATTCCACTGCCAAAGTCCACCAAAGCCACAAGCATGCCAAACACCACCACAGCTTCCAATGCTGCCGAGAGAGCCTCACAGGAAGTGATGTGAAATATATAGGCAGTTCTTTTCATCACTTCTTGTCTCACATGTACCAATGGTGGCTTAAACTTGGCTTAGGACAGCCCAGGGTGTCAATAAGTTGTTTCTGATTTGTCAGTTGCTAGCACATGCCAGTCATAGGCCATTCTCCCCTACAGTTAATCCTTAAGTGGGGGTGTATACATTTCTGGTTGCTAGAATTCTAAAGACCAAGCAGGGTGGAGTAAATCTAAAATTCACCCTATCTATCTATCTATCCATTCATCTATCTATCTATCTATCTATCTATCTATCTATCTATCTATCTATCCATCTACCTCTATATAAAGCACTAATAGATCAAATAAAAGTCCATTATTCCTTTTATCCTTGTGTCCTGCTGGTCCAACAATCAGGACTATACAGCCAGATTTTTTTATTTCAACAGAACCAAAGCTGGTTTAGAATCTCTTCTGAGTAGGGTCTTCTCATACTCAAGACTTTTCAGAAGCCAGAATTTAGTTTCTTGGACTCCATTGTAAATTATTTCAATTTGATTCAATAAACATCTGTGAAACATTAGGTTCATTGTGGAGACAACCCTTGTTCACTTTTGGATTAAACTAGAAGGCCTCTGAGGCTCCTTCCAATTCTTTCAATCTTTCAATCCAATTCTAATCTAATTAGACAAGCATTTACTACTCACCTATGGTATGTCAGATTGCTGAGCTTTCTACTGGGGAAAAGACAAAGTTTAGATAAAACATGGTGCCTAACCTCAGTGAGCTTATAGCTTAGCAAAGAGATACAACACAAACGTAGAGAATTATAATCTATTGCATGGCATGTGTGTAGAGAAATAGAAAATATAATGCTGTGTAAAAATCTTTAGCAGCTGCGATAATCAGGGAAGGCTTCATGGGAAGTACATTCCTAGTTTGTGTTGGGTCTTAGGTATGAGTAGAAATTCAACATGTGAAGAGTTGGGGAGGGAAGAAAAGCATTCCAGGCATAGAGAAAGCAGCAGGAACAAAGACACAGAGGTAAAATAATCCGGTACACATTTAGAGGGCAAAGAACAATCCAGTGGGCTATGAAACAGAGCATATGACCCAAAGTCTCATGAGATAAGGCAGGAATTGTAGGTCTGTTCTGGGTTGCGAATGGCCTTGAATACCAGTTTGAATTTTACTCAGGAGGCAATAGGGAGTCATTGCCGATTTTTGAGCAGAGAAATGATGTGACCAGATGTAAGAAAGATTGTTTTGACAGTGATAGGAAGGAGATATTGGACAGAGGAAAAGAGCAAAGGCAGTATGACCCATAAAAGCCTGTACCATGATAGCAGTGGGATTAGAGAGGAGGTGGAGTACTGGAAAGATGTCGCAGAAATGGAATGTAAAGGACTTAGTAAGAGCTTAGATATGAGAGGAGAGGGAAAAGGAAGAGTCAAAGATAGCGTCAAGGCTTCAAAACATATTTCAAAGCTCATGGCCTTGGGTGGACCTCCCATAACTTTCTGTTTCTGGATTGAATTTTCTAGTTCTTATTGCATTCACTGAACAAAGATGACAGATAAAGCCTGAGCTCAGTAAGTAATTGTACCCTTCCTGGTTCATATTACCAGTTCTGCCAACTTCCCCAGGGTCCTTTTGACAGCTCCCAAAGTAGTGCCCTTCTACCAGCAATAAAAAGGGATATGAGTGGCTAGACAGAGGCTCTGAAAGGTCCTTTTGAAAGGCACTGGGCTTGGACTTGGTGAGGTAGATTTGATTTCCAGTTACTTCATTTTTCTCTCTCCTATAGAGGACTAGCTGATCAATAAGGTTTCTTCCAGCTAAGTAGGGGCACTAGAGAGAATACCAGCTATTGGAGACAGGAAGAGTTCAAGATTAGAGTTGGAATCCAGCCTATGACATTTACTAGCTGTGTGATCCTGGTCAAGTCACTTAAATCTTCCAGCCTCAATTTCTCCACTTGTAAAATGGGTATAATAACATTTACATTAGAAGATTGTTGGAAAGGGATATATGTATGATATTATTGGTACAGGGAGCTCCCAGATGACAAAGCTTTCTCTATAGGTACAGCTTCTATAAGGTGAAGAACTTAAAGTTTACAACCTAGCACAGCCAGAGGTTACATGACTTGCTAAGGACACACAATCAATGTTTGTTAGAAGCATGCCTTGAACCCAGATCTTCCTAGTTCTGTGGTCAGCTTTCTGTTCTTTATACCAAGCAACTTCTAGAGTTTGAGGTTGTTGAGAGGACCAAATGAGATAACACATGGAAAATACTTTGTTCTATATTTTGTTGTTGATGAGTTGTTTTTTAGCCATGCCTGACTCTGTGACCCCATTTGGAGTTTTCTTAGCAAAGATACTGGAGTAATCTTCCATTTCCTTCTCTAGCTCATTTTAGAAAATTAGGAATTAGGAAAATTAGAGAGAAAATGAAGAAATTAAGGCCGACAGGGATAAGTGACATGCCCAGGGTCACACAACTACTAAAAGTGTCTGAGACCAGGTTCGTACTCAGTACTCCAGGCCTGGCACATTCTCCACTGCACACTGCAGGGATACTTGTTTTCACATTCTGTGATTAAATGGAAACATGGCAGGAGCCAAGGCAGATTTTACTCAACAAATTGAATTTCTGCATTCCTAGATGATTTTTAAAAATCCTTACTTTCTTCTGTCTTAGAATTAATACTAAGTATCTGTTCCAAGGCAGAAGAGTGGTAAAGGCTAAGAAATTTTGACTTGTCCATGGTCACATAGGTAGGAAGTATCTAAGGGCAGATTTGAACTCAGGACCTCCTATCTCTACGCCTGGCTCTCAATCCACTGAGCCACCCTAGATGATTTTTAAAGCTGTCCCCAAGACTAAATTAATTACATTTTTCCATCGATTAATTCCATCAAGTAGATAAATCATTTCACCTCTGGACCTCAGAGATTTTATTTATATATATATATATACACACACATATAAAATGAAAGGATTGAGTTAAATGACCTTAAAAATTCTTTCTAGTTCTAAATCTTTTGATAGTATTACCTCTGGCTGCTCCATGGAAATCACGTGTGTGAAGGGCTGGGGACCACAATGGGACAGTGTGGGACATATTTAGTAGCCAAGGCAATAGGTTTCTTGGGTCAGGGTCAAGGTTGTGTATAGACTGATTAGACATCAGTTTATTTAATATATGAAAGGTAACCGCATTTGAATATTTTCCATACCAGCTTCTGCAGTACCAGAAATTCCATTATTAGAAACTCATTCCTTTGTATTGAAACTTAGCATGTTCAGGATTATCTTTTTAAAAGAACAGTTACTTCCAAAGGGCTAAACACTTGAAGTTCTGAATTATTAGCTACTAATGAGATTGTTTTACAATAGGTAAATAGATATAGGCAGCTAAGTAGTATAGTGGATAGAGCAGTTATTTAGAAAACAGTTAGCAGCTGGGTGGTACAGTGGATTGTCAATGTCAAGTCAATGTCCATGTCAAGGAGTCAAGAAGGCTCATGGTCCTGAGTTCCAATGTGACCTCAGATACTTATTATGTGATCCTGACCAAGTCACTTAATCTTGTTTGCCTTGGTTTCCTCATTTGTCAAATGAACTGGAGAAGAAAATGGTGAACCACTCCAGTATCTATGCCAAGAAAACCCCACATTTGATCATAAAGTGTCAGATATGACTGAAATAGCTAAACAGCAATTGCTTCCCAGCCTTTGAAGTTTTGGAACATCACAGACTGCTCTTCTGATGTTTCAAAGCCTTTTAGTCTGAGATTTTAGTCCAGGCTACAAATGGCCCTTTGGAAAAAAACAAACAAACAAACTTGCTTTCCTCCCCTCCAATCTGAGGTCTCGTTGCCTAATTCTCTTGGTAAAGCTAATATGGTGATGTTGTGAAGTAACAGCCTCTGGCAAGGCTTTGGATGGTAACAGAGACTCTGGGACTTATAGTTCTTCCACTTTGGGGTAAAAACTATTTTCAGGTTTGAGCGTATGGGGCACAGAGAGCAGCTGGCCTTTAATTAATTGACTCCCAAATCACCTGCTCTTTGCATAATGTAGCTGCTTTTCCTTGAATGAGAAAATTATTATTTCCTTTTCTAGGCATAGGGAAGGAATCACAGAATTGGAGTGGAGAGGGCAGGAGTGTATCCACCAGGGAAAATGAGAGCAGCCTTAGTTACTTTAATTCTGCTTTGATCAACAAAAGATCATACTCCTCTCAGCTGACCCTTTACATTTCTTTTGAAATCTTTTTTTTAAAAAAAATTACTGCCTTTTTGTTTACATTACCTTTATTTCCAAAAATATTCCTCATCTCTCCTACCTAAAGAATCACATCTTGTGAATGAGTGAGAGAGAAGAGAGGAGAGGAGAAGAGAGAAGAGAAGAGGAGAAGAGAAGAGAAGAGAAGAGAAGAGAAGAGAAGAGAAGAGAAGAGAAGAGAAGAGGAGAGGAGAGGAGAGGAGAAGAGAAGAGAAGAGAAGAGAAGAGAAGAGAAGAGAAGAGAAGAGAAGAGAAGAGAAGAGAAGAGAAGAGAAGAGAAGAGAAGAGAAGAGAAGAGAAGAGAAGAGAAGAGAAGAGAAGAGAAGAGAAGAGAAGAGAAGAGAAGCAGGTTAGCAAACTTACCAACAAACCAGCTTTGTCTGATAGTATATACAGTGTCTCCTGGTTCACCCCCTCAGTCATGGGGGAGAGGGGGAAGGAAGAAGCTTCCTCTCATTTTTAATTCTATTCTAAACTTGTGCTTTATAATTCTATAGATTTCCTCTTCATTTTATTTTTTGGCAGAGAGAGAAGTTCTTCCTACTAACACTGTTGGTATTATATATATTATCTTCATGGTTCTGCTCCTTTTATTTCTCATCAGTTTATATAAATTTTCCCATTCTTCTCTGAACTCTGTCCTGGCTTACTTTGTGTTTATTTATTTATATAAATCTTACCTTCTGCCTTAGAATTGATACTAAATCTTGATATCAAGGCAAAAGGGGGCTAAGGGATTAGCTACTGGGATTAAGTGACTTGCTCAGGGACATACAGTTAGGAAGAGTCTGAGGCCATATTTGAATTCAGAACCTTCTGTCTCCAGATTGTCCACTGAGACACCCAGCTGCCCCCTTGGTTTATTTATCTTCAACAATCCAAGTATGTTTACTGCCTGCCCCTGCTTCCTAACCACGAAATTTTGGCCAGAGACAGTCCTTCTGATGTTTGTCCTTCATCTTTTCTTTTTTTTCAGTTAAAAATTTTTTTTTACAATTACATTAAAATTTTCATGTATCTCTCCCTCCCCTCCCCTCCCTAGAGAAAGCATTATTGGATAGCCCCTTCCCAAAATCAAATTGACTTATTTATATAACTATCCTGGGTACGCTGCTATCTATCAGTTCTTTTTCTAGAGGTGGACATTCATAGTTGTCCTCCAAACAATATTTCTATTGCTTATATAATGTTTTTGCAGTGAAATGATATTTTCTTACTTTCAGGCACCATAATTTGCTTCGCTTTTCTTCAGTCAGCACCAAACTGACCCTTTGCCTCTGGTCAAAGCGAGATCTTGGGCAATTTTTCCAGGATGAAGGAAGGACTGAAGGAAGTCCGTGTTGTAGTCACTGAAGAATGTTAATGAGAACTGGACATGTCATCCATCCTCTGATAGTATGTGATGATAGGGCAAGGAGATGAAGGCATAAGTGAGGAAAGAATATTGAGCTTCTTAAAAAGGTTTGGATCTGTTTCTGCATGTAATTGAAAACATAATAAAAGGAATAGATCTAAAAAAAGGATTGATGAACACTTTCCTCCTTTTGACACAGAGGCAATGGCCTAAATATGCAGAATGAGACACATTTTTGGATGTGGCCAACGTGGTAGACATTTATTTCTCTTGACTATGCATATTCGATACAAGGGTTTTGTTTTTCTTTTCTTTTTTTATTTAGTTGGGAGGAGTGGATGGAAGAAAAAAATGTTTGATATCTTAGAAAAATAATTACAAAAATTTTTAAAAAGGAGTTACAAGACCCTTTTCTTAAGGCTAGGGCTTCTAAAGGACAATGAGAAATTCAGCCAGTCATCCAAATATTTGATGACAGGCCCATGTAGAACAGTGAAAAGTTTGCTGGATTGGAAAACTGGACTTGAATCAGGGCCATGCCCCTTAAAAAAAGTCATTTTATTTTTCTGAGCCCTGGTTTTCTCATTTACAAAATGGGTATACTTGCATTACTCACAGGACATCTGTGAGGACCTGTGTGACCTCAGGTAAATCATTCAAATTCTCTGAGATTCAGTTTTCTCATCTGTAAAATGAGGACATTGAATTCAATCATGATTGTTAAGCTCAAATATAAATAGATTTCTCTGGGTTCACATTGATATAGAAAACCACACACGAACATTATCTATGTTGTATTGTATTTTAATTTAATTTTGTTAAACTTTCCCAATTGCATTTTTATCTGGTTCCTAAGCACTTGGGGTTTGGCATCTCTTCCAGATGACCTTCAAAATCCTTTCTAGCTCTAAAGCTATGATTCTGTGCTCAGTTTAAATTGCCACATTAATGTCAGTGTGATGGTTAGCATGCTGGACTTGGATTCAAATCCTACTTACTACAAGGGTATTAGCGTATAGATATTTTATTATCTATGTCCCCCAGGGAAAGCCACTTAGATTTTCTGTGCTATAATTTGGACTTTCAGCAGTGAGCTTGGAGCTGCCTCAAAAATGCCCAATTGTTAAATTTTCAGTGGGAGCATTTACAACTCAGAAACCAGGCAAGATTTGCAAATCAGAGTCTGATTGATTGTTTAGTTGATTGTCCAGGCTTAAAAAAAGCGATGGAAGAAATCTTAATAATGCAAATTAAATTTAAAATGGGGCAGTTAAGTGGCTCAGTGCTTGGAGAGCTAGTCCCAGAGACAAGGTCTTGGGTTCAAATGTGGTCTCAGACACTTCTTAGCTGTGTGTTCCTGGGCAAGCCACTGAACTCCAATTGTTTAACCCTTACTGCAATTCTTCCTTGGAACTGATACTTAGTGTTGATTCTAAGACTGAAGGTAAGGGTTTGGTTTTTTTTTTAAGGGTTACAGAAAGCCCGTTGTTAAACATATGGTAGCAAGCTCACAAACTTAAATGGCCTCGGTTTCCTTCCAGTTCTGAATCTATGATACTATGTTAGAATTTCTGTAGTTAATTTCCTCTCTATTAAGTGATGATAAGCCCATATTACCCTCAATATCTATTGACGCAGTTTAGGGGCTCTTCTGAATGTAGCTTCTAAATATTTATTCTAAGAATAAATATTTGATGTCCAAATATCCATGCATTGCTAGCATTAAGCATTAATTATAGGTATTCCCAAAGGGGATTCAGAAAGTTACCAGAGGAATTTCCCCCAACTAACCTAGTTTAATTGGGGAAATACCTTGTAAAGCGAGTTAAGTTACTGTAATGGGGCAGTTAGTTATGCCATTTAACATACTAACATACACCTTGAGTGAGTGGCAAAATATTTTTTCCTCTTAAGAATCATTTTATTAAAATATTTTTGAGTCTTTATTGAAATATCTATCATCAAAGGAGAATCAAAATGCCTCCCCCAACCCTGAACCCTCATTTGTAATAAAGAAAAGTAACCAAAGACATCTAACAAATTCAATGGAGTTGGATATTCTAACATTAAGTAAGGGTGTGATAGTAGAGATATTATTATAAAATAATGTTTTTGGGGGGCAGCTAGGTGGCTCAGTGGATTGAGGGCCAGGTCTAGGGATGGAAGGTTCTGTATTCAAATGTGGCCTCAAGACACTTTCTAGCTGTGTGACCCTGGGCAAGTCACTTAATTTTCATTGCCTAGCCCTTACAGTTCTTCCTTGGAACCAATACACAGTTTTGATTCTGAGAAGGAAGGTATGGTCTCAAAAAATAATTAAATAATGTTTTGGGGATGATGTTCTATAATATATACCTATCCAGGTTCTGAGCCTTGAATGATCAGAGATCCCAGGTTAGATAAGGGAAGAAGTGCAGCTGAACTATGTGGAAGGTCCACGTCCCTCCAAGGACCCTAAGCAACCAAAGTGGGTGCCCATAGATTGAAGAATGGATAAAACAGTGGTACTCTGTAAGTATAAATGGAATATTATTGTACAATAAAGAAATGACAAACATGAGGAATTCAGAGAAACATGGAAAGATTTATACAAACTGATACAGAATGAAATAAACAAAACTAAGAGGACATTATACACAGTGACAATTTTGTATATAAATATGGATGAAACAACATAAATATATAAATGAAAATAACATTTATTTGTTACTTTAACAATAACAATATGAGAGAAATTCTCGTTTAGATGACATTGAACTTAGATTATTAGGTTACCAGTGAGTATTCCAGAGAAAAGATAATGAAACAGACTTCTCACGACATAGAAATGCCGTATTCCAAATATTGTCATTTGAATTGTACTATAAGGGCAGCTAGGTGATGCAGTAGATAAAATACTGGGCTTGAAGTCAGGAGGCCCCACGTTCAAATATGACCTCAGACATTTACTAGCTATGTAACTCTGGACAAATCACTTAACCCTATTTGCCCTCAGTTTCCTCATCTATCAAATGAGCTGGAGGAGGAAATTGTAAACCACTCCAGCATCTTCAACAAGAAGACTTCAGATGGGGTCACGAAGAGTCAGACATTACTGAGAAACAACTGAACAACAGCAACTGTATTGTAAAGTGAAACTTAATTGTTTCATTCTGCCACAAACTAAGCTTCAATCTGGAAGGAGGGAGACTGAAGTGATGGATATAGAAACAAAAGACCACAGTAATAATATTTATATTTTTAAGAAAATTGGTTGTTATTAAAAGAATATCATGAGTTATGACTTTGTTATAGCACTATACTAGCACTGTATATATAGGTATATAAACATATATATATATGTATATATATATACATATACTTATGTGATATGTGTGTGTACCTGGCACAGAATATGTTTTCCATTTTATAATCTAGCCCAGGGGTTCTTAACCTAAGTTTCATATTGTTTTTGTTTTGATTTGTTTTTTAAATATTTTTATTTTATTTTAAATATATTTTTTAAATATTTAAAATATTTTAATAAATACATTCCAGTATCATTCATATCCCTTGTGATACTCTGCATTTTATTTTATGCACTTGAAATATTATTCTGAGATGAGGTTTGTAGAATTCACCATATTCTCAGAGGTACGGGACAGAAAAAGAAAAAGGTTCAGAATACTTGGTCTGGTTGGAGAGACAAAAGTCATACACGTTGGAGGCGGGATGTGGTGATGATAGTCTCTCAGTTGGTAGGCTAGAATTCACACATTGGTACTTTAAGGATTCTAAATTTTGTTGGACTGGGTCTTCTCTTCACAGTGCAGTCTCCTTCATGTCTTATTAAATGATCCCTGTGAGTTTTCGTGGCAGAAAAATTCACCACCCTGTAAGGAATCTCTAAGTTTTGATTTGTCTGTTGTTCAGTTGTTGTTGTTTTTTCAAATTGTATTCAATTCTTCATAACCCCATTTGGAGTTTTCTTGGCAAAGATTTGGAGTAGCATGATATTTCCTTTTCTAGTTTAATTGACAGATGAGGAAACTGAGGCAAACAATGGGTTAGGGTTTAAGTGATTTCCCCAGGGTGAGAAAGCTAGTAAATGTCTGAGGCCAGCTTTGAACTCAAGAAGATGAGTCTTCCTGACTCCAAGCCTGGCATTCTATCCATTGCTCTACCTAGCTGCTGATTGGTCTATAGGTAATTGTCAACTAGTCTATTGACTGACATATACTCAAAGTGTTCCCAGCTCAATAACACCTTCTAGAACTTGTATTCCTCTCGCATTGCCTTTGAAAAGGGATAGTCACATAGAATGCTAGGTCTGGAGTTGGGATGACCTGGGTTCAAATGTGGCCTCAGACAACTTCCTGTTACCCTGAGTAAGTCACGTAACCCCAATTGTCTAGTTCTTGTTGCTCTTCTCTCTTACACTTGCTACTAGACAGAAAGAGAGAAAGGAAGAAAGCAAGAGAGGAAAGAAGAGAGGGAGGGAGAAAGAAAGAAAGAAAGAAAGAAAGAAAGAAAGAAAGAAAGAAAGAAAGAAAGAAAGAAAGAAAGAAAGAAAGAAAGAAAGAAAGAAAGAAAGAAAGAAAGAAAGAAAGAAGGAAGGAAAGAAAGAAAGAAAGAAAGAAAGAAAGAAGGAAGGAAAGAAAGAAAGAAAGAAAGAAAGAAGGAAAGAAAGAAAGAAAGAAAGAAAGAAAGGAGAGAGGAAGGAAGGAAAAGAGAATGGAAGGAAAAGAGGAAAGGAAGGAAAGAAGGAAAGAAGAAAGAAAAAGAAAGAAAGATAAAAGGAAGGAAAAAAAGGAAGGAAAGAAGAAGGAAGAACAAAAGAAAGGGAGGAGGGAGGAGGGAGCATGGTTACTTCGCTGCTGCAATGAAGTGTTAATAGAGGGAGAATGAGAGTGAGATACTGAAGTGCCCAGGCAAAGGCAAGGAGGTCTGGAGTCAAAGGTCACATCCAAGGTGACTGTTACCCAAGGAAATCCTGGTTTGTATTTTTAATTCTGCTGCACTCCTTTGTTTCCCTCAAGTATGTTTGTGTGCCAGGAATCTCTCTCAACCTGGAAGGGACTATTTGACTGCGGTCAGGGATGTGCTGGGCAGTAAGAAAAAAGCCAATATATTCCCTATCGGAGAAACATGTATTATTATTAAAACTCATACATCACATGCTGAAGCAAATCCCTTGCATTGGGGAATTGGAATCCTTCACTGTGAGCTCGATCCATCACCTTCTAAATCAGAACCATCAGCTAGTGAATCAGATGCATCACCTGTGAATTAGATGAGCTCCTGGCTGAATTAGATACATCACCTATCGAATCAAACACGTCAGCTATTGAATTCAAAACTGCGCGTCATCTAGTAAATCATCTAAATATTACCCACATTACAAGTCTGGAATGGCTGCATCACCAATAAGTTTAACAGACGACATGTTAAAGCCCCTATAACATTTAAACAATTACCTGCAGAAATGAACTCAATCCATCCATCACTAGTCCTGAAAGATCAACTTTTAGAACCAGTGCGATTGCCTCACAGATACATGAGTTTTCCATTTTTCTCTTTCCCTGACCACTTTTCATCTATCCCAGTGTTATTTCTCCTACAAATAGACACTGATATTAGGCTGAGATAGAAGGGAGAGGTCTGCTCTCCCTTGATCTGCCTGCTCTGGAGATTAGCGGGCAGGACAATGCCTATTCCTGGTTAGGAAAAATCCCCAGATAGTTGGGGGTGAGGGGAGAAGTAATAGGGGAGCTGACAGTTCTCTCCTGGGGCAGATGAGGCAGAGTCTTAATTTGGGAGGAGTGGAGGGGATCAGGTATAATCAGAAAGGCAAGGTCAGGTGGGTTATCAGGGGACCTGTGGAATAGTGAGATGTGAAGGGGTGAACCATTTATGAACCAAAGAATCTAAGCCAAAGGAGAATAGAGAGAATCAGGAAACTGAAATGCAAAGATTATCGGAACTTAATGGAGATGTGAAAGTCAAAATACAGGGATGCCAACAGGCGACACTATCTGATTCAGCTTAATTGCTGCCATTGGTGACTTTCATGCTCTACCATCACTGCAGCTTCTGCCTTAGCCACTTCTACAGAGCTTCTACCCACACTTCTACCACACACCAGTTAAGATGTTGATTCTAGCTTTGCTCCTCTGGGGCTTTGAGTAATAGGCTACATTCCCTGCATTTTCTCTATAGGTGCATCATTTACCATGTCTCTTATGGTGTATACATCTGAACCTTACTTTGCAAGTAAACTTTAAAAATAGCTTAACTATTTTATTTATATACAAATTAAGAAGTCCTATATTGTAAATTAAAAAAAACGAAGCAATCTATCAATTCCATTTATATTTCATTTGTCTTTCAAAAGACTGTACTTCCAATATCTGCATCAGGAAGGACACCCAATGGACTTCCACATTTTTTGCAAGATGGATACTGAAAGAGCTGGTCAAATTTGTCCAATTAAGATTTTTGAAATAAAGAGTTCTTGGACTCGTCTCAAAAGGAACAGTCAAAAGGATATCAGATTTACCTTAAGATTGGAGGGGACAAACTGTGCCTACACTTTGATCCAGCAATAGCACTAATAGGTCTCTGTTTCAAAGAGATTTTTTTAAAGAGGAAAGGATCAACATGTACAAAAGTATTTATCATGGCTCTTTCTGTAGTAACAAAGAATGGGGAATTGAGGGGTTCTCCATCAATTGGGGAATGGCTAGACAAGTTGTGATATAAATTTTTTTTCAAGTTTAATTAAAAGAAAGAAACACTTTGAAAAATGGAACCAAATTTATTCTTGAACATTGAAATGAATGTCCTAAAGGTTAAAGCATAATAATAAAAATAGGGAATGATTTTTGCAAATAAGTGCTGACCAGCAATGGCTGAAATTAAGTTAACAGGAAGATGTTTTCTCTATCAGTGACTTGATAGTGCCATTGATTCAAACATATATATATATATATATATATATATATATTAAGAGCCCATGGTGCTGGAGATTAGAAGATGAAAAGCAACATAGTGTTGTTCTCAAGGAGTTTATAATCTAATGGGAAAAGGGTAACTAACAAATAGGATCCAAAGGGGAACTGGACGGGGGCATATAAAATGTTTAGGCAAAATATTATAGGAAATTTAAGTTTGATTCCTTTTTTAGGAGGTGTTGGCTGAACTGGATCCTGTCAAATTTTTTAAAAGAATAGACTTCTGAATCAATATCAATTGGCCACACAAGACTACGTTAGATTTACCATAAGACTGAAGTGGCCAGCATATCTATTCAAAAAAGGGGAGGGGTAGAGATTACATGGAAACTAATGAGAAAAAAATAATGTTCATAGAGAAAAAGAATGTAGAAGAGAAGAAATCACATGACCATCAGGATGGATCAGAGAAGGTTTCATCAGAGGTGACTTTTTTAGTAATTAAAAATTTGTTTTATGTATCAAAACAATTTAAAATAACAATTTCCTGACATTTTGTGATCCATGTTCTCTTCCTCCCATCCCTTACTGCTCTTCAAGACAGTAGGCAATATGATATAGATTATACATGTGTTATCATACAATACATATTTCCATGTTTGTCATGTTGTGACTAGAAGATGTGTATTGCTAACACTAGAGAAAAACATTTTGGAGGAAATAAAGCAAAGAATCTACATTGAATGGAGAGTCATTGAACAGGGACGAAATCTTCTATGACAGTGGACAGCTTTTTTCATCATGAGTTCATCACAGCAAGTCATTCACAGTTGATCATCATATATTATTGCTCTTACTGTGTACAATTTTCTCCTGGTTCTGCTCACTTTTCTTTATATCATTTCATATAAATCTTTCCAAATTGTGTGTGTGTGTGTGTGTGTGTGTGTGTGTGTGTGATTATCTTGTTTGTCAGTTGTTAGAGAAGAGATTTCTGGTCTGGGTCTTAAAAAAAAGAGGCATTTCAACAGATGCAGATTTTTGGGAAGGGAATCTATTTTTTTTAATGTTTACCTTCCATCTTAGAATTGGTATTAGTTCCAAGGGGAAGAGTGGTAAAGACTAGGCAACTGGGTTTAAATAACTTGCCTAGAGTCACACAGGAAGTACTTGTGGCCATATTTGAATCTAGGATCTCCCATATCCAGGCCCGACTCTCTATCTACTGAGGCATCTATGTGCCCCAAAAGGGAGTCTATTCCAGACATGTTATCACCAAGAAGAAAAATCGTTTCTGAGATGGAAATGTTGGGTGAAGGATTTCACAAGATTCAGAGAATAGATTGGTCAGATCTCATGATCCAAAATTTTATTGGGGAAATCAACTCAGGACAAATGAGATATTGTCAAAAATTAAATTTCTGACAACATAAAATGAAACAATTCCAATTAAGAGCAAAAGGAGCAGTTGCCTGAAGAGACAGATATGGATATGCAGAGAATTTTCCAATTTAGATTTTTTAAAAAGAAAGGCAAATGACAGGAGGCAAAAAGCATTGTATGCTCCTATAAAAATAGTGTCAGAATGCTAAAATTCTGAATGAACAAAGGCTGGTGGATAACGAAGGACAACCTGGAGTGTGGTTTTTAAAAATCAATATTGGAAAAAGGAGGAAGAGCAAATAAGGGATAGGACTACAGCTCAGAGTGGATGAGATTATGAAAATTTACAATAGAGAAGACAGAGCTTTCCTTTTCCCCTTTCTTCTAATAGTTCGTAGTCAAGATAAGTAAGAAGATAATAAAAGAGCACCTACCTTCCTTTGATACATTCAAGTCCCTTAGCCCAGGGTATCAAAAGAACTGGCAGATATGATTTTTGAGCCACAGTCAATAATTTTAGGATTGCAGAAATCCTGCAGCATTGGCATAATACAAATGTCCTAATGTTCAAAAAAAGGAAACAGAATGAAGTCTACAAGCTGCAATCAGCAAACATGACTGGCAACATTTTAAGACACATTATTATTATTCTTTAAAATTCTGAACTTAAAACACAAAGAAGATGAGCATTTTAATACACAAAGCAAAACAGAAAGAGGAGATTGTAGGTGCAGCTTATGAGTTGGCACCAGACACAGCTCGCTTCTCCCTCAAAATCAACATGTCATTTTCAAAGCTGTCCTGCTTCTCTGTTTTCTACTTAACCTTGCTGTTCTCATCTATGGATTTTGAAAGCCTTCTTTTCTTCCCTTTTTAATTTTTGTATCCCTATCACCATCCTTCCTCTCTTCCAAAATGAAAGAGAGAAAAACAAAACCCTTGTGCTGCCTGTGCAGTCACTCAAACAAAACAAGTACCCCAATGGTCACAGTCAGGTCTGTAAACATATTTCTCATTCTGCACCTTGAGCTCATCACCTCACTGTCTGGAAGTGGGTAGCATGTTCTGCTACTGCTTCTTTCTGTCTTCATGCTTATTCATTGCATTTATCAGAGTTCTTAAGTCGTTCACAATTTTTATTTTTATTTTTGACAATGCTGTTGTTATTATATAAGTTGCAGAACACATTATTATTTGTTATTAATATATTTTTAAAAATCTTACCTTTTGTATTAGAAATGATACTTGTGTTGCTTTCAAGGCAGAAGAGTGATAAGGAGTATGCAACTGTGGTCAAGTGACTTGCCCAGGGTAACAGAGCTAGGAAGTACCTGATGTCAGATTTGAATCCAGGACCTCCCAAATCCAGGCCTGGTTCTCTATGCACTGAGCCACCTCGCTGCCCCTGAAGAACACATTATTAAAGAGATGATTAGTGAGTATCAAGAAATAAAATGCGATCATAAAGACCAGAAAAGCTTCACAATGAAAAACTTATGCCAAATTAAACTTATTTTCTCTCTTGACTAGTGTTATAGATAAAGGGAATGCTGTAAACATATTTATTTTTCAAATTCACTTATTTAAATAAATGTTAACATTACAGTTTGTTTTCATATCAAGATCACTTCCAGATAAAACATTATTCCAATGTTGTTCTCAACTTCTCCTGAAATGATGGAGGCACTTTAAAAACCTTTTCTAGAATCAAGATCAGTCATTACAATTACTCAGAATTTGACATCATTTTATTTTATTTTTATTTTTTTAAATCCTTACCTTCCATCTTAGAATCAATACTATGTATTGGTTCCAAGGCAGAAGAGCGGTAAGGGCTAATCAATGGGGTTAAGTGACTTGCCCAGGGACACACTGACATCATTTTATTGAAATTTTTCTTTTAAAAAGAATTTTTCTTAACCATTGGCTTTGATATTTTGAGTTTAGCAAAGTAGTTGATATAGTCTCTCATACTATCCCTATGGACAAAATGGAAAGGTAAATATTTGCAGGGGGAGGGTAGAGCACAGAGTACTAGACCTGGAGTCAGGAAGCTCTGAGTTCTAATCCAGTCTTAGACTTTACTAGTTAGTTATGTGATCCTGCCTCAATTTTCTCAGTTGTAAAATGGAGATAACAGAACCTATCTCCTTTATTATGTAGATCAAATGAGGTGATATCTGCAAAGTACTTTGCAAAACTTAAAGAGTCATAAAGAATCTAGCTACAGTTATCATTCTGGTTAGGTAGATTTGGAACTGGTTGAATGACTGGAATGAAGGAGCAGCCATTAGTGGTTTGATGTCACCTTGGAAGGAGGTCTCCATTGGAATGCCCCAGGAATATGTGTTTAGCTTTTTGCTGTTTAACATTTTTAACAATGACTTGGATTAATGATTGGATGTAATCCTCATCAAATTTTCAGAAAACACAACAGCTGGGTTAGGTAACTAATACATTGGATGACAAAGCAGAATTTCAAAAAGATTTTGATAGGCTGGGACCACCCTGGGCCAAGATGAAAGATAACATCAATAAATGTAAAGTTAAAAAAATCAACTTCACAGGTATAAGATGGGGGAAACATGGTCAGAAAGTATTGTGCCTGAAAAAGACGATCGGTAGATGTTAATGAATTGCACGCCCAATATGAATCAAGAATTTCCTTGTCGCCATCCAACAAGAGCATATCCAATTTGGAACTCATCTCCTATATCCTGTCAATTCTTTCACTTTTCTATTCAGGGCACCATCATACTCCTGCTCACACAGAGTTGTAACCTTGGAGTCATCCTTGAAAAGTAGAGTTGCTGACAAAGTCTCAGTTTGGTACTTTATAGGTTCTATAATTTTATAGACTCAGTCTACTTGTTGAGTCCAATCCTTCTTCTTGTGTCCCTATTCCCTTCTCCATCTCTCCAAACTGTCTTGAATGTTGTTTCCTATATAGGACATTCCAAAGGCCTTTGAGTTATTGCATGAGTTGTCCCTAATGTCTACCATGCTCTCCTTCCTCACCTTATCCTCTTGTAAAAATGCTACCTCCTATAAGATGCCTTCCCTGAGACTACCAATAGGTAGTGCTGATAGAGAGCAGAGAGAGTAGGATGAGAGAGTTCCCTATCCCTGAAATGACTAAAATTTTTTTTGTATTTATTTATGTATTGGATGTTGATGTATCTATTGATGCTCTTCCCTCCTTGATCTAGTAGAATGTAAGGTATAACCTTCTTGCTAGGAAGGGACCTGGTACTCCAACTCTAAAAGGTTAGACATCACTGGACTAGGACTTGGCCCCTAAGACAAGAAAAAGGAGCAAATGCTTTAAGTTGGGAAAAAAGCATATTTAGGCTTGGGAGAGGAAAAACTTTCTGACCACAGAGTTTTCAAGAAGTAGAATAGGCTTCTTCTGAAGGTAGAAAATATCCTTTTATTAGAGTTCCTCTAGCACAGGCTTGTTGAGCCTTTCTTTGTTGGATGTACTGTAAAAAGAATTCTTGTTCAGGTATGAATGAATTAGTGGAGTGAGCATCAGGCTTCAAGTCAGGAAGACTCATCTTCCTGATTTTAAATCTGAACTCAGACACTAACTAGTTGTGTGACCCTGGGCAAGTCCCTTAATCTTGTTTGCCTCAGTTTCCTCGTATGTCAAATGAGCTGAAGAAGGAAATGGCAAACCACTCCAGTATCTTTGCCAAGAAAACTCCAAAAGGGATTTTGAAGATTTAGATAATCACTGAAAAATGATTGAACAACATGAGTAGGATTAGATTTCCTCTGCAGTCCCTACTAACTCAGATTCTATGATTTTTTTTTTTTTTTGGTGGGGGGACATTGTAAGGAAAGCAAAATGAGAGCAAAGGATGGCAAGTAGTCTAGTGTGGCTGGAATGAGAATGGATCATCTTCCATTCTTTGTTCTCATCCTACTGTCTCTTTTTTTCTATTCATCAGATGATGGGAAACAGATAGAATGAATGTGCTTGAGCAAAAGGATGCCCCTACTTATGCTATTAGCATTCTGATGTAGCTCACTAGGATGTGGGCCCACAGTGGAATACCATAATACCTGTCTCTTTAACCACCTGCTATGATTTCAAGACACATCACTGTAACTTGTAATTTTCCCCTGCAAAATTTTTTTTGGGGGGATGAATGGGGAATTAGGCAAAAATTGGTCATCAGATGCTCCTTCCTTACCCTCTTGTTTTTCTTCTTCTGTTTTCCCCTTATTGTCATTTATCCCTTTCTCCAACTCCAGACAGAAAAGAAAATATAAACTCATTCACATTCAGATGTTAATGACCTCTTGGGTTATTTCAGTGATGGCTAACCTATGGCACAGGTGCCAAAGATGGCACACAGAACCCTTTCTGTGGGCACATGGCCACCTTTCCCCCTTCCAGTTGGTCACTAGAAAGGCAGAGGGTCTCGGGCAGAGATACTCCTTTTCCCCTCTCCACCATGTTCAATGACATTTTTTCACATCACCCATCCCTCTGCCCAGCAGTCCAATGGAAGCACACAGGGGGTAAGTTGGACAGCTCATAAGCAGCAGAGCTGGAGGGGAGTGGAGTGCTTGGACCACTCCCTTCCTCCTCTCTATGTTCACTGAGGACATTCCTCACTTCACTTCTCCTCCCCCCTCCTCCCAGCAGCCCAATAGAAGTGCTTCCTCTCCCCTATGTAGAGTAAGTAAGGGGGGGCAGGGTGTACTCTCAGTGGGGTGGGAGGCCTGGCACTCCATGTTTAAAAGGTCCACCATCACTGGGTTATTTGAATTACATCTTAAGGAGGCTGTTAAGAGAGGGTACTTAACACATTCCACTCAGTGCCACCACTCTACTAATTCTTATCATTATGAATAGCAAAATTATATAACACAAAAGTTTACAAAGTGCTTTCTTCACAAGAACCCAATAAGAATGTTAGCATAAGCGTTATTAATATCTCCACTTTATAGATAAGGAAACTCAGAAAGAGATTGTCCCTTTTTATGGTCAGATTTATCTGGTAAGAGTCATAGGCAAGATTTGAGTTTTGTCTTCTTTCCAGCCTGTAAATTGCATCATCAATCAATCAACAAACAATAAGCAAATTATTTGGGGCAATGGTGTAAGGACTGTGTCTTTTCTAAACCTTTCTAAACTTTTCATCTCCCCCAATGCCTAGCACAATGCTTTATTTACTCTGACTAGATATTCACTAATTGAATTAAATAAAAGAAACAGATTTTGAATTGGATTTGAAATTTGAATTTGAAAAGGACGCTCTTGGGAAAGAACAAAGGTAGAAAGAACATTGATTTGGATTCAGAAGATCTGAGTTCAAATCTCAGCTCAGCGGCTTACTGTGTGACCTTTGGCAATTTTTTTTCCTCTCTGGGCCCGGTTTCTCATCCGTACAATTCAATTCAATTAGCGGACTGGCTGATCCCTAAGGCCCCTTCCAGTAGGAGAGGCCATTGGAGCATCTAGTCTCTGCTGGGATCCCCTCCCCTTGCCTGGGGCGCCAAATAAAAGCCTTTGGATGTTTAAGGTAAAAGGCAAATGTGAATCAACCCCGACAAGCCTGGAGTTTTGCTGCCCAAGCCGGTCCCAAGGTGATTGTGAGAAAGGGCTAGAAACAAGACATTCGAGTTTTAAAAGCCTAGTAGCCTGTGAGAAGCAGCCCCGTCAGTACACGCAGTACTATTTAACCTTTGAAATATTCCGGCGCTCGGCAGGCTATTGCCCCTTCTCCCTCGCAGGTTGCTGGAGCCCTGAGCAGAATCCCGAGCCCGGTCAGCCGGGCAGCCCAATTACAGCTAGTGCAGCAGGGGGCCGTTGCCTTGCACCAGTGGGCCGAGCTGCGGAAGGGAGAGGCTCGTTTGCGCGACAAAGGTTACGGGGAGAGAGCGAGGAGCGAGCGCAGCACGGGGCGAACCAAGCAAGAGAAACAGAGTTTCAGCAATGCGCTCGCCTTGCTTGGCCTCGCCTCCGGTGCTGCCACCCCTGCTGGGGCTTTGGCCGCTCTCTGCCAAGCCTGCTGTGTTTCTCCGAGTGCCCTCACTGTGTTGACATGCTAGGTGTCTGTAAACAGAGGCGGCCAGACAGCCTGGGAGTGTGTAGGCATCAGGCATTCCC
Source organism: Monodelphis domestica (assembly GCF_027887165.1). Taxonomy (NCBI): domain Eukaryota; kingdom Metazoa; phylum Chordata; class Mammalia; order Didelphimorphia; family Didelphidae; genus Monodelphis; species Monodelphis domestica. Next base: position 114,264,001 of record NC_077233.1, read on the forward strand.
TCTCATTTCAGTACCGAGAGATGCTCTGAACCTAGGAATGATAGAGCTAGCTGCTGCCCCTGGGTCTGCTATACTTGACCCTTTGGGCTTTCTGCAAGGCGGAGGTGAGTGCAGCATTTCTTTGGGAAACTTTCTGGCCCCAGTGTCTGTTTATTTACTCATGGGCAGCCTAAGAATCCCGGCTTTAGAGCTAGAGGAGTCTTTAAGGGACCGTCTCAAACAACCCTCCTTCAAGGAAAAAAAAATGTGTTGCATCTGGGGTCACTTTGGAATAGGTAATCTTTTCATTCACTGGTGCAGATTATAACCCTTCCACGCCCTTCACAGGGTACGTCCTTGTATGTGGGTGGGCAGAATTAAACCTTAAAAAGAAGACTAGATTTGTAGTCAGAGGGACCAGTGTTCCAAATACTCATATGGTATCTGAGGTACCTAGATTTCAGACTGGGTTCTACCACTTACCCAAGTTGACCTTGAACAATCTTTCTTTCTTTCTCTCTCTCTTTCTTTCTTTCTTTCTTTCTTTCTTTCTTTCTTTCTTTCTTTCTTTCTTTCTTTCTTTCTTTCTTTCTTTCTTTCTTTCTTTCTTTCTTTCTTTCTTTCTTTCTTTCTTTCTTTCTTTCTTTCTTTCTTTCTTTCTTTCTTTCTTTCTTTCTTCTTCTTCTTCTTTCTTTCTTTCTTTCTTTCTTTCTTTCTTTCTTTCTTTCTTTCTTTCTTTCTTTCTTTCTTTCTTTCTTTCTTTCTTTCTTTCTTTCTTTCTTTCTTTCTTTCTTTCTTTCTTTCTTTCCTCTCTCTCCTTCTCTTTCTCCCTCCCTCTCTCCCTCCCTCCTTTCCTTCCTTCCTTCCTTCCTTCCTTCCTTCCTTCCTTCCTTCCTTCCTTCCTTCCTTCCTTCCTTCCTTCCTTCCTTCCTTCCTTCCTTCCTTCCTTCCTTCCTTCCTTCCTTCCTCCCCCCCCCCTCCAAGGCATAAGAGCAGTGAGGGCTAGGAAACAGGGGTTAAGTGACTTGCCCAGGGTCACATAGCTAGGAAGTGTCTGAGGATACATTTGAATCCAAGACCTCAAGTCTCTAGGCCTGGCTGTCAGTCCTAGCAGTCCCAGCAAGTGTTTTCTTTGCTCTGAACTTATATATAGTTTTACATTCTAAAACAGAAACCAAGGGAAATATTTAAAAATAAAGACCAAACATGCATATAAATTTATGATATAGTTTCATCTATATGCAAGAGATTTGCAAAAATTATCTTAACACTTTTCTCTATCAAGGAGGGCAGAATCATTACATTTAATTCTTAATATAAAACTCCTGAAAAATGTTTATAGAGGTGCTAAAAAGAACAAAGATGGGGAATGCAGCTAGATTGGATTAGGTGTATAGAGAGGCAACCCTATTGTGAGGGTGTTGAGGGATCAGTATAGAAAGTATATGAAGAATAGGAAGATTCCAGAGATGTGGAAAAATCTAACACCTGATTAATATCAAACAAGAGAGACCAAGAGAATTTTCAGTAATTAGTGATATATATGTGTATATATATATATATATGCATATATATATGCCTAGTTTCCCATCTACATAGAATCTTTAATAGTTATCTATACATGAATTGAGGGCATTTTCAGGGAGAGTATTATCAGGGAACCATCACAATTTCACAAGCATATTCAACAATAAACTACATCTTTACTATTTAACAATTAGCTGAAGGATGTATAAAATGTTAGATTCTATTTTGTTTGTTATTTGCAGGTTACCAAAAAATCATTTGCTTTGGAAGAACAAAACATGATTTAACAACTTCTTTTTACAATGAGATGTCTCCCATGTATATGTCAAATTCATTCAATATTCCTTGGAAAATACAACAGAAATAATTCTGTTAGTGACTGTCTGATAACATTGGGGAGATGTGTGCTTGACAAAGGAGTGTGCTGCTTACTCTGATGAAGAAGATCCAATACAGAGTCTAGGTTGAAGAGAGATTTCCTATAGATGGTGAGGTCTTTCAGCTGTTCTTGTTTTCAGGTGACATTCTAATGGTTGTATCAATTCTTGGAACACTGAATAACTCCTGGAAGAGAACTATAATTATTCAAAGGTATCTGGCCTTTCCATACACACAGGGAAGACCAAATGGATGAAGTGTTCATTTATTGCTCAGATTTTTGACATGTATTTGAATGGGCACTCCACAGAGTTTGTTCAGCAGTAGCTCTCTCATATCTATCTATCTATCTATCTATCTATCTATCTATCTATCTATCTATCTATCTATCTATTGAAAGAGAGAGAGAGAGAGGGTGAAAGAGAGAGAGAGATCTGGAATAGATGGTACATTGAACAGGAGGAGAAAGGGCTAGATTGCTTTTAGGAGATTACAAAGAATCTTTATAAATCTCAAGCTTCACATGAAACTAAAGGCACATCTTAGCAGTACTAACATCTTCCTGGTACTGCTACAAGGCAGTAAGACAATACAATTACCTCCAAATAACTAAAAATGAGGATCACATATAAGGTAATGGAGAGAAAGACATACTGTAGATCTGAGAAGGACAGTATGTAATCAACAGATTATATTCTGAAGGATAAATATAAAATATAACAAACACATAACATAAAATATATTCTCTTAAGAGCAAGAATAAAAGATGGCATTATAGAATTATGTAATAAGAAGAGAAAATGAGTTGTTCATGTGGCAAAAATGGAAGATGAATTGTGTATAGAGAGGTGATGGGATGAGACACATATTTTTGCATATGGCTACTGAGGGCATTTGTTTTGCTTGACTGTATATTATGAGAAATTTGCTTCTTTTTCTTTTTTCAGTGGGGTGAAGGATGGAAAAGAGGGAAAATAGATTTCTGTTCATTTTTTAAAAATAGAAAGTGAGAGGGAATACAGATGTGAAATGTTGTGTACACTTTCAGATGAGATCACTGTATTATGTTTTACCCATCTGCTTTACGTCATTAAAAGAGAATTCTAACAAAATCAAAGTAATCTGTTAGCAAATAAAATACAAAAACCAACACATCAAACCTGAAAGTGACCAAAAAAGGTTGTTTTTTTTTTTTAATGATGGATGACAGATATTGGACAGCCCTAGGGCTTTGTTGGTACTCTCTCAGTGGTAGGGGAAATTGAGGAAGTCCTCCAGAACACTGGTGCTCCCCACTGTAGCCAACTTTGGAAGGACTTGACAGGAATTATTATAAGATAGACAAGTACACATAGTTGTCATCTGCATCATTGCAGGGAACTCAGAAATCGATAAGGGCACAGATCCATTGTGCAACACACTGTGCTAGTCACTGGAGATGTAAGTCCCCAAACAAAACAAAACAAAAAAACCCAACAGAAAAGACCCATTGCCTGTCATCAAGAGACTTACTAGAAATTCTACTGGAAATGTAGGCTTGGGAAAGTGGCCTGGTTGGTTTTGACACTGAGTCTGGAATTGAGAGCCTGCATGCAACACTAGCTCCTAACATAGGTAAACAAAAGAACATCAAAGATCTCGAGCATATTGGGTTAAAATGGTTAAAAAGTTTGTAGAGGATCCATGTGGGAACGAGGGTAAGAATTATCCAAAATGAAAAGTTGTGAATGGGTTTTGATCTGAGCTGATCAATTGGAACACACACACATGTCATTAAGGATTGGATCAGTATCAAAGCACTTTATAAACAGTATATATTTTGATGTTCATGACAACCCTATGTGATAGGTAGCACAGATGTTTTTTGCTTAGATGTTTTTATAGGTCATTTGGAGGTTCATAAGGGTCAGGTGATTTGTTCAAGGTCTCAAGGCTAGAAAGTGACAAAGTTAAGGCAAAACAATAGGGGAGATGAATATTATATTAATAAATAAATCAATCAACAACCATTTATCTAGCACCAACTTTATGCCAGACACTGTGGAGATAAAAACAAAATATTCCTTTCCCTCAGGGAGCTTACGTTCTATATAGGTAGATCACTTGTACATATATAAGGATATACAAAATAAATGCATGGTATTAAAAACAACAAAAACTGATACTCAGTTCCAAGGGAGAAAATTGGTAAGGGGTAAGCAGTTGGGGTTAAGTGACTTGTCCAGGGTCACACAGCTAGGAAGTTATATGAGGTCAAATTTAAACCCAGATCTGGCTCTTTATGCACTGAGCCCCCTAGCTTCTGCTGATGTAAGTATTTTGGGGAGGTGTGGGGGACAAGGTTGGTTTTTTTTGTAAGGAGGAAAATGAGCAAAGTTTTCATTTAGAAATAGGTGCTTATAGAATAGAGGGATTTTTAGTGCTGGAAACCATCTCCGCTATCATTTATACCAAATCTCTCATGTTATTGATAAGGAAATCGAGGCCTGGGAAAGTTAATTCTCATTACACATCTTTCCCTCTCCTAATCTTCATGATTTAGCCAAACTAGTCTACTTGTTATTTCCCATACATGAAATTCCATCTCTTACCTTGGCACGGGCAGTCCCCTATGCCTGGAAAGCTCACTGCAACCTTTTAGAACCCCTGGCTCTTTTCAAGTCTGAATTTGAGTGCAGCCTCTTTTATTTTTTCAGTCAATTTAATTTTTTTCAGTGAATATAAATGGATATCCTTACTTTCCTCCCTCCTTTTCCCCCATACATTGGAAAAGGAAGAAAAACAAAACGACTGTAAAAAATATGTATAGTCGAGCAAAAAAAATTCCTGAATTATGTCCAAAAATACGTGTTGTAATTCATACTCTGGAGTCCATATTTCACTGCCAGGAAGGGGATAGCTTGTTTCATTACCAGCTCTCTGGAATCATAGCTGACCAATGGATAGATTAGAATTCTTGAGTCTTTCAAAGTCATTTGTCTTTACAGTGTCGTTATTGTGTAAATTATTCTCTTGGTGCTGCTCCTTTCACTCTGCATCAGCGATTCATAAAAATCTCTTCCAGGTTTCTCTGAAATTATCTTCCATAGTTTCTTTTTTTGCACAATAGTCTTCCCTTATGTTCACACACAATGATTTGTTTGGCCATTTCCCAGCTGATAGGCATGCCTCTTTTTTCCGTACTTGGTCCCTATGAGAGGCGCTACCATCGATATTTTTTGTACATATCGGGCCTTTTCCATTCTTTGCTCTGATTAGGGTTGAATTAAGCCTGGTGATGGCATCATTGGGTCAAAGGGAAAGCTGCCTCCTTTTAAAAAAAAGACCCTTCCTGATTTCCCCAGTTGTTGGGGCATCCCCCCCCCCCATTGCTATGTATTTATTTTGTCTATTTCCTATAGTCAGTTATCATTGAACAAATGATATCCCTCCCCCATCAGGAGAATAGAGGTTCTTTGAGGGAAGGGCCCGAGTTCTGTATTGGTATCCCCAGTGCCCAGGACAGCCTTATAGGAGGCGCTTGCTCAATGCTCTCACTGAGTAAAGGATTGCTTAAGGGATGTGGCCAAAGTGATAGGACTATAGATTTAGAGGGACCGTGAAGGTCACCTCGTCAATGAACCCTTTCCTTTTACCACTGAGAAAAGGCAGCAAACCAAGGATCAAACCCGCGTCTGCTCCTTCCCTCTTCTTCTATGCGCCACTGCCTGGACGGGGTACCCAGTGGCATCCCGTTTCCAAGGCGTGCAGGGTAAGCAGCAGCCTGGGAGTGAGGCTGCCCGGATGGTCCACGTTCTTTTCCATGCTGGGTGCTAGTGTGGGGGGTTATCAATTTCCCTTCTCCCTTGGAGTCCCGGGGCTTCCAGGGAGTGATCGGGTCCCTTGGGTCTCTTCCAGAGAACTGTGCCTGAAGAAACTTGGCTCCGGGATCCGGAAAGCGGCAGGATTGAGGCAGAGAAGCCTCTGTTTGACTTACATCCATTTGCCCCAATCAGCCTCTTTAGGTAAGGGGTTAAAAGTTTCTTTAAAAACCCTACGGAGCCTTGGAAATCAGCGAAATGGCCTTCGGTGCGGCTCCTAATATCCTGTGTGTTCCACCTCTCTTTCCAATGAGACATAAACCCGCCGTTTTTATGGAAGGCGGCATGGGCCAGTGGGCTAAGGACAGGCCGGGGAGTCAGGAATGCTGAGTGCTCGTCTCCACTTGCCCACTTGACTTGAGATGTGACCTTGGGCAAGTTGCTTAACCTGTGTATACCTTGGTTTTCTTGGCTGAAAAATGGGAGTCATGATACCACCTTGCCTCACAGGGGGGTTGTGAGCATGAACTAATTGATGGCTAGAAAGCACTTTGAAAGCATCAAGTGCCAGTAAACTGCTAAATAATTACAAGGAGCCTCTAAGCGCTGGCAGCTGAGAGCTCAGGGCACTTTCCTCAAGTATAGGGGCGCCCGGGTGCTCCCTGCTGTCGAATGTCTAACTCAGCTAAACCCGGACCACTCACCTCTGTTACTCTCCACCATCAAGGTCGTTCTCCTCCTGTAAGACCCGGCCAGCCTCCAGCTAGCATCCATTGTTCCCTTCTCGGAAATCCTGTCCGGATGGCACAATTAAGAACCACGAATGCATAAGACAGCTCATTCTTTGAGGGTTGAGCCCCTGTGATTTAAGTCTATTATTATTGGGGGGGCAGTAGCACAGAGAGTTTTTGTTTGGATTTTATCACTGTAGGGTACCCCGGGGGGGGGTGGGAAAAGTCCCTCTACCCATGGAGAGCAGCAAGTGGAGTGCAACTGATGATCTTGATTTTTTTGGAGGGAGGGGGAAAGAGGAGATTGAGAGAAATACTAATAACACTTGTAAACATTTATATCATATTTAAAGGTTTACAATATTTTGTTACAAAAATTACAATGTTACAATTTTACAGTATTACAAAAAGGCTTCACAGATATCTCATTTGATATATATTATATATAATAATCAATATTGTATTGAGATATATATATCTCATTTGATAATATATTATATATTTTGAGATATAGTATACATATCTCATTTGATAATATATTATATATTTTGAGATATAGTATACATATCTCATTTGATAATATATTATATATATTATATATTTTGAGATATAGTATACATATCTCAATAATATATATTTTGAGATATAGTATACATGTCTCATTTGATAATATATTATATATATTATATATTTTGAGATCTAGTATACATATCTCACTTAATAATATATATTTTGAGATATAGTATACATGTCTCATTTGATAATATATTATATATATTATATATTTTGAGATATAGTATACATATCTCACTTAATAATATATATTTTGAGATATAGTATACATATCTCACTTAATACTATATTGGATAATAACCCTGGGAAGTGTATGCTACTATTACCCCCATTTTCAGATGAGGAAAGTGAGGCAGATGGGGCTTAAGTGACTTGCCCAGGGTCACATAGCTATTAATAATCCAAGGCAGGATTTAAACTCCAGATAGAGCATGTTGGGCCCCCTCGCTGTCCAGTAGTTTGCATTTGTAGAGCTCTTTAAGGTTTGCAAAGTGTTTCCTATATGTTGTCACACTTGATCCTCACAGCCACCCATGGGATAAGTGCTGTTATGCCCGTTTTACTGCTAGGAAACTGAGATTCAGAGTGACTTATCTAGGGTCACACAGCTAGTGAATAGGTCTAAAGCAGGATTTCAATTTGTCTTCCTCTCTCCAATTCCAGCATGCTATGCTTTGTGCTATCTAAAAGATAAATGATTTTTCCAGTGGTCACACAAATCAAATGGGTCAGAGACAACTTGAACCCAGGTCTCCCTGACAGCAAAGACAGTTCTGTATCCACCATGCCATGCTGCCTTTTTAGCAGGTTAGTATACTAACAGAATGTTATGTAGCAACCAGGAGGACTTAGTAGGAGTGTTAGGTTTAGAGTCAGAAGACCCAAGTTCTAATACTGCCTGACAGCAGAACAAGCATTTTTTAAGCGCCAGCTCTGTGTCAGGTGGGCTAAGAAGTGCTGGTTATGTACAATGTGTGTGATCTTGGGAAGTCACATATTAAATACATATTCACTGCAGAGATCAGAGAACAGGAGGGATTTAATAAATACAGATTGGCTGATCAATTGACCTTTGAGTTCAGCCAACATCATCAAGGTCCCTGGCTTTCCAGGCTGATTTCGCGTTACTTCTTATGTTCCAGGTCAAACTGTCCTGCTTGCTTTTTCTCTCTGACTCCTGTTCCTTTGCCCAAATAGTTCTATACCTGGGACGCCTTCTCTGGTGATGTCCATCTCTTGGATTCTCTGTCTCCCTCCTACAACTTTTGTTGTAGTTCAGTTGTTTTCAGTTATGTCTTACTCTTCCTCATCCCATTTGGGGTTTTCTTGGCAAAGATACGGAAGTGGTTTGTCATTTCCTTCTTCAGCCCATTTGACAGATGAGGAAATGGAGGCAAATAGGGTTAAGTGATTTGCCCAGGGTCATATAGCTAGGACGTGTCTGAGCCTGACTCCAGACTTTGCACTACCCACTGAGCCACCTATTTACAACTTTAAGGTTTACAAAATAATGTCCTTCTTCAAAATCTGTGAGGCAGGGGGCAGCTAGGTGGCTCAGTGGCTTGAGAGTCAAGTCCAAAGATGGGAGGTCCTGAATTCAAATTTGACCTCAGACAGCTGTGTGACCCTGGGCAAGTCACTTGATGCCCATTATCTAGTCCTTACCACTCTTCTTCCTTGGAACCAATACACAGTGTTGATTCCAAGATGGAAGGTGAGGGTATAAAGAAAATCTGTGAGGTAGCTAGGGGCAAAGATAATGACCTCCATTTTACTTATAAACAGCTGAGGCTCAAAACGGTCTAGAGACTTGAACCATAATCTAGGGTCAGTGAATGATGGAACCAACTGGAACCTGATCTTCTCTACTATGGAGCTTTCTTTCCTTCTTTCTCTGCGTTGCCTGTGTGGTTCCCCAGCAGGCGCCCAGCCTTGAGCAAGGAAATGATTTCTACTTGTTGCCTTGGTTGGGGGAGGAGGAAAGTGCTTTGAGATCCCTCAGGACAAAAGACTGACTCATTTCTTCTGGGGAGAACTGAATCTGTGGGGTGCATTAACAGAGAATGCTTGAGACAAGGCTTCCTCCAACTTGCCCCCTGGGATCGCAGTGTAGCTCTTGCCTGGTGGTGTCTCCTTTTCCTGGAACGGAGACCATTTCTGACTCTCCCCCCGCCCCCCACCCATGCTCCTGCCAATGCGCGGATGGTTAATGAGAGGAGACGAAAGACACCACCCACAGTGGGAGCCTGGAGAGAGGAGGTCCGCCCATTTCCTTTAATGCTCAGGAAGAGCTCCGGTGGCAGGGCTGGGCTGGGCTGGGCTGCTGCAGCCTTTGCTTGGGATACTGTTGGCTCCCAGCCTTACGCTGCCACACTGTCGCAAACAGTGGAAAATAACAGATTGTCTTGCTTGCGCTTCTCCTCCCACCTGGAGACCCCTGGGAGGGTGCAGCCGCAGGGAAGAGCTTCTGCGCTGTCTTCTGCCCACCTCTGGCAAAGTTCTCTGTTTAGCCCTCTTGGACTTCTCTGTTCTGGAAAGGACCCATCATTCAGCCTCCTGCTTTGGAGGGATCAAGGCACTCACTGGGCACCCACCAAGCACGCTGACTTGCCTGTGGTCACCCCGGAAAGAAATAACACAGTTAAGATAGGAATAGTGTAACCCAGTGGAAAGACGGACTGGGATTCCAGATTTGCTCACTGCGTGTCTTTGGGCAAGTCTCTTCCTTTCCCCTGGCCCCTGTTTTCTTAGCTATAAAATGAGAATGTCCAATGTGGTATAGCTAGAAAGCCCATTGGACTTGGAGACAGGGATACCAATCTGACATCCTAGCTATGAGAAAAAGCTTCCTAATTTCTCCAAGCCTCAGTTTCTTCATCTATAGAATGGGGATAATAATACATCTAGTTCCTCGCTCCCAGGATTGGGAATCAAATGAGATCATGCACACAAGAGTCCTTAAAATGCTCTATGTGTGTATATCTAGGTATCTTTCTAGAGGAATCGCCACCATCTTCTTCTGGTGCCTCTGCGGTTCTTTTTGGCTCTCAATCCCATGAGTGGGGGCCCTTTCCTCTATAGAAACTGAGGCTGCTACAAAGGATTTCTACAAGGACAGTCTCCTCAGCCACTTGCTGGATCAGCCACCCCTCGGGATCCCCTAAGGAGAAGTCAGTGCTGCCTTTCAGTCCACATTTCCTGGCCTCCCTCTGCCCAAGAGCTCCCTGGAGAAAGGATGCAGGAATCGAAACCCCCTTTAAATCCTGCCTTCCCTGACCGTTTCCAAGTAAATGGGATCAGCCATCACTTCCTATTAGTACAACCTGGCCTTTCAAGCAGTGACGTGAGACAATGGGCAGCTCTGTGGATCACTTAGAGTCATAAAAAGCGCTCTTGTGGGTAACCCTGTGCATCAGGAGGGCTCAGGGGACCAGAGGAGATAAGCTGGAGGGAGGGAAGCTGGAACAAAGACAATGGTTTGAAATCTTTGAGTAAATGCCAGCTGCTATGGGGCTGTTCAGCCAGCTTCCTCCGCTCCCTCCCTCCCACCCCCTTGGCCTTGCCCTTCCCCATCTGGAGGGTCTGGGCAAGGTGGATCCCTCTCGAAGCAAACTCAAAGAAAGGTGTGACGATGGAGGCTTGTGACTGGGGATGAGGCGATGCTGTGCATTAACAAGCCTTGGGTGCAGAAATATCTAGGCTTATGAGGAGATGAGGGAGGATGGGGCTGAAAAGGGAACCACAGGGTCTTCTCCAAAAGGATTACTTCAGGGACCAATATGTTGTCGTTCAGCCATTTGTAAGCTTTGTTGGACCCTCCAAGCCCCCATAAGGAGTTTTCTTAGCAAAGCTATTGGGGCAGTGTACAATTTCCTTCTCCTGTTTACTTGACCGATCGGGAAACTGAGGCAGACAGGGCTAAGTGACTTATGTAGTAATGTCTGAGGCTATATTTGAACTCAGGAAAATGAGTCTTCCTGATTCCAAGCCTGATGCTCTAGCCACTGCTCCACCTGGCTGCCCCTCAGGGACAGAAATATGGAAGCTCATTTTGATGGTACCCAACTTTGATCCAGAGTTATTGGGGGAGATTCCTACATGAGTTTTTCAGGATTGTCTAGAAGTGGGTGATAGTTAAAAAGTGAAAAAGTCAAGGATTTCCCAGACTTCCAACTCTTTCACTGGATGTCTTCCATGCCTGGCTTCCTTCAAGTCTCAGAGAAAATCCCACCTTCTGCAAGATGCCTTTTCTGGCCCTTACCCTTTGGGTTCATTTCCAATTTACCCTGCATGCATCTTGTCTGCAAAGAGTTGTTTGCATGTTTCCTCCCCATTAGGATGTGAGTTCTTTGAGGATGGAGATTATGCTAAGTTTTACTTCCGGGCATCTATGTGGGATGATGGATAGAGCACCAGCTCTGGGGTAAGGAAGACCCATCCTCCTGAGTTCAGATGGACCTCAGACACTTACTAGCCCTGTGACCCTGGGCAAGTCACTTCACCTTGTTTGCTTTGGTTTCCACATCAACCAAACAAGCTGGAGAAGGAAATGGCGAACCATTCCAGTGTCTTTGTCAAGGAAACTCCCAATAGAAGAGTTGGGCATGACTGAAAAACTACTGAACGGTGCTTACTTAGCACAGAAGATGATTCATAAATGCACATTGACTTGACTTGACTCTGCCTGTTGAAGGTGGTCACATCAGAGAGATTTTGTTCTGGAGGCAGACCCGAGTTCTAGTTCCAGCTTCTGATACTTGCTGAGTGGGTAACTGTGGGCAAAGCACTTAAAAACTCATGTATGCCTCAGTTTATTCATCTATAAAATAGGAACAATGATACATTACCCGGGAATGTACTTTGTAAGTCTCACACAAATTCAATTTTTAATTAAAAAACATATTCAGATCCTACTAGGCACAAGGCTCTGAATGAACTCTGAAGTGCTTTCTGTATTATGATTTTATGATCCTATAATCTGATCATTATTTCTTGACCTCTTTGCCTTGTGTCCTGTCTCTCCTCTATCAGCCCTCTCCATCCCTAAATAAACATCCTAGAATTGAGTGTGCGGCAGAATTTCCTATGGGTCATGAAGCATCTCTGACTCCCCTGCAGGTTGCTTGCTGTAATAAGGCAGGCTGAGGTTTTGTTGCCTTTTAAAAAAAATACAATAAAGTAAACCCCAATGTGTAGCTAGCTGCGATCTTTCTATAAAAGCAAGCACATGAGAAAATGGATGTGAAGATCAGTCCCCTCACAGGGTCTATGTAAAACCTTTGTCATAAATGTTTTACCAGTTAGCAGGGAGGTGTGCTCCCTTCAGCAGAAATGGGGCCGGCATAGATGAGCAGGCCAAGCAAAGAGGCAGGCTATTCCCAGCTGCCTCTGCCTCTGTCCTTCCCTACAATGATCCTTTGCTTCTTCATTCTTTTCCGTATAAGTTCCTGCTTAAAGAAAACAAATGGAGAAAGAAGAACCAGGATTGGGTTTAGGTCAGGCTAGGAGATTTAAAAAAAAAATCTGAGGATGTCAATATGTACATCCTGGAGAGAAAACTTAAAAGACTGAACCTTTAAAAAAACTGCATGACATTAAGAAAGGGGAAAAAAGCCTCCAGAGACTCCTCTTTTATTCAAATTTTCATCTGCTATGAAAGAATCCTAGAAAATTGTAAGGATCTTATTTAAGGGCAATTCAGAAATATTTCCAATTTATTATGAATAGGTGAAACATTTTTAATCAATTTACTCAATCAACAGATATTAATTAAGAACTGTAATATTTATTGGGAAAAGAAGGTGAATTGGAAAAATGGGGGATAATGTCAGTCTTGTTTCCTTTCCACAGAACTTACCATATGCCAGGCACTATGCTAGATGCTTCTTTCATTTATGAATTCAATAAACATTTATTAAGTACCTACTGTATGCAGTCTTATGCTGGGAAGTTAGACAATTTAGCTAATAATAATACAAGGTTCTTGCCCTTTGGGAGCTTATAATCTATGAGAAGAATGTCACAAACCCAGATAACAATGATTCAGAATATGGAATAAAAAATGCATTAGAAATTTATAAACAAAGGGCTGTGTGAGGTCTGAGAAGGGAAATCATATTTTTAATTCTGAGACTATTTCTCTGGGGCTCTCTGGATCAAAATGGTGAAGTAGCCAAAATTTGCCTTTGTTGTCCTTGGCTCCCCTTTCTGTGCCCTTTCCCAAATCCTTCACCTCCCACATCAGTTTCCCAAAGGCATATTTCATTTAACCTAGCATTCACCTTAGAGATCATCTAGTCCAGGGATCCTTATTCTTTTTTTTTTGTCATTAACTCCTCTGACAATTTAAGTAAAGTCTATGAATAATGGAAAAATTATTAAATGTCTAAAACAAAATATGCAGGATAACAAAGGAAGGCAATTCTATTGAAATACTGGAATTAATGTTAAAAAATGGACAAATCCCTAAGTGAAAAACTTCTGATTTAGTCAATGGCCCACACTTGCCATTGGGGAAACTGAGGCTGGTGGAGAGGAATTGTTTGGCATAAGATAAAACAGTTAATGAATGACCATGCCAAGAAGAGAAGACAGGCATTTGTTTAACCTCCTTCTCTGTGACTTTGCTGCTCTCAGGATTCTTTCTCTTCCTCTCAGTCCTTCCAAACTGATTGGAAATCCTTTCACCCTAAGGTATAAGTGCAGAAAAGACCTCACGGATTTCCTCTCCAAGGAGACCTGCATTCTGAATGTACAATCTAGGCAGTTGTCTACTCTTCTTACTTATCTAAGGACTGCCCTCTCTTCTAGCAAATAGACTCCCTTTGCCAATTCTTCTTTCTCAGTAACTTTAGAGTCGAAAATAGCACAATCACCACTGCTAGAAGTCAGCATGGAGCTATGGAAAGAATTTTTGGCTTGGAATGAGAGAACTTGGGTTCAAATCCAGAGAACTGGCTCTACATGGTAGACATGTAACTGCCATTTCACATGTGAGCCTCAGATATTTCATTTATTAAATGGGTATAATAGCGCTTTTATTACTTCCACCTCCTTGGCTGATATGAAGGAATAGTTCTGAAAACCGCAAGGCTCTACAAGGTTTAAATGATTATTTGGAAAGACAGTATGGCACTGTGGAAGGAATACTGGATTTGGAGTCACAGGACCTGGATTTGAATTCACTTACTTGTGGTTTGTTTTTAACCTCTCTCAGCCTCTGTTTCCCCATCTATAAAATGTAGTGGTTGGACCAAATGACCCATGAGGTTCCTTCTAACTTGAAGATTTCAGATCTTGTCATTTATTTACTTTGTGATATTCTCTTCTCCATGAATGACATACGTTTGGCTCTGTCCTTCCTGAAAGGAGGAACATACTTCAAAGGGTACGTGGCTAGTAGAGAAGGAGCTTTGCATTTTGAGGGTCTGCTAGGGAGAAGCTGATGCCTTCTGGGAATATGAGGAGATATTTCATCTGACACACCAGGGCAGTTGCTTTTGACAAGAAAGAAAAAGTGAATATGAGGTGCCCAAAGATGGAATTAATATTAGGCCAGTAAAGTGCACAAGAGATACTTGTGGAAGAATCACAAGAACATAGATTTAAAGCTTGAAGGGATCTTAGGGACCATCCAGTTCAGCCCTCTCATTTTGTTGATGAGGAACTGATGCCCAGAGAAGTCAAGTCACTTGTGCAATGTCACATAATATTGTGTCGGACATGGGACTGGAATCCAGGTCTTCTTGGCACTGACTGAGACATCATATAACACCGGGCTCTGAAAGCTCTGCCAGTACAGTACACACTTGGCAATTCAATTCAACCAGCATTTATTATGTGCCTGCTATGAACCAGGCTCTATGTTGGGCACTGGGGATACAAAACCAAACACTAAACAGTCTCTACCCTCAAGGACCTTCCATTCTATGGGAAGAACTACACAGAGAAGTCAATACAAAATACATAGATGTAAAGCAAATACTAAAAGTTATGAAGGTCCTACTAGGCTAGAAAAGTTTTAAATATAGACCCCATAACAAATTGTGGGATGCTCATCTGAATATTAACCTCATTAAGTTTGGAGAGAGTCAGAGTCAGACGCTTGTCCCCAGGTTGGCCAGCAGGTGGTTATTTTTTCTTCCATGGCAACTCTGGAAGACCTGTGAAGTGGCAGAGGGGACACCCTTGTGTTGGTAAAATGAATGCCCCAACAAGAAGGTCAGAGAGCTCTTTGAAGGAAGAACAGAATTAAAGAATTCATTAGTTGCATTACCAAATTACCAAATATTGAGGAATCCCAAGAGGAGACCTCAATGGCCATCCTGCCCAATCCATAGGGGAGAGGACTCTCTGCTCTCCTACTCCCATCTGACAGGTGTTTCTTCAGCATTTGCTTGAAGATTTTTAGGGAAGAAGAGAAGCAGCCCACTTTTGGATAGCTCTGATTGTTAGGAACATTTTCCTGACATCAAACCTAGATCTGCCATTTTGTATCATCCATTCATTACTCTTTTCCTTTCCATCTTGAAATCAATTCTCTGTATTGGTTCCCAGGCAGAAGAGAGGTAAGGGGTTGGCAAATGGGAGTTAAGTGATTTGCCCATGGTCACGTAGCTAGAAAGTTTTTGAGGTCAGATTTGACTCAGGACCTTCCATTTCTAGCCCTGGTTCTCAATCCACTGATCCACCTGACTTAGCACATATCTTCTTTTTAATCCTTTCCTCAGAGAATAAATAGAAAAATAGTATAAACTTGATTGCTCTTTGAATGCTTGAAATCAGCTAGTTAGCTAGGCTAAACTTCCTAATAGTGATGATAATAATAATAATAACATTTTTATAGTATTGGAAGGTTTGTGAAATACTTTCCAAATTTAATTTCATTTGAGGTTCTATTATTATCCTCATTTTATAGGCAGAGACAGGGTTAGACTTGAACCCAAGATCTTCCTGACTCAAGTCCTCCATGCACTTGCACCATTTACTTTCCCCTGAAAGAACTCAAGGCTTATTACTATCTTGGTTGCTGTCCTCTGGGTACTCACCAAGTTGGTGTTGTCTGACTTAAACTGTGATACTCAGACTCCATGTGGGATTGTACTAGGGCAGAGTATGGAAAAATTCTTAATTTCTTATTCCTGGAAGCTATGACTCTCTTAATATGGCCCAAGACTGCCATTGGTTTTTTGGCTACCACATCAGGTTATGTGACATCACATGAAGAACTTATGATTCATGAAAAGCCCTGGATAGGTCTCCTGACAAACTTCTATCTACCTGTCCATTTCCTCCCTCCATGATTTTTTAACACAGATATAAGACTTTCCATTTGTCCCTATTTAATTTCATTTGATTAGATTTCCCAAGTGCTCAGGTTTTTTGTTTTTTTTTTTTACCATCTTTTGGGATCCTGTCTTTATCATTTGATGTCTTGCTACCTTTCCCAGCTTTGCATCATCTCCAAATCTGATGAAGATACCAATATGCCTTTCTTCAAGCCACTATAAAACTGTTCAACAATACAAGACTTAGCACACAGTTTCCTGGGGTATTACCCTGGAGACTTCCCGCTGCATGGACTTTGAGTGGCTTTTAATGACCAGTTTTTAGAGCTAGCCATTCAATAATTCTGAATACATTTATTTATACTATCTCATAATCCACATTTCTCCATGCTTTACAGTATATTTTCTCAAATGCATTGCTGAAATCTAGCTAAACAATTGTCTATAGTATTTGTGAGCCTTCATAACTGTGATAACTTCATAACCCTGTCAAAAAAAGGTTGGCATGACTTATGTTTTGAGGGAGGCCTCCTGGTTCTTCTAGGTTTTCACTAGTCATCTTTTTTTAAACCCTTACCTTCTGTCTTAGAATTAATACTAGGTATTGGTTCCAAGGCAATTAGAGCACTAAAGGCTAGGCAATTGGGGTTGAGTGATTTGCCCAGGGTCACACAGCTAGGAAGTATCAGAGGCTAGATTTGAACTGGGATGCCCTGTCTCCATGCTTGGTTCTTTATGTACTGAGCCACCTAGCTGTCCGTCTTAACCCTTTAAAAATGATTCATTATTATTTTTATATGTTATCAATATATTTTTATATGCTATATATTATTATTTACTATTTTTATTTTATATTTTATGCTTATTTTATTTTTATTATATATTATATAAACATATACAAATATAATATAATTATATAATGTTATTCTTTATTATTTTAATGATTTAATGGAATTTCTCCAGAAACTAAAGTCAGGATCACTGGCCTACACTTCACGGATAGCATTCTCTTCCCTTTTATAAAATATTAAGACATTTTAAAAATATAATTTTTATTTTATTTTATTTTTCCTTTTTTGTCTTGACAAGAATTCATTCTCTCTCTTCACCTAATTGAGGAGAAAAACCCTCAATGGCCTTGTAACAACAATGCACAGACAAGAAAGACCATCACTTGAATTGGCCAAGTCCAGAAACATATGGTTAAACAAGGGTTGTTGCACTTCTGTGTCTCAGAATACACTGTCCTGTTCTGAGATTTCAGAGGATGAAAGGGTGGATGAAAATCCAATGAAGTATCCTTCCTTGCCAGAGAGTCATTCTCTTGCGACCATATCTGGGGTTAGAAACTTGGTTAGAAACTTCCTAGAGTATTAAGATGATAATGTGAAAAGAAAAGCCCATTTCTCTCCCAGAAACCAAAACAAATATGTACCTGTCTCTGGTTTTGGATGGTACCTCTCTCAGAAACCAATTCTCTCAGAACTTGAGCAAGTCATTTATTTGGAGGAGGTTCATTGAAACTGTGAAAGGATGTTCTTGTCCTGGAGTCAGAAAGATCTAAGTTCAATGTGACCTTAGATAATTTTCTAGCCCAGTGACTTTAGGCAAGTCACTTAACCTCTAATTGTCTCATTTCCTCATCTACAAAATGGGGATAACAGCACCCACCTTACAGAGTTTTCATGAGAATCGAATGAGGTAATATTTATAAAAATATTTTCTATTTGTAAGTGTAAAGATTAAAATTTGGGGGGAACTGAGGCAGGGTAGAAATTAGTTTCTCTCTGCAAGGAGTATTATATTTTTAGAGGTTTATTAAAGGTTAAGGATTAAAGAAAATTACAGAATAAGAAAACATGTGTCTAGGCCCAGAGAGACCTAGACATGACTTCACCTACATCATGAAAGACCCCTCTGCTTGCAAGCAGAAACTGGAAAGAAAAGAGAGATAAAAGCCTTTCCAATCAGGTTAAATACCCCATCTCAATCTCAGCCCAAGTGATAATTCAGTGATATTACAAAGCATTCTGGGAAAGTGGAGCAAGGACTTCTGGGGATTGAAGTCCTGGATTCAAGTCTCCATTTTTACATAAGTACTATACAAGTTATTGTTATTGTTATTATTATTATTATTATTGGATCTCTCTAGGGCAGTAGGTGATCTCTTACTCTCTTTTTTTAAATTTTGAGTATTTAGTCCCCAGTAGCCATTTTTGTTGTAAAATTTTTAGTGCAAGATCATTCTTCTTGTTAGAATTCACAGAAACAAATACCAAACACATGAGCTAAAACTTGCCTTTCTTATGAAGAAAGTCAGATAAGGGTGAAGAGACCATGTTGTATTGTGGAAAGATTTTCTGGATTTGGGGATCAGGAGACTTGTGTTTGGCACCTAGATCAGTGGGTAAAGTGCTGGGCTTAGAGAGCAACAAGACCTGGGTTCAAATCTCCTTTCAGATACCTACTACTTTTGTGATCCTAGGCAAATCACTTAATTTTTTCAGCCTCAATTTCTTCATTCATAAAATTGGGATAATAATAGTACCTACCTCTCAGGGTTGTTGTGAGGATAAAATGAGATATGTATATTTAAAACCCTTATCTTTTATTTTATTTTAGAATTAACACAAGTAAGGGGCAGCTAGATGGCTCAGTAGATAGAGAGCTAGACTTGGAGACAAATGGGTTCAAATGTGACTTCAGACACTTCTTAGCTGTGTGACTTTGGGCAACTCATTTAACCCCAATTACCTAGCCCTTGCAATTCTTCTGTGTTAGAGCCAATACTTAGTATTCATTCTAAAATGGAAGGCAAGGATTAATAAAAAAAAAAGCATTAATAAAGGTATTAGTTCCAAGACAGAAAAGCAATAAAGTTTAGGCAGTTGGGATTGTGACTTGCCCAGGGTCCCATAGCTGGAAAGTGTCTGAGGCCAGGTTCAAATCTGGCCAAGAACTGCTCCCATCTGGTTGCAAGCTGACCCTCACTTGCATGTATATTCTGCCACTCTTCATAGAGCCTTCTGAAATCCCTTTGTATTTATTTCTCTGTGTACACGTTTCTTCCCAGTAGCATGTAAATTCCCTTAAGTCAGAGACTTTTTTTTTTTTGTGGTTATGTGTGTGTTTTTTACTTCCCCAGTTCTGAGTACCTAGTAGGTATTTAATAATTGGGTTTTGGGATTGAATTGATGCCAGGAAAATTACTCCCTTAAAAGGATCCCTATTCCAAAACCAGATCAGATTCTTCTTTCCAGCAGCCCTGCTGGCATTGACCTCTCACCCTCAATGTTGCCATCAGCAGGGTCATTCTTTCTGAATCTCAATTTCTTCCTCTTTAAAATGGGAATAATTTTTGCATTATCTATCTTTTTTTAAAAATTATTTTTATTGTCATGCAAAAACACTTCATTATTGGTCATTGCTGTAATCCCACTCAGACACAACCAAAACCCCCAAACAAAACCATAAATAGCGATGTTAAAAAGATGATTCCAACAGTTTTTTTTAATTTTTGTGTCATCTATCTTAAAAGGGTTATTGTGATTAAAAAATTTTGAAAACCTTGGAATTCAATAGAAATAAGGGTTAGTATGGTTTCTCTTTCAACAAGTGTATATTCCATGCCTATGTGGAGACAGTAGAAAGCTCTGCTTCTGGAGTTGGAGGACTTGCATTTAAATCCAGGGTCACTTCACACACTTCCTTGTTGTGTGACCTTGGACAAGTCACTAAATTGTCTAGTTCTTTTCATTTTTCTGCTTTGGAATCATATTGATTCTAAGATAGAAGGTAAGAGTTTTTATATTTAAAAAAATCCAGACTCAGGCTCTTACCAGCTGTATGCAAGTCACAACACGTGCCCGAGCATCAGTTTTCTTTAAGATGAAAGGGGTGGATTAGAGAATATCTAAGATCACCAGTGTCCTACAATTCTGTCCTACCACCATTGACCATGGTCTGGCAGACAGATCCTAGCCTATGTCAACCCTGAAAAATACAGAACCCTCAAAAGTAGTTAGAAAGAACAAGTCTTTAGTCGGGAAAGGCACAGAGTCACGTGCAAAATATCACACAGAGACAAGTTCTAGGACTCTGGGAACATTGTCTCTGGGAAAATGAACCTTGAAGGGGATTTTCCAAGGAATTGAAGAACTTGAGGTCTTATATGCCTTTTGGAGAATAAAGGGAAGGAAGGACAACTGATTGGCTAAGGGGGCTAAGGAAAGAGGAAGCCTAGATACAGTGGGAGAAACCTCTAAAACAAAAGGGTTTTAAGATTTGAGTGTCTCCACCACTCTTTTTCAGAGTGCTTAATGGATGCTTCAGAGGGTCATTCTGGGAGTTCCAAAGTTCCCAAGGGACAAAGATAAATATTGGGGTTCCATAAAACAAGGTTGTCATCTACAACTTTGGTTATGTTTGAAGGCTGAAACCAACTGTAAAATTGTATAATTTTACTGAATTAATTCAGTTGCCTAGCATTTGTGGCCTTTAACAAAGCAAAAAATTAAAAAATAAAAAATAAAACAAACAACACCCCCCCCCCCAAAGAGATTTCCCAATGACGTGCCCTCCTGATGAACATTTTTGCGTGCTAATTCTCTTCTTTTGAACCGTGCTGGTACCCCTTTTGACATGGGGGTCTTGTATGAATATAAGCCTGCTTCTCCGGCTCTGGTGAGTTGGCTTAGAACACTGTGTTGCCCAGGGGAGTAGGGGAGAGGGGAAAGTGGATCGAGGGCTTCTTCCTCAGCCCTGCTCGGATCTGCAGGCTGAGTTTTGAGTAGACGAGTTTGAGAATCAAACCCAGACCCTGATCAAAGGGGCCAAACCAAGGGAAAGAAACCCCTTGCCTTGGGGGAGGCAGATGTGGAGAGATGGAGAATGAAATAAGGGGGTGGAGGGGTGGAATAGGAGGTTGGGGGGAGTTAGGAGGAGGAGGAGGAAGAGGAGGAGGAGGAGAGACAAGGGCAAGATAATGAAATCAATCCAGCTACTGAAACCTTGTCATCATCCTGGGGGGAGGGGGGAAGCCTTTGAATAAGCTAAATCCTTAATCAGTGTAGCCTAAGACTCCAATGGCGACGAGGAGAAGCGTTAGTCCAGATAAATCCTTGCAGGTTTCGGAGATTTGAGCGGCCTTGGCACCTCCTTGTGAATTGCCTGCCCTTTGTCCCTCCCTCTATGATGTCATTATTGAAGTTCCACACTCACTATGCACGGTGTAAGTTGACATTGACAGTTTCGGCGCTCACATAGCGACTCCAGAGGATTATTAGCTTTGAAGTTATTTGGCCTTGAGCGGTGAATGCTTTTTTTTGAGCTCACACTGGCTTATAATATCTGAGAAGGCTTGCTCCACTATAGCCTCAGCTTGAATTATGATAGGGGGCTGCTTTCCAACTTGGAACTGATACCAGCAGGCTCAGAATAGGGAATATTATCCCATTTCTGATGGTCCAGAGAGTTAGTGTTCTCCAATCCTCCTGAGGACTTAGCATGGAGTTTCCATTTTAACATCAGAGTTAGAGCAACTGCCTGGGCCTGCCTTCCCTTGTAATCACGACTTGAACCTCGCAGTTGGACCGAGAAAGGGACTGTATGAACACATGCTCTTCTGGCCTATAATCTGTTTGTTATTAGGCTCTTGGAAAACCCCTGAGTGGGGCTGGAAGCTTATGTCAGAAGAGTATATTTCAAGTGTGTGTGGATTTTTTTTTAATTGGAAGGGGGAGAAGAAAAGGCCCTCTGTGACAATTTGCCTGTTCTGGATTTGTGTTTCTAAAGGGATTAATTAGCAGGATAAAGTATGCAAGCTGGTCAGGAATGGACTGCCAAGGATGAGGGCAAGAAAAATGCCCTGAGGAGTTTCTGACCAACATTGACTTTTCCTTGGGGATTTAAGGAAATGTCTCCCAAAACTTTGCTGAAGAGAATAGGGAAGGCCAGAATGCCTCACCAAATTGGATCCAAGATGATTTTTAAATTTTATTTGATTTTTTTTTATGAATTAAATTTTTTAAATTCAAAAAAGAGGATGTGGTATTAGGCATCACACACTCCCCTCACCTCCAATTCAATCCTCACAAACTAGCTACACTGACTCACAAAATGAACTTGGGAAATGGGTAATGTCAGGTCCAGTTTCACAAGGGACCATCAACTGGATTAAATTGTAGGTCTAGTGGGAAATTCTGGCAAGCACTGCATCTTAGCAAAAAAAAAAAATTTTTTTTCAAGTTGTTGGTTTAGGAAGAAGAAAAGTTTTCCTGGGATTATCACTTATTTATTTCTGTGTTCTTATTTATCTGCCCTGTTATCACTTATTTATCTGTCTGTGTGAAGGTCAATCTTCCCAAATACTATTCATGTCTATAATTCATGGGATGCATCCCTCTTGATCAACTGATTTTCTGAAAGTGCAAGCCTTGTAGCTTAAAGAAAACTACATTATACACCTTCATATTACAGATGGAGGCAGCTGATTATCTGGCTAGAATAAACTCAGAGGCACAGCTGAACATCAAAGGTAAAGGTACTCCCTGTCTCAGGGAGTAAATATGCCCAGGGGAAGAAGCTAACAGGGGTGGTAACACAATGTTCTGAGACCAGGAATGTATGGATGGGGGAGCAGGAGGCCCAGAGTCGAGAATAAATTAAGTCACCTGAACGTGAAAAGATCATATCTGGGACAAACCCTTCACCCTCCCCCAACCTATTTATCTTTCAGGTCGTAAATTCTTTTATTTTGTTACTCTGATGTTCAGAAGATTAAATAGGATAGGAAGGATTCTGCCTTTCTTATAGATGATAAAAATCCTTGTAATAATTAGCATAAAAGAGCAACACTCTGACATAGAAAACATACATTTAAAAAAACATATGTGCATTCAGATTTCATGGCTAATGTCTTTGAACTGGCTAATGTCCATCACCAATTAGTCAATTTGTGGATTGTGCCTATATTGACATTGCTGTTCTCTACCTCTAATGGTTTATTTATGCAATAAATGGCTGCTGGCCTCATCAGGTTTTACCTAGCCTAGCAAAGTGATGAACTGAGCTTGTATTTATTTGCCTTTTTGTCCCAAGGTAAATTGTCCTGTTTTCTCTCTCTCTCTCTATATATATATGGGTATGTGAATGCATATTGGAATTTCTTGTAGCAAATTCTATGCTGTTTTATTTTTCTATCAAAGGAAATCTGCACAGAAATATATATATATATATATATATATATATATGTAACTTCTGTGTCAGGTGGACCTCAGGCACTGACACTGTGGACCTGAGTAAATCTTCGAGAAGGGAGAAAGTCTCATAAAAATTCATTGGCTTACTCACTTCCCTCCTTAGTTAAGTTCAGAAAGACTTGACACAAGAACGCTTGACATCAGGTGATAGGTACAGCAATTTGTGAACCCTAGCTACCCAGGAATAAAAAGAATGGGGTCTTCATTGGTCAATGGAACACCCATGCCAAGGAAACAGAATCTTTGACATAGTGACATAGTGAAGTGTAAGGGACGCTCATCTAAAGAGCCCCTGATTTACTTGATGAGTTCCCCAATCAATATAATGAAATTATAGGGCATAAACGTTTATTTAGAGACATCTAAATGGCACTTCCCATTAAGGTCGGTCTGTGTACTGCCATCATGGTATAAGAGGACAAAGTGAACTTTGCTTGGTTCCCAGCAAAGGGGGCTACCTCCATCCATGATGACTAGCAGCAGAGATTTAGGGTGACAGAAATTTATTGAGAAAATGGTTCCTGTCTTCGTGTGATACAAAAGTGAGTGGGCTATACTCTTCCTTCCCTCCCATTGACTTTCTGAGCAGAGAGCAGCAGCAGAGAGGACCTTCTTTGGGGGGTAGTGATAGAGGGAAGAGATTTCTCCCTAACTTCCTGGAATGATGATTTGAAGTACATGGCAGTGGGGGACATGCTGAGGCTTGCAAAATCCTTAGAAAAGAATCCAGTGATATTCCTGATCATGGGGGTGTTTGTGAGTAGATTTTGAATTCCTTAAGCAGCATAATTCTAGAATGTAGCTTTCTGGAATGATGAAAGAAATTTCTTGGGCAACATTAGCTTTGGGAAGTTTGGGAAATTCAAAGTTTCACAGTTCCTGAATTTTTAGAGTTGAGGCAAAGGCCTCCTAGAGGGAGATTTCCTCAACAGCCAACACAATTCTCATTCTTCAGCAGACCAATCATAGAAGAGAGAAAAGATTTCTGGATCCTATCTACCCTACCATTGCCAGAAGTTAGTAGGACTATAAGGGCAATTGTAAAGAGAATGTTTGTCTGGCAGGCTTCCAGGTTGTGTGTACTTTCTGAGGGGTGTCTAATGGACTATTTGAGTGCTTTATGTTGATGTCTTATTAGTCGATAAACAATCCATAAACATTTATCAAGCACCTACTATGTGCCCAAAAGGCAAAAGATAGTCCTAGTCCTTAAAGGACTTAAAACCCATTAGGGGAAGAGAGGGCATTAAAAAAAAAAGAAATGAAAAAAAGAGAAAAAGAGAAAAGAGGATAGGGAGAATACCATGTTGGGTACATGATAGAGTCCAGAGAAATATAGGGAGGTGGGAAAATGATGAGATGGCTGTTCTGGTTACCTTCCTGTAAAGGAGGATCTACTGATGTCTACTCTCAAATCTCTCTAATCAGATGGAAGGGGACCTTGGGAATAGGGAGTTACTGATGGAGAGGGAGTGGGTTTCAAGGTTGATGTGATTTTTCAGAATGGAAAGGGATCTGGAGAACATGATGAAGACCAGAGAGGGACTGCAGCATGGGAAATGAATCTTCAAAAACATTGGCTAATTATCAATGTCAGATTAATTAAATGGGCTGATTTTGAAAGATATGAACTCACTCACACCTATCTAATACTCAGTTTAATACCCTGCTAGTAAATATAAGCTATGGCAGGGTTCTTCAATGTAAATCAAGTGCTTATAGCACCCATTTATTTATATTTCTATTACAAGATTCAGGGCAAAGGCCACTAGATTGGAAACCAGAGGATCCACATTTAAATCTTAGCCCTGTTATTTACTACATATATGATCCTGGGCAAATTATTTTCTGTCCCTGAGTCTGTAAAATGAAAGGGTTAGTTAGATAATCTCTTAGGTCCTTTCTAAATATAAATTTTAAGGTCCTAAATTCCTTTTTTCCTTAAAAAAATAGATAGATAGATAGATAGATAGATAGATAGATAGATAGATAGATAGATAGATAGATAGATAGACACACTTATGACATAAGCACAGCTGGGTGGCTCAGTGGATAGAGAGCCAGGCTTGGAAATGGGAGATCTTGAGTATGAATTTGACCTGAGACACTTTCTAGTTGTGTGATTCTGGGCAAGTCACTTTACCCCATTTGCCTGGCCCTAGCCTTCTGCCTTGGAAGTAAGACTTAGTATTGATTTTAAGACAGAAGGGTAAGGGTTAAAAAAAAAAAACCACATTAATCTGACTGCATATTCTTCTGAACAAATCTCAGCTAAAATCTCACTTCTGCAAAAACCCTTTCCCAGTCTCCCTCAATTCCATTGCCTTTTGTGCCAGATCACCTTTAATTTTCCTTATTCCTAAATGGTTTACGTCTCCTTCACTGGAATGTAAGCTCCTTGAGGACAGGGTTTGCTTTTTTTTTAATGGAAAAATTTTAATTAATTAGTTTAGAATATTTTCCCATGGTTACATGATAGGGCTTGCTTTTAACTTTTCTTTGCATTCTTGGTGCTTACGGCCAGGGCCTAGCTGTCCCTGTACCATTACTAAGATTTGAACTTATTTCTTCCAACTATCTCTGTCTTTTTCAGCAATGGAAAGAGCTCTCTGGTTTAAAGAGAGACGTGAATAAGAATTCCGTCTTTGATATAATAGCTATGTGATTATGGACAAGTTTGCCAGTTTTTCTAAGCCTCATTTTCCTTATTTTTAACCTGGAATATTGTGGGGTCTTCAGTAGCCTTTGTTCCATGAACTGAAAATGCCACTGGAGTGTCTCAAAATCGTCAGTCACCCACACCAAAAAACTAAAACCAAATGAGTCTCTATCAACTAGCCACTATTTCCCTAGGTGTTCCCTCTCCATCATGAGCCAGTGGTAGTCTCCAAACCATGAGTGCACGCCAGGTCCAGGATCCCTGCTCTGTCCCAACAAGATCTGCATCTTCTGGACTCGGATCAGAACACTTTGGAACATTCCCTTCCCCCTGGCTCCCTGAGGACCTGTTTCCATCTTCCCGGATTCCCCTCTTTACTTCTATTTTCCTTCAATAATGCTGAATTACTTTACTTTTTCTCTGCTGACTCCCATCTTTTCTGTGTTATCTCTTATGGTCATCTGCCCTTCTTTGATTATACCTTGGGATTTCGAAACTCCCTCAGACTTCATGAAGGCAGGCATAGTCATTGGGGCTGTTTGTCAGGAACAATTGAGAAAATGTAGGTGAAGTGCTTTACCCACCTTAAATCTATACAAATGCCTTTCCCCCCACCTTTTCTTCCCTCTTTTATCTCCTCTCTCGTCATCCTCTTCTTCATCAGAAATTTAAACCCTAGAATGCATGAGTTCAAAATCTTCTGGCAAAGCTATTCAGAACTGGCTCCATTCTTGACCACTGACCACTTAGACACAGCAGTTGAACTATTGAGTATCCAACAGAATTCTTTCCTCTGCTTCTGGTAGTGCTTTCCATTGCCCAATAAGACAGAGGCAGTCAGAGGGCATTTCTTTCACCACTCTTGAGTTCTTCTCTCTTTTTACAAAATCACTAGGCTATGCCTAAACAGAATAAAGGGGTGAGGGGGAAGGAGGAGACTCTTAAGCTTGTAACTTTGGGGTCTTGGCTCTTCATCAATCTATTCCCACACTTACACTCAATACTTTTCTGTCCCTCTTCACAGGGATGACCTGCACTCTAATATAAAGCCATGTAGGACACATATGGAACAAAAAAAGAGAGTATTCTTAGCTGTCTTGATTGTGGTTCAATGGATATAAAAATCCAGGCCCCTTCAGCAGGGGATTTTGGAGGCTTCCAATGGCTCTTCTTTTCTGGACAGTAGGCCAAGTTTTTTGGAACCCTAAGCTGCCTATGGGACACCGTCAGACACAGAGCTCGCTTTGACTCAAAGGAAGATGATACTCACACATCAAACAAGATGGTAGGAGCAGAGGGGAACAGAAATCCAGGCCTTAGCTTGTTGGGAAACATAGTGAAACCCTTTTAGGAATTTCTCACTTAGGTAATTGTCCTGTATGATGCATCGACATGCCTAATTTTCCACTTCCTAAAATATTTTCCCTGTAGTAGCTGGCACCTTGGGGGGGGGGGGAAGTAGAGGGTTTTTTTTTATTGGAGAGCCAATCTGGTATATGTAGTAAGAGCCTTGAATTTAGAATCAGGAAAGGTCTGAGTTTTAATCCTACCTCCTCTACTTACTAGATCTCTGACCATGGACAAGTCACTTAATTTCTTTGAGCCTCAGTTTCTTTATCTGAAAAGTAGAGATAATAACTTTATCTCACAGGGTTATTATGACAATCAAATAATAGAATGTGTGCAAAGCTCTTTGGAAATCAATCTGAAGATAAAATACATATATATGTATGGAAATGTCTTTATTTTTCCAACCAATACATAATATTAGTCCAATAAATCCATTTTTACTTTCCTATAGTCCTATTGAATATTAAAGGACACTGCTGAAATATATAGGTAACTGGAATAAAGAGAGGCACAATTCTCATGAATAGAAGGAAGGAAGATGCCTCTTAGGGCTGTTGTGTGGGGTTGCTGCAGCTACTGTCCTTCTTTAAGGGATGCCTTAATTGTTCCTTTTTAGGGGACAATGCTAACTTTGTTCCCATCAGAAAAGAACAATTCCTGTTTCTGCTTTGAATTTTATCTCCCTTGAAATGGCAGTGACCCTAAGGAGGAATGGACTCAGTGTGGTTGGCAGTTTTCACCAAAAGGAGTACATTTTCATCATGCCTGTCAAAGCATGTCAGTGTTCCTTGATGAAATGTGGTGCAAGGCTACTAATGCAATTAAAGAGTGCCTTCTTTTTTCCAGGGAAGTACATTTACAAATGTCAGCATGGCTTGTGGTCATGAGAGCTGGGAGGAACTTTTGTTATGGAACCCGAAACCCAGCCTGATTACATGTTTTGCAACAAAAACCTTGAAGTTCTCATGAACTTTTCAACTGGTGAGTTTGGCAAGGGTTGGTGAGGTCTTCCGACTGCCTTGGGGTTTTCGTTCAATGGAGGCTGTGCTAAATGGAGTTGCTAGTTGTAATGGGTGCCACTCCCCCAAACCAAAATGAGTGGCTTTCAAGAAGTTCATTCATCCCCATCCATAACTTGGGTGTTACAGGAGTCAACTTTCCATCCCCAACAGCTTTGCAAACATAGCTCTTTCCATGGGGTGGCGACCATTAAGTACACAGCAGCTGCCCTCCCAGTAATTAAGAAACCAACTAGCCCTTGGTCATTAGCTCCTTATGTTGACCTCCTCCTCTCTGGGCAAAAACAACGAAAAACCTACCTTTGTCTTCTGTTTATTCTGATTTAATACTTAGCAGTTTTCTTATTGTAGTGATTGACAGGCTATGAAGATCCTGGTTAGAAACTGTCTTGAAGACAAGGACTTGTGGGTTTAAGACCTGCTTTGACTGTGCAATGATGGGTGGGTTGCCAGAAAACTCGCTAAAGTTTATATATATATATATATATATATATATATATATATCAACTTATATATATATCAACTTATATATAATATTTATATATATATATAATAAGAGGGTTACTGATCTGCATCAACTGGGGTACACAAAAAGATTTCCCTTCATACTGGAAGAAGGAAGAGGAGGAGAGAGAGAAGACAGAGAAAGAGAAACAGGGAGAGACATAGATAGAAAAATATACATACATGTATCGACTGAGAATGTGGAACTGAGCTATCTTGTTCAATATTGATCTACCTCGAGTCCATAGGACATGAGGATGCACAGGAAGGTGGAGTGGAGTGGAAAGAAAGCTAAACTTGTAGTGTTGAACTTAGGGTGTGTGCAAACTGGGTTTGTATCCTGGGTGCTGCTTTTTCTTGCCTCAGTGATCTTGGGAAAATCACTTCACCTCCTCTGTAGGATGAGATATTTGAACCAGATGACTTCTAAGGTTCTTTCCAGCATTTTGGTCAATGATCTGATTATCTCTACCACACCTGCGTAAGAAGGAAGCATCTTTGCCCTAGATGAACTCTTCTTCTAGTAAAATGACACAGAAATGGAGGGGGCTATGTTTGGGGTTCTAGGCAGGGATGCTTGGTAGAGGGAAAACACAAGCATGGCACATGTGGGATTACTAGGCAGCAGTTTTAAGAAAAGAAGTGACAGTTGGAGTGTCAAAGAAGGTGATTGGTGCATTAGCTTTAGGGACTAATTAAAGAAGATAAGAAAGGGGCTCATAACAGGAAAAGCCAGCACAGAGGAGGGGAAATACGCTGGATTTGGAATCAGAGGACCTGGGTTGAAAGCCTGATTTTGCTACTCCCTGTGTAATTTGAAATAAACTATTTACTTTTGCTGGACACAGACTTATCTTGTAAAATGACAGGGCAGTATTAGATTCCTAATTTTCTCTCCAGCTCTAAAATCTGTGATTTTATCTACACTTTGTAAACCTTAACGTTTTCCTTCTACAACCCTGTAAGATAGTGCTACTATTGTTATTTTCATTTTAGAGATGGGCAAATTGAGGTTCAGAGAGATTAACTAATTTGCCTGAGATCACATGGCTTGTGAGCATCAGAACTGGGATTCAAATTCAAGTTTCTTGATTCCAGATCTACTCTCCTATAAAACTATAAAAAGGTTTTCAAAAAACCTGAAGTGATTTGTGTGTCGCTACATATGTGCAAAAAAACACGACTCCAGATTGGTGGAGAAAAGGCTGAGTGTGATGCTGCATATTTGTATGAATGGAGTTGTCCATAGCTAATGGTCAATAACCATTGCTATTTGCAATTTGTGATGGATCCTTGTATAGTCAGTATTTGGCCGAAAATGTTCAACAGGCAGGTATAAATTTGAGGCTATATTCTCTCTTTCAAGTAAACAGAGTGGTGGCTTTATTTTAGAAATCCAAAATTATACCCCGGGACCCCAAATATTTGAGGGGGAAGATAGAAATAATCATAGTTCAATACCCTTCTTGGAGTTTGGGGAAGGAAAGAACAAATGCCCAATCTATGGCTCTGTTGCTCCCCTCTAGGCAGAAATCACCATCTCCCATGGGAGATGGGGTATCCAGATTCTGGATGCAACTATCCATGCCCCCCAAGACCCTTGTCCACCTGGACATACATATCTTGCATGGTACACATTTCTCACAACAATATATGGTATATTGATTAAACAATTAAGAAGCAGCTAGAATAATATGTAAGGCTGTAAAGGAAAATTGGCTTTTGATTCCTGAGTTTTCACTTTGCTTTTATCCTTCATTTCAGCTCAGTGTGTGTGTGTGTGTGTGTGTGTGTGTGTGTGTGTTCTAACAGGTCCCAAGGTATGCAAGTAGCATCCAGCAGAGTTTCCTGGATGGAATGACCAAGGAGGCTCTCTGCCTGACATCACTGCTCGTGAGGGAGTCAATTATTCCTGCTCTCTGTCATGTAGTAGCTAAAATTCCATCTAGTTGAATGGACTGTGGAAGCGGAGGCTTTTTATACTTAGCTGGTTTCCGGTGACAGTCCCTGAAGCTTTAGTAGAGTGATTTAAGTGGGTGCCAAAAGTACTGTGTGATTATCCCTCCAACAACTGAGAGTGCTAAAAGAAAAGAGCTTTACAAGAGAATCGGATAAACACAGAACTGAAAAGGACCCATTTGCTCTATTCCTCTGCTTTCAAAAAGGTGAGACTCCCTGACACATGGACAGTAGGCCACCTAAGATTTAAAGACGAGCAGAAAACCCAATCCCGAAATGTCCAGCTTTAATAGTAATAGTGTGGAACAGGGAAAAGAATGTTGTACCTAGAGTCAGGGGAACTGAGTTCAAACTGTAGCTATAACAATTATTATCTGTGATCGTGAGTAGCAAGTCATTTCACTGTTTACAATCTCAGTTTCTCTCTCTGTAAAATGGAGGTAATAATAACACTTGGATTTATTAATCCAAGGATTATGAAAAAATTGTGTGGAAAAATTTAAAGTATTATAGAAACGTGAGTTGTTGTTAGATGTGCCTAATTAATTAAGAGAGATATAGAGGTGTACTTTGCTTTGAGAAAACAGACTCTTGGAATTTTAAAGCTGGAAGAGTTGCTAACTTATGTAGCTCCATGAAGAAACTGAGGTGTGGAGAATGTCTAAATTCACAGAGTTGTTTAGTTGCACAGTTGGAACTAGAATCCAGAAACAAATATGCTGGTCAAAGAAGAGTTATTAAGCATTTGCTGTTTGTCTTTCATTTTGAAGAGGACCACTGATGGTATGGGTTAATGCTTGACTTGAGTATGAATTTTAATGAGTATTAAGTGAGGCAGAGTTGCACAAAGTTCTCAGCCTCACTCTCTCTTCCAATGGTGAGACAAAAGTTAGGAAAACTGGCAATGGTCCAGGGATGCACTGGATGCCTTGGCATCTTTGATGTCTGACCAAGACCTAAGCATTCTATAATGCCTTTTCAGCTGCCTTTTCGTGGCCATTGGAATAAATTGTTTTCATCTATTCATTCTGCTGGGAAAAGTCTTCACGAGACTGGGATAGACTTACTGTTAGATTTGAGATCCATTGGTTAACCTTGCCACTTACTGTGCTGGGTGCTAAGGACACAAAGGCAAAAAGAAAAAAAAAAGACGGTACCTTCCCTCAAGGAGTTTGCATTCTATAAGGTTAGACAATATGTACATAATACATAAAAGCAAAATGATTTTTGAGGGGTGGTGGGAATGGGGAAAAGACACTAGTGGTTGGGGAAATCCAGAAGGACCTCATTGTAGGAGGTGACATTGAAGCTGCTCCCTGAAGAAAAATAGGGGTTTAAAGAAACATAGATGAGGAAAGGGCATTGCCAACCTGCCAACCATGGGTGACAGCCATTGCAAAGACATGAGGCTGAGAGATGGAACATTATCTGTGAAGAACCATAAGAAGGATAGTTTGGCTGAATTGTAGAGTACACAAAGAGAGTCACATGCAATAAAAATTCAGTTTGATCCCAGAGGCGATAAAGAGCACCTATAGCTGATCAAGTAGGGGTAATAGCTTGGGAGGAACCTGGATTTGGAATCAGAAGATCTCAATCCAAATCTGTCCTCAAATACGTACTTCCTGTTGGTTTCAGGCAGGTCATCTAATTGCTGTGAACCTCAGTTTCTTCATCGTTAAGAGAGCAGGTTTGGACTAGGTGATCCAAAGGTTCCATCTAGCTCTAAATCCTATGACTTCTGGTTCCAGGTCTCTTTTTTCCATATAAATTTAATGTGAATAATGAGATAAACTGAGAGGGAGCAACATTCATTTCACAAAAAAAAAATATTTGCAGGAGGCGTTGTTTAAATGGCATATTCCTTTGAAATATTTAAAACAATTAGATTTGTATGTATGTATGTATATATATAGGCTATAAATAGGCTATAAACTGAGACACACCAGGATACTGAACAGTGCCATGCCTAGGTTTTTGTGATTTGACAATCAGCCTCTATTCTTCTCTGAGAAAACATCTGTTAATGGAGAGAAATATCTTGCAATCATATAGAGTTAAGGCAGGCAGAAGATGTTGCTTTAATAAAGCCCATTAGATCATTTTCCTCCATGAAATCCCGAAGACTTGGGTCCAGGAGAGGAAAGAGATTGAGTTTGGAAGGGAGATCCCTGAAAACTAACCATTGAGAAGGCATGGATTAATAAGGATGCCAAGATTAGGATCCTAAGTAGAGCGCCTCATGTGTCTTCTTAGGAGAGACCATTGGGATTCAGAATTGAAAGGGGAGATTTCTCTTAAAGTTGACACAGAGAAGAGAGAACTAGATGGTACAATGTCTAATAATGCTGAACTAGGAGTCAGGAAGACCTGAGTTCAAATCCCATCTCAGACTCTTAGTAGCTGTGTGACCATGGACAAATCACTTAACCTCTGTCTGCCTCAGTTTCCTCATCTGAAAATGGGGATAATAATAGCACTTACCTCCTAGGCTTAGTGTGGAAATCAATTGAATACTATATATCAAGTGCTTTGCAAACTTTGAGGTGCTGCTATTATCTAGTCAAAACCACTTCATTTTACAGATTTGGAAACTGAGGCCAAGAGAGAGAAAGCGACTTTTCTAGTCAAGAAACTAGCAGAACTAGGAGTTGAATGCTATTTGATTTTAAGTTGACTCGATGTGTTTTCTCATATTTCCATTAAGATTAAAAGCAACTATGACTTGATCTGTGCTGTGACATGTGTGTATGGTATCTGATTCTCAGACAGTGGTAGTAACCCATCATGTGCTAGGGCTTGACCTGCTTGCACCAGGAATGGAGAGGCTGATAGATGCCATAACTCTTCCACTATCAGTCTTTGCATTGCAATGTGGGAGTGTTAGTTGGGTGTCTGCTTAATGTAACTTGAATCTATCCATACCTGCCACCACTCCAATCTCTACCCTGCCCCTTTGATCCCTAAAGAGGTATCCAGTCCCCCCCTGGTTTAGCCAGGCTGACTCTTTGCTTGCAGAGTTATAAAAGACTACATCTCTCTCAGAGAGCCCCAGCCTTTGGCTTGATTAAAATTAGACTGTTTTGAAACTTCCACAATGAAATCCTAAACCAGGCAAAGACCTGGAACTTGGGCCAGGCCTTCTTGAGAGGTTGGCCAAGGTTCATGAACCCTAGGCTGGATTTTGAGTGAGTCCTGCCTGGCTGGGTTTCCATGAAACCTGGGCAACATTTCAGCAGACTCTGGCCTGAGCTGTGTGTGAACAGGGGCTGATTGATTGGGTGGAGGTGGAAAACAGGCAAAGCTCAGTGACTTCAGGTGGGTTTCACTTGGGGCTTCTGGCAGAGAGAATTATGGGAGCCTGACTCTTAGAATGGGGAGGAAAATCAAAACAAGGTCAATCCCAATCAGAAGATTTTGCCTTTGTGTTCCCACAACTCTAAGATGCTAAAAGTTCTAGATTGAGATAGCAGATAGCTTATGCCCAAGTAATACTAATAATCCCAGGTTCATAAGGTAAAGCTAAGAAATGTGAAATTAAGAAATTAAAGGGATTAAGCTTGTTCTGTTTGACCCCAGAGGACACAACCAGAAGCAATGGATAGACAATAGAAAGAGGCTGATAGCTTGATGTCAGGGAAAATAAAATGAAACAAAGAAAGAAAACAAACAGAAATGAAGCTTCTTAATAATAGAGATTTCTAAAGTTAGAACTTGAGAAGTGGAAGGTTCCAAGTTCCTTGAAGGTCATTAAATGGGGACTGGAAGAATGATTTTTGAGTGCTTTGCCCTGGAAATTTCTTCTCAAGAATAAGAATGAAAAGACTAGACTTAATGATCGCTCAAGTTCCTTCCAACTCTAAAATTCTGAATTCCGTAATTCTGGCTTGTGAAACATTGACCTTACAAGATCCAAGTGAGATAGCTAAGTTTATAAAGTACTTTACAGGTCCACCATTCAATACTGTAACATGGCAAGCCTAAGAAGGATTGGTGGAAACCAAGATGGGTTCTCTTTGATTTGCCATTGGCTGCTTCTTTAAAAGAATATCATAGGCTGGAGCTTCCAAAGACATTAGGAAGAGATATCCTTTTTTTTTTTAAGCTCTTATCTTCTGTCTTAGAATTGATACTAAGTATTGGTTTCAAGGCAGAAAATCGGTAAGAGCTAGGCAAAGGGTGTTAAGTGACTTGCCCAGAGCACACAGCTAGGAAATGTCTGGATGCTAGATTTGAACCCAGGAGCTCCCATCTCTAACCTGAAATTCATGCCTGGCTCTCTGTTCACTTATCTGCCCCAATACTCTTCTTCCTTGAGCAGCAATGTGTTTTTTTCTCATATTTCCATTAAGCTTGAGAGCAACTAAAACTAAGTCACAGTTTCTCTGGACTCAATTTCTATATCTACAAAATGGGAATCATGATAGTTTTACAACCTGCCTCATAGGATTGATGTAGAAAAAAAGTATTTTGGAAACTTTGGAGTACTATCGAAGAATGAGCTATTAGCATTCCTTTTAACTAAAAAAATTGTTAAATAAAAAAGGCAGATTGGGATAATGGAAAGAGTTCTAGCCTCAGAGACAGTATGAATTGTGTTCAGATTATGTCTCTGAGGACACATACTGGCTGTGTGATCCTGACAAGTCACTTAAATTCTCAATTCAATAAGACAAGAAGTTTCAAAGCAGGTACCTATCTTCCCACCTAGGAGTTCCCAATATCAGTGAAATGGACCTAAAGAAGCAAAAAAAACAAAAACAAAACCCCATTGATTACATTTAGGGTAATAGAAGCAGTCATGGTAGAATGGACAATGTGTTAGACACGGAGTCAGAAAGACCTGAATTTGAATTAGTTGGGTGACCATGTTGCTTAACTCCTCTGAGCTTCATGCAACTCTCTAAGACATTAAGTCAGAGTCTTGGATCTACCTGACTGGAGGGAATTTCCACAAGGATGAACTCACAGACCCTTGGTATTCTCTGGAGATGCAAAAATAAAAATTCCATAGTCCTTGCCTTCAGAGAACTCATATACTCCTTAACAGACCTAATAACTAATTAGATTTGGGTCTCAGTGGTCAGATAGAGTTGTCCATGGTGCTTATGCTTTGGCACCATTTTGGTAATGAATTTGTCTTATAATGAGAGAGAGAGAGAGAGAGAGAGAGACAGACAGACAGACAGACAGACAGACAGCACGGGGGCATTGAAAAACTTGCTAAATTTGCAACTAGAAAACCTGAGTTAGAATTCTAACTCTTCTACTTAGTGGCTGTCTACTTTTGGGCAAGTCTCTTGACTTCACCTTAAAAATAAAGGAATTTCAGTCTCTAAGGAACTCTAAGGCTTCCTACACCTGTGATTCTTTACCAAGTCCTTTAAATCTTATAGAAATTAAACTTCCTTGGAGTGAATCCAAGACCCAGTTCATACTGAGTACTAGTTTTGGGTAATTTTATAAGGAATTAAATTATATTTGAGTTCTAATAATATGTATTATCTAATAATCTAATATTATCAAAGGGGTTAAAGGATCCAGGATCCAACCTGCCCACTTTGCTTTGGGCTTCCATAGAATCTGACTTTGTGGTGTCATTGTGAAGTGCTCAGCTCTAGAGATCGGCTCCATCATTCATGAGAATTGAGTCAAGGTCCTGTCTACTCCTGGGAAAAATTACAGACACAGTCTTATGGCACCTAAATTGGAACAAGATGGGAATGTCTTTGAGTGATCACATGTGACTTCCTTACTGATCTTCGATATTCAAAATGAGTTAATAAAATCTGGATCTTTATTCTTCTAATATAAACCAAAAGGTATGTAGTGTATTTAGCCATTCCTTTGAATTTCTCCTAGAACATACCCAAGGCCAAATATCTAATGCGGCTACATTCCTTCTAATAATAATTCTCATTTCTATGGTACTTCAGGGTTTGAATGGTATTTTTTTTCCATAACAGCCCTGTGAGGCAAGTAATATGAGTATTAATATTCCCATTTTATGGATGAGGAAACTGAGTATTGGAGAAACTCAAGTGACATGTCAAAGGTCATATAAATTTTAAATGTCAGACCTGGAATTTATGCTGTTGTCTTCAGACTCTGAAGTCCAGTGCATTTTGTTATATTATATTGTATCTCCTTTAGTGGATCCTACAACACCTGAATTTGTTTTACCTTTGACGTATATTGGCTATGAGACCCTGAGCAGGTAATTTAATCTCTCAGTCCTCTGGGCAACTCTTTAATGATCTAAGTTGAAGAGAAGCTCCTGACTTGCATTAGTAGAGGGAATACTCTCTCCTGGAAGTTCTCTATGAAATCTCAGGTCTAGTTGTATCTATCCTTATCTAGAAAACATTTTAAGGTTTTATAGTGGTTCAGAGTAATACTATAGAAAACTTTAAGGATGCTAATTATAGTGGAGATAGAAAATGAAATTGATAAAGAAAAGTAGAAAGGAAATATGGCATAGTAGCTAAAAGGTTGACTCTGGAATAAGAAAGATCTGAGTTCAAATCCTGTCTCTAACATATACAAACCAAGTGAATATGTGAAAATCACATCACCTTCTTGATGTCCCAGACAATTTTTATTAAGTTTCATTGGTGAAAGATCTTTCCATACTTGGAATCATAGCACACTGGTAAAAATCATTGGTCCATAAACAAAAACAAAAAATAGAAAAGATGAAGAGAATTGGGACTGATTAGCTTGGAAGAAAACACTATTAAGAAAGAAAGTTGATACTTATTAAACATTATTAAAAAGTACAATACTTGACATATAATAAGTATTTAATAAGTGCTTATTGAATTAAATTATTATATTGGCTAGAAGATGCTTAGGGAATCTATACCAAGGATAAGGGAAATAAAGGAAATGAGAATGAGAAATGAGAAAAGAAGAATTCAGATAAACCATGAAAAAAATATTGTGATAGTGAAATGTATTAAACACTGGAATAGTCTGTAGAATCCTTCCTTCTTTAGTTTTCAAACAGGATAAATAATCATCCTTTCACTGATGGCGTGTTGTAGACCGAGCAACCAATCAGTCAAGAAGCATCTATTAAATACCTGCTGTGTATCATGCCTAGTGTTAGGCCCTGGAGATATTATTAAAAAGAATGAAATAGGGCTCTTACATTCTAACATGGTAGACAAACAAGTGTACACAAAAATGTCTAAAGTGTGAGGGCAGCTAAATGGTTCAATGGATAGAACATTGGGCTTTAATTCAGGAAGACCCATCTTTCATGAGTTCAAATCTGGCCTCAGCCACTTACTAACTGTGACTCTGAGGGAGTCTCTTATCTTTGCATTTATTATTTTTTTTTGTAATTTTGCATTAATCCACCAAAGAAGAAAATGGCACACTACTGTTTTTGCTAAGAAAATCCTATGGATGTGGACTATGGACATGGTCCATGGGAGTTATGAAGAGTCAGACATGACTGAACAATAAAAACAACAACAAATTGATTAATACTCTGAAAAAAACTGCCCAAAGTCAGCCTGGTTTACTATAGAAGGCAGGAGATCTGGAGTTTAGCCTTACCCTCCAGTATCACTTTGTTTTGTGCCTTTATGGAAGGGACTTCATTTCTCTAAGATCCAGTTTCCTGATTTGTAAACTGAGTTTGGAGTAAATAATTCCCAAGTTTCCTTCTCAGTTGGAAATTCTCTAAAAGTTCTATAGAGCCCCTCCCTGACGTTTCCAATTATCATGGACATTTTGAAGGTTGCTCCTCCCTCCATGTGGTGACCACCTTGCTGGCACATCTTCTAAAATCTCG
Source organism: Monodelphis domestica (assembly GCF_027887165.1). NCBI lineage: Eukaryota > Metazoa > Chordata > Mammalia > Didelphimorphia > Didelphidae > Monodelphis > Monodelphis domestica. The sequence continues at coordinate 114,302,830 of NC_077233.1, forward strand.
GATTCGGCTTTGAAGATGAAGAGGCCTCATTGACTGGCCAGTCCAAAACCTATCATGCCAGTGTTTCAAAATGACTCTGGACACTTTTTTGGAAATGAAATGATTCCATCTTACCCAATCATTTCCTATGCCTGCCTGCTTTGGGGAGAGGAAGGTGGGGCTGCGAGAACTAAGCAGCAAAGACAAACACAGTTTTTAGGGGCTCATTGTAAAGTAGAGAAGTTGAAGGTGCTGCCCACCCCCTGCTCCTCTGGATGTGAACCACATGAGCAAGGCTTGGTCATTGCAAATGTGATATTTTTATCTGAAATATTTACAGGTGGGAAGGATTAAAGGGAGTGATGTACTATTGAAGGTTAATGCCATCTTTTAATATGGAAAAACTACTCTCTCCATAAGATATATACTTGTGGGATAATGTTGAGATATGTATGTGTGTGCTCAAAATGTCAGGCAGAGTTTCATTAATTTCAGCCTCCCCCTAGAACACTACTTTATGATTCGGAGGCTGCGCGTGGAGCGCTGACACAGGCAGGACCCAAAGCATCTGGCCCTTGGGGGTAAATTTATAGTGTGGGGTGTGAAGAATCCATCATGCAATTTGGCCCATGCCCCTCGCTCCTTCGTCAGCCATGGGAGACGGGAGACAAATGTTGCCCGTCGAGCTGAGGGTGCTTGCCTGGAGTCTGGCTCTGGGTCCTTCTTTCCATCGCTAGAGATTCTAATGCAACATCTGTACACGTGTATGCTAAGAGATGCTAATAAACAAAGTGGCTTAAGGAAGAAATTCATGAAAACAGAACCCTGGGCAACAGATCCTTCTTTAGACATCTTTTTTTGGCTATTTTTTTTTTTTGCTCTGTCAATTCGTCAGGTTAGTGAAAAGATTTAATAATAGAATATTTAATGCAATTAAATGGCTTAGGGAAGGTGTAGAAGACATGACCACATTGTGTCTGACACATAGCTAGCCTCTAAGTTTTCCTAATTATTCCATTGGTGACATTTATTTTACTCTTTTAGTTTCCTTCAAGAGTCAGGTACATTCTCCTTTAGGATGCCTTTCCTGAGTCCCTTACTTGTTAGTACTTCCCTTCTCAAACTATCATAAACATACTTCTCAGAAACATACATAAGCAAATGATCATAAACCTACATATTATAAACATATTTGTTGTATATGAAAGTAGGATATAAGCTCTGGGAGAGGAGCGACTATTTTTATTTTTGTTTTTGTATTTCTAGAAGAGAGAGGCTTCCCTGATTTCTTGTTCTCCTCAGCTCTAATCCCTCCTTTTGCTGGAAGTCTTTTCTAGCACCCTTTAATTCCAGTGCTTTCCCTCTGAGATTGTCTCCAATTTATCCTTTGTAGACTTTCTTTGTGTATAATTGTCTGCATGTTGTCTCCCACATTCTAATTTAATGTAATTTGCTTGAGGACAAAGACTGTTTTATCTTTCTTTGTACACTCTATGCCTGGCACATAGTAGGTACATAATAAATGCTGGTTGATTTGAGTTGGATAGAGACTGGCCGTGCAGCCAGGGTAGTCTGGGTTCAAGTCCTATTTCTGATAAAAACTGACTGTGCGATCCTATACAAGTCAATTAACTTCTCAGGTCAATCCTTATGAGGCCCCCAACATTCTTGAGTTCTCTATGAGTCAGATTAAAAATGTAATTGGGAATAAAAAAAGATAAGGAAGGAGATTGCTCTTGATAAAATATATTTTAGACAGTGAAGAAATATCAATATGTATCACGCATACTGAACAAAATGATCACGAAAAACCCTTGAAAGACTTATAGGAAGTGATACAAAGTGAAACAAGAAGAACTAGGAAATGTTGCACATGAGAACAACATCCAAACACGATGACTTAACTATTATCGGCAATGCAAGCAAGGATCCAGGACAACTCTGAGGGACTATCCATTGCCACAGAAGGAACTGACAAAGTTTGAATGTAGATCAATGTGTGCCCTTCTTCACTTTATTTCTTCCATGAATTTTCCTCAAGCGTAAGCCATATGGGTCTTCTTTCACACCAGGATGAACATGAATATATGTATTGCCTGATAACACATGTACAACCTGTATCATATTACCTACCATTGTGAGAAGGAGGGGGGGGATGAGAGTGAGGGAGAGAACATGGATCACAAATGTCAGAAAATGATTATTGAAAATTGTATTGACAGGTAATCTGGAAAGAAATAAAAATATTACTAAAATGGAGATTATAAAAGTGTAATTGGGAACTACTTAGTAAAATGAATAAAAATACAATAAAGCATAGATAATAATACATTTCAAAACTAAATCAATATGCATCCCACAAGGCTTAGGTTTCAAGATCTCTTTCTATTACTTTGATATTGCTGCTCTTAGATAAGTCTTTAAGATTCTAAATTTCAGAGAAGATGCCAAACTGAATTGGAAAAAGGAGTTTCTTTATCTAGGAGTTCCCTATTCCAGTGAAATAAAAATCCAGTCCCTCTCCTTTTGTCGCTCCTGTGCCTTGCACATAGTTATGCTTTTCGTGTCAGATCAAATATACTCTGACTTCCAAATCTTGATTCTATTTAATTGAATTTTTTTGGATTGTGGAAGATGTTAGTTTAAATGTCTAAGAAACCAACCTAAAAGCAAGAAACAAAACCAAAATTGGCTCCACCTGTCAATGAGCTCTGACTTTTGTGCCAACCATGGCTCCTTCTAGACTAATTGGGATACAGGAGAATGTAAATGCCTTGAGGTTAGCATTTTAAACTTTCATCTATGGTGTTAAATGCAGTATTTTAGAGGTAGTAGGTGCTTAATGGCACATAGTAGGTTGTTGAATCTAATTGAATATTTGCTCTATGTTTCACCTGAAGGGACCTGGTTGCTGCTCTTGGTACATGACCATTAGTCTTCTGTCTCCATGTCTTTCTTTCTTTTTCTTTCTTTTTTTTTTAAACCCTTACCTTCTATCTTACAACTGGTTCCAAGGCATAAGAGTGGTAAGGGTTAGGCAATAAGGGCTAAGTGACTTGCCCAAAGTCACACAGCTAAGAAGCACCTGAGACCAGATTTGAATCCAGGACCTTCAGGTCTGCCTTTTCATCCACTGAGCCACCTAGCTGTCTCCCACCATGTCTTTTTAAAGATTGAACCCTTTAAAAAATGTAATGCCTTTTCACCTCTGTTTTCCTAGCTTAGAACCCCTAGGCTTATGTGAAAACTTAGTTCAAACACAACATGAAACCTTTATTAATTCCCTCAGGTGTGTATGTGACCTTCTTCCACTCTAATGTTATTTTTAAAATATGTGCATATATTTTGTGTTTTCTTACTTTAAATATGCCTCCTCCAGCTATGGGCAGGGGCTATTATGGTCTTGTCTTTTTCTCTCCATTGCCTAGCACAGTATCTGACACAGAGCAGGACTTAATAAATGCTTGCCCATTGATTGGCTGATTGATTAGGAAAGGTCCTATCATCTCAGGGCATTCGTAGCAACCATTATATTTACATTCGCCCAGGGACAAATGTTAAATTAGATTCAACAAGAATTTGGTAAGCACCTACTATGTGTAAGGTTCTACATTAAACAGTACAGATGAAAGTTAAAAATGAAACAGTTCCCATCCTCAAGGCACTTATATTCTCCTGGTTGGGTGAAAATACAGGCAATAAAAAATAGAACCACAGCCTCTGAAACATCCAGATATTGGTTGCAGATAATAGGGAAGTTTTGAAGCAGTGGCAGTAATAAAGTATTGTTAGTGACTCCTGGAGCAGACAGATGTCCCTTTAGTTGTCATTCAGACAGCTACAGTGACAGAGAGAAAGAGAGAGACTTGCCTGAGTTAGTTGCCCAGGAAAAAAAATAACTGAGGGCAAATTTCTACATGATGCCTGGAAAAGCTAGCCTGGGACCTGGGATTACATATTTCTCACTATAAAGCAAACAACACAACTGGCAGAACACTGTAGGGAAAATGACATCACTGCAGATTTTTAGGGCTAATCATTTAACTGAATTAGCCCCAAAGTGCTGTGTCTAAAATCAGCATCCCTGCTTCTTTATGTACTCCAGATGAAACACATTAGCAGAAATATGGCAAGGGACACTCACAACGCACTGTTCTACACTCTCAGCATTTTTCGCAAATCTGCAATTAGTCTAAAGGGCCTGGGTAAATTAGGCCTCTTGATAAATGAAGCACCTAGACAGGTCTCAGATTTATTGGATCTCGCTGTCCTGCTGTCCAGAGCCCGTGTCGGCTACATTGTGGAGCAAGGATGGTACAGGGGGAAAGACAGGGAAGCCAATAGACCCTGAACTGCTCCCAAAAAACGTGAAGAAACCCTGCTTGAGGCTGCCGGCTGATTGGCCTTAAAAGTTTCTGCCAGGAATATGGTAGGTAAACGAGAAAGTATTTGCCAGGAAATTAGTGGGAGCATGAAAGAAGTACATCCGAAACCTATAAGTGAGGGAGTGACTAGAATTGGGGGAATGTATGTGTGTGTGTGCGTGTGTGTGTGTGTGTGTGTGTGTGTGTGAGCAACTGTCTTCTGTTCTGTAGCCTTCAAGAAGGGCACCCAGGCACGTGAATTCAAGAAAGCCCCATTACCTCCCCTTCCCAGTTCCTTAGAGATGGTCACCATCAGTCTTTGTACTGCTAGCCTTTTAGGACTTATTTTCCATGTTTTTTAGGTCTTAACCAATTACCTACAACAGCAAGTTTCCCCTGTAATTGATATAATGAGGTACAAACAAATTTACTACATAACAGTATGGATTGTCCATCCCCAAAGCATCTTCAGAAGGGGACCAGAGCAGATAGACAAAAACCAAGTGCATAATAATCAGGTGATTGACAGGGAGAAGTTGCTAGGATGGGGAAAGAAGTGTTGGGGAAACCTGGCATATATGTAGTACAAAATCTCATTCTGGATCATGGGCTATGGTGGTTCCCAGTCATAACAGGGTGACACTCAATGTTTGTTGCTGAAATAAGCTGAACACTGGTCAGGATTTTCCAGCAGATGTTTAGATGTTTTTCTGGAGATTGTAGTCTCTGTCTTTGTGTCTGTCTGTCTTCTGTCTCTCCCTCTCTCTGTCTCTCTCTCTGTGTCTGTCTCTCTCTGTGTCTCTGTCTCTCCCTCTTGTCTGTTTCTCTGTCTTTCTTTCAGTCTGTCTTTCTCTCTGCCTCTTTCTCTCTCTCTTTGTTTCCCTCTATTTCTCTCCCTGTCTTGCTGTCTCTGTATTTATTTCTCTATCTACCTATCTCTCTGTCTCTTGCTTTAAAAAAAAGAATGCACACACACACACACACACACATATATATATATATATGTATAGGTAAAAATTATATATATACAATTTTAAAATTATATATATATATATATATATATAATTTTTACCTAGCCTGGCAGTCACTGGATAAGGTTACCACAGCTGCCTTTAACTTCTCTGGGAAATCCTTGTAGCCAAGTGCTTTATCACTCATTCCATGGAAGTGACAGGGACCAAGTCATCCAAGCTAATGCGGGGCCCAGAGGAGCCCAAGGATCAAAAATATCCAAATGAATTCAGTCCCAAAGGCCCAGCTGGGAACTGACTGGCTGATGTTCTTCTCCCTCTCTGACATGATTCAGTGTCTCTGGGCTCCCAGATCAGTTTGGTGATTCTCCCGTAAACCCACATTGATTTTCCTGTAGATTACATTACCTCCAATCACAAAAGAAATTGTACTTCTCTCCTGAAGTGTCAGTACAAAATGGATAGCAAACATTTTCCTGGGGGCAGCTCAGCTCTCCTGTCAAAGGCCCTGTAGACTAGATAGCCTCCCACCAACTGGACTCCCTCCTCTCACATCTCCCCAAAAGCTATCCTGAGGGGGTGGGGAAGGCAGGAAAAGTTCCCAGGCTTTATTGGGGATCAAATCCAACCCTTGGCAGGCACAGGATGGCCAATTATAGTGCAGTTTGATCCTTCCACTTCTCGAGGCCTTCTAAATTATGGAATTAAGATGGTTTAGTGGAAAAAAGGACTGGTGACACTAAGTGTTAAGAATTTAGAACATGTCTTCTCATATATTAAAAAGGCCCTTTGAATATCATCAAAGAGATTGAGGAATTTTTATTCCTTTTTAAAGCTGGTTTAAGAACTGATTGGATTCTTTAGAACGGTCTCTAACAGTTTGTGTGTGTGCGTATGTGTGTATGTGCATGTATATATAGCTTGAAAGGTGAGTGCTTCACCAATCTGTCTCTAGCTGGTTCCCAAAGCTTGTCTTTCTAAGTGCCAGGATACACCCTCCAAAACTCTATCATGCAGGGAAAACTCCAAAATGGCTAACCTGGCACTGAATCCTGGCACTGCATGCGGGCAGGTCTCTGCGGATGGAAAGATGCAGGGGAGTCAGCACTTTTGCAACTACTCACTTATAGCAAAAGGAAAGCACAAATCCCCAGTGTCAGTCTTCCAGGAGACTGGCAGGCCCCAAGGCAACCCGTCCTGGGGGAACAGAGTGGGGAGAGGGAGAGAGAAAGAAATTGAAGGGGGGGGAGCAGACGCAGCTCTTGGAAAAGAGGAGGGATCATCCCCCCAAGCCCTGACGCGTGCCTGAAGGCAACATACGTGTCACCCTCTGTGCGGGGGTGATTCTTCTGGGCATCCGTGTGAGGAAATGCATAGGTCACGTCGACGATGGCTTAATAAAGTCGTATCCCACCTTGACAAGGCCAGGTCAAAGGAGTTCACTGCATCTTCTCTCTCTTGGGGATGGCGGACTGGGGGTGGATCTCAACCTCTTGTCCTTTGACTTGAAAGGTAAAGGAAAAGGCTATTTGGAAAGTCCGGGCCTGGGAGCTAGGGTGGTAATGCATGGCTGGAAAGGCATTTGTCTGTGAAATTAAGTGTGTGGGGATGAGTGGTTTGGGTGACCAGGTCTCATGGGTAGGTGTCTTTTTTTTTTTCCCAGGTAAGAGGATAGGAGAAGGACCCCAGTTCTTTGTAGGAGTAAATGGTAAGTGGCAGCCTCAGACTAGAATGGACACAGGGGCAACTTATGTATTTGGAAGCCAAAATATATTAAATATTGAGGGGTGAATTTTGTTCACCATATATATAGATGTCCCTTGGGCAGTAAGCACATCAGAAGTTAGACAAATTATTTCAGAAATAACTGGAGGTTTCTGTCTTCCAAAAAAAATCCAAAGGCTTATCGTTTACAGATATTGAAATTTACTGTTGCCTTTGTTAGGAGAATAGATCCTTTTCTCATAAATAACAAAAATGAGACAACCCAACAAATGGCTGGAATTCCCTTTTCAGCCTGATCTGTCAGACAGAGAACAGTGCCAAAAAATTCTCTCCCTAAACCAAAATGGGGTCCCCGGGGACGCCCCAGCACAAATGGACCAGAAACCCTTATGGTGGGAGGGAGAATGATTGAAATCTTTCTACTCACATTAAGAAGAAGGATCAGCGAAGACCAGAGACAGCACAAGTCATGGCAGCACTGTAGTGGGAGCCCCATTCGTTGTCTCGGGGGTGTTATATAGGAAGGCAGAATAGAATGTCTGCAGGTTATATGCTCAGATGAGAGTCTTGTCCCCTCCTTTCCCCAGTGCCAAATGGTGACCCATGTGCTAAGGGGCAGAAAAGAAAATGTGGGAGAGTGGATAGAGCCACCGACTTGAGGACAGACCACCTGAACTTGAGAGCAGGCTCTGTCCCTTCTTAGGCAAATGCTGGGGAGGATCTAGGACTGTTTCAGCTTATAGAATTCCTGGTGTGGGAACTCCCTCCGTCAAAGAGGATCTTAATCTGCCTCTGATTTAGGAGATAAGTTCTGGGGAGATGCTCAACACACTTTCTGTTAGGTGAATTCTTCAGAGTCACTCAACTATCAAATGCCAGAGGTAGGATTGAATCTGGGCATCTTGGTGTCAAACCTAGCATTCTGTTGACCTCACCATGCTGCTAGGTTGCTTTTTATTATCTATAGTGTATTTCACTAGGTCCCTTATTTCTCCTTTCTGATGCCATTTCCTCATCTATAAAATGTACATGAAAATACTTATTCTATCATAAAAAACAAACAAACCACCCCTACAGTCCATCTTAGAATCAATGCTGTATATTGGTTCCAAGGCAAAAGAGCAGTAAGGGTAGGTGATGGGGGTCATGACTTGCCCAGGATCCCACAGCTAGGAAGTGTCTGAGGTCAGATTTGAACTCAGGAACTCAGGTCTGCTACCTAACTAACCAGTAACATCCCATTTGGTAAATGAGAAAGTTGAGCTCAGAGAAGACTCATGGTTGCATGGTATGAAGTGACAGAGTAACCACTGAGCAACCTAACTGCCTCCATTGCCCTTTCTATATCAACGAGGATTCTAAGAGCATAAGATGAAACATTTTCTAACTGTAGTATTACACAGATGCCTATTTTTGTTAGTTTCTTGCTCACTCAGCTCTCTGTCACCCCCTTTCCTTAATCCTGTGTTCACACCCTTTTCCCAGGAACCACCATTTAGCTCCTTCTCCTGTGTTCCATTTGTGTTCTGTTAAGTGCTAAACTAATAATTAAGGCATTAGCAGAAAGTGTTTATAGTATAAGTACTCCCAGGGGTATCTGCATTTTAATGGGAGATTCTAAAAGATGGTTATTATTCATGATAATTCATATTCTATCAGTTTTCTTCCCAACAAACCTGTGAGGTGAATGACATTATTATCCCCATTTTGTGGATGAGGAAACTGAGACTTAGAGGGGGTTAAGCACCTTGTGCACAGCCTCAAGACCCATAGGGATAGAGCTGCTTTTGTAGAGTGCCGGGCGGTCGTGTTGGTACATTTGGACAGGTGGGCATCTTCCTAGAGAAGGCTTCCTATTTCCACAAAGAATCATCTGTCCCAGGAGCTCTGGCTCCTCTCTGTTCAATCTGTCATCCCAATGCACACAGACTGAGCAGGCTTCTTCAGTGAAGTTCTCAGAACTTCTCCCCTAGTAATTATCTCTGTTATTTTTTCAAGGGTATTCTAATTCTATATGTTTTTTGAGAGCCACAATGACTTTAAAGTGAGCCAGAGGACCCTAGTTTATTAGAGGAGAGAGATGGATATTTAAAAATTGATGGTGAAAACTCTGCGACACTTTTATAAATACAATTTGGTGTATGTAGCTATTAGCACCTCATTTTAGAGTCAGTGTTGGAGCTCAGACTATTGTGTACCTAAAGATGCAATGTCAAACCTTTTAATTGTGATTTTTTAATGTTTTTGTCAATATTGTTTATTTTTGAATCATCTTTATTTCCCAATATAGTCCTCTTTTCCCTCCTCCCAGAGGGTCATTCCTTAAAACAAAAAAAGAGAAAAAAGCCAGTTCAGCAAAATAAATCAACATATTAAGTCCTTTACTATAATGTTTAATACCTACAGTTCCTTGTTTTTGGAAAGGAGGAAGGTAAGTTGGTCATTTCTCATATCTCATTTTTGGGTCTGAGATTATAATTTCACATCATTCAGATTCAATTGTGTTGTCAACATTTTTTTAAATTTTCGTTGTTGTGGTCATTGTGTATACTGCTTTCCTGGTTCAATTTACTTTATGGTGCATCATTTCAAATAAGTCTTTTTATGCTTCTCTGTATCTATTATATTCATAATTTCTTGCAGCATAGTAATATTCTCTTCTTCTTGCTTAATGCCTTAGGTCCTTTAACTGTTTGACATGATGTCAAACTTCTTCATTTTCCTGCTCATCTACCTACTTTTTAGCATTTTTTGCTTCTTAAGGAGTGATGTCCAGAACTGGATAGTATAACCCAGTTGTAATGTGACTATTATAAAGTACGCATCGCACCAATTATGCATATTGCCAATAAAATTCTCCCTTTCCCCTTTTTTCTTATATGAATCACACTTTCCTCAACCAGGATGTGCACAGTTGATTTTCTAAAACTTAAGCAAAGGACTGTACATTTATTCCTATTCAATTTCATCTTGTTAGATTTGCCTCATGGTTTCAGCTGTCAAAAACTTAGTGGTTAGTGAGTCTGTCATTCTTCATATCAGTTATCCCTCTCAGATTTGTGTCATCTGAAAGTTGGATGAGCAGGGCCATCTATGACTTCATCCCAGTCACTGATATAAATGTTGACGAGGGTAGTGACACTTTTCTCCAGGTTGAAAATGATCCTTTGATCAAAATTCTTTTGTTAAGGCTCTACAAGTCATAAGAAAGAGAGTTATAGATTTCGTGTTAGAAGAGATTTTAGAAAACATCTAATCCTATATTCTCATTTTACAAGTGAGGAAACTGGTCTCAGAGGAAGCACTGAGGCAAATTTGATTTGATGTAAGGAAGAATTTCCTAACAAAAAGAACCATCCCAAATTGGAATTGGCTACTCGTTAGAATATACACCCTTTGAAGGCAGGGGCTCTTTTTGTCTTTCCTTGTTTTCTCAGAGTCTGTCTCATAATCAGAATTCAATAAATATTTGTTGATTGATTATTGCCTTGGAAGGTGATGGGTTTCCCCTCATTGGAGGGCTTCATGGGACACTAGTTGATGACTCTTCAAGTGTATTGTAGAACATTTCTTGGTCTGGTGTGGGTTGGACCAAGATGGCTTCTGAAGTTCCTTTCAACTTGGTGATTCTGAGAGACTCAGGTTTAGAGAAGATGCATTTTTACTCAATATCTCTTCTTTTGAATTACCATTTCCATATTCTGTCTACATTTCTCTGTCTCACCCATGAAGATATCAAAGACTTTAGCAAGTAAAGGAAATGTAGACACTTCCCTACTCTATACACTCACACACACACATACTCATCTCTTCAATAATTTTTTCTATAATTTTGCTGGGGATTGACATCAAGCTCCCAGATCTATAATTTCTGGAATCCATCTTTCTTTCATTTTCTGTATGTAATTGTGTTTCAGGACACAATGGGGTTTTAGAGCTTCAGGGCCCTTAGAGCTCATTTCATCAACACCTTCATTTGACAGATAATATCTCTGGGCCTCAGTTTCTTAAAGTGACTTCCCTAAAGTTGCACAGCTATCTATTGACAGAAGCAAGACTAGAATCTAGCTCATCTAAGTCCCATAATCCACTTTATTTTTACCACACCTCATTGCCTTTCAACCACACATATTAGGAGGAAGAGAATAAACATTTATATAATACCTACTATGTGCCAGGCACTGTGCTAAGTTGTTATTGTTGTTTTAAAAAAATTATCTTATTTGATCTTCACAACAACCTTAAGAGGTTGGTGCTATCATCATTCCCATTTTATGGTTGAGAAAACTGAGGCAAATAGTGGTGAAGTGACTTGTCCAAAGTCACACAACTAGTGAATATCTAAGTCCAAGTCTGAACTCAGGTCCATAACTATACCATGAGCTATCCTTAGGCAAAGAGAAAGGGAAGGAACATTAAATGCCTATTATGTGCCATGCATTATGCTAAGCACTTTTCAAATGATATCTCATTTCCATTAAGTGAAATGTTATATATTTCAGAGTTATATAGTGGGCAGTTGGTGACTCAATGGACAGAATGCTGGGACTGGAGTCAGGAAGACCCAAATTCAAATTTTTCCTCCTATACTTACTAGCTGTGTGATCCTGGGCAAGTCACTTCACCTATGTCTTAATCACCAGAAAAGAAAATGGCAAACTACCTCAGGATCCTTGACAATAAAACTCCATGGACAAAATTGGCATGCCATGGTCCATGGGGTCATGAAGAGGTGGACACAACTGAACAACAATAACAGTAGGCATTTAAGTTTCAAACTACTTCTGAGAAACAATTTCCTGCAGCCAATTTATATTTGTAATGCTACTGATATAACCACCACCAGAATTAATATAGCATTAAGGGTTGAGAAGTGCTTTAAAGCCATTATTATTTGATCCTCACAGCCCTGAGAGATAGGTACTATTATTATCTTCATTTTATTAGATGAGGAAACTGGAACTCAGAAGTTAAATTACTTGCTCTGTGAGGTGTTCAGAGTTATACAGCTAGGAAGTATCTGAGGCAGGATTTGAATTTAGGTCTTCTTCACTCCAAGCCCAGCACTTTATCCACTCTATGAACTAGCTGCCCAAAAGTAGATTTTTTCTGAATAAATTAGGAAAATAGAATATTATTCCAAGAATTTGTATTTTTTTTGGAGCCTGTCCACTTTGGAAAGGATAGTATAATGGAAAGAACCCAAGATTTGAAGTCAGCAGACCCAGGTTCAAATACTTTTCTTTCTTTTCCTACCTACAAGGCTTTGGGCTGGCACACAACCTCGTTAGCCATGTTTCCTCGTCTATAAAATGAGAAGAGCAGAGTAGGTCATCTTTAAGGTGTCTTTCAGAGAATGGTGTGCTGGTAAATGTTTAACAGCAAGTTCTCCAAAATTCACAACATACTTTTAAATTTCATCTGAATTGTTAACATTTTCTCCATCACTTTCTTAAGTCTAGACAAGAAACAGAACAATAAATCAAACCCTGATCTGCAGGGTATGCCAGTTTCCAAGGTGTAAACTCTCATCCTGACAATTTAACACCTGACTCTTGGGAATCAGTACTGCGGGATCCAGGACACCCCTGCTTCTAGCTCTCAAGCTATCATAGGAATATAAGTTATAAGACACTTCCCCATTACATTATGATCTTATACTTTTCAAAGCTTATGATCTGATCTCTTTCAATCCATTAATATAACATTCAAGACCATCTAATTGTGGTACAGCAAATTAAAGAATTTTTATAATTTTATAAATGGATAATAACGATGCCTAATAATGATAATTGGACAAGATAATGATAGATCTTATTGACTAGATCCTAAGAAGAAGAGTTGCACAGAATGGGCAGTCATGGATAGGTCGTGATCAGAAATGCCGGAGGGGCTATGTACTCCCATTGACCAATTCACAGACCCGGTGATCTATGCCAATGTGTTCATAAACTTGAGTTTTATTTTTGACTTTGCTCCTGACTCCCTGAACACTATGACTCAGTTTCTCCTGTGGCAGATCTATAGATGATCACACATGCCAGTCCTCTGTGGGTCGATACTGAGCAGTTTATTATGTGGCAAGGAAAAAGGTCTTTGAAGAAGAGTCTTTCTGTTTGCCTATGTGGCATTCTCCACACCGCTGATGTGTGCCCTCTACTCAACAGCCTTGAAATTATTATTAGCCTCTGCTTTTATGGTAAAACCTGACCAGAGGCAGGACTAAAGAGGACATAACCTGACTTCAGCATCCTTCGTTAATGAGTGGCACTTTCAGCAGAAAGGGTAATGTGGAATAAATAGATAAGAATTGGCAGGTCTTAAGTGATGGGTTAATCCAAATACAGCAAGCTTTAAGTGCTCTCCAGCCCAGCATCACCCTTTTCCTGCTAGGACGGGAGGGATAACTCCCTTTCGGTACCCCCGGCCCATCTGGGCTTGTGATCACCCCAATCCCCACATCGCCATTCCCCCTCCACTCCCAATCTTGCCTAGCTGGGGCGCCGTAGCACTACTCTCTCTCCTCGGATTCCAAGGCTGGCAAAGATTTTATATCTCCCTAACAATATACTGCCCATTTAAAGTACTGTAAAACATGACTGAATAGGGAATATCGGAGGCTGTTTAGCCTGCTTTAAAATTCTTTAATTTGCTGTACCACAATAACTTGCCCTTTAATAAAAGCAATCTCTGGTCTTAATAGCCACACAATAAAGTGTTATTTATACGAGTCAGTGTGTGCAGGCAGGCCTGTTACCTTCCAGGTGTGCCCCAGATTTTGACTGTGTCAAGTGATCTACAGGGATGGAGAGCCCAAACAAGGCTTATAAACAAGACCTGTTTTGCAGCGTCACCCTGACCAGGGCACAAGCCTGCTTGCGGCCCTTTGGCATAGCCTCGCACTTGCAGTGGGCTGATTTATTTCAGTATTACGTTTAATTGTTTCCTTCTTGTTGAAGCCTTAACATGCGATGCTTGTAAATATGACCCGAATCCTCCATATGGCACCCTGGTTTTCCATTTTCAAATGCAATTGCCCTGGAATAACGGCTGTGGTATAACTCAATTTGAGTTCTGCTGCTGGGGACTTTATTACATAATGCTTTCTAATTGACCCTCATAGTTTAATAAGACAGAACATTTCACCAGAACATTGACAAAAGTTATTAATTTTCACTTCAGCAGAGACCAGTGTCCCAATTAAATCCCATGATAATGCCTGCCTGACTGACTGACCTCATTACAGCTAATGCTTATTAGTCCTGCAGAGAGGATAACATCACACACTGCTAAAATGCCTAAATGAGCACATACAACTATTCAACGTGATTATAATTTACATACATGACTAATTTTACTCCCCTAATCCTTGTCTGGTGCAATGAATGTGGTAAACTCCTGTCACATGGAGAGATCAGCCATTGAGGATGTTAAAGGTGTCATAAAAATGCCCAAAGAGTGCACTCTGCTACACCCGGTTAAATTATATCTGCCTTTCTAGGAATCCACGACAAGTGTGTGGGCGTCCTTAAATTGGTAGGTCTGTTTGTGCAGGTTTCTTCTTTATTCAGAAATGAGTAGTAATCTTTTTCTTTTCCTTTTTTTTTAATGAGTGACAAGCCTGAGATGATTGTTGGGCTGGCATAGCTTAGGCGTCCCGCTGTGTATTCACCTTTTCTTCCCCAGGCTGAGCTATATTTTCACATTTGCTTTGTATTTTTAGTTTTTCATGGACGGTAGGTGGGAGTCTTTATGGCCATCCCATCTGCCTCCTTTAATTGTCCCTCCCAAGGAAAACATTTCAGCCCTAGCCCTGGTATCATCAATGACGGTAACCACCTGCTTAAGCTGTCCCCTGTCATGGTACAGCCTACTAAAAGGTCAGACCAGACACGTGGATTTGCTGATGCTTGTCACGGAAAGGAAGGGGGCAGAGGTGGGGAGAGCACCAAGGGAAATGTTTTATAGAAGTCTGAGTCTCAGATTTCTTCTCTCTCCTTTCTTGGTCTCCAAAATGATCTTCATGTTCTCTAATCTTATTTGAGTAATCTCTTATCCAGGCTTAACGTTCAAGATCAAATCTGAGGAGCACTGACTAGCTTTGGCAATTCCCCCAAACTTGCATCTCCATCTCATCCATCCTCATCCGATATTTAACCCAATAGCTCCACAGTGGGAAGCAAACGTCAGCTCAGACTCATTGGATGTAACAAGTCCGGTGGCTATTGGCATAGGAAAATAGAAAAACAAGTAGATACATGAGCACCTCCCCATACACCACTAAAGTTTGATTAAATAGACCCTGCTCCCTGGAATTTAGAGGACCAAAAGGCTAATTAGAAGAAAGCAGCAAATTATAATATGTAGAAAACTTGTCTTCCTCATCTCTAAAAATGCTTCATTGATGTGGTCTATGCACAAACATGGA
The DNA here is from genome assembly GCF_027887165.1 of Monodelphis domestica. Taxonomy (NCBI): domain Eukaryota; kingdom Metazoa; phylum Chordata; class Mammalia; order Didelphimorphia; family Didelphidae; genus Monodelphis; species Monodelphis domestica. The sequence continues at coordinate 114,318,297 of NC_077233.1, forward strand.
GGTTCTCTTTGATGAAAGTGTGAGAAAGACACAAGCAACTTTTGCATGACTATGTCTTCATAGTTATATAACTGATAGAGAAGTATGATGGATATATGGCCCAACTCCTGACAACAGTTCTGGGAGGTAGATGTGATTTTTATCCCTATTTTACAGATGAAGAAACTGAGGCAAACAGAGGTTAAGTGACTTGTCCAGGATCATACAGCTAGTGAGTAAAGGAGACTAGATTTGAACTCAGTTCTTCCTGACTTCAGGTTCAACATTTATTACAAAAATCAAAGGCAGCTTGGCACAAAAAAGACTTGGGCTCAGATCTTACTTCTGATACCTGCTCTCTATTTGACCTCAGGCAAGCCACTTAATTTTCCTGGACCTCATTTTTCTCATCCATAAGATGAGGCCTCGAAGACCCCTTCCAACTCTAGATCTATGATTCTGTATACTGTAAACTCCTTGAGGTTAGGGACTTTGTGTTTACTTGTATTTGTATCCCCAGGGTTTAATACAGGGACTGCCCCAGAGTAGGCACTTAAAAATGTTCTTTGACTGTTGACTTTCCTATGTGGATAAGAGTTATGTAGATAAGTGTGAATGGGGTCGGTGTTTGGTCCAGTGAAGAATTTAGAATGCTGCTATCAGAGATTTAGAAAGGAAGAAATCCTTCTAAGGGACTAGCCTTTGGTCAGGGAAGGCTCAGATCGATCTCCTGTACCATTTGTATTTACAGTCCTTGATAATTGTAACTAATAATTGATTACTCAAATCCAGTCACCAAAGAAAGAGTCAATTCCATTCAATATAATGTATTTAAATTACAGAATAAAAATGAACTCATTCATTTGAGGAAGAATTTCTATAATATAGGTTCAAGTTAAAAAAAAAATCCTGCTTAGCTCTCTATTATACACACCATTAAATTAACCAGATCAACAGACTAGATGAACATTTTATTTGACTGAAGTTTTGTAGGGTTCTGCTTAATCTTTGAAGGGGGCTCCATGAATAAGAGGTTCCTCTTTCTCATAGGTTATATAGCTTATACAGAGATGACCCCAAATCCCTGTTTCCTTCTAAGTTTTGACCCTTTTCCTGTCTTGCCATCTAAGCTGATAAGGACTAGGAACCAGATGAACTATCCATAGTGCTAATGGTGGGTAGATTAGGGATGAGGTTGGATCAGTTGGGTCATGAGTTATTTCCTTTCTGATCGATTCCTCCTTTTCTCACCCCCTGATTCCTGATATGGGATTCCATGTGTGTCCTCAGCCACTTGACAACCAAGGAGGGTGACTAATATAGTGGAAGACCTCAACTTCAGGCCACTGATGATTGGTTGAAGAAACTGGGGCTGGTTAGCCTGGAGATAAGCATACTTAGGTGGGACTCTATAGTTATCTTTTAAAAATGCAAAGGACTATTCTATAGAAAAGAGATTAGATTTTTTTTCTCCTTAGTTCTAGAGGAAAAAAAATAGACACAATGGCTATTACAGAAAGGCAGATATAGGCTTGTGAAGAAAAACTCCTTTATAAGCAATTGGTTGCCATACCTATCAAACTACCAAAAACTATTTTAGATACTTAGAAAAAAGAGTAACAAAATTCATCTGGAAGCACCAAAGATCAAGAATATCAAGGGAACTAATGAAAAAAAAGGTAAAGGAAGGTGGCCTAGAAATACCAGATCTTAAACTATACTGTAAAGCAGTGGTCATCAAAACAATCTGGTACTAACTAGCTAAGAGACAGAAGGATGGATCAATGGAATAGACTTAGGGTAAAGGTCCTCAACAGTCTTGTGTTTGATAAACCCAAAGATCCAAGCTTTGGGGATAAAAACTGTAATGGTCCATTCTTCTCCCATGCTCCTCTGCTTCCAATGGTCTTTGCCCTCCAATCACGTCTTCTTCAACATTCTTCCTCATCCTTGCATCCTGCTTAGACAACTCACTATTTGACAAAAACTGCTGGGGAAATTGGAAATCGGCATGGGAAAAATTAGGTTTAGATCAATAAGCAATTAGTGCTACCCACAGTGGACTGGACTGCCTTTGGAGGTCATATTTTGCCCCTTGATAGAAGTCTTTAAGCATGGGTTCCATGGTCACTTGTCAGGTATGCTAAGAAAGGACTTTTTGTTCAGATCTGACTTGTACTAGCCAGTCTCCAAGGTCAATTCCAACTCCAAGATCTTGTGATTCCATGAAATAGCTACACGTGGGCCCTCTGACATTTACCACAAGCCAGAAATGACTATGAAATGCCTTTTTTTATATATGATAGTACTTTGCATTTGTAGAATGGATGCTTTCAAAGCATTCTCACACAAGTGTTATCTCAGATCTTCACAGCAATTGTGAGAGAGAGGGATCATGGAAGGCAGCAGGATGGACCACTGGTCTTGAATTCAGACAGATTTGGGGTCAAATCCTGCCTGTGACCTGGCAAGTGATTTAACCTCTCTTATCCTCAGTTTTCTTATCTTAAAAATGGGCATAATAATGGTACCTTACTTTACAGTGTTGGGTGAGGGTCAAATAAAATAATAGTTGTAAAAAAATTTTTAATGTGTGAGATAACTGTTGTTTTTAATTTAAAAAAAATTTTTTAAAAAACCCTTACCTTTCGTCTTGGAATCAATACTGTGTATTGGTTCCAAAGCAGAAAAGTGCTAAGGGCTAGGCAATGGGCATCAAGTGACTTGCCCAGGATCACACAGCTGGGAAGTGTTTGAGACCATATTTGAACCCAGGATTTCCCATCTCTAGGCCTGGCTCTCAATCCACTGAGCTACCCAGCAGCCCCCAACTGTTATTTTTTAGAATATTTTAGCAGTCTCATCTTAGACAAATTGCTACACTGAGCCTCAGTTTCCTCATCTATAAAATGGAGTTAATGATATCTCCATCATATACTTCCTAGAGCTGTAAGAAAAGTCCTTTGTAAAACTTAAAGTGCTGAAAAGTTCCAATGATCATTATCATACTCATTTTATCAATGAGGAATTATTAAGTCTCAGGAAGATCAAGAAACTAGCTCAGGGTCACACAGTGATGAAGTAGGAGAACCAGGGCTCAAGCCCAGAAGGTACCTATACATGCATTTTGTGTTTTTATGGCAGTCTATTTCTAATATGAAGCTAATGTCTATCAACCACTGATAATTCAGTAAATTCTAATTTGATGCTACCTTGATCATTTATTTTATAGAAGGTACTTTAGGAATACATCCTGTCCTCATATGCAGACAACTGCCCCATGATTTTTATTGGCAAGTAGTTGAACTTTAAAAAATCGTTTTGTCCCCATAGCTAATTATTGAGTTATTCTAAACACTATTTTCATGTGCTAAGATCCCTTAACGAGTAAATGAAGAAACCATTAAATTAAATGACAACACACACGATATAGTAATTTGCTGATCACTGATGGATGTCAGCCATGGCATTTCATTAAAGCAGCCCTGCTCCCCAGCTGCAGCCCATAGGAGTGTTTGGTTGTATTAACTGGTGTGCCAATACTGGCCCTTGAGAAGGGCTCCCCAGAAACTGGCCCATCTCATGGTCGATGCTTATCTGGTGGCAGTAGGAGACAAAAATAGAAGACAGAGATCAGGTGGGACTCCCAAAGCAGTTTTAGCCAAATGTTTTGACCTTATCCACTAGCAGAATTGCTAACAAGTAGCAGAACAGCTTAGTTTAGGTTTCAACTTCTTTCCATTCGTTTTCTCATAAAGTATAATTCTAGGGGTTAGAGATACAAAAGCAAGGGTTCCTGTGCTTAAGGAGCTGATGCCCTCTTGGAGTTATATAGTAGGTATTCAAGTGAATAAAAATATAAATGTAATCATGTTAAATTACATTAAACATTGTTCCAAATATAGCATTGATATTTATGTCAAATAATATTATAATGAAATCATATTAATTCTAAAATAGACTAAGTTATTCCAAGGAAAGAGCAATAAAAACTAAAGGAACTGGGTACAAGGCTAAGAATTAGAAGACTTGGGTTGTTGCATCAGTTCTACCTCTTCACTTTGTGACCTTGGGCAAGTCATTCAACTTTGAATTTCAGGTTCTTCAACTAGAAAATGAGGACAGTAATAGAATTTGTGTTACCTTGTTCACATGGCTCTTATAAAGAAAGGACTTTGAAAACTACTATAATAAGGCAAGTTATTATTAGAGTCATAAGCCATTTATAAAATAACATCTGCCTCCAATGAACCATGGGAGCATTTGCTGTCATTTCCATTGGCTCTTTATTATTTCTTTGTATTTTTAGCTAGAGAGGCAGCATAACACAGTGGATGAATGCAAAGGCTGACCTTTGAATCAGCAAGTCCTGAGTTCAAGTCGTTCCTCTGACATTAATGAGTTGTATGATCATAGGCTGGTTCCTTAATCTTGCTCCCTTAGGTACCTCTTTTCTTTTAAGTAATAAAGCAGTTATTCTTTGCCTTAGGTGAAGGCAGAGAGAATTCCTATACAAAAGAAATCACAGATTCTGGATGAATACTGATGCATTGTTAGCTGAAGCCTAGAGTTGAATAAGAGAAGTACAAGCTGGATTGCAGTGATTTTAATGATACTAGTCTGATCTCTGACCCAAAGACCCATCCTTTCAACATCAGTCTTCTTCTAGTAATGCCATATGGCTGTGAATCATAGAATACCACAATTGCTAAAGAGTAAAAATTGCAGATGACCTAAAGGAAGGGATGCATGTGGGCTATAAAGAGTCTGCAGCATATTACCTAAATAACTTATATTTTTCCATATGGCAGTTGATAGCTCTTGATCTTATACTTTGCGCCAATTCCTTACATATCTTGGATAGCAGACTTTTTAGCAGTGATATTGGGTGCAGTGTTCTTCTGGTTTCTTATTCTAGCTGCATTGATTTTGTTCACTGAACAATGTTCTAAATAAATAATAAATAAGAGAGTGGAAATTTTTAAAAACCTCTCAAGTTTCATCTTTTAACAAGAAAACTGACAAAGATAACTCTAAAATGGAAATGATTGACATCGAAGGGGCTATGACACATACAGCATGTGTAAAACTATGAATTGGATTAATTATTCTGTAAGACAATTTGAAATTTTTCAAGAAAAGTGACTAATCTGCATATATCTTTTGATCCAGAAGTCTCTATATACATTACAAGTATCTATAGTAACTTTTTTGTTTTGTTTTGTTTTTGGTTTTGTGGTAGACAACTGAGTTGTTTGTTTTTTGGATCCTTTATAAAGGATTAATGGACATCTAGCACAGTAGACAGAGTGCTAAGCCTGGAGTCCAAGGATCTTGTCTCAGAAACTTATTAGCTGTGTGACCCTAAGCAAGTCACTTAATCCTAACTGCCTCAGTTCTGCATCTGTAAAATCAGTTGGAAAAAAAATGGCAGACAACTTCAATATCTTTGCCAAAAAAGCTCCAAATGGGATCAGGAAGAGTCAGACATGACTGGAAACTGAATAAGTAAAGGATTAATGTGGTCCTTGCAGAAGACACTCCATCTCCTTACTCCGTGTATTTTCATTGGCTGTACCCCCATGCTGATGAACTCTCTCCCTCCTCATCTCTTCCTACTGGCTTCTTTCAAGTCTCGGCTAAAATCCCACCTCCTGCAGGAAGACTCTTAGATTACCTCTAGTTCATCCTTTATTTCTCTTGTTACATATTTGTATGTTGTTTCCCTCATTAGACTATGAACTCTGAGACCTTTTTTGGTCCTTTCTTTGTATAGCCATGCTTAATAAAAACTTTTTGACTTGATTTCATTAATCTCTAGTTGAAATTTAGTATTTCTTTCCATTATGAATATGGGCAACAAACCATTCTTTCATCAGATTTCTGAAGGGATCCATGATCCAAAAAAGGTTATGAAATCTTGGTCTAGAAGAAATAGGGAACCACTATGGATTTTTAAATAGGGGAGTTCCGTGGCCTTTGTCGGTTTTAGCAATAGCAATATAGTAACATTGTGAAAGATGTAGTTCTCTGCTTCTCTGGAAGCTGAGAGTCTAATTAGTAGGCTGATGGGGCTTGAACAGCTAATAAAAATAATAACTAAAACATATAAAGTGCTAAAGCAATTTAAGGCTTACCAAGCATTTCACATATATTAACTTAAGTAAGTTGAGTTACTTAACTCAAGTAAGTTAATATATGTGAAATGCTTGGTAAACTTTAAATTTGACAGCTAGGTGGCTCAGTGGAAAGAGTGCTGAGTCTGGAGCCAGGAAGACCAGAGTTCAAATATGGCCTCAGACACTTATAGTGTGTAAGTCATTTAACCCAGTGTGCCTCAGTTTCCTCTTCTACAAAACGATCTGGAGAAGGAAAAGACAATACATTCCATGAACTTTACCAAGAAAGTCCCAAAAAGGGTCATGGAGAATTGAACAAAACTGAAAAATGAAGAACAACTCATTTGAGCCTCACAATAACCCTAAGGGAAGAGTCTCATTTCTAGTCTCATTTTACAAATAAGACAGTCTTGGTCCAGATATGTAAAATCACTTACCCAGGGTCACGTGGCTATCAGATATCTTTCCGGCTCTGTGTCTAGCCATCTATTGGCTTTACCCTCTAACTGCTTCTACTAAGGTAGAGTCCATGTGATTGGAGAGAAGAAGATGAATAGAAGAGGTATTTTAGAGACTGTCAGTGAGTCCACAAGCGTTTATTAAGAACCCACATTGCAGGTACTGTTCTAAGCTCTGGACAGAATTGATAAAAACTTAGCAACTCATTGTATATGGAAGAGGAGGAAGGAAGGTGAAGTCAAGAGTGACTCCACACTGGATGAGTACAAGAAGGGATAGTGACAGAAACAGGAAAATACATGAAAATAAATGAATCTGGAAGCTAACTGTTGATGTGACAATTGCTGGCTGAGCCCACAAAATTGCCATGGTAGTAGGACTACGGTAGGAGAGGGAGTAAGTTTGGTATAATTTCATGTTGCCCCAAAGCTTTCTCTTAAGTTTATCCCTGTCAGCCAATCCCAGGTTTTTGGTATCATCCTTTATTTAAATTTATAACTCATAAGTTCAAACTGGTGCTTCTTTTACTAAACCAAATTAGATCATTACAAATCCAAAGCAAATGATTGTAGCAAAAGAGAATGATGGGTAATAACTTGGAATTGAAATCAAGTATTAAATTCTCCAGACACCCATTCCCAAATGGCTGCCATCCATCCCTTTACTCATGTCTTCCAAGGAACACTGGTTCTACTCCTGACTAATTTCCTTGGCCCCTATGTTGCAGTGGGAGGTAGGGAATGCCAGATATTCATATGAAGTCCTAAAGAAGCTTTTTACCTGATGTTAGTGGGTGCTGTCAGCTATAGAACATTGACTCCAGGCAACTGTTCCAGTGGCTTTCTCATAGCTAAGTCATGCTCACTTGTTCCTTGTTGTGGCTGCCTGGGTCCTTTTGCAGACTGGTTCTCCTGCTCATCAGCATTGTGTCTGGCTCTGGGTACATGCATTCTTTTATCTGGATCTTTACTGTTCCTAAGAACTACCCAAGGGCTTTTTTCTTTTCTTTTTCTTTTTTTTCAATTGAAAATTTTTATTTAATTAATTAATTTAGAATATTTTTTCCATGGTGACATGATTCATGTTCTTTCTCTCCTCTCCCCACCCCATAGCCAATGTGCAATTCCACTGGGTTTTACATGTATCATTGATCAAGACTTATTTCCATATTATTGATAATTGCACCAGGGTGATTGTTTAGAGTCTACATCCAAGTGCTTTTGAAAATTTCTATTCTGGGGAATCAGGAAGAGGTGTCAAACTTGGGGACACCCCAAGCTGTTGGCAAAAGTCAGCCTAAACAAATTAAAATGTGATCATCGTGAAATGATTAAAAACCTAAAAACTATAATACAACATAGATAATGTTAACTTGTGGTTTTCTAAGTCCTGCAGGGATCATTTGGATTTGAGCATGATGCCACTGTTGGGGAATCATTCATCACCTAGCCCCTAGGTGATATCTCCAGGTTGTGGAACACTCACACAGGCTTCTGTGGTTTCTTTTCCTATGACAGAGGCCAGTTCTCTACATTATTTGTGGAAATGCCATATCAGTCCTCATCCCGCTTCCTTGAGAAGTGTTTCATCTTTGTAGAATGAAGTCTGCGTAAGACACACGGATGGATCCCTGATCTTAAAGAAGTGGATACTCCTTCCTGTGATATAAATCTCAGTCCATTACCGCTTTCTCCTTCAGCCTAATTCTTTTCTGTCTTTCCTTTGAAGGAGTTCTTTAAGAAGGATTAAAGTACTCAAAACCGTTCTCATATTCTTTTAACATTTCATTAATGCCAGTGAAATGCAAGTCCCTCCATCCATCTGTTGTGCCTTGCTCTCACTCCCTGACTGGCCCACCCACTTTTCTGGTTATCTTTTTCCTCAGTGACACCTTTTATGTCGCTTTTTGTCTTCCGAGCCGTTGTTGGGAAGATGCTTTAGTAAATGTTTGTCGAGTTGAAACGCGACCCAGCAGAGCTCAGTGTGTGATTCCTTCAGAACAGGCGAGAAATGAGAGCCTCATGTATTTCCAGTAGCAGCCACTTGCAAACCCTGTGTTTATAAGAACTGAAAACAAAAACCAAGCCTCCCAAAGCTATGTAATTGTAGTGATGCCACCCCCCTGTCCCAGGCCCGCTGTGCTATGGATCAGGAGCATGGCTGTGTGGTTGGAATGTTGGCAGAGGGGGAGTGTACATTTGCTAGGGGGCATCGGGACTGAAAGGAGTCAGCTGGCTTGTCTACAAAAGCTAAAAGGCCTCTTTCTAAGCAAAAATGTGCTGATGGACTCAACTGTCTGAAGAGGCTGATCAGAGCTGCTGTGGGTCTGGAGACAATTTTTTTAGTGATGGACGAGGCAGGGATGGGGGAGGCGCTTGACAGGCTAACTGAAGTATCCACTATTCCCCATCCCACAGAACAGGGGAAAAAAGAGCAAGATTCAGCCAAAATAAACAGATGGTGGGGTGGAAGGGTTGGGTTGGGTGGGGAGGGGTAGAGAAGGGAAGGAAAGCAGTCACACAGGTAGCCTGGGGCCTGGGGCAGCCTAACAGAGAATATTAGGAGGAAGCAGGATGGAGCAGAGGATCCAGGAGGATCCAAGAACCCTGGGAAGCAGTCTGTGTACTGCCAGGGGGAGCAGAGGGAGCATCAGGACTGTCACAGAGCCAAAAGGTACATAGCATTGTGTCAGGATGGGACCCTGCAAGAAAGCAGACCCAGGGACCTGGAAGGTCTCAGGAAAAGGCAACTGGGGGAGAAGGAGGCTCTGGCAGCGCCTGCACAAAACTATAAACCCCATGTGTCAAAGGATAGTAAACAGCAGGTAGGAGGGCTATTTCCATATCTGATACCGGAAGGTGAGTGGTTGCTGGGTTTGAGCATGAGCATGATTATCTTTTAAAGAGAGACTGACTAAATCCAGCTCTGGAAGGGTACAAGCAAAGATTAAAAAAAAATAGACTTCAATGATCCTGTTTTATACTCATGGCCATCCCTTCTTCTTCTTTGTACTTTCTAAATTCTGTTGAAGAAACTTCAATGGCTCCCTATTGCCTTCAAAATAAAAACTAGCTCTCCTGTTTGGCATTCAAAGCCCTTCACCTTCTGATACCCTCCTGCCTTCTCAAACTTAGTTCAAATCCCTTCCCAGCATGCCCTCTACAGCTCAGTAAAACAGGCCTGTCTCCTCTTTCCCTAACTCCATATTTCAGTTCTCTGCTTTTTGTACCTTTGTTCAGGCTGTCCCTTATTCCTGGAATGTATTTCCCCCTCATCTAAACCTCTTAGAATCCTTGGCTCTCATTTTGGGGGCCATTTCCTACTTGAAATCTTCTTTGATTCCCCTGGTTGTTGGCATTTCCCCCCTCTATTATAATATATATGCATATATCACATTATCTTGTATTTACTGATTTACTCATATTATCTTGTATTTATTGATCTTGCCTATTATATTCTTTAGTAGTCTATAACCTGCTTGAGCAAGGTACTATTTCACTTTTGTCTTTATCTGCCCAGCACATAGTAGATGTTTAATAAATGTCGGGTAAATGAACACATTATTGGAGAAAGCAGATACCTCAAGCTCAACATGTTTAACTAAGCTTATCTTTTTCTTCAAAAACCTTTTCGTACTTTTGGCTTCACTATTTCTGTTCATGGTGCCATCCATCATCTCCCTGGTTTCTCAGAATCTTGGTGTTTCCTGTGAATCTTCCTTCTCCCTCTCTTCTCATTTCTAATAACAGCTGACATGTCCTCTTGACACTGTCTAAAGCACCTGCCCCTTCCTCCATATTTCCACTCCCCCTACCCCAGGAACAGGCTTTTGTACTCACCAGGTCTACTAGGGCAGCCTCTTGACAGTTCTTTCTGATTCAATTCTCTCCTCTGTCCATTGTTGTCCATTGTGTCCTTTTTTGTTATTTTTTCAATTATAAAGCATTTATTTTTTTTCCCTTCCCACTATTCCCACTGGGAAAAAAGGAAGGAAGGAAGGAAAGAAGGAAGGAAAGGAAGGAAAGAAAGAAGGAAAGAAGGAAGGAAGGAAGAAAAGCAAGAAAAAGGGAAATAAAGAATTTTTGTATCACATAAGCACATCCAGGCAAAACAAATTCCACATTTGTCATGCCCCAAAATACATTTCTTATTCTGCGTTTTGCTCCAACTTTTCACTATCACGATGTGGGTAGTCTTCTTTATCAGTCCTCAGGAACCATGATTAATCATTTAGTTGATAAGAGTTCTTAAGTCTTTAAGAAATGTCTTTAGGATATTAATACTATACCATACATTGTTCGGAAAACTATGATTTGTTCTCCAATCATCCTTCATCTTACAACCAAACTAATCTTTCTTACGTGTTGGGTTTATTCCTTGTGTGTAGAGCTGATCACATCCTCTGCTAAGAAATCTTCAGTTGGCTACCTATTGACTTGTGGCTATCTATTGACATTCTTTATCTGAGCCTTCAAGGTTGACCACAATCTAGGGTCACCCCTACCCTTTTAGCTTGAATCTCCTGCTACTATCCCTATGTCATAGAATCTCAGTCATGGAATAGACTTATGTGGTTAGTTTAACTCAGTCCTGAAAAAGAATCCATAGGACAATATATTTGACAAATAGTCATTCAGGTAGTGCAGTGGATAGAATGCTGAACTTGATAGAAGAAACACGAGTTCAAATCCTGCCTCATGGGGAAGTGACAACTTCTGCTTGTCTTAAATTCCTCCCTGTGGAATAGGAATAATAATAAAATCTACCTCCCAGGGTTGTTGCAAGGATTAACTGTGATTTTACATATGTATGTGCATGTATATATATATATATATATATATATACTTGTATATATAGAGAGTTCTTTGAAAACTCAAAGTGCTAAATAAATGCAAACTATTGAATTCATTTTGCTTGACTATGCATATTTTTACAAGAGTTCTGTTTTTCTTTTTATTCAACAGAGAAGAAGAAGGTAAGAGGGGGAAAGCCAAATGCTTAAGAATTGAAAAAAAAATTTTAATTTAAAATAGATGGTAGCTATCATTGCAATTATTTGCCCCTTTGCAGCTTCTACTCACTACTCCTTATTCTGCACTCCAGGATTAGACAAGTTAAGTCTAATCTCATTTCCATATGATAGCCTCTTAAGGATTGGAAGATGGCTTCCTGAGTCATCTCTTCTGGATAAATATCCCCACTTCCTTTCAATGATCCATTTCAGGCATTACTGAAAGGTCCTTCACCATTTGGGCTGTCTTGCTCTCCCTGATCTCCAGTTTGTCAATGTCCTCCTTAAACTGTTGTGTCCAAAACTGAACATAGTACTCCAGGTGCGATCTGACCAGGGCAAGGTCCAACGGGACAGTCAATTCCTTAATCCTAAAAGTTATATCTTTCAACAGAATCCAAGATTGCATTAGTTCTCTTGGCTGCTATTCCACACTGTTGACTCATGTAGAACTGGTACGTAGCCCACTGAAATTCCCAGATATTTTTCAGGCAAACTATATGTCTATCCCATCCTGCACTATTGAAGTTGATTTTTTGAACCCAATTCTAAACCTGATTTATATTTATCCCTGTTAAATTGTCTTATTAGATTCAGGCCATGCCTTTGCCTGTCAAAATCTTTTGGATCCTGACTCTGTCATCCATTGCATCAGCTATTCCTTGACAAAGTATCAATTGAAAATTCAATATGGATGACATTTATAGCATTATCTAAGTCATTGATAAAAATGTTAACAGCACAGAGTACACCACATATCCCTGAGATACTCCACTGGAGATCTTCCAAGTTAAAATTGAAAGACTCTTTGAATACACATCTTCAACTAGTTCCAAATTCACTTGAATGTACTATTGGACCACATTTATCTGTCACAAGAATGGCATGAGATACTTTATCAAACTCTATAATAGTGACTAGAGGAAATCACTGTTGGGACTCACGGGGACTGAGGATCTTAGCTCTCTAAATAGGGGTGTTGGAGCAACCTCTAACCAATTTGAATTTGTAAAATTTTCAGTGTGAGCATTTATGGCACAGATTCTGTCATCCACTGTATTAGCTATTCCTTCATATTCAGAAATGGGCAATCACTACAAATCCAGGCTTGATTTATTGTCTTGTTAATTATCTCTAGACTTAAAGTGTTAAAATGTAGCTTAAACTTTAAAATATATGTGCATACAATAATATATATAAAACCTATATCATATTATCTGCCTTCTTGGGGAAGGAGGAGAGGTGGGAGAGGAGAGAACACAGGTTGCAAAATGTCAGAAAACAAATATTAAAAATTGTATCAATATGTAATCTAGAAAAATAATTTTAATGTGTACATACATTTTTCTCCTAGCCAACTTGGCTGTTAAACATGCACTAGTACATATCTGATTGTAACCTAGGTATATGATTTTGTATGTTCATTGCTGCCTAATACTGACACCCTCTCCTCCCCACTTAGGGGAAGATCTCCCCTCTTCTTCACTAGTTCATCTCCATCATCACAGCTAGGAATTCAGGATAATGATAAGAGAACCTTACAGAATGATCAGAACAGAATTCAATACCTCAATGGTTACTACTAGTGCAGATAATTATTGGGAAATAAAACAGTTTTTTTTCAATTTTTCTAATTGTCCATTTTGTGTTTTACCTCTACTGAGCCATAGTCCAATCAAACTCCAATTTTGTGTTTTTTTTTTTCCTCCTAGTAGCCTCTTTCTTTCCAATGATAATTCTTCCCTTGGTGCCAGTCCCACTTTCTGATACTACTTGAGCATTCTCTTTCCATTGGTAATCAGGTGCCAGGGAAGGGGAAAATGCCAGCTGCCACTAGTATAATCTCTCCTGACTTTTAGATGACCACAAGGTTGATGCTAAAGGAAGGACATACACAGGAGGAGGGAAGGCATCTTCTTTATCCATCCTGGGAGCCTATGATCTTCTCCCTCTCCCCAACTCTGAAACCACAACTTTCTTCCTGAGAATCTGGTACCCACAGAGTCAACTAGAATCCATTTTCTTTTTTAAAATATCTACTTTGGCCTTAGCTCTTCTGGCACATAAGCCAATCAATGGACTTTCAGTGGATGATTCATACATAGCCAGAAGGAAATAGGTAGAAAATATCTGTGCATGCTATAAGGGAGGAAAGAGTCATCAGTGAATCATACATAGCCAAAAGCAAATCCATCTTCCTCCATCCCTCCCCTCTCATTTCCAAGTGTTCACCAAGAAAGGTGACTGAAAATGCCCTGAAAGTGCAAGGAAAAGACATTTGCTGCAAGATCCTTTATTAAAATCTAAACAAACTATATCTATACAATTACCCTTAATTACACCTTGTCAAAAGGCCTTGCCAAAAAAGAAAATAAGGTTGGTCTGTCATGATCTGTTTATGATGAAACCACTTGACCACTGCTTCCTTTTCTAAACATTCACTAACCATCTTTTTAATAAAAAAATATAAAAATGTTATCAACAATTGATTCCATTCTTTTATCTTTATTAAAAGCTGGGGTATCTATTTTTCTCCACAATGGTGAACTGTCTCTCTCATTCTCCATAGTCTTTCCAATATTGCTGCCAATGGCTCCACAGTTCTATTTGCCCATTTTTTTCCAGTATTCGAGGATGGGATCAGATGACTTGAATTCATCAAGGGCACCCTCACATTGTCCCTTTATATATCTCTGGTTTCACCTCCCTACTAGACTCTTCTGTTCATTCTTTTTAGCCTGAAGATTATTTTCTTTGACTGAGAAAACAGAAACATAAGAATTTAGCAGTTTGGTCTTCTTTCTTGTCAACGATCATTACCCCATCTGCCCTGAGCAGTACCAGACCTCTCCTTTGCTGCATCCACATTATTCTCTTCAGACAATAACCATTTTTCTTCCTTTTTGTTTCTTGGATTTTTGGTTAAAATCAAGTGCATACATACACACGGTATTTTGGAAATGTCTCATGGTTTTTCACTTCTATGCTTTTGAGGTTTTTTGCTTGGCCTCTTCCCTCTGGGAGGAATGTCTTCCTTCACTCTCTGACCCTTGTATTCCTTGTTGTTGTTGTTATGTCCTACTCTTTGTGAGTGCCCTTAGAGATCATACTCACCATAGGGTTTTCTTGGTAGAGATACTATGTTTTATCATTTCCTTTTCCAGAGGATTAAGGCAAACAGATTAAATGACTTGCCTACAGTCACACAGTTAGTAGAATTTGAATTCAGGTCTTCCCCACTCCAGGCCTAGTGTTCTAGCCACTAAGCCACCATGTTTTAAAGCTCAGTTCAAACATGTCTTTTGCTTGAAGCCTTTGCTGATCTCCATTGTGAGTAGTGGCATTCCGTCCTCACACCACATTTTTCTCCGTGTTGTACTTCTTAACACACAAATGCTATGACTCCTCTTTGGAGAGCAAGAGAAGCAATGAGATCCATATTTTCATTAGTGTGGGGAACTCCCTTGGGGAAACTCCCTCCACTCATGCAGATTAGCAACTTAATAATAATAAAATATTATTTTATAAATAAATAAAATAATAAATAATAATTAAAATATGAAATAATTGACAATTATTTATAAATGTCTGGCAAATTGATAGAAAATAGGAATGCAAATACTAGGATGAACAATCCCTACTAACAAGAAACATATTGTAAGAGGAAGCAAACAATAGCCCATTTAAGTATATGCATAAAAAATAAAGAGAATAAATACAACTGAATACAAGGTAGTTGAGAAGGAGGGCACTTGAGCAGGACAGCCTTCAAGTAGAATGTAGAACCTGAGTTGCATTTTGAAGCAAGTGAGAGGTTCTATGGGGTGCAGGTGAGGAGGGAGTGCATTCCAGACCAGAAGGGACTGCCAGTATAAAGATATGGAAAAAGGAGATGGAGAATCTGGTGTGGGAAACAGCGAGAAGACCAGGTTAGTTGGGTAGCAGAGCATGGAATGATGGAGCTAGAAAGATAGGCTGGGTTCCAGGGAAAGAATTATTGGAGTCAGATCAAGCAGACTATCTTTCACATCAGAGTATTTGTGGTTTTAGTTTGGGGTTTGGTTTATGCATCAGAGTGCTCTTACAATGACCAATATGGAAGTATGTTTTACATGATAATAAAAATAAGTTTTTTAAAAGGAAAGATAGGGTGGGATTAGGTAGTTTCTAGAGGAATAGGAAGTCACTATGATTGATTGAGTAGGGGTCATATTTGGGCTTAAGGGGGAAAAAACATTGGCAGAAATGTTGGTGATGGACTAAAGTGGGGAGAGATTTGGGGCAGGAAAGTCAATTAGAAAGGCCATTGCAATAAATTAGGCCAGAGGAGAGAGGAGCCTGAATGGTAAGTGTAGTTCAGGAGTAGAGAGAAGGGATCAGATTCAGACAGGCCGTAGAGATAAAAGTGGCAAGGCCTGGCACTTAATTAGATATGGGGGGTAAAGGACTTAGAGCCTTAGGGGAAATTTTTTTTAAGACTAAAGGCTTTAGTTGCTAAGTAGTTTGGTGAACTGCCCACACTCCTGAATGGAAGTCTGGTCCTCAGTTCACTCTACTCTGCTAATAATCAAATAATGTAAGCGCTTTGGGGGCAAGATCAGTTGGTTTTTGTTTTTGTTTTTGTTTTGTTTTTGTCTATGCATCCCCAACATCTAGTACAATGCCTGGCACACAACAAGAACCTGGCTTTGTTCTGTGTCTTCCCACTGTGGACTATAAGCTCCACAAATGTGAAGATCCTCTCATTTAAATTCAGTACCAATCCAGACCCTCCAATGTACAGTACTTAGTGTTTGGTGAATTACAACCAGGAAATCAGAGACTACGGGAGGCAATGGAGTCAGTTCCCCCCAAGCCAAATCAGTGGAACAGGGGACTGACTGGAAGGAACACCCCAGGGTGAAGATGGAAATAGTAAGAGATAAGTTAATAAAAACTGTCTGGGGAAAATGCTTGCTACCCAGCAACAAATACCAGGAGAGCAGAAAATAGGCCAAAGAACAAACTCTGAAAGGGGAGGAGGGAAGGGGAGGTTAGGGGGAAGTAATCAAAGCAAGAAAGTAGAAGAAAAAATCAAATACAGCCCCAGCTAGCGAAATTATAGCACGAAGTTAAGAAAGTGCAAAAACACGATAAGGAAAGCAAAAGGTGAAGAATGAAAAGAAGATTGCAAGAGAGGTTAAGATAAATAATAAGGCTTTTTTCCAGTACATGAGGAACAAGAGGTCAGTGCGAGAGCTGATAGGGCCTCTACGTGCTGGCAGGGGTAATTTATTGACAGGAGATTCAGACATCACTAAAAAATATTAAAAGCTTTTTTTTTGTTGGGTATTCTCTCTCTCTCTCTCTCTCTCTCTCTCTCTCTCTCTCTCTCTCTCCTGTCTCTCTCCCTCCCCCTCTCTCTCTCTCTCTCTCTCTCTCTCTCTCTCTCTCTCTCTCTCTCTCTCTCTCTCTCTCTCCTCTCTCTCTCCCTCTCTTTATCCTCTCTTTTTCCTTCTCTCTCTCTCTCTCTCTCTCTCTCTCTCTCTCTCTCTCTCTCTCTCTCTCTCTCTCTCTCTCTCCTCTCTCTCTCCCTCTCTTTATCCTCTCTTTTTCCTTCTCTCTCTCTCTCTCTCTCTCTCTCTCTCTCTCTCTCTCTCTCTCTCTCTCTCTCTCTCTCTCTCTCTCTCTCCTCTCTCTCTCCCTCTCTTTATCCTCTCTTTTTCCTTCTCTCTCTCTCTCTCTCTCTCTCTCTCTCTCTCTCTCTCTCTCTCTCTCTCTCCCTCCCTGCTCTCTCCCTCTCTCCCTCTCTTTATCTCTCTCTATTTTTCCTTCTCACTCTCCCCCCCCCTCCTCTGTTCACAAAGGATGGGGACAGATGCTAGAAAAGACATATATTTCCCAGGGGGAGAAAAAAGACACATTGAAAGAAATTGGGATCGTGTCAGAAGAAGTGATCAAAGAATTTAGAATGTTCTCCAATTGCCTAAAGTCTTGAATAAAGTCAGAGCTTTCTGGCATATTAAACCAGGGGTGAAAGTCATTGGGAGCTAGGAAAAGGGAGGAATCCAGATGTGGGTAGGAGTGAAAGGTCAGAAGAGAGCAGCCCAACTCCAATTTTTAAAAGTGAGATGAACTGGCTCAAAAATGAGGTAAGACCCTATTTGTAGATGATCTGCTTAGTGAATACAGGGCTAGTTTGGGGAGTCAGGAAGACCTAATTTCAAATTCTGCCTCTGACAACTTGCTAGCTATGTAACCTTGGACAAGTCATTTAAGTCTTCTGAGTCCCAGTTTCTTTATCTATAAATGGGGACCATCCATCAGTGCCTGGGGCACTGGAACACCCTGGAACAACACTCTGGCCAGCCTGGCTCATCTCCCACTTGTGAATTCTTCCTGGGGATGATTTTGTGGAGGGACCCAAGCCAGCCAGCCTTCTTTCCCTTCCTGGCTCTTCTCCTGCTGTTCTAGACTTAAAACGACACATCCAGCTGGATGTTCTCATCTCTCTCCCTCTCCCCACATGTTCAGCTTCCTTCTTTTCTTTCATCACAGATCATGGATTTAAAGCTAAGATCCAGAGAGATGGTGACTTGCCTAAGGGCATACAGGTTCCAGATAGGAACCTATGTCCTCAGAGTCAAATTTCCACCTATCCTTTTAGAGTTATTAGGAAGCTCAGTTGGGATAGCTTGAATCAGGTCTATTTGATTCTACAGCAGGCTTTCTATCTACTACATTAGGCAGTCTGTGATGCCTTGTATACTTAAGATGATTAATAAATGCTTATTGATCGAGTCATAACTAGGACAGAAAAATTGGAGTTTTATCTCAGGGTGCAAATTTTAGAGGGTGCTAAAGGCAGTTCAGCAAGTGAAATGACAGGTGAGGTCAACCTTAGCCTCTCCACCCAAGCCATTATGCTACTTGCCTTGGGTTATACTGTTTTGGGGCCAAATTTTTTTTGCTAGTTAAATTGAATTTTAGTGTGATGTAATTGAAAAAGCATTACATTGAGTCAGCAAACTTGGGTAGTATTCCTGACTCTGTTACTGACTTTAATAATAATAGTTTACATTTATATACCATTAACTATGTGCCAGGCATGTGCTAAGAGCTTTACACAGATCTCATTTCATCTTTAGAACAACTCTGGGAGGTAGATGCTATTATTATCTCTATTTTACAGAAGAGGAAACTGAAACAAACAGGGATTATGCGACTTGCTTAGGGTCACATAGCTAACAAGAGTCTGAGATTGGATTTGATTTTAAGTCTTCCTGATTCCAAATGCAGTGCTCTACAAAATCCACCTAGCTTCCTCTGACTTTCCCTGTGTGACATGGTCATACTCTTTGAACCTCTATTTCCTCCCCTATAAAATATAAAAAATAAGTGACCTCTAAGCCCCCTACTAGCTCTAACATTCTATGGATGCCCCTGCAGTCAGACAGAAAAAATCTTTTTATTTCCATTTTACAGATGAAGAAACAGAACCAGAGAAGTGTCTTGGCAAGAAGCTAAAAAAACAACAATATTTAATAAAATAATCTAAAATATTAATAATGTTTTATTAATAAAATAAATAGCTAGGACATACTAAGAGCAGGATTTGAATAGAGATCTTTTGATTCCAAATCCATTGTTTTCCATCCTAGTAGGGTGTCTCTTTAAATCGTAGGAATCCAAATACAGAGAAAAGTCAAGTACTATCTTTCAAAATTTGTAATATACACTGAACCAAGTGAAAGGTTTGTATTATTTTGCAGAAAATTAAAGCTGAGGCAACAATAATTACCAAAGAAATATTCCCATAAAACTGACTAGAATCTGTCAAATGATTCTCCCTTCAACTATCTGTCTGGGTGTACGTGTAAAGTATTATGCTTATAGAAATAGTAAGTAAGTGTTTGTCATCTTAAACTGTCAGTTCTTGGTGTCTTCCCTTACAGAAAGAGAATAAAGATATCTGTCTTCTCGTTTGGTGCCTGATTGGAAATCAGAGTGATTTGATTCAATTCAGCAAATATTTATCAAAGACCTATTATACACAAAGGCTCAGTAACTGGGGAGGGGGACGGGTTTACAAAGTTTTAAAAATATATCCTTACCCTCTCTCTGGAGGCTTCTATTCTGCCAGGATGGTAGGATTTCTACTGACATCTATACTTCTCCATATGTAAAGAGAGACTATTTTGGAGGGCTTTATAGGCAGGATCAGGTGACCTCCACAAGGCAAGTTCAGCAAATTTTTAAGATACCAACCCAATAAATGGAGACCTTATATAAATAAATAGAGGGAATGGATCAGAATTTCTCCATAGCCCTTTAGTAAAAAGCAAAACAGGAGATGTATTTTCCCAATTTACAGCTACAAGAATCCTTCAAGATAGAGTTTACCCTCTCCTTTCCTGTTATTTGGCACAGAGAAGGAAGTAAATGACTTGCCCAAGGTCATACAAGTCATAACTAGCAGAGATGGGCTTCACATTCCACTGGACAAATTCCCAGTTACCTTCTGAGGGACTCCTCCTTCTATTTTGGACATTTTTATAGGCCACCATCAATCACTCTGGTAGGAAATGCACAGAAGCCATAATTAAAAGTTTGCCCTGCTACACATACCAAGGCAGAGAGATTAGAGTTACTGAGGAAATTAACCTAAATACTCCTTTTTTCATGACCTCTCTGCATGGAGTTAGACCTCACTGAGGTTACCAAATGTCCTTGGGCAAAACTACATCATTAGAATATACTACCCTGTGTTTTTTTTGGGGGGGGCAGAAAGGGGGAGAAGGGTCACCTGGAATACAAAGGCAGAGATATTGCCCTAGCATGCCTTGTCGTGCCTGGGGACCCGTCCTTGGAGTGACAAAAGTAAATTTTAGAGGGCTTAGCTACCCAGAGCATCACCCTGCAACCTGCCAAGTCGAACTCTTCAGCAGACCAGGGCTCTGGGTTCATTGGCCAAAAACAGGGGAAATGATTAACTTTCCATGGGAGTGCCTTGCCTAATTCTTGGCCATTCTAGTCCTTTGCTCTTTTAGGAATGCATCCTGCCACTCCATCCCTTTAGCCTCCTTCTCCTTCTCCTCTCTCCTGCTGTGGAAAGATCCCATTATTCTAAGAACCTGCCTAGTGGAAGGCTGTTCATAGTGAAGAACCCACTGGTTCCTGCCCAGTCCCTGCCCCAGTGGTTTGACAGGCAAGGACCCAGGATCATGGCGCTCTGGCCCATTGGGTCTAGGGTATGAATGGCAGCCAGGAAAATTGGAGATAATAATAGAGTCACCTGAAACACCTCTGATTAGTTAGTGGTCCAAATGAAAATGAGCCATAGGATTGTTATTCCTAAAATAAAATAAACGATTAGTTTGCAGAAACAAGGCCATTCTTAATAAAATCAGAGATATCCCTTATTCATTCCCAGAGTGCCAATGGGGGAACATTCTTCCAGGGTGTTTACACTGGAATCACTCAGAGAATATAACCTAAAAATAAAATATTTTATATATGATAAGTAAGATTCACAAGTATATAAAACTGGGACCATGTTTTGTGGTTTGGGGTGTGTGTGTGTGTGTGTGTGTGTGTGTGTGTGTGTGTGCTTGTATTTTCCCCCTCAAAAGTAAAAAATTTCATGGAATTGAACACAGGGATTAATTTGTTAGTTTTTTTCCCCCAAAATATAGACTGGAAGGGAACTAGTATTCATTTCTTATGGAGAGATTATATTTTTAATGGAGTTACTGTGGCTTTTATTTCAGTATAAGGTGAACAGTCAAAAATATGATGATTTAAGGTTTCCAAGTGAGTGTGGTTATAGCAGCAGACCCTTAAATTTGCCAGAATGCCCTAGGCTCTGCTCCTGCATAACTAATGTCTCCCTCACCAGTGCAGAAGGCCTTTTGACTCCATTGGAAGTTATGCATGGATAAGGAGAGTGTTAGGAATGCAGGATTAGGCCCTGTAATTGAGGCTGTCATTAGCTAGAGATGCAGACAGGGTTGTAAGCCCTTCCAAGTTTTGCATTTATTATAGGATGAAGACAGGGTTCCTTTTGGTAAAAAAAGATGGTAGAGGGGATTTCTACAATACTATCCTGGCTTTACAAAGGCTCTCTAACATCCATTATGCTCTTCTTAGTAGCTCCCAGAAAGATTCCTTCAGAGGAAGTATTCACTTGGACCACAAAAGGTTATAGAGACTTAAAAATGTGGGGTTTGCTCTACCTTTTGATCTAGGCCAGCTGGATCCTTCCTGTCATTATTTCCATTCAGCTGTTCAGCCATAAACAGCATGAATGGCAAAGTGGCATGAGCCTTTAAATAACAAAATATCTGTCAAGTTTTCTAACCCAGGTATGGCCAAATTACATAAATCCATAAGATCATGCGGGATCTAGAATTGGAAAGGATTGGAAAGGCCATGTCCCACCTCCATTCCATCCTCCAAGCAGCTGCCAAAAGGATTTTCTTGAAGCTAGGGTCTGACCGTATCACTCTACATGGGGGGCACAGACACCCCCCTTAATAAACTCCGTTGACTCCTTATTACTTCTAAAACCAAATGCAAACCCTGTGTGGTATTTAAAGCTCTTTACATTAAATCCCTTCTTATCTTTGTTCCAAGTTTCTTAAATAATCTCCCTCTTTTCATACACATATATACACATGCATGTATGCACATATGTGTATTGAGGAAGGTGCTAAAAGAAAACTCCTCTCTTACTCCAGTCTTTCTAAAGCTTTATTCAAACAAAAACAACAGGCTGAAATTAGTTCACCACTTTCACCTCTACTATCCCTATTCAACACTCATTCATAAAAGAAGGAGAACTCCTAGGGGCAGGATTGGTCCTTATATAGACCAATCCCACACTGGAAAGTAGGGGGCATAGCCCCTCCCTAGCACGGGATTGGTCCAATTCAAGACCAATCCCACTCCAGGAAGTAGGGGCATGGTCCTTCCCCCAGCATAGGATTGATCCATTCAAGACCAATCCCACACCAGGATATATATATATATTTTTAAATATATATTATATATTATATATATTATACATTATATATTATATATTATATATATTTACTATGGTCTAGACCTCCTTGGTGTTCCTCACATACTATTCAGAATCTGACACTGGTACTTACCCAAAAACTGATCAGTTTGGCCCCATTTTCTGCCTTGGCAAAAACAAAACACACACTTTTCCCCTCCTTGGCTCCCTCCAACTAAAAAATAAAGCTACTCCATCACCTTGGATTGGCATTGGCCATTCCCTGTCATCAGAATATTGTCCCTTCTTATTTCCCTTTTAGAATCTCCTACCATTATTTACAAGAGGCCTTTTCTGGGCTCTCAAGCTGCTTGTCCCTTCCTCTCCATGAGTTCTGGACATAGCGTAGATAGTTATTTATATAAATGCTACCTACTTCTTTAGAATGGAAGTTTCTTGAAGATAGGAGCTTTCCCCGCCCCCCCCCTCCTTTTCTTTATATTTATGGCACTTAGCACAGGGCCTAACATACTTAAGGGGAGCTACACGTTAGATCATGTTGGTTTGGGGCATGCCCGCATGGGTTGTCTAAATGGGGCTTGAATTGATTTATATATGGAGCCTTGAGCACCCTTCTCCAAGAGAGAGGGAGACTGATTCTTGCCTGGGGGGAAGCAGAAGAAGGAGCTGCAAGGTCAGTTGTAGTGCTCTCTTCCCAGAATGGGTGGAATTAGTATGATATATTTATGTGCTCCAATAAAAATGTTTCTTTCCCAGGAAAATTATTTTTAATATTCAAGCCCCTTTCTTGGTTACTTTGTAAAGAGGAAGGGGTGCCCCAAAATTTTACCTACAGGCTTGATCCCTTCCTGTCCAATGCTTTGTACACAAAAGACTATCACAAATCAAATAAATAGCAAATAAACCCATTTATTCAAGTAGATATCAAGAAACCAGAGAGGTTATAGAGATTAGAATAAACCGAATAGAGTGAATACCACAGGACTGAGATATCTCAGTTCAAGTAAAGGAGACAGAGAGAAAGGGAAGGAGGGTGAGAAAGACAGAGGGGGTGGATAAAGAGAGAAGGAAAAGAGGGGGATGAGGGAAAGAGAGAGAGAGAGAGAGAGAGAGAGAGAGAGAGAGAGCTAGCTGGGTCTCACCCAAGGGGAAGTTCCCCAAAGTGTCTATGGAGACAAGTTAGAAATCAGGGATACGCTGAGAAGCTGGATTTCCCCTACATATCTGCCTTCTACAATATGCTTTATCTCTCTACTGGTCTCTCCCTGAAGAGGATCTGAAGCCATATGTGTCCTCTCTTGAAGCATGAAAGAAAATTCTCCCCTTTCCCAAGCTCCTCTTCTCTATCTCTCATGTAGTCAAACATCATTGAGTCATTGTACTTTCCATCAATGAGGAGTCTTATGCAAATGCTCCAGGTTTCAGACCTGGGTCACAGGAATTTAAGTGTAATTGATTGATGGAGGGATTGATCATCTTGTCCAGTTTATATATAAAATAGATGAGGAAAGTGAGGTTAGAGAGTGGCCAGGATTTGAACCTATGTTGTCTCTATCCAAATCCAACACACTAGCTTATTTATAATTCATAATAGTTCATAAATAGAATGTGGCTGAAATTTGCTTGGTTCTCTTTTCTCTCATTGTAACTAACTATAGACATTCCCCAATGTTTTATTTTTTTTCTTTCTTTTTCCATTATAATTTCTTGCTTAGGGATCTTCTTCTTGACCAATTCATTTGTTTTTGCTCATATGTGGATGACTCCCAAACCTATAACTGACCTCTATCCCAAATTCCAACCAATATAGCCAATAAATATACACACTTGAATACTCCACCAGTATCACACTCAAACTACTTAAAACTGAACTCATCACCTTCTCTCTGGCACTATGCCTGTGATCTAAATGAGTATGTGTGTGCCAGGCACTGTGCTAAGTACTGGAAATGCAAGAAAGGGAACTATTTCCTATTCTCAAAGTCCTCATATTTTAATGGGAGGACAACATGCAAACAGCTATGTACAAACAAGATATACACAGGATAATTTTTAGGAAAGATATTAAGGGCTTCTTACAAAAGGTGGGACTTTAGCAGAGACTTGAGGAGAGTCCTAGAGGCAGAGATGAGGAAAGAGAGAGTGCCAGGAATAGGAGAGAGACGGTGAAAATGCCCAGACTTGGGAGATGGACTTTTTTGTGTGAGGAATAGCACAGAAACTGGTGTCCCCAGATCTTAGAGTACGTAGAAGTGAAAAAAGGGTAAGAAGACTGGAAAAGTCCAGAGGAGCCAGGTTATAAAGGAATTTAAACGTCAGATAGAATTTTTCAATTTAATCTTAAAATCTCCCTCTTTCAAAACGCACTCCCCACATGTTGTGTCATTTCCATTCCACTCTCATATCTGTCCATCTCTTTCTATTCCCATGATCACCACCTTAGTTTTGGCCAATGATCCTTAACCACTTTTGTGTCTTAGACCCTTTTGGTATTCTGGTGAAGCTTGTGGGCCTCTTCTCAGGAAGTTTTAAAAATGCATGAAGTAACTAGGATCAAAAGGAAACAATTATATTGAAATTCACTTACCAACAGATCTTAAAAAAACAAATTCATGACCCCCCCCCAATTAAGTATTCCTGGTTTAGTCCTTATAAAACAATCCTTAAAATTTCAGAGTCAGAAGGGACCAGAGGTTGGCTATCCAGCCTAATCTGAAAAATAATCCCTACTTTAACCTCTTGCTTAGACTATTTTGGAAAAAACAAACAAACAACACACTTTCTTATAAATAAATAAAATTATAAAAATTAAATAAATAAATAAATGCTATGCATTGGTTCCAAGGCAGAAGAGCAGGAAGGATTAGGCAATGGAAGTTAAGTGACTTGCCCAAGGTCACATAGCTAGGAAGCATCTAAAACCAGATTTGAACCAAAGACCTCCCATCTCTTAACCTGGCTTTCAATCCATTGCCTAGATTATTAATGTAATCTATATACTGGTATCCCTGGGGTCAACTGCTCTTTACTGTAATTCTTATTATACACTACTCTAATGTTCCAAAAAATCACAGCCCTGATCCTATCACTCCTCTCTTCAGAAATTTTCTAGGACTCTTTGTCAGCCAAATAAAGTCCATATTCCTTCAATACACATTCAAGGCTCTCTCAGATATAATTCTGGAACCCAACTTTAGAGCCTTCTCTAATAAGGAAAACAGCATGACATATTGAACAGAACATTAGATTTGAAATTGCATAGCTTGGATTTGGACTCTGGGTTCTGTTAATTACTGCCTGTGAGACCCTGTGCAAATCACTTGTCTCGATTGGTTAATCTAGGATTTCTTTATCTGTAACATAATATAATAATGAATAATAATGAAAATTCAGATTTAAAGACACAAAGTGATTTACAAATATGATTTAACTTGATCCTCACTACAATTCTATAAGGATGGTTAGGTGATACTATCACGACCATTTTACAGATTTGGAAACTAAGGATCGAGGAGGTTGTCATTTGCCCAGTCACAAAGATACTAAGAAGCACAGTCAGTACTAAAATAAGGAAGTTCCTAATTTCAAATTTAAGTCTTCTGACCAATAATTTAGTTCTCTTACTCAT
Source organism: Monodelphis domestica (assembly GCF_027887165.1). Taxonomy (NCBI): domain Eukaryota; kingdom Metazoa; phylum Chordata; class Mammalia; order Didelphimorphia; family Didelphidae; genus Monodelphis; species Monodelphis domestica. The sequence continues at coordinate 114,344,495 of NC_077233.1, forward strand.
GTAATTTGGCTTTTCTCTCAATGTATTTAAAAGAATAAATTAGGTGTGTATAGATATTGTTTTTTACAAGACAAAAAAAGAAAGGAAAGTGATAAGCCTTGAGTAAATCCCAGGGTCAGACTCTGTTTCTATTGTCTGAGGACCCAGCCTAACTAAGTTTGGAGAGGTTCAGCACCCAGTTGGCCACAGGATGATGAATTGTTTTGGCCATAGTAACTCAGGAGGACCATCAACTAAAATGTTATAAGAGTTGAGATTTCTATCAGTGGTTGGAGTACCCACACTGATGAAATCCTAGATCCTTGAAGTTGTGAAATAGGATGCTGTTCTCGGGGTAAGAGCAGGGACCACTTCAGAGCAGGGAATATTAGCAAGTCTGGAAAGATAAGAGGATGAAGTAACGGCTCACAAGGAAAAAGCTGGCATTTCATTAGGATTTCCATATTCTGTATGTTCCCTTAAGCATCTCCCTGTTTGCCTTTTCCTGTTCTCAATGCTGTGATATTACTAGAGTCATCCTATTTCCCCATGGTATTGGTTTGGCTGCATTATGTTCCAATATATGCCTGATCTAAATTCTTCCTCTGGCTGGACTTCCATGTAAGGATGTGTTAATGATGTGACTAGGACATGATGTGGTCTCAAGAGACTTTGACTGAAACTAATCTGGCTAGCTGAAGTACCTCCAGCACATGGCAATCCATAATCATAATGATAATAATAACGATGACCCAATGTTAACTGGGTCAGAGCCCAGGGGACCAGAGCAGTTCTCTAAAGTACTTGAATGCCTTATGCTTTGATTCTTCCACATTAGAATTAACTGGGGTGGAAGCTGGTTTCTCATACAGGAAAAGAGGAAAAGAAAAAAAAAGCACTTATTAAATACCTACTATGTGCCAGGCAGTGTGCTAAGGATTTGATCTCATTTAATCCTCAAAATAACACTGAGAAGGAAGTTTAATTGTTATTCCTATTTTACAGTAGGGGAAACTGAGGTAGGCAGAAATTCAATGTCTTGCCCAGGGTCACACGATTGTTAATTTCGAGGCTGTGATGTGAACTCAGGTCTTCCTGACTGAAGGTTCAATGCTTCATCCACTAAGCCAATTTAGCTGCCTCTAGAAGAAACAATACAGTGGAAGGAGAAGCATACTATGAGAACAGATAGTCATTGTTCTCTAGTAATTCACTCTGTGGTCTTTGACAAATCATTTAACCCTTCTGAGCCTCAGTTTACCCACTTGTAAAATAAAGGTCAATGCCATTAAAAAACACATATTAGCCTCTACAATGTGCAGAGTACTATACTAGGTGATAGAGGAGATATGAAACATAGCTATAGTATGATCCCTAACCTCACAGAGTTTAAAATATAGTAGGGAAGTCAGGATCATTCTGTTAGATTCAATGACCTGCATCATCCCTTCTTCCTCCAATGATCTATGACTGTCTATATGCCTTCTTTTTAATCTAGCAGTGCTGAGGATATGAGTAGTTCCATAATGTAATTAGCAATTGTTGAAACTGGCACAAAAGGGGCAAAACAGACTCTTGAGTCAATGTTTAAAAATGCAGATGAGTGAGAAAGGGGATAAAGGAGGACGCCATGGAGAAATGACCCCAAGCAAGGGAAACAGAAGTCTTCAAGTACCCCAAGGATAAAACTAGAGGGAGTACCATGAGAAGAAGGGGTGAGGACCCCATGCCCCACTGTGGACTCCAGAAGACTCACCTGGGTTGTGGTCAGTTAGTGAAGGAAGCATGCCATCTGGCAGACTACTATTCAAACTAATTATTCTTGCTAGCTAGGAGCTAAGCTTGAACTGTTTCTCTGCTGCTGAAGGAAGGGAACAATCATCAGCACCCTCTAACTTTTGGCACTCTGAAGCAAAGTCCCTGGTTGGCTAACCCTAGTTATAGCTTCAGGTTCTTAGTGAATTTTTGTGGAATGAATGCTCAGATTCCCATCAGCTGGTCATGGAAGTGTCACTATATGTTCAAGAAGTCAAGAAGGAAAATCACTATCTTGCCCAGTCCAAAAATAAGCAAATAAGTAAACCATTGTGTTAACTTATGGAACAATCATGTTAACACTTTACAGAATTACTCCTTTCATTACTTTTTTTTTTAAACCTTTACCTTCCATCTTGGAATCAATACTTCCAAGGCAGAAGAGTGGTAAAGGCAAGGCAATGGGGGTTAAGTGACTTGCCAGGGTCACACAGCTGGGAAGTGTCTGATCCCAGATTTAAACCCAGGACCTCCCCTCTCTAGACCTGGCTCTCAACCCACTGAGCCACCCAGCTGCTCCCTCCTTTCATCACTTTTAAAATGGGCTCATTGTCCCCAGATAAAGTATTTTGGATTCTCCTCTGACTTATGCCAGGGTTGTCTAGCTACAGGGAAGTTTACCTTACCTCTGTCTGCCTTCATCTCTGTCAGCTCACTGGGAGAGCACATTACTCCTTAGGTAATAGCTTCCCAGTGCTATCATTTGGTCTTTTCCAAAAACTGCAAGCAAAGAAGAATGTTATGGAGGTGGGTTGGAAGCTACAGGGGAATATGAGAAAATATAAGCACAGGAGGCAACCGGGATGTCAGCTGGGGGCCCTGCTGTGAAGTAAAGAAATATGGTTCCAAGTAGCCCACTATTATCAGCTAAAGGAAAGGCAAGGGTGTATTCCTTGGGTGGAAGGGGAAAGTTTAGGAAGTGACCTCACAGATCTGAATGGAGGGGAATATATGATGACAGGGCTATTTGGGGGAAAGCCAGAAAAAAGAATTAATGGACACAGGCTAGGAAACTTCCACACCCAATACCATTAGAGCAAGACCTGGAAAAACTAACTGGCATTCAGTAAGATTCCCAAGCATGAATCAATTTGGCTGGCCATGAACCCTTTAGGAGAATCAAAAACTGACTTTCATTGTGAATCCCAAACAATAAGTCTGGGTTCTGCTCAACCTGGAAGTCTATAAGTACATCAGTAATCTATAAGTAAATCTTCATCCTTGAAACTCAGTGAACATTGTGCATGCTATCTCATGAACTTCTTTGACATCTCCAGATATTGCAGAATTACAGAATCCTTGGATTTCAGAATTGAGCTGTCTTACTCCCAACTCTAAGTTTCTGCTTGAAGATCTCCAGTGAAAGGAAACATAATATATCTCATGGCAGCCCCTATCCCGCTTTTGTTCAGTTCTGATTGTTAGGAATGTTTTTCTGACATCAATTCTAAATTTTCCTCTTGAAAACCTCAACACAGCTGTTGTTTCTGCCATCTAGGGTGAAGAGAACAAATTTAACCCCTCAAATATTAGAATATGCCTTCGAATACTTGAGGACAATTATCAAATCCCTCTTGAATCTTATCTTCCCCAGGCTAAAATTTTCCAGCACTCTTAACCCTGTTTTATGGATGCAAGAATTGAGGAACCAAAAATGTAACAACTTCCTCAGGGTAAGGAGAGTTAATGCATCTCAGAACTGAGCAATCACATCCAAGGTCCCTGGCTTTCATTGCCCTGTTCTGGCAATGGGGCCATACTCTTTTCTTCTCATGGGAACAATGACTGAGGAATTTATGCTAAGAATTTTACTCTACAAATTGGAATGGAAAGAAAAATCCTGATTTACCAAGCCCAAGAGAAAGGGTCAGTTTGAGGTACTCTAGATGTGACAATTTCACTGAAGATCCTTTAATGGTCTGAGGTGAGGTAAACACAAGCAGTGCAATCTTTTTGAATGAAATAATCACTCATTTGGATTCTCCAAAATCAGCTAAACCAGTGGTTAGTCTGGTTCTTCTGTTTGGCTGTTTTGACTTCTCTTTAAAATGTACATTGGATTTACTAGATAATTCTCTCAAAATAGCTGAACAGTGTATATATTAGTCTCCAAACTGGCATAAGAGAAAAGAATCTACTAGTATCCCCTCCATTTGGGATGGGTTAGATCTTAAAAGGAATTGAAATTGTCCTTGAGCTTGTTGGTCATCTTTCCCTTTCTAGGACCAAGTAAATCAATCTCTTGTGAATTGCTAAGCATTCTACAAGTGTCATTTCAATCCAGTCGTAAAGCCTAAACCTGCACAATATCCCTTGAACTTCTACTTTCGAAAATTCTAAAAATACTTATAAAGAGTAATAAGGGATCCAGTGCCAAACTATGTCACCATATTGTATGGTGCATACACAATATTGTAGACCCATGGTGTCTAAAATATAGAAACAGAAGCCACTAGACCATTCCTAGAGATCCCTTCAGGTCTCATATTGGCTTTAAAAACAATTTATTAATATGACCTATGCTCCATTGTATTATTATTTATTTTGTTAAACATTTCCCAACTACCTTTTCATCTGAATTGAGCAGCTGTAGGAGGTATTTGTGAAGGGAAGCTAGGTGAGGCAATGGATAGAGTGCCAGACCTGATGTCTGGAAGACTGCACTTCCTGGGTCCAAATTTGGCTTCAGGCACTTACTAGCTATTTACCGGACAAGACACTTAACTCTGTTTGCCTCAGTTTCTTCATTTGTAAAATGAGCTAGAGAAGGAAATGGCAAAGTACTGACTCCATTATCTCTGTCAGGAAAACCCCAAGTGAGGTCACAGTCAGACACAACTGAAAACAACTGAACAACAGGGAATGTTGTAGACTACAATGACTGTTTGACATCTCTGTTGTAGCCTTTACATCTTTAGAGCTGGAAAAGACCTCAGAAATCATCAGAGATGCTAAGTGATTTGAATGATGCCAGGACTCAAACACAGGAATTATCTCCCTAATTTTTTTTTCTGTCTCATCACATTGATTTGATATAATGATGTTCTATGACCAAGTATAGCTAAACACGACAAAAGTGAACTCTCTGGAGAAAAATAGTATAAATCAAGAAAAAGTGACCAGGGAAGCTGAATTTTTTTTTTCTAGAACTGCTGGGTTTTGAGATTGTATTAGGCAAAGCAGAGAAATCAGCTTGGTTTATGTGGAATTGACAAGCATTTACAACCTTTACTAGAGTTGGAAGTCTTTTGACCAACTCCCAGTTTTGCTGGAAATGTTGGTTCTAAGAGCAAAACTGTATCTCCCCCTTAAAGTTCTAGGGGGTACTCTTGAGGGGAGGGTGTCCGGGGTGTCTCATTAGCATTAGCTAATGGGATCTCAAGTCCCCATGTGTTCTCCATAACATCAAATGCTAGTAATCAGTACCCTTGTACTTAAAATGACTTCAATTAACTATTATAAAGGGATATTTACTGGGAAACCAAAGCAGAAAGAGAACTACAGATTCCTCCTACTTCTGAGATCATATTCTCCCCTTTGTTACCCCTAACCTTTGAGAGAGAGGGGTTCAATTGCAGCAGTTGCTCCAAAGCATTCATCGGGAGTTCACTTTTGAATTCGTGTCTCATAGAGTTAATCTCTTGCTATAAGGAAAAGGGGTCTTACCTTTGAGATCCTTGCCATTCCTTGGGTCTTAGTGGACCAGGCTCAGTTCATAAGACTGGCAGAGCAGTTTACATATCTCTTTTAATCTTTGCAATGGGCGTCAGAGGTACTGTTATTTATTACCCCCATTTTGCAGATGAAGAAACTGAAGTAGAAAGATTAGATGGAACAGACAGGGTCATAAGCTAGTATAAGATTGAGGAAGAATTTGATCTTGGATCTTCCAGGCTCTGACTCCCACAGATTATCCACTTAGTTACCCCACAAATGTTAGTTCTTGTTCCCCCTGGTGGCTTTCTTGACCTTTCACCAAGTCTAGTCTAGTCCTTTCTATCGCCTATGATCTTTTAGCTAAAAAAAAAAAGAAAGAAAAAAAGAATAGAAGCAAAAAGCAGGTCCAGGTGCTTCATGCCTACTGGGGTGGAGGGTGCAGCAGGTGCTGGCACTACCTCTTTGAGCAACAGCAAAGCCTTCATGAAGGCTGTGGATGAGAAGACTGCAGGCTCTTCCCTCTGCCTTGGGCCCATAGCAGTTCCTCTTCTTTGGTAGAAAAAATCGTAGTTGCCCCTACAGAGTCTCTTCTATGAACTCAACGTTTCAGCTCAGCAGCCAATCTGAGTCTAATGGCAAGTCTGCCATTAGGCAGGGAAGCCAGTGAGCTAAGCAGGCAATTAGCTTGTCAGGCAAGGGACAGAGAGCTAGGAACTTTTCCTCAATGTTTATGGAGTTGAATCAAATTAAAATCCAACTGGATATTTAGAGGGTGCCCATTATGTATGGGGCATTAGGAGCAAGGTTTTCAGAAGAATGTGACTGGCACAAAAAGATGCCAACCTTGGTCCTCCTGTCACTGGGACCAGAGAGGACTGTAGTCATGAAGGTTGGGAATGACAAAGCTGGACTGATATACTATTGCTAGCGGCAGAGGGGAATGAGTGAGCTTTGGAGGAAAAGAGAAACGAAATCAGCAGCAAAAAGGTTGACTGATTTGGTGTTTGGAGGGAAGATAGAGTTATCATTGCAGAAACAAGAAGAAGGAAAGGCAGAAAAGGCTTGAGGCAAAGACAATAAAAGCCTGCTTTAGTTTGACATGATGGCAACTCACCTTAAAAGAGAAAGGAGGAACCCAAAAAGATGTGGTAGTGGGGGTGGGGGAGGAGGTTGTTCAGGGTTTTTTTTAAAGTCCTTCTTTGTAGGAGCAGAGGAGGTCATCTCTGAGGGAAGTGCAGAGGGAAAAGGGAAGGGAGCTCTGAGAAGAGATGAAAGATCATTGGAGAGGTAAGAAGAAAGCCAGAGGTACTACAAAGCCCCAGGGAAGAAAGTGTGGAGAGGGAAGTGGAGGAGGAGGGAGAAGGCAGTTTCATCACAGTGCCTAAGGCAGCAGTTAAATAAAGGATGCTGGCTGGAGCAGTGGAGAGGTGAGGGTCGAAACATTTCAGTGACAGCTATTTGGGTGCCTTGGGACAAAGGCAGTCTGTGGAAAGCTGAGGCCACAGAGGGAAGAGGGCATGAAGGGAACTCGTAAAGTCACAGAGATTGAGGGTAAATTCTTCAGGGGGGAGAAACAAATATAGTGGGAAAAGCTGCCTGCAACTCAACAATAAAGAGGGGAAAGAAAAATTAGAGATAAGAAAGAAGGGGCTACATTTCTCAAAGGTAGTGTGCAGAAATCTCCCTATACTCCAAAAGTGATTGTTCACACCGTTTGCAAAACGTGCCTGAATCCATCGTGACAACAAAAAGATTTGGTAAATTAAATTCAACTCTATCAGTTACTGAGTGAATCAATTCGATTCTGTTATTAATGGAGATGAAAAATTAGGATGGTGATTCATAATGGTAGTGGTAGTGAGTTGTCTGTGGTTGTTGTCTAAAGCCATGATTTTATCTACAAGGAAGATTTCCTAGTGTGGGACCTCTCTCTACTGATGCAAAATTATCAATTGACCTCAAACTTGAAATTGTAAAGAGTTGCCCCAAGCACTAAGGTTAAATGCCTTGCTCATGTCAAAAGAGGATTAAAGAATCCAGGTCTTTCTGACTTGAAAGGCTTGCCAGTCTCTTCTTCCAAACCCATTGTCATCATCATCATCATCATCTTCAGCAGCATAGTAGGAGAAAAGGAGGGCGAAGGAGCCTCAGAAGATATCTAGTTGGGACAACTAGGTGGCTCAGTAGAGAGAGAGAGAGAGAGAGAGAGAGAGAGAGAGAGAGAGAGAGAGAGATATGGGAAGTCCTAGGCTCAGATCTGAACTCAGATGCTTTCTAGCTTTGTGATCCTGGGCAAGTCACTTCATCTCAGTTGCCTAGCTCTTACCACTCCTTTGCCTTAGTATTGATTCTAAGACAGAAGGCAAGGGTTTCTTTAAGAAGAAGACATCTGGTCCATATTGCTCATTTTACAGATGAGGAAACTGAGGTCTGGAGAAATTAACTAACTTGTCAAACAGGTACTATCAACCCAGTTCTTCTTATACTTTAAGCAGTCGGGTTTTTGTAAACTGTTATCTTCTGTTTTAGTATCAATTTTAAGGCAGAAGAATGATAAAGGCTAGGCAATTGGGGTTAAATGACTTGCCCAGGATCATACTACTTAGGGGCTAGATTTGCACCCAGGTCTTCCTAACTCCAGGCTTGGCCCTCTAGCCACCATGCTAATTAAATATCCCTAGCCTTTTTTTCTTTTTAAAAAATTAAATGTTTTTCAGCAAACGAAAATTTATTTTTCTCCCACTCACCTTCCATCTCTGTTCTTTATATAATACCATGAAGATGTTACTTATTGTCACTCTCACATTCTTCATCTTCCTCCTTATTTTATTATTGATTTTTGCTGACAAAATACCAGCTCATTCATTCTTCAATCTAGTTAAAGGGTTTTTTTTTTGGGGGGGGGTGATGTGGGGAGGGTAAGCAAGAAGTTAGGGTGGAGAGAGTAGCATATAGCCATGGTTATTCTTCTGTGAAAGGACTGGCAAAATAAAAGGCTTTGTAGAAGGAGCAACATCTCAATAACGTTAAAGGAGATATTCTGCTTTGGACAATAAGAAAGGAACAATAACAGGGCCTACAGAAAACAGGCTTTTGGAAACAGTTAACCAATCTAGAGGAAGGAAGGAAGAACAAAGGAAGGAAGGAAGGAAGGGAGTGGGGGAGGAAGGGAGGAAGGGAGGAAGGAAGGAAAGAAAGACACTGGGAAATTTAATATTTTAAAATTCAAACTAGGTGGAAAATATATAACCATTCTACTTTGTTAGCTACTTTATTCATTCTCTCATTCATTCAGTCATTCATTTTTTTAAACTATGTCTAGACCCAGGTGATATAAAGAAAAAAAAATTTAAAAATACCAGTTTTTATGTATTTTTAGATTTTGTTTAGGGGCAGAAGGAATGACAGAAGGGGCAGGAACACAAAGGTTGTACATAGATATGTATTCAACATGCTACTTGATAGTGTATGATATATTTTATAAATTTGGTGATAGGGTGACTGTCATAAGGGCCATTTTTTTCCATTCATGAGCATTCGTGATAGTCTATTTATTAATTAGTACATTATGCATGTGGCTAGAGACACGAAATGGGGATGGGGCAAGACCTCTCCAGTTTTCCTTATTTTAAGTTGAGCTTACAAATGTAAAGAAAGTCAATTTTATACCTGCTTTCAATACAGCATGATGTGACTGCGAATGCCACCTTTCTAAAAGCCCTTTAGGTAAATATTTGAAATATTCTAAAACTGACATTCTGAATAATATTCTGATACTGCTTCAATAACATTTTATAAAATATGTAGGAAACATAGAATTAAGTAAATTTGAACTTTCCCTTTTCCAAGAGAGCTAAAGGCCATACTATTTGCATATTATAATATGGGGATCACTTTGGCTCATTTCTCATGTCTTAAAAAGAAACACTCCAAAACAGGACAACACAAAGCATGTGATTTTGACCTTTGGCCTGTCCTCTGTGTTAGTCAGAGATCAAAGTTTCCTCCTTTCAAAGTAGTTTACATACAGCCTGATCAACATATCCCTCAATTTCCAGGAATGCCTTTGGAAGTGCAATTAGAAGGCTTAAAAGCCAGAAACACAGGATCTACCCTATTTACACATTTAAAGTAAAGGTCATTCTCTGTTGCTGGGCTTCCCAGATTTCTCTCCCTGAAATCCCTTAAGATATGTAATACCAACATAAAGGGAATCACAAATCCAGTTTTCAGAAAATGGCATTAAATATAGATTTAAACTTTGACCTTTAGTCCCAAGCGAGAGGACAAAAAATTCTCTTTACAGTGAAGGGCGTGTAGCTACTAAGCCTCAGTGAGTAGAAGAAAACTTGACTGGTAGTCTCCAGGATTAAGAAACACCAATCGATTTACCTCCAATTCAGGTGTGCTGTAAATCCACCGGGTATGGAAATAGAATGTGATTGGACCAAACTCATCTATATTCTAGATTTTGTAGGAGCTTCTGGGAGATGGGGGTCTTCTTGGCTTGGGGAATTGACGTTTCTACTGCAATAGATGAAATGCATTAGAAGTGAGCCGGAATAGGAGATGGAACACACGTGGTCTCCCACAACACATTAAGGTCATGAGCAATGGCAAGTTATCCACTGGCATTGTGGAGATGAATTGGTCAAACAGGGAAATCACAGACATACAGAGCATTCGTATTTTTAAATTCTATATTATCCTTATTTCTACCGATGATGCCAACCCGGATCCATCCCAGACTCATGCTCTGTTCTGCTCTCCGGTAAATTGCTCGATTTTTGCTTTCTATCAGCAGCACGGTACAGTGCTTATAGGGCCAGCTTCAGAGTCAGGAAGACCTTGGTTCAAATCTGGCCTCTGACACATACTAGCTGTGAGACTGCGGTCAAGTGCTTAACCTTTCAATGCCCCAGATGACTAAACCTCTGCATTAGAGGGAAGCTGTTGATCTGCATTAGTTGATGGGCGGAAGATATTTCAACACGGGGTGTTTCCCCCAGCCCATAAAATCCCCTTTCCTCTTTCCCCCAAATAATGATATTTAAGAAAGAGATTGAAGGGGAAAGAAAAGGATGAGGGCCTTAAATTGTAATGCTAGCTTTTCAAATCATTCTTGGTAGCCACATAGGTTGCTTCTGCTTATAGCCAACCCTGATTTGGATATAATGCTAACAAAATAGGTATTCCCTTAATGGTGAATATTCTGCTACTTTCTCCAGTAAAGAGTATATCTATATCTATATCTATATCTATATATCTATATCTATCTATATCTATATATCTATATCTATATCTATATCTATCTATCTATATCTATATCTATCTATCTATCTATCTATATATATACATACATACATACATATATATATATATATATATATATATATATATATATATATATATATATAAGAGTCTTACTTTCCCAGCTCCTGGGAGCTTTGAAACAAATTCCTGTTCTTTTTTGGAAATGTGTGGATTTTTATCTGCAATGTTTTTCAAACTATCACCTGCATCTCTAAGCAATGACATTGTTCTAGTTTTATTACACCCTTAAAAAGCTAGTTTTGTGACTCATGATGAAAAAAGACCATAGAAGGAACTAATGAAGTCTAAATGCAGATTGAAGCATGCCATTCTTTACTTTATTTCCCCCATGAATTTTTCTCTGGTATGAGTGATATGTATCTTTTTCCACAACATGACAAACATGGAATTATGTATTGCATGATGGCACACATACAAGCTATATCAAGTTCCCTGCCCTCTCAGAAAGGAGGGAGGGAAAGAACATGGATTGCAAAATGTCAGAAAATGATTATTAAGATTGTATCTCCATGGAATCTGAGGTCAAAAAGTTCAGTACTGTTAAAAAATAAAATCAATGAGTTAAAAAGACAACCACCTAGTATCGTGATTCTACCGTAGCACAGAATTAAAGGTTTGGAAGGTACTTGACCACAGGCAAGTAAGTTGCTGAAATTCTCAGTGCCCCGGACTGGTTTTATCAGCGTAAGGAATTCCCATAATGGAAAGTCATTTCATTTCTGCATATCAGCAAACTGCCTATAATTTATAGTCTGAGAGATTGCTTGAAGCACTGAGCGCACTAAATGACTTAGCCATGTCAAGTAACTAGTATGTGTTAGAGAGAGAACTAAAACTGGCTGTTCCTGACTCCAAGGCTAATGCTCCATCTCCTATGCCATGGATAGACTATTTGACTGTCTCTTCATGTTCCTGAGGGCAACTCTGCCATTCCCTGAAAGACAAAACTTCTTCTGGGTTTCTAGCAGTTGACTTTAATCCCTCCGAGATGGGGCATGAGAATGACAGTTGAGAGGAATGATAGGCAAATACAGCTCTGGCTCTTTGGAGAATTGCCAGCTAGCCACACAAATGGAAAATCTAGTTCTGTAATGGCAGTAGACCATGGACCTGTTGAGGGAGACAACTGGTACAATTTCCATGTCTTGAAACATTTAAAATGTGCCTGATCAAAGCAGGAGAAAATTAACTACAGTAGAGGAAGCTGGCAAGGGGACAGAGAAAATGACCTAATTTGCCTTTCCCATTACTTGTTCTAGCTGCTCTGGGAATTCCTCTGTGTGAAATTCCAATGCAAACGTCCAATGGGATTTCCAGAGCTACAGTGAATGAAAATCAGGCCCTACAATTTTAGAAAGCTCTACGCCTCTTCCTTTGGTTTGTAATATTGCACTAAATTCTCCTCCAATGCACCATAGGTCCCATTCTTATCTGCATAACTACAGGATAATTCTCCCTTAAGATTGGGTAGTTGTGAGTCTGGTGATCAGCACCAGTGTTTTGCAGTGAGTTCATTACTTATTGAAACAAAAATTGACACAAATATGTGTTTGCCTTCCTTAAATATATGGTTTTTTAAACCATCACTTAGTTGCTTTACCAGTTTCTGGATTCAATTAATTTTTAACATTGAAGTAAAGTTCTTTTTTTTTTCTTTCAAGCCAGACATTTATTTTTAACAAGGGATGAAATCATCTGAGAACAAAACGGGACATCTGTTACTTTATATCTGTTTATTTTAAGTACTTAAATCTGAGTTTGATTTCACACAGTTTTGACATTGTTGCTTCATTAATAATCCTTACGTAATTGCGAACTCAAAATGAGCTCTGTGATTGCATCGTTCATTTCTCATTAGTAAAGATTCCAACAAAAACCTCAGAGTCATCCTGGGAGGGTGGAGGGTTCCATGTTTAAAGCTGATAGGGATACAAGTCCCTGCAAGCAGTTTTGAGAATCCTACTCTAAACTACAAAGGAATATAAACCCTTTTGGAGGACATAGACAGTTTTTTTTTAAGATTTATCCCACAATGCCTAACAAGGTACCTTTAGCATTCAATAAATGCTTGTTCAGTTGAATGGAATGATAATTCTTCTTCTTAAGGTACTGTTATCACCAGTCAAAAAACATAGGATTTAGATCTACAAAGGACCTTAGAGATCATTTTGTACAACCCACTCATTTCAAAGATGAGAAAAATGAGGTGTATAGAGGTGAAATGACTTAAGGTCACACAGTTCTAGAGCCATAACTAGGGTGAGGTGACTGGGACTTTTCCCTGGAGAGATGAAATGTAAAGGGTGCTGGTAGGATTTAGAATCTTCCAGCAGGTATAAACAACTGAATTCAGCAACTAGCTAGGAAGGGATACTTAGATAAAACAGGAAGCTTAGTAGATGGCATTTCTTCCTTCTACCCCTAACACATCCTCTGTACCCCAGGTTGGTTATTCCTGATCTGGTCCTGCTTTTTTCTGTCCCCTGGCATTATCCTCCTCAGCAGAAGCATCATGGTGTTTTACCTGTGGGGACTGGTTTCTTGGCATCTCTGCCTTACAAAGGCTTAGCTTCCAAGAGAGGAAGTTTTTACCCTAAAATCTCTCTACCCCTTCCCTTACCCCTATCCCAACCTCCAACTGCTTTGGGTTCCAGAATTGCTAATCTGAACAAGTCATTCAAGTAGAAAAGATGGAATTCAAACCCCAGTCTTCCAAATCCTGAGCTGCCCTTTCCACTATGCTATTATTAGGAAAAGGTGTTTATTCCTATATTCAGCATGGCATTATTCCATTATACGGTAATTGTATAGACAGTCTAGAGTTAGCATCTAGCCAGATCAAATTAGAAACCTTTGTATGTATGCTCTGCTCCATGGCCATCTTTGCACCAGATGTCTTCCTGCATGAACTAGAGAACATGTCCTGAAATTTGGCTCTAGAACTTCTGCCCTTTGGTCCTGTTGTCCTGATTGGTGAGTAACTCATGAGACCCGCTTTTTCCAGGCTAGCTAGCCTACTTCCCAGTCATATTTCTGGCGGCTGCTTGGCTACCAGGACTAGAGATGATTTCCTGGAGGAGCTGACACTCTCAGCCCTGAGCCCTTTTCAGTTTAGGATTTGCTCAAATGAAGCTTTCTCTCATGCCCAGGAAGGAGAACAATTTCAGCTCCCAAATTCTATGCTAACTTTTGACCTAAAGTCACATTGTTCTGATTAGTGAGAGCTTTTACTTTATGTGGCCAACTCTTTTGAGGCTGGCTTCCACCATGTTTTACCTTAATTCCCACCTATTTTCTCACCAGTCAGCTTGCTAAAGCATTCTTATCCTTTGTTGTGCTCTTCTTCCAGCTGCAATCTTATAGTTTAGGGCATTCATTCTAGTCATGCGAAAGGTAATCCATCCATTCCTGTCTTCCCTAGTCAACTACTATCCATAGCCTAACATAAATTTATCAGAGACCTTCTTTGACTTCTTTTGGCAAGGATGCCAATGGAACATTCAGGATAGCCTTTCTTTATACCTTGCTCACTTCCAATATGGCCAGACCATCTTGGTTAATCATTCAATTTCTTGATGACATTCTTTATGCCATTTCTCCATGTTTTAATTCAATTAATTCATTCAAAACATTTTGAACATTTATATCATTAATAATAACTAATTACAAAGCAGGACTTACAGGCTTGAATTATATATAACAAAGCTCATTGGCTTTCATTAATTAACATATGATAAAAACACACATCTCAAAATATCCTTGAGAATTATAATAAATAAATTGTCCAGGAACTAGACTATTATCTCCCATTAAGTCATTGCCCACTGTCATACAGACATAAAGTTGATCCATAAAATTCAAGGATGATGTTTTTAATAGATATTTCTATCTCCAAATCATGTAAACTCCAAGATGCCTTGAATGGAAACCTTTCAAAAGCAAAAGAATCAAAAACTATGTGGGAACCAGATGATGTACCTCTTATCTCATCTCATCTGCTACTGAATTTGTCCCAGTGCTTTTAGTGAGCCTTCAGAAGATGAGCTTACCATCCAATTCCTTTATTAGATTAGACAAAAGCAATTATTTTAATTCCCCTGTGAAACAGTACACAGAACACTAAATATAAAAGAATAATAGCAGGCTAGTGACTCATGCTAGGACCAAAGGGATGGGAAAAATAAGGTAAGTGGTAATAACAATAATCATAGCTTTTATTCATACTGATGTAAGCTTCTTGAGGTCAAGGACTATTCCATTTTTTGTCTGTGTATCCCAAGAGCTTGGCCCAAAGCTTTATGCATGTTAAGCGTCTTTTTAATTGAATTAAATGATGTGTTTTTTTTTAAAACATGCCTTTGTATTTTAAAGTTTATGAAACCCTTTCCTTATAAGAACCCTATAAGCTAAGGAGTTCAAGTATGATTATCTTCAATTATCCTCAATTTTACATATACAGAAATTAGATTTAGATAAAACAACTATGGTACCTAAGGGTAGTTGGTGAGTAAATAGCAGACCCTGGACCCAACTCCATCCTCAGTGTTCTTGATAGTGCAGTGGTGGGTGGGGGTGCATGGGGTGTCTCATGCAAAGGCCCCATCAGATTCCTTGACTAGTGCAACCTCTTTATGTGGCAAGACTGCTTTCAAGACAATTGTGACACTACATGAGGGAACTATTTCAGAAAGACTGTGGAGTATGAGGGACATTTCTGTAACTGATTCCTGTTAGCCAATCCCATTTTCGGTGGAAGATATCTTTTTTGATTGGTTATAGAGCCAAATCTGTCAGTATCTTCAAAAGATCTCCAGTCAATTTCAGCTGTTTCTGATTCATTTGCTTCTGGCTGGGGCTTGGTGATTCTCTCATAGTGTTCAGTGGGAGCATATGTGCTAGACCCCTGTTACATCGTAACATCATTCTGATTCCTCTTCATCATCATCATCAAGAGGATAACTTCCATTTCTATGGCACTCTGAGGCTTACGAAGAATTTTCTTCACAATAGCCCCATGAGGTAGATGGCACAACTATAGCTATAATCACCACCAGTTTTATAAATGAGGGAACTGAAGCTAAAAGTCTAAAGGTAGATTCACAGAGCTATTGTGATGTATTCTGCCTCTTAAAAATAACTAAAATATATCTTATCATGGGGGTAGCTGGGTGGCTCAGTGGATTGAGAGCCAGTCCTATAGATTGGAGGTCCTGGGTTCAAATATGACCTTAGACATTTCCTAGATGTGTGACCCTGGGCAAGTCATCACTTAAACCCCATTGCCTAGCCCTTACCACTCTTATACCTTGGAACCTTGGAACATAGTGTTGATTCTAAGGTGGAAGTTAAGGGGTTAAAAAAAGATAGATAGATATATATATACATATATATATATATCATCATAAAATCTATCTATACTATCTATCTCATGGTATGTTACACACATATATAATATATATTCACTATGTTAATTGTTGGTGGCACTATCAACTTTGGTCTTCTCTGCTTTTCCTGCTCTGGCAAAAGCCCAGAAACAACATGAATGCAACAGATCATCTGGTACAAGATGCCACTCCATTTTCTTCAGTCACATTCAGTCAGTCCTTGGTGTCATTTTGCAGAAAATTTTCCATTAAAGCCTGTGGATGTTTTATCTTCATGAAGACTCTAGCTCCTCATTTTGAGACCTTAGAGTCTTTGTAACAGGATCTTTTTTACTCCTAGTATCAAAAATGGGAATGTGTGACTGTGATTCCATTCTTTGTATGAGTAGACGAGAGAAGGGCATGAGAAGGGAAGGGAAAAATGAGAGGGGAAGAGAGAGAAGGAGGTAGAGAGGAAAGGGGAGAGGAAAAGAGAGAGAAGGAGGTAGAGAGGAAAGGGGAGAGGAAAAGAGAGAAGGAGGTAGAGAGGAAAGGGGAGAGAGTGAATAAAGAAAAGAGAGGAGAAAAATCAAGGAAGAGTGAGAGGATGGGGAAGGGGAAAAGGAGAAGGGGGAGGAATAGAGGAGGGATGGATGTAGAGAACATGTAATGTTTGTTCTTTATCACATGGTCCTGAACAGCACACACACACATGCCACATCTGAATCTATCATCTGTTTAACACCTAAGACCTTGATGCCTCATTACTGAGTTTATCTTTCCCTTTTGCACAGAGGTGAGTGCTACAAGCTTTACTGGCACAGACACCTTTGCCCTCACTCCCAAACAAACCAGAAGGGAAAGTTGGTTGCACCACCCTGATGCAAGCAATGCCTCTTTGGGCATTAATGAGGACAGTCCTAGAACCAGAACCCCTCTAGATTGGAGCCACTATTTTTTTCATTCTGTAGACCAAAATTTGAACAATTTATGGTGCTGTGAAAAGAACTCGGGGTTTGGAGGCAGAGTCCTTGAGTTCGAATCCTGTCTCTGCCTCAGATAATTTGCTTAACTTCCCTGAAACTGTTTTTTCATTTGTAAAATGAAGACATAAGATTAGATGGTCCCTGAGGGCTATTCCAGCTCTAAACCTGTTATTTTTTGGCAGTTTTCTCATCACAGTGAGAATGGTTAAGGGTGAACCTGTCCTGTTTGAGCATATGGAAATGTATAGGCACAATAGGTGACTCTATTAGTCATTTTTCTCAGCCCAATTCTTTTCATGCTTCCCTATAGCAATAGGATAAAGCCTTGTGCCCTGCACTATAATGCCTACAAATACCAAGATTTGGATTGTTGCTCTAATAACTGTGTCTGCATCACTTCCTTTGGGACCCATGTGGGGAGATGAACAGAAACTGCTAGCCATTTGTCAGGCTTCAGGCTTTGAAGCTCCACAATTCTGGGGAGTATACTTTGAATTCAATTAATTTTATGAACATTTATGAAATGCCTCTTGTATAAAGAACCCAGAGCTCCTTCCTTATACTGAAACAAAGTTTGGACAAAATATAGTCTTTGATTTCATGAATATTACTGTCTACTAGTAGTAGAATGTAACAGGGAACAAATAATTATAACAGAAAATAACCTGTATGTTATGATAAAATGCCCAATGTGTAATAAGGGCATTAGAAAGGTACATAAAAATGTTATGTGATCTAAGCAGATAAAGATCATTGATGACTGGTCATTGAGGAAAAACTCTCCCAGGCCACAATTCCATACTATGGACTTCACTTTGTTATATGTTTTTGTTTCTTCCTTGAGAACATCCCTGCTTCTTGGGGCAGGCGTACCTCTGGTGTGAGGGCTTGCAGAGCTCACCTTAGGGCTGCTCATCCACCTTTGGTGTCCGCCTGGGACTCAACCCTCACCAGTGGCTCCAAGAAGCTAGAGCATATACAGCAGCCACACCCCAACAAACCATCTCAGCAGATGGGCTAACCCAGGTTGAGGGTGACCAATGGATCACAAACCCTTTAGAGAGTTAGTGGAGTGTCTACCCAAAGTAGGTGAAGATCACCCCCTACCAGGGGCATGTGAGAACAATTTGTTCCAACAGCCACAAAAGTGGCTGAAGCAGGGGCTGTGGAGCACTTAGCGCTTAGTCCGAAAGGTCACCAAAGATGCCACGGTCATTATTGCATCCCAGGCCATTGCCAGTCGCCCTGACTTTTGTCTTGCTAGTGTACTTTAACTCTGGAATCGAGAATGGGACTTCGTGCAACAATGCCTCACCTAAATCCAATTCATGCACAAATCAAGACATCTCCCTGTGATATTATTAGTCCTCTTCAAAAATGAACAAAAGCAACAACAACAGCATCTTGAGGGAATTGACTGCCTTCCTTCTGAATTTATCTTGCCAGTGTAGAAAGAATTTAATCAATGTTTTTGTTCATTCATAAAGAAAAAAGCTTTTGAGTTGGGCTTTAAAGAATGGTTTCAACAAAAACAACTGCTTGATTACATGGGTTGATGGGGATGTGAATGGGGATGTAGACTCTAAATGATCACCCTGGTGTAATTATCATAATATGGAACTAGGTCTTGATCAATGGCACAAGTAAAACCCAGTGGAATTGTGTGTTGGTTATGGGGCGGGAGAGTGAGGGAGGGAAGAAGAGAGGGAAAGAACATGAATCATGTAACCATGGAAAAAATATTCTTAATTAATTAATTAAATAAAAATTTTCAATTAAAAAAAAAAGAATGGTTTCCACAGGTGGGAGCTGGGGGGCATTCAAAGTTTAAGTCATGGTATGAGCAGGGGGATAGATGTAGGAGAGTACAGACAAAGTTTAAGGGAACATAGAATAGTCTGATTTAGTCAGAGTACAAAGAATGTTATGGGGAACAATAGTAGCCAAATCTAGAAAAGTAGGGAAGTAACTAGGTTGTAGAGGAAGGCAGAAAAACTGAGTTTATTTGCTAAGATAATAGGGAACTATTGAAGTTTTTTTGAGAAAAGGAGTGATATGTTTGCACCATTGAATAATGAAAATGAGGCTGGCAGGGGGCAGCTGGGTAGCTCAGTGGATTGAGAGCCAGGCCTAGAGAGGGGAGGTCCTAGGTTCAAATCTGGCCTCTGACATTTCCCAGCTGTGTGACCCTGGGCAAGTCACTTGATCTCCATTGTCTAACCCTTACCATTCTTCTGCCTTGGAACTGATACACAGTATTGATTTCAAGACAGAAGATAAGGGTTTAATTAAAAAAATTAAAAAGAAAAAAAAGAAAATGGCTGGTAGCAGCTGAAGAAAATATTGTAGAGGTGAGAGAGTAGTGGCAAAAAAGTCTACTGCCATGGATCAGGCAGGTGGTCTGAGGAAATGTGTTAGGCAAATGTACAGCATCTGGTTCTATTTGAGAATCTCAGGATTAATATTAATAATTATTGATGTGTTGATATTGTATATTACACAACATTAATTACTATAATAATAAATATTAAATAAATTTAATACTAATCTTTATTATCTATCCATGCATTAGCCCCTGTGTATCTTAAATAAGGGTGGGAGATCAAAGGAAATTCATAGGCTCATCACAGTTAGACTTGGAAGGAACCATGGAGAAAATCTAATTCAATCCCTTCATTTTATTGAGAAGGAAATTGAAGCTTGCAGAAGACAAGTGACTTAGCTGAAGGCAAACAGGTGTCTGGGATATACATTCAAGGCTTCTGACTCCAAATCCGATACCTATCCTGAATCATTGGGAAGGAGATTTAAATGAGGCACAGGCGATGCCCAAAGGATTCACATCTATCTCTACTTCTCTTTCCCAACCTAAATCACTCCATATGTTGGGCATCTCTTGCTTAATCTCTGCCTTTTGTAGGGCTGAACTTGGGAGGTCAGGAAGGGAATACACTATCAATGCTCTCCCAGAATCCATCGACAAAGCGCCCTGGGAATGAGTGCTGAGTCTGTTTATGCAACTATCCCAGGAAACTAGCTGGAGGATTTGTCAACCCATTTCGTGTCCCGTCTCAAAAGGGCTGAATGGCTTCCTCTTGAAAAGTCTCAAGTTTTCTGTTCTTTTCTTAATTTATATTAATCATGGGCGAAATGATGTTAAGGATCTGATCCCCGAGATGCATCTCCGAAAAAAAAAAACCCACAATAAAAATGGGTTTGCCACCTAATAAGGGCAAGAAGTCAGTCTGTGGACTCCACTGCTATCCACACAATGGGAAGAGTTCTAGGAAATGCCCCCAATGCAGGGTGCGGAAGAACTTCGGGAGGCCATGGACCAGGGTCAGGCGGGATGGGCAGACGGCATTGGAATGCAGTCGACACCCGCGGAGGGAGTCCGAACATCTACTCTAAGAGATCGCAGATGCCTTGAATTATTGAAGTATGAAGCTCCTCCACTTCATCGGGGTATTTCTTTCCAGACTGAGAAGTGTTGAGTTCCTACTGCTCGGCTCCTAAGTGCAGCACCAGGAAATGTCTTGCATCATGGTGAGTCACACTCCTCGGAACACTGGACGGAGCAGATGTGGAGCGTCCCTGCCGGACTTCTCAGCTCCGCCCCAAACCCCAACCCCTTACTCCAAAACAAACAAACAAACAACAAAGGGAATCCAAGGCCGGTCCCCACCCCCGGAGCCAGGGCAAATAAGCTCCGGAGCTCTGCATAGACCGCAGGTTTCCAATGGAGGCATCTGGAGCCGGACACATCTGCAGAAGGGCTGGGCAGCGCCAGCGCTGGCCAAACCAAGGTGCCCCAAGGTTAAATCCGCAACACATTCCGTTCTGGCTTGGAGGCCAGGTGGGGCTTTCCAAAATAGAGCGATAATCAGGAGAAAGAGGGAGTCTTAAATTGAGGATGGAGAGTAATTTACTCAGCCTAATGGAAACCCATGCAATATTAAATGAAATTGTACTACACTTTCTTCATAAGGGGGCACTGGGGAGCCAACTCCTTGCATACCGCCAGGCCTGTTCCTGGGGTTGAGCAGGGAGGGCTGTACAATTGGGGAATCAGTCAGGCCCCAACCATTATGGTTAATGGGAGGCCTGCTCTTTAATCCCCGAGTGCCCCATGCCTATTTACCCAGGCCCAAAGAGGAGCAAGGCAAATTCAGGTATAATTTCCAGGGAGTCTGCCGTCTGGGGAGCCTCTGCTTTATTCCAATTAAATGAAGCCATATCGGGTCGAGGGTAATTCATAGTATTCCCCATTATGGGGAGTTCTGTGTTTAAGCACCTCAATGGACTTTCTTTTAATGAAGAACTAAACTGCATGGTGGATAGGGGTGAGAGAGGGATTGCTCTAACTCAACACCAAATCTCTCCCAATGGAAGGCAGAAAACCAGCGAGCAAAGTTTCCCCACTGTGTGAATCATCTCTCACGGAGGCCCTCACCCTGGGCCCCTGGGCAGATCTGAGGTCATGTCGCTTCCGCTTTCCTTTAGAAAATGAGAAAACTTGGCCAGGTTGGGGAGGTAGGGAGAGAGAATTCAAGAGCACAAAGACTGACCAGAGTTCACCTGAACCTTTGGAGATTTTCTTCCCACCCCCAGCCCTGGGTCTTCAGAGGCAGCCAAAACCAAATGAGCTGTTACTTAACAGCTGTAGAGAAGAAAGAAAAACTCTTTTAAAACTTTGCCAGCATAAAGCAAATAGAGCAGAGATGTCCATAAACAAAAGAGGAGAGGATCTAAGTCCATTCAGCCCCTAAAATCTCGGGGATGTTGAACTGCCTTTAAGCTATAAGAAAAAAAAGTTAAGATCCTAGCTTTATGGGAAAAGACCTACCAGAGATCTCCAGGTGGCCATTCTCATTTCTCAAATGAAGATACTGTAAGAAGTGACTGGTCTAAGGTCACACAGGCTGTAGCAGCTAGGTAGTGCATGTGGATTGGGTGCTGGATCTAGACTCAGGAAGACTTGAATTCAAATCCATTATTAAGCCCCTAGCTGTGTGACCTTGGGCAAGTCCCCTCAACTCTTTTAGCATCAAAAATGGGGGAAATATTAATAGAATATACCTTATGCTGTTGTGAGGATCAGATAAAAATACTTGTAAACTGCTTTATAGACCTTTAAGTGCTGTCTACATACATGATGTTATTCAGTTATTTTTAATTGTGCCCAACTCTTTGTGACCTCATTTGATGTTTTCTTGGCAAAGATACTGGAATGGTTTGCCATCTCCTTTTCCAGATCATTTTACAGATGAGAAAACTGAGGCAAACAAGGTTAAGTGACTTGCTTAGGTCACATAGTCAGTTAGTGGCTTAAGTCAGATGTGAACCCAAGAAAAGGAATCTTCTTGACTCCAAACCAGACACTATCCACTTCTCCACCTAGCTGCCCATATACATCATTACCTCCTTGTATTTCTGTGTCAAGAAGCAGAGTGGAAACATAAGCTTAGACTCTCTAGAATCCAAGGCAAATGCACTTCCCATGATGCCATATTGGCTAGGCCATACATTCATTTTAAAAATGAGGAGGAGTTGGTTGATTTGGCCAACCCAGGAAGCAAATAGAGCAAGAATTGAAATGGAATTTCCTGGTTTCAGATTGAGTGATTTTTCAATCAACAAATAAAAATGGCAACTCCATGTCTACAGCACTGAGGTGTGTGCAGAGGGGCTTTGCTCACAACCCCCTTCTGAGGCAGACATGGCAAAAAATCCTCCCTGGTGTTACTGATGAGGAAATTGAAGTATGGAGAGATAAATTGACTTTTGCCCAGGATCACACAGCTAGAACAGGACCCATGACTCCAGGTCTGGGGCTCCTTCTGCTCTACCAACACAGACTGGGTAATACCTTGTGCTAGGCACCATGAATTTAAAAAGGGGAGTGAAAGCAAATATTTGTAGAGACGGCATCAAAAACTTTCACCCCAAAGTCACAACTTTAAAATAAATAAACATAAACTAAAGGTCACAGAACTATAGTAATAGCCCCGCATATGGTTTTTTAAAATATCTCCTTATGAGCTACAAGTTTCCTGAGTCTGCCAACATCTGTGCCTGCCCCACCCTCATCTTTCAATGCTGCGTCCACACCCTCCTAATCATACACTCATGCTTTTTTCCCCTTGTTACCACATATGGCTTAATTGAGAGAACATAACATTCATTCATTCATTCATTCAATGAACAGTTAAGTGCCTCCCTCTGCAAAGCACCATGGTATCTATCCACTAGGTATACAGCGATAAATGAAAAGCAGCTCCTGACCTCAAGGGGCTTATTATCTAAGGCTTACATAGATCTGGAATTTCATCAGTTTGGGAGTTTCCTCCAATGACAATGTAGATCAAAATCCATCCATGCCTGCCCATCCTATGGGACTCTTGTCTATGCCTCTCATAAGTAGGAATGCAGGGAGGCCAACCCAATTCTGGAGGTGGAAAAGAAAACTACTCCCCCCCCCAGAGGAGATAGTTTTAATGGGAAGGTCCTAAATGGATGGGAAATGGAAAAACAAAACAAAACAAAACAAAACAAACCAATGAAGAACCTCCCAGGGCCAGTGAAACACAATCCTTGTAATTATAAACAAAAACAAAAACAAAAACAAAAAAACAACAACAAGTTTATTGAGGGTAGGGAAATGATAAATAAGGTCCCAAATCTTCAGAACTCCAACTCCTTCCACCAATCTATGCTCTACCTCATAGGGTAGTCCACACCTCATGCTGTATCCACACCCTCCTAATCATACACTCATGCTTTTTTCCCCTTGTTACCACATATGGCTTAATTGAGAGAACATAATATTCATTCATTCATTCAATGAACAGTTAAGTGCCTCCCTTTGCAAAGCACTATGGTATCTATCCACTAGGTATACAGTGATAAATGAAAAGCTCTTCTGGTCTTCTCAAGCTCTTGTTAATCACTCCCTGATCTTATCTAGACCCCAAAAAGCTATCTGACTACCTATACACTACAGATTGTCTTTAAAAGGCTGAGGATGCAGGACTCACAGATGTACTGGATCCTTACACAAAGCCTGCGTTGGCTTCCTTGGTAAACCCAAAGTCCCAGGTGACAAAACCCTTGGATTTATCTTAACCAAGTTGTTTCTGATAGGTTGATCTCTGATGGGTTGATCTCTGTACTTCAGGGAAAGGCAGCTCTCTAATCCAGGAATTTCCTAATATTTCCACAAGATTAGTCTTTTCCCAGGGGATACCAGAGCAAAGATCCTCCTTACCAGCTCAGAGGACAGCCAGATCAGGAGAGATCATTAAACCCACTAAACGCTCAAGATCCTCTTCTCCTTCCAGAATTTTCTCGCAGGGTTTATGTCTAAATTCTCCTCCTTTCCTCTTAAAGACAATCTTTGCACTTTTCTCTATCCCTTATCACGTATCTTTATAGAGGTATTCCTGTCTTTTTTCCATCAGGGCACTGGCTGTTGTCCACCTATTATAGCTACTTTTTGCCACCTTATCAGCTCACCTATTTGCCATGTGAAAAACCCATTCTTTCTTCCTATCATATAATTCTTTGAAGACATTTCTAAATCCTGTTTTTAAAGCTCTTCATTGGTTGTTTGTTGCAGCCTACTCATAGCCATCAGACACCTTCCATTTCCCTCTGTGGGAAAACCATTTCTAATTCTTCAGGGGCAGATTGCATACCATGTCTCTTTGCCATATAATGACACGTGCGTACTATGAATATTAAAAAGCTGAGTCTCTGCTTTCTTGGAAAGGGGGAGAAGGGCCAATAAAAGACCTTTGTATTTCCCCTAAGAACTAAGGCTGCGATTCAACAACCCTGTGATAATAAACTTTAAGTGAGGCATACAGCAGAGTAACATATGCTTGTGAAAGGTATTTGTGACTGTGATGGATGGAGAAGTTTCAGAGTAGAGGCTAAAGAGACATTTCCTGTGGACTATGAGGTCCTTTGGATGCTCTTGTCTGTGGATATTATTGGGCTGATTTTATTAAACCCCAGAATATGTCAGAACTTCTTGGCAAAGATCCAGAATTACTCAAAAGAGTCTTACCTGGCCATCCACACTAGAAAGACCAAGTGGATGAAGAATGTCTATTGCTCAGACTTTGACATGAATATATTTGTGTTGTAAGTACAACGTGTCAGCAAACTGTTGTGGAAATGAAATGTGTTAAAGTGAGAGAGGGTATATTGTTGTAGATAACAATTTAAACTTGGTTTCAGGAGGACTTGGATAGCTATAGTCAAGGGCAAGTCATTTAACCTATTTAGACCTTAGGTAATTATGAAAGAATTGTCTTTCTAACTATCAGGGGAACAAAATCTCTAATTCCTTATGTATTTTAGAATTATCACATTAAGAGCTAGAGTTCAATGGTCTAGTTGGTACCAGATATAATATTTATAGATTGGAAAACATAGTTTATCCTACAATAGTTCTATTCTGGAGAATATGGAATTGACAGTGGGTTCCAAGAGCTCACATCAACAAAGAACAGGTTCCACCATGCTGGAAACACTTTCACTATGATTTTAGAAACATACTATGCCTGCTTTTGAAGGACTAAACTTGCTGAGTAGAAGTAAAAAAAATTATTTCCAGGCCACTTGGTAATGAATTGCTTGGCCATAATAACTCATGAACCAAAATGGCTCTTAATCACCATGTGCCATGATGGGGCAAGATAGGCAGGGAAAAAAAAGAGATTTGGTGAATGACATTTTTTTAGAGCTTCTATAAACATTTACTTAGTTGCTAATTCTCTGATGTGAGATTCATGTCCATTGATGGATGACTATAGTACTGGAAAATGTTAATTATATCTGTCTTAATATTCTCTCTATAGCTAATATATGGACAGAATTTGTAGATAAATGACAGGATGTCTCTGGGTTCTCAATAAAGGAAAAAATGAAGGAGTTGGATAAGTTGATTTTATCAGGTTTCCAGTGACAAAAAATGTAATTTATTAAGAATTTTGGGGAAAAAATCCACCATTAAAACAATAGCATTTTATGTACCAACAACTGTTGCTAAGGATTAGGACATAGGAAAAAAATCTACAAATGACTTAGTGAGACCCTCAAAATTAAATCAGCATATATTGGTTACTCAGTGACTTCAATGAAAAAGTGGGAATAGGTAAGGATGTTGGGAAAATATGAATCAGGGATAAGGAATGAGAGAGGTCAAAGATTTGCAGGCTATATGAAAGCCTCACACACAAAAAAGGCAAAAAACATTTCACACACCGTTACAATTTTCCATACTCTATGAATACTTTCTTTGAGAAAAGAATTAGATGACTAGACATGACAAGCACCAAATAACATTACAAAAGATGAAATTGATTATATCTTAATAGACAGGAAATGACTCATTATTGCTGTGGGAGTCATTCCTGCCTCAGCTACTTATGTATAGTTAGAACATTGAGTAAGAATATCAAAGTTAGTACAAAGCTGAAAGAAAGGATACAATGGAAGGGGGAAACTAATTCTCTCTTTACCTGCTTAAACAAATTATTGATGGCAAAAAAATAGAATATGGATGCAAGGAAGGACAAAGACACAAATTATAGTAATATAAATAAATCCAATATAAATTCATCACTATGACAAGAAGAAAAAACACCTTTATGAAGGAGAAAATAAGAGCTTAAAAAGCACCTTCAATAAGAAAAACTTTATATTATTGTCAAGCAGTGAAAGAGAGAGAGAGAGAGAGAAGGGGTTGGTGGGAGAGAGGAAGGAAGAGAGAGAGAGGGAGAGAAACTAAGTACAACACTACTATAAAATATTCATTCATTCTAAAAATCTTAAGAAAAATATACTAAAAATTATGGGCAATCAATACCTCATAAATCAGCAAGAACCATGAGGCTTTAATCAGATTTTTTAAAGCTTGGAAAGAGATTCATGGCATTCAGTGAATATAAATGGAGTACAACAAACAGAAGAAAAATGGAAAAAGATCTGCAAAGGTTCTTATAGTAAACTCTTCTGACCATTGAAGACAGTGATAGTACAACATTTGAACACTAGCATCACAGTCCTAGACAGGCTTATAATGGAGGTAGAAATGGCACTAAAGGGAAGACATTAAAAGTGGCTAAATTAGGTCATGTCCATAGAGGAGATTCATGATGGAGGCTACACAATTATAAGAGCACTGAGGAATTTATTTACAAGCTGCTAGAAGGAGGGAGAAGATGCTAAAGGCATGGATAATATCTCATAACTTAAAACTGAAAAAGTGACCAAGAGAATGTTAACAATTACTGACTTAGATGACTACTTTTCCATCTAGATTAAATTTTGACAATAATCCACAAACATATTGAAAAAATTAATATTATGGAATAGGCAGTCCTTCACAAGTGATATTCCACAGTAGATTACAATTTTATCATCACATAATTGATTAAAATGGAGAGAATATAAGATCCCACTGTGTTGTGCTTGTTTGTTGACTTTTTAAAAAAGTATTTGATTTGACAGAACAAAATGCTGCCTTCAAAATTCTATTCTAACATATCTCCTATGCATTAGTCAAAATCAGTCACAGTTCCTTTAAAAATGAAACAAAAAAAGGTAATTTGGTTCAGGAATCATTAATACCAAGTGAGGTAGAAAATTGGGAGACAAGTGATACCTGGGTTGGGAGATGGAGATTGGTAGCATCTTGGAGGTCCTGTAGAAAGTTCAAGTTGAAGAAGGGTTCCCTTTGAACAGTGAGGTCCTCCAGATTCTCCTGTGTGTGGATAACATCATACTATTTTCACTGAACTCTAGAATGCCATAGATTCCTGGATAAGACATATTGCCATTCATTGTACTTTGACCTGACCATTCACACAGGATAAACCTAGTAGATCCATTCAGATTATGACTGATTTCCTTCAAGATGGGTCATATCTTACTCTCTATAAGTAGCCTGAGATTACCTTCCATTTCTTTATATATTTCTTTTATGTAAATAGGTATTTACACGTTTTCTTTCCTATTAGAATGTAAAATGCTTTGAAATCAAGGGATGATTTTTGTTTTCATTTTTGTTTGCTTTCCTTTGTCTTCCCAGCTGGTAGCACAGCATCGGGCATATAGTAGTAAGGAATGCTGACTGACTAGAGAGAATATGCACATAGATGAAATCTTAGATTCAAATCCTAAGGGTTTGAGCAAAGACAAGAACCATGATAACAGTTCTTGCTCTCAAAGACCTTCTATTTAATTGGGAGGGAAACAGCAAGGATGTTGATAAGTAAATGAAAACAAATATACAAAGAAGAGAGTTAAACCAAGATAGGCAAAAATTATATTTTAAAGCAAAAATTTTGATTAGATTTCCCAGAAATACCAATAATGGACCTTTTTTTCTGGTGAATTATGGGACTGTAGCAATATTTCCTGATGACTAAGAGCACTGCCTGTGTATTGGTATGTGCTGTGTCACTGAGGATACTATGGAGTAAGTCAGGTTCCAAGGAAATGTTGGGGACCAAGTAAAATTCTTTGAATTTCA
The DNA here is from genome assembly GCF_027887165.1 of Monodelphis domestica. Classification (NCBI taxonomy): domain Eukaryota; kingdom Metazoa; phylum Chordata; class Mammalia; order Didelphimorphia; family Didelphidae; genus Monodelphis; species Monodelphis domestica. Next base: position 114,373,174 of record NC_077233.1, read on the forward strand.
CTAAGCTAATGAAGGATAATCTAATATAGACCAAAGCTGCATCTTAAGGTAGAAGTAGCAAGAGAGGTAAGGAGTTCTTCTTCCTGGGAGATCATATCAAAATGAGAAATAATGGCACAAAATTAGGGTAGATGAGACTTTAAGGGAAGGAAAAACTTCCCTTTAATAAGATCTTTGAGGTAATGAAGTGGTCTCCAAAGGCACTTGAAGTTCCACACAGGATGAAACACTAAAAATATGCACCTCATATCACCATATTAGTGATGTGCAGACTTGTCGCAGTTCTTTCAGCTTTTCTCTCTTCTTCCCATTTAAACCTTTTTTTCTCTAAGTAGTCTCCATATTCCAGATTCTTCTCTACATTCTCCTTTATTGGGGGTGGGGGGTGGGGAGAGAGACATTACTTATAAAGTTTTGAAGGGTCATAGGACCATAGATTTGGAAATGGAAGGGTCCTAAAGGCCAGCTTGTCCAACTCCCTTGTTTTATTTGAGAAATTGAATGTCAGAGAAATTGACTTGCCTATGATTATACATCTAGTGATGCAGAAAGAATTTGAATCCAGGACCAACATGGTATCATTAAGCCATGCTGTCTTCCAAGATTTCTTTATTAAGCATCTATATGTTATAGTGTGGTGTAGTAGAAAGTGACCTGAACTTGGAATTAATAAACAAATAGATTTGAATTCAAGGCTTGCCTCTATAACTCTATGACCATTTTTTTTCTCTCTGAGTCTCAATTTCCTCATGCCAAAAATGGGAACAATGATGTGGTAGTGGTGGGAAATTGATAATACCTCTGATTCATTTCTCTTCCCTCACTCGGTTGATAAAAATCACTAGAGGTACAGGGCAAGCAATGAGCTGCTAAGATCTTAAATAAAATGTAAAGAAGGGTGTAGACTTTGTTACTCCTTTACAAGGTATGAATAAGTCTCCATCCCACTCCAAATCAATGGAATTAGAGGGAAACTGGTTTTTGTTTGGCCATTCCCATGATGGAGCTTTAAAAAGTGAGATATACTTTTTAGAGAGTCAGTTGAGAGTTGAGACAAAAGACAACTCTGAGGAATATGACCTTTGGCAAGTATAAAGAGATTTATCCCTGGCTATTGGGCACTGAGCTACAAAGATAAATAAGGAGGTCCAGCTGAGTGACCTATCCAGAAGAGATGCTGTGTCCTCAGTGACAACACAAAGAGAAGGACAAAACATCTGAACCCCTAGTGCTGAAGATCCAAGTTGCCTGAGCCATGTGTGTTTCCTAAATCTGTGCCTGCCTGATAATATTCTCTCTGGGTGTGCCTGCTCAGAGTAAATAGATGGAGTGAGGAAAACCTGAGTTCAAGTCCAGCCTCCGATGTTCATTAGCTGTGGGACTCTGGGCAAGTCACTTAAGTACTGTCTGCCTCATTTTCTTTCTCTGTAAAATGGGGATAATAGTATCATCTACCTCACAAGGTTGTTGTGAGGGTAAAATGAGATATTTGTGGCTCAGTTAGCTATTGTTCTTATTACTATTGTTTTTGCTATGCCATCTCAGTAATGAGTTGACTTTGACTGAATTGTGCCACTGGCTGACCATTAAAGGCAAATGCAGTAGTGGTGGCTCATCAGCTACAGTTTTAGGAAAGTAGATCCTAAGGAAGTCACGTTATAGGAGACCCAACTGTAAGTGGGAGTTGGGGCACTATTCAGAGGGGGTACTACACTTAAAATGCCCATTTCCCAGAACTGTTATGGGGAAAGTGCTTTGTAAACCTTAAGCCACTATAGCAACGAGTGCTATTCTGGTACCTGCCGTGTTAGTCACTGAACCTTTCTCACACAAATTTATTCCTTTACAAGATGGGAATAGCAATCCCTGCTCTATTTTACAAAGTCATGTCAATTAAATATAAGTAGTCAAATGGAAACTTTTTGAAGGCAGGGGTTTCCCCCCTGTTTTTGTCATTCCAGTACCTGGCACTGTGATTTACACCTCGGAAGTGTTTTTAAATGTTTTTTTTTGAATTGAACAATGCATGAGTAGGTGCTTTAAAAACTTTAATGTGCTCTAAAAGTGGAAGGTATTTGAGAATAATGATGAGGAGTATAATGAGGAGGAGGAGGAGGATGGGGAGGATAATGAGGGGAGAGAGTATGAGAACAGCAATGAGGAGGAGGAGAATAATGATGAAGACAACAGGGATGAGGAGGGTGAGGAATAGCACAAGAAGGAGGAGGACAATGATTATGCTGTCTTAAGACGTAAGACCCTAGAGGACAGGACCATAATGTATCCATGTACTATGTGCCTAGCACATTGATAGTGCTTTAATACAAAATGAAGAATAGAAGCCTTCTTCACATTGATTTGTCCTTGCTTTTATCTCTCTCTCCCTCTCCTTCCCTCCCTCCCTCTCTCTGTATCTTTCTCTCTGTATCTCTCTCCCTCTCCCTCCCTCTCTCTCTCTCTCTCTCTCTCTCTCTCTCTCTCTCTCTCTCTCTCTCTCTCTCTCTCTCTCTCTCTCTCTCTCTCTTTTCTTCCCTCCCTCCCTCTCTCTGTATCTTTCTCTCTGTATCTCTCTCCCTCTCCCTCTCTCTCTCTCTCTGTATCTCTCTCTCCTTCCCTCCCTCCCTCTCTCTGTATCTCTCTCCCTCTCCCTCCCTCCCTCTCTCTCTCTCTCTCTTTCTCTCTTTCTCTCTCTCTCTCTCTCTCTCTCTCTCTCTCTCTCTCTCTCTGTATCTCTCTTTTCTTCCCTCCCTCCCTCTCTCTGTATCTTTCTCTCTGTATCTCTCTCCCTCTCCCTCCCTCTCTCTCTCTCTCTGTATCTCTCTCTCCTTCCCTCCCTCCCTCTCTCTGTATCTTTCTCTCTGTATCTCTCTCCCTCTTCCTCCCTCTCTCTCTCTCTCTCTCTCTCTCTCTCTCTCTCTCTCTCTCTCTCTCTCTGTATCTCTCTCTCCTTCCCTCCCTCCCTCTCTCTGTATTTTTCTCTCTGTATCTCTCTCCCTATCCCTCCCTCTCTCTCTCTCTCTGTATCTCTCTCTCCTTCCCTCCCTCCCTCTCTCTGTATCTTTCTCTCTGTATCTCCCTCCCTCTCCCTCCTTTCCTCTTTCTCTCTCCCTCTCTCTCTTTCTCTGTATCTCTCTCTCCTTCCCTCCCTCCCTCTTCCTCTCTCTTTCCCTGTCACTCTGTCTCTGTTTCTCTATCTCTCTGCCTCTCTGTCTGTCTGTTTGTCTGTCTGTCCAACCCTGGTCTCTTTCTTGGGCCCCTCCTTGTCATGAGGTGCCTCAGAAGTCTGGCACTCTCTTCCGGGTCAATTGCTGCTTTTTCAATCGCTATGCTCTGGAGCTTCCTCATGTCAGAACAATGCTGGTGTGCATCGGAATGCAGTGCATATTCCAAGCCCTGGGGAAGATCTATATACCATATGAAATATGAAAGCAACAGCGAGCCCACTGGAGGCCCACAGAGTTGTCGACTCCCCATGATGAATTTAGTGGGATATCAGTAAAGGTGGCTATTAGGGGGACTATGAGTGGTCAGGGAATGAAAGCAGGAGCACATCTCCTCACATTCTAAAAGGGTTAGTTTGGGAGGTTGCTATTTTTTATTTATTCTCTTGGCTACTCAACAACAACCTTTACTGATTGGAGCTTTCCCTGTAAGAGTGTAGTATGTAGATGGTTACAAGGATAATTCTGCTAGCGAATGAATGAAAAGGAACTTATTAATCACTTAATAAATGCAAAACAATGCACTGGGAATAAAGACAAGAACACAAGAGAATCCTTCCTCTCAAGGAGCTCATATGCTAATAGGAAAAGACAGTCCACATTAGGAAGTTTCAGTGGCAAGGCAGAAGGAAGGGTTAAAATTAACTGACATCCATATAGTGCTTTGAAATTCACAAATTATCCCATTGGAGTCTCCCAACAACCTTGTGAAGTACGTATTAGTTTCTCCATTTTAGAGAGGAGGAAATAGTCTCAGAGAACCTATAGTCAGTAAGAGGCAGAGGAGGAATTTGAACCCAGATCTTCTTGACCTCGAACTCAGTAGTCTATTCAATACTATAGCATTCAGTTTTTTGCTTCTTTTATTCACATCATTACAGATAAATTCCCCAAAGCAAGGGCTGGAGCCATTGTCACTAAGATTCTAAGTTGAAATTTGATGAAACCACACACACACACACAATGGTCATGAGGAATTTCCCCAAAGTAATTATAAGTATCATAATAATGACAGGTTATATTCATATAGTGCCTACTATTTGTCAGGTACTGTGCTGAGTGCTTTTCAAATATTATCTTATTTGAGCTTTACAACATCCCTGGGAGATAGATGCTGTCACTATCCCCCTTTTATAGATGAGAAAACTGAGGCAAACAGCAGTTACATGGTTTGCAGAGCTAGTATCTGACGGTGGATTTTAATAATAATAATTCCATTTTATATAGTGTTTACTATATTCTAACCCTATGCTAAGTACTCTGTAGTCATGATCTCATTTTATCCTTACAACAACCTCAGGAGGTAGGTATTATTATTCTCATTCTTACAGATAAGGAAACTGAGGCAAACAGCTTTAAATGACTCATCCAAGATATATAGTTAGCATGTTAGGCTGGATAGGAACTCAGTTCTTCCTGACTCCAAGAAGCATAGCTAGGAGTTGAAATCTATAGCACTCAACTGATGAGAAATTAATGAAAGATGGAAAACCTAGGTCATTTTGATTTCATCTGGACAAGGTTAGAAGGTCTGAGTGAGGCTAGAATTAGTAGAAGTGTACGCACTTAACCATTGCTGTCACAAAATGAAAACATCAAAATTCTTACTTGGCAAGAGAAAGTAATAAAACACTGGATGTTCACTGAAGGGAGGGAGTTTCTACATGGATGAAATCTCAGGTCAAGACAAAAGCAAATAAAACCCTGTTTTTAGCTACGTTTATACTACTTTGCATAATACTATTTTAAGTGCTGGAGAGAATGACGGATTAATTCTTCATGCCATCATTAAGGATAGAGTTGGCAAGAGTACTTTGGGGACAAGAGACATTCTTCCTTCTGTGAGAGAGACGTGCCCTGTTCCAAACTCTTTTTGGGATCAACTCCAGGGAGGAGAAAGAAATGTAAGGGAAATATGACTTCTCAAAATGTCCCTGATTTCCAGATTGCCTCCTTAGAGATTTCATGGTATTTCCCTTACGGTGAGACCAAGCCCTCTCTCATAGTTAAGCAATATCTCAACTTACTCTTATCTAAAAAGCTCATTCACTCTCATGCATTTTCTTGTATATGCTAATCAAAAGAAAATTTGTTTTTTGTTTGCTATCTCTGAATAAATGGGTTAACTCAATATTTGCTATTTATGATGGTCTTTTGGGCAACTGGTATTTGTCTTACTCTTGCCATTAAGAGATAAGGACAAAAAAAAAAGAAAAAAGAAAGAAAGGGAGATAATGACCAGGAAATCAGCTTTAACTTAAAAATTGTGCCCCTGTAGCAGCAATATTTATTGGAGTATATAGAAACAATTCTAGCTCATGATCTCTCTCTCTCAGAGAAAAATGGAAGATCCAGCATTGTGTCCCTTCTCTTGCTCTCCTCAAGGCAAGAATCACAATCTCCATTAGAGAAAGGGAAGCAAGATCCCAGAGATATCTATCCATGTTTTCCCTCAACACTCTTGCCTATTAGATATCCCAAGTAGATATATGCATCTTTCTAAAAACCCCTACCCAAAATTTACATCATCCCCCTCAGAACCCATGTAATAGAATTCAATCAACAAGGGAGAAAATGAAAGATAAGGATTTCATTTTGCATTTTGAATCATCTAGAATCTTCTCAGGGTTGTGGGACCACAGGATTAAAAGCTGGACAGAAAATTGCTGAGTGCCCACACCAAACTCCCTGCTCTACAGATGAATAAAATGAAATCCAGAGGTCATACGACTTCCTTATAATCACAAAGGATTGGAATCTAGACCCTTTGAGGCTAAATTCAGTCCTTTCTTTTGATGAGAGAAAGTGTGTGTGTTTGTGCGCTATATATGTGTATGATAAATATATTTCCCTCCCTATCCCAGGTGCTTCTGAAAAGTAATTAACAGCTCAGGAGAAGCTGCATTGTTCTTATCGGAGGAAGCCTTCTGCAGCCTGGAAAACCAGGGCACGCTCTAAAGGTTGCAGAGTTATCATGAAGAACCCCAAGCAAAGGCCAAGTGTGCTTATGATGAAAACAGCTCAATGTCCCTCTGCAGTCCAGATGAAGGCAAACAGTATTTGAAGAGTTTCCCTTTAAATATCAAAGCCACATCTGTTTGGAATGTGAAAGAGAAATCATGCGTTTTCTGTGCTCTGGCACATAGGAAGACCCACAGCAAATGCAATTTAATTTGATGACTAGTTATCAACACTGTGAAGAAACCAGCTGCTTGGTGGCCTAAGAGGCTTCTGTACTCCCCCTTTGGTTTCCAAGGAAGACATGAAGGGAAGTAGCCGCCATTTGTCTCAAGAAGTTTGGTTGTAGTTTATGTCTTTTTGTCACATTTATTTTTCATTTTTACATTTTACATTTACTTTTTAGGGCTGTTGATTTCCATCCTCCTGTAGATCTGTGACCTCATCAAAGAGGGTTACTTATCTAACAATTCAGGTCATAATTCATCTATGGCTTCTCATCCTGGATGACTCTTGTTCATGTCCTCCCATCATTTCTCCACTGGCAGAATGTTGGGCTCCCCCAAAACTCTGGGGTCCATTTTCCAGATTTCTTGACATTATTTATCTACAGACCCCATTTTCCAGATTTCTTGACATTACCTATCCACAATTGATGGAGGACTTGAGTTGCCTCACTTTTTTGCTACTTGATCGGTCCCTCTCCTTTTCTAATCACATATTTGTCTTCCTTTGGTTTTAGAGTAAGGGTTATTAACTTGTTATTGCATCATGGACTCATGTAGGCAAGCTGGTAAAACCTCAGAATAATGTTTTTAAATGTGTAAAACAAAATGAACTACATAGGAAACCAATTGTATTGATATATGGTTATCAAAGTATATTTCAAAGACCTAAAGTGATAGATCTCAGAGTGAGAACCACTATTTTCGCTTGCCAATTTTAAGATTGACATAGGTTAGTAGTATGCCACCAGATAAAGATCTCACACTTCAAGTACCAATGGCTAAATTCATGTTTACTGGCAACCCTCAAATGGTGTAGTTCTCTCTTCCATCTTCACCGCCATGCTATCACCATGCTGCCCATTTTGTATTTTTCTTTATCTCATTGATTATCGTGTCCAAAGAATTTATCAAAAAGTGACATGCCTCCTGATCATGTCCCCTCCTATTTAACTAGACTGGTTCTTGGGAAGCAGACAGAGATTGTTGCCAAGTATTTATGGCAAGACTTTCCAGAGTGATAAATTCACCAGAATGTATGTTTCTCTGGAAGAGCCTTCAAGAAAGGAAGGTCACTTCCACATTATGATGAGACATTGAAGTAGGACTTTCTGTAGGGGGCTGATTACAATCATTTTTAAGGTTGAAATAGCATCTAAGCCACTCATTTTATAGGTGTGAAAACTGAGAATCAAAAAAAATGAAGTTATTGGCCAAGATCACACAGCTTGGTTACAGGTAGTATTAGACAGAATTTTGGTTCAAAATTCAGTACTCTAGCTATCGTACTGCACTGTCTTCTCTATAAAAACAAAAACAACCCCAGAATTTTACTTCTCAGCTATGCTAATGCAAAAATTGTTTATTCTAAATTAATAATAATAGATAATAATTATATAGCACTAACTATATGCCAGGCACTATGCTAATCATTTTACAAATGTTATGTCTGTTCTTCCTTAAAACAAACCTGGGAAGTGAGTACTATTATTATCATCCCGATTTTATAGTTGAGAAAATTGAGGCAAATAGAAATTAATAAAAAAATAATAAATATAAATAAATAAGTGACTTATGTAAGTCACACAGCTTGTAAGTTTCTGAGACTGTATTTGAACTCAGGTCTATCTTGACTCCAGTTCTCTATCCATTGGGCCATTGAATTCCCACTTTGTACTCTTTCATACATATACACGGTAGAGATTGGCTTTCTATGGAAAAATTTTGTACAAACAGAAAGGACTTCAATCTTGTCCATCCTTCAAGCTCTGGGCATAGCTGCTCTTAAGTTGTCCATGTTAAATAGATTTTTGGACCATTCACAAAGGTCTTTGTGGACATGCATTTCTCAAACTGGCTTGGCCATCAATGCTAGTATTTAATAGCAACTGCTGAGATCAAATTTGTCTTTATGCAGTATGCAATCTGGATCTTTCCTAGGGTTTTTAAACAAGTTGGTATTATATGGTTTGGGGATAAAAGCAAGCACAATGACTACACCTTCATACTATCTTGTCCTTTCATAGCCAGAGTCATATCTATCCTTCAAAGATCATAAAAATTCACTTTTACATGTAGCTAGAAAAATGCGCTTATGGCCTTGGGGCAACCCAAGGATATAACACTGGAATTTCAGGCTGTCCTAGTCTTTAAAAAAATGACTGTGCTAATTTCCATAATATTCTTGCATGGACTGACACATGAAGTTCAATACTCCATGTCACACATGTAAAATAAATTAAAGTAAAAATGGTTAACCTCCTGTAGTTATCTCTCTCACACTCTCACCCTCAATTCCCCCACTTCCTCCATAATTGCTAATTCAAAAAAGGCATGTCAAACAAGAAAAAACTAAGCCTAAGAAGGACACTCATTTAGAGATTATTGCCATAAAACGCTTATAGAAATGAGGCAGGTAGCTCTAGGTCTGAAAGAATCATAGATCAGAAACCCAGAAGGGACCTCAAAAAAGCCTTTTGTTCTACTGGCCTGCCTCCAGTCAGGATCACACTACAACTATCTGCAGAAATTGGGACTGGTTTATACAAAGCCAGAACTTGGGCGAAGCACTAAGGGTTTGTTTTTTTTTTTTTTTTGCTAGGGGACCTAATCTCTATGGCACTAGAAGAACTTATATTCTTTATCAGCTCAAAATAACTGTCCTTAACACCTAGTTAACAGAAATAATAAGTTAAAGTAGGGAAATAGCAGATGGAAAGAGGGCCTTTTTCCTTGCAAACTTCAGCTCCTTTACTTAAGCCTTTAATATAACCCTCTCCTGTTTCCTTTGGGAAGGCACCATTATGTTTCTGGTGATTCAGATTGGCAACAGCTTTGGGGTTAATCTTGATTCTTCACTGTCCCTCACCTCCCTATCCAATATATTGCCAAATCTTGCCAATTCTACCTCCAAAATATAATATACTCTCATTTCCTCAACTCTGCCCACCCAGATTATTACAGTGGCCTTCTAACTGAATTTCCCGAGCCCAGACTCTTTCCCTCCTCTACTTCATTCTCCATACAATTGCCAAATTGATTTTTTTTCTATAATATGGGGTCTGGCCATGCCATTCCCTTGTTCAAAAAAGCCTCAGTGGCTCTCTCTTGCTTCTCAGATAAAATATAAATGTCTCTGTTGGATTTTAAATCCCTTCTCAATCAAGCTCTCATCTACCTCTCTTGGCTTATAATTGCTCATTACTGTTCCTCATGTTTTTAAGTTCTAGCCAAATGGTCCTGCTTCCTCTTCCCTGTATATCTTTGTGCTTTGCCCATCTTAGGAACGTACTCCTTCCTTACCTCCACCTCATAAAATCCCCTAGGATCCTTCAAAACTCAGTTCTAGTGTTATCTCCTTTGTGAAGATTGCTTTGATCCTCATAGAAATTCCTCTGCACCTATTTGGGTCTTTTTTTTAATAGAAAATTTTTATTTAATTAGTTAATTTAGAACATTTTTCCATGGTTACATGATTCATGTTCTTTCCCTCCCCTCCTCCCCCTTTCCCCCATAGCCATCATGCAATTCCACTGGGTTTTACTTGTGTCATTGATCAAGACCTATTTCCATATTATTGATAATTGCATAAGGGTGATCATTTAGAATCTATATCACTAGTCATATCCCCATCAACCCAGGTGATCAGGCAGTTGTTTTTCTTCCGTGTTTCTGTTCCCACAGCTTTTCCTCTGAATGTGGATAGTGTTCTTTCTCATAAGTTTGGGTCTTTTTTTAAAAATAAACACTTTGTATTTACACTGTAGAATGGAAACTTCCAGAGGACAAGGAAGCTCTTGCTTTGGTCTTTGCATGCCTAAACCCTGACATAGTGCCTGGAACATGGAGCACAAGATAAATGTTTAAGAACAACAATGAAGAAAAAAACCACCTGAAAAGTATATGTTATATAGTGAAAATGACCAAGCTTAGTTCCTAAGAAGAGATGAAAAAACTTTATCTACCTTTCTTCCTTGCAGGGGAATATGGGTGTACAATATTGCAAAATCTGCCATCTCATTTAATAAGTTTGTTGATTAGTCATTTGACCACATACAACTCTTTGTGATCAGAGATATCAATGGGATTTTTTAAGCAAGGATACTGGAGTGGTTTGCCATTTCCTTCCACAATGGATCCTTCTGGTAGCTTAGTTTTTATGAAATTCCTTTTTTCTTTCATTTTTCTTCTGAATAACAAATGCTAGGAGAAAGGAAACATTTGGAAATGTAGTTGATATGAAAATAAAAGGTATCATGAAATTTTTTTCAAAAGTGGGTTGAATAAGTGAACAAGAACGTGATAAGAATGAAGGTCCCCCAAATGAATGGCAAGATGATTTATTAGAACCTCCTTCCTCCACTTGGAGAAAACCTTAGCTCTTTTGAACAACTAATTCAAAATTATATATCGAGTACTTAGGATGTCCTAGAATATATGGTAATGGAACTCTCAAAACATCTTTCTCTATCAATTATTTGTGTAGTCATTGTGATGGAACATAGTACTTTGCTAGAGGACAGTTGTCACTAATAAAATAAACTACTAAAATTATTGGGGCAAATGTTTTTGTCTATTTAGAGAATGACTGGCCCAAGAAAGATGTGCAAAAAGAAAAAGATGTTTCAGAGTCCCTTTACTTCTAGTTGAGGCCTCACCCTAAATATGAATGTGGCCTCCAGAGAGCCATAGCTGCCCAGGGAGTGTAGCTTGTTCTTTTGTGGAAGGGATGCTTCTGGGTTACTGCCACTGACTCGCCTCATTCTTCCCTTGCAGGTGCTGGAAAGGACACCCAGTGACCACTGATTCCCCCAAGAAGAGATGAATGGAAAAACTTTGAATTGTATGCGTGCAAGTGCACACATTTGTGTATGTGTGGTCCTAGGAGTAAGGAGCAGATTGGGACTAGGCTGAAAAATAAAGCATTTTAAAATAACAGATTTTTCCCCCACTGAAAAATAGTTACCACCCCTGAAATTTTTACCCAGGCTAAGAAACAAAACAAGAACCCCACCTCTTTGGGGACCAAACAAAGAAAATGTTCAAATGAACATTTTCATGGTGGGTGAGTAGGGAAAGGGTATTTGATCCTTTATGCTTTGGGGAATGGGAATAACAGAGCCTGGAAGAAATGCATCTCTATGGACATGCAGCTGCAAAGGGTATTGGCGGTCACCCTCATGGGTGGGTTTGCTGACCTGGTCAAGCACCACCCACAGAATTATGGAATCACCGAATCACACAGTTGGAACAGGCCATGGTGATTGTCTTGTCCATTTCAGACCTGAACAAGAATCGTGTCAGCAACATCCTGGACCAGTTATTGGTCATTTGGCCTTCTTTTCAAGCTCTTCAATAAAGGTGAGGAATATCCTTCTTCCCTAAGTAGTCACCATCGGGCAACTCTTAAGGGCAAGGACATTTTTCCCACCAAGTGAGCTTTTCCCCCCCTAAACTAAGTCTTCTCTTCAGGAATTTCTGCCCATTGCTTCAATTCCTGTTTTGGGGGAAAAAAGGAGCAAATCTATTCATCTCTCTTCCATGAAATAGTCTTTCAAATACCTAAAGATGGATAGCATCTTTGAAATTTTCCCTCCCTATCTTAAGCCTTTTAGAAAAATTTATAATCTATATTCAGTTAATAAGCATTGATTTTGTCTTTCTTCCACACTTCCTTTCCCATCAAAAAAAAAAGAAAAGAAAAATAAACAAACCCTTGTTACAAATATGCATCATCCTTCTGGTTATAAGCTGACCTTTCCTAAATGTGGTACCTGGAATTGAAGACAATATTCCAGACACAGTTTGACTACAAAAGGAACATAACTTCCTTTGTTCAAACTAATAGTTATATTAATGCTAAACACTACTCCAGAATTTACTGTGGCATAAATTTGACCCTGGGTTCACTAATATATATATATATATATATATATATATATATATATATATATATATATATATATATATATATATATATATATATATAATTGATGATGCCATTTGGTTTTTATACCAATCATTTTACTGGTACACTCTGACTATCCTTCCTTTGAATCCTACCTCACAACAAAGAAAAAACATTTAAACAAGCAAGTATATCTGTTAGTTTATACAAAATTCCATAGCCATGCAGCTCTCTATTTCTCTACTGATTCGTAGGGAAGAATGATTCATCATCTATTTTCCAGGATGAACATTTGAACTAGGTTCTTAAAGACTGTGTCAACAGAAGAAGGAAGGAATGAAGGAACAAAGGGATGAATGGAAGAAGAGAGAGAGGAGAGAAAGAAAGAGAAGGAAGGAAAGGGAGGAAAGGAAGGATGAATGAAAGGAATAAAAAAGGAGAAAAGGGGGAAGAGAAAAGGAAGGAAGGAGGAAGGAAGAAAAGAAGGATTTTTAAAGCACTTAGCATGTCCTGTGCTAAAGTATTTTATAAATATTACTGCATTTAATCCTTCCTCAAACCCTGAGAGATAGATGCTATCATTATCCCTATTTTAAAGTTGAGGGAATTGAGGCAGATAGAGGTTAAATGACTTGTCCACACAGCTAGTAAATGTCTGAGGTGGAATTTGAACTCAGGTCATTTGGACTCTTGGCAAAGTTCCATTGCATCACTTTGCTGTTTCTAACAGCTCTGAAAGAGCACAAACTCTGTTAGATTTTATCATACTAGGAAGGCTACACTGCAGGTATGATTTGACCTGGGCAGAATGCAGTTGGCTTGTCATCTTCCCAGACCTAGACGCTGTCTCTCCTAAAGTAGCCCATGAGCCTATGACAAGCTGTGTCTGTGATCCAAAAATCGGTCTAGCTAAATATAACCAGCAAATTAGCCTTTAGGAGACAAATTCTTCTTTGGTCATGGAAAGATCGTGTTCGTTTTTTGGCTGCCATATCATGCTGTTGACTCACGTTGAGTTTGCAGTCCACTAAAACCTCTTGGTCTTTTCTCATAAATTTATATCAAACAGCATCTCCCCCATCCTGTTCTTGCATGGTTAATTTTTTTGAACTTAAGGGTCTGACCCAAATGGAAGGCTTCCCAAGAGTGGGGCCATCGGTAGTCTGTATTCCTGAACTGTAGGAAAGAATAGCCCTATGTTCCGGAGCCTTTGGAATGGAGTGACATCCTGATGTTTGCTATCCACCTTTTTTGGGGGGGGTTAAAATTCAAGAAAATAAGGGATCAACGCTTGTTCCCCAAGACAACAAAATACCCAACCCCAAAAGCATCTCTTCAAGTTGGAGTTCCTTCTGAAATCAGTACATGAACTCTTTCAGGGAGTGCACTGTTTAACTTGGCTGCCTTCAGTGTTGCCGTGAATAATATGTTGAACTTACTTTCAAGCTGCACGAATGCATAGTCCAAGATTACTGCCTACATAAGCTTTTCTGATCTGAGTTGATACAGCTGCTTTGCCCCCATCAAATGACTGCTTTGCCTGCTTGGGCTTCAATCGGCCTCACAAAACTTCTGTGGGCAGTAGAACCAGGTCAAGCGGCATGGGCTAGTCAGGGATTCCCAAGCTATCCCCAAGCAGAACTCCACTGAAACTAATTGAGTGTCGGCATGAGCCGGGAACAATACTTTCCTTCTTAGGCATCAGATTTCTGCATCATTGGGATTCCCCTTTTAAGAAAACTCCAGAAATCAAAATTGGAATTAAAGAAGAACAGCCTAATCAGGGAATGATTGTTTGATTTGTCACAACTTCCCCTTAGTTCATTTCAAATTGAATTCAATTAATAAGAATTTGATTTGGATGCCTTTATTTTTCTAGAACTCACCTTGCCATAAGGCAAAGTACATTGGTGGTGGTGGGGGGTTTGTACACTATGTCATAGAATAATTTTCATAAGCAAGTACAGATATGCTAATTGACTTAATTTTATTACCAGCATGACCTTTGTGATAGGACAGGCTGATAAACAAATTGTGTGATCTGACAAATATTGAATACTTATTTCCCAGACTTCCACTGTCAGCTGTGAGCGAGTAGAGCCTCGGTTGGCAAATACCTTCTGGTTTACAGAGGAACCCACCCTCTTATCTTGGCTTAACTGTCTGGGTCTAATAACGCCTCCCCCACAAGTCTATTGGGAAACCAGAGCATTTCCAAAGTGAAAGATGATGAAGATGTTCTAGAAGGGAAGTGATTATGATTATAAATTATAAATGATAATTACAATTAATCATATCAGACCCTCACAGCCTCCCGACATCATAACCTAATTCTGGGAGATTTATCTTTTTCATGCTCCTTTGAGCTTAGAAAGGAGTCTTACCTTCGCAGACTCTGAGAATCACTGAATTTCAGAGTTGGAAGGGGTGTCGGGGCCATTTAGTCCAGCCCATTTACAACATACATGACAAATAATCATGCAGCCTTTGTGTGAAGACTTCCAGTTGAGAGAAACCAAGTACTTCCAAAGGCAATCCAACGTACTCTAACAATTAGAGCTAATCCAAATCTCTATGCATCAGAAAGTTGTTCATTACTTCAAGCCAAAATTTATTTGTTTGTAATTTCCACTCATTACTCCTAATTAGTATCAACCATTAGGACTTATGTAGTGCCTTAAAGACTGCAAAGCATTCTGGGTGTTGTATCTCATTTTATCCTCATGTCAACTCTGTGAGATAAGGTCCATTTTACAGATGTTGAAACTGAAGCTCAGAATCATTATCATTCTCCCTCAAAGGCACACTCAGTGTATGGATGAGAAACCCTTCATTTCAGCACACAAAAACTGTGTAAGAGGCAAAAGACTCAAAGACATAGATGAACAAATATGCACAGCAAACACAAAGCATTCAATGCACTGTTTTCTTTATATTCCCTTCTAAAAGATGATTCTGGGGCCCTGCTAACCAGATATGTGGCCTTGGATTTGTATTAAGTAATTCACTGAAATTATCACCAAAAGGTGGGAAGGTCCAGACCTCCTGCCCAGCCAGGAAGGGCTTTCCTTATTCCACCAGCATCAGCGATCCTGGCGGTTTGTCTCTTCTCTGGGATGTATGTTGGTAAGGAAATAAATGTTCTACTTCTGGGCAACTGTCACTCAATTCAAAAACCCAGAATTCTCAAGCTATGGGGTAAGGGTAGGAGGGCAATGTCTGCTTTCAAGGATCAGTAGGGGCTAACCTGTGTTCATAAAAAGAAACAGAAAAGTTGGGGTCATTCAAGGACTTGAGTTCCAATTGGTGCTTGTCTCCCTTGCTGCCATGTGCTATGCCTCCTGGCTCCATGGTCCCCTCATCCCAAATACTTCCTATCTAGAACGCCAAGGGGTGCAAAACCTCAGGGGAAAGTACCTAGGCAGAAGGGTAGGTTCTTATCCTTCTAAATTACAAAAAAGAAGAATAACAAGTCCAATCCCTCTCCCTTTCCCCAAGCAAGTGATATCTTCTTAGCCATATCCCCTTCTCCCAGAAAGGAACCATGATACATGTCCATTTGCAGGGTTGGGGTCCCTCTCTGACAATCCCATCAGGTGGATTGGGGGAGTTACCAGATGGAGCAGAGGCTCTCCCAAATGGCACTACTAAATCTCTGCACCTTGGTAAACATCTTCTCCCCCAGGTCCCATTATATACATCGTCTCCACCTCTTTCTTGTGGGTTTTTTTCTTCTCTTTTCCATATGATCTTAAAATAGCCATTTTGGTTTTCTTTTAGTATGTTTTTTCTGAAGTAGTTTCTCAAGGCTGCCTTACTTTTCTTCCTCCACCTATGAATGTCCCATTTTTCCTTTTGGTATTTGTGCTGATATCCTAAAGATATAAAAAGAACAAGGAAGGGAAAGGTTTCCAGTGAGTTGGGTAGATTGTCTCTGGGGAACTTATGGTAAAACATCAGTGAGTATTGCGCAGGATAAGAAAGTCTCTAGATGCTGGGATCTGAATCATAAGATTTAAACCTCTAAGGGAAGCTGGAGAATTTCTAGTGATTCAGGAGTGTGCTGGGAAATGTTTAACAACCAGCTATCAAAAAACATACCCATGATACACTTTTAAGTTTAATCTGCATGATTGACATTTTTTTCTATCGCTTTTAAAATTCTAGACAAGCAAACCAAAAAAAAAAATCTAGCCCTGATTTGTAGGATTTATGGATTTCTGAGGTGTAAAGCCTCACACTGATAATTTAACCATTGACTCTCTAGATCCAGTCCAAACTGGCTTCAGCACACTCCTGAATCTAGTCCAACACCTTTATTTTATAAAGGAGAAAATGGAAGTCTAGAGATGTAAAGTAATTTGTCAGGGTCACAGGGTAGGAAGGAAAATCAGCATGTGTCATGGGGGAATAAAATTGGATAGAAGATCTCTGATTTCTTGTTCTTACCTATGTGACCTTGGACAAATCATTTCCTCATTTGTAAAATTAAGGGGTTGAATCAAATCAGAGATTCTTGTCCAGGAGTCTCTGCATTTTTTAACAAATATTTTGAATTGCTCATTGCAATTGACTTCCTTTTTATTTCTTTGCATTTTTAAAATGAATTTTAAAACATCATTTCACCAGACTGCTAGAGGGATCCATAATACAAACAGGACTAAGAATCCCTGGACTAAATGATTTCTAATGTCCCTTCAAGATCTAAATCTATGATCTCCAACTATAAGGAGGATTTGAATCCAAGATTCTGATGAATCTGGTGCTATTTCTGCTACGCTGTGCTCCATCAGGTGAGCATGAGACTCCCTATAAGGCAGAGATTGAGGATGATTCCAAATACTCTAAGTATTGACACTAATGCTTTCTTTGACTTTATTACTTGCTCTTTTACTCCTTATTCAAGTTTTTCTGTTTTGTCCCAGTTATCTTCTTGACCTACTCTTGTATGATTTTATAATTACTCTTATGCTTCCCACCTTTCCATTGGATTATTTATTTATTTTGGATCCCACCAGACTTTCCATTTCTCCAGCTCTGTATTTCTGTGCCACGGATGTATCTCTCCCTCCCACTCTGTGCCCTGCAGCTTCTAGCTATACCTAGCCAGGTGACCTGGTATGAAATGAGAAAGGGGAAAAAATACTACAAATAGAAGAAGGAAAAGCAAGTGCCTCTCAGTTGCCCAGGGTGCCTTCACAGAATACTTGCCTCATGGTGATTTAGCTAAAAACTATCTGACCTGAATCAGTTTATAGAACTATTTGAGCCTTCTTCCCCCCTCAAACCCCCCTTCAAAAATAAATCCTCAAGTCCTCAATTGGAGCTACTCGAGAGACAGGAGAGATTTTTTAAAATCCATATGAAGTTTTCGGTCAGGAATTTTTTCAAACACTGGAATAAATTTTTAATTTGGACTTTGATATCCAGACAGGCCCAGCTCAGGCCCTCTTGGGTTTCCTTCCTGAGGACTGGACTTCAAACAGACACTATTCATTGCCATAGCTGAGGCAGCAAAACAGGAGCAGCTGCACACAGCCCACGAAGGTGCCGCCATTACTAGGCTTGGCGGCTTCCGTCCGTGCTGCGGGCTTAGGCTAAGCTCACTACAGTGCACCGGAGATCGTCAACTGCCTGCCATCCCATGGAATTGGTGGGAAGCTTCTCAAAGGGGGAATGAATGAAAATGTAGTATATCAAGGCAGGGAAGGCTGGCACAGTTGTGTTTCCATCTGGGACCCCTTTTTGGAACATTCTCAATAACACTGGATTAGCACCTTGAAGGAAGTAAAGCAAATATAGGCCATTCCACTTGGATTTATTATTCGCCTCTTTCTCATTCTTTCAGTTTCTGACTTTGCCTTTTGGAGTGTGGATTGTGTGGGAAATGGATGTGTTTCTTATAGATGTGACCCCAGAGAACCCTTGGTTTAACTTTAGTTTAACTTCTTGAAAATTGACTGACAAAATAGAGAGCAGGAAAAGGGGGAGAAAAAGAGCTTGATTTTCTGTGACAAGCACAGAACAAACCCCATTTCCCTCTGGAGTCTAGGCCTGGGGAACTACAGGTGATTGATACCTCCCACACAGAGTCCCTTGGAAAAGTGACCGCCCTGGGGCCATTTTCTAGATTTCACATTCATTGGACCTTAAAGAAGCCAGTGGTGTAAATGACAGGAGTTAAGGCAAGAAAGAAAGATTAAATGGACTCCCAGTTCCAGCACTGTACAGGTCTTACTGTATATAAATTATTTCATTCCACTAATATCAGGGTTCCTGGAACACATAATTTCCATTTCCACCCCTGGAAACAATTACAAGGGACCCCAAGTAAAAACATGGAGAACCAAGATCTTTGTTAGAAGTCTCTTGGACAATCCTCCAGAGAGCCCACTAGGAGTTTATTGATCTTCCTGGGGGCAAGGAATGCTAACTTCTGTTTTCCTGAGTTCTTGGGAAATGGAGAAGTTAAAAGATGGAGAAAAGAGTCAAAATCTCTGTTCTGTATTCATTCTTTCTCTGGTCCAGTTCTGCTTTTCCTGGTATGATCACAGACTACCAAATCACAGACTCTCACAAGTTCATCCAGCCCAACTCCTACAGGATCAAGAATTGCCTCTACAACGTCCAAACTGGATATTCTGCCCTGGTTTGAAGGCCCCTCTTAAAGGGAAACCAACTCTCCCCTGAAGCAGTCAGTCTTTTGGCCAAGATGACCAGTCTGACATGAATATTTCCATAATATTAGTTAGGGTCAGACAGGCCCATAAGGAACCACTAAATTTTGACCATTCAACCTAACCTTTGTTTTCATTTCAATATCCCTTACCCTATTCCAGGCCCTTATAACCTCATTCCTGGATAACTGGTCTTCTAGACAGTTTCCTGGCTCCAGTTTTCCCATGTTCCAGTCAATTCTTCACATAGCTGCCAAAATAATCACCCTCAAATATTGTTATTATCATGTCATTTTTCTAAGCAAGAACATATAGTTTCTTTTTTAAGAGAACAAATCAAAACAGCCTAGCTATCTTCTCTGCTCACCTCTGGCTACAACAGTGTCTGACTCATTCTTTTATTATGCCTTGGTTGTTTTCACCTTGAATGTTCTTCCAGGTTTTCCATACTATCTTGTATCTACTTCTTCCTTCAAGTTATAGTGCAAGACTCACTCCAAGAAAGCTTCCCTCCCTACGTGACCCAGTCTAGACACTCCTTGACTCTCTATCCCTTCAGCACTCACCTCTGCTCTCTGTAAGGCAATACACCATCACACATGCTTGACTTTGTAATTATTCTCTAGTTTTTTCATGTATATTTTATTTCCCTACCAAGCAGGTAAGGGACTTGAAGATAAGCGCCATATTTTCTCATTCATGCAGGTCTCTTTCCAAGCACCCTAAGCCTGGTGCTGTGATCATGAACTTATGGTCATCACTGAATAAATGCTTGTTGAACAAATAAGACATTTGCCGAGTGAGCTCCTGCTGGGATGGGAATCCTGCTGAAACTCTATATTTTGTAGTATCTGGTGTCAAAGTCCTGACCTATTTGAGAAACTCAAACAACTTTGGAGTTGAAAAAGATCTTAGAGATCATCCAGCCCAAACTCCTCGCTTTACACATCAGAAAACAACCCCTGTAACATTAAGTGAATTGGCCAAGATTCCTCAGCTAAATCAGCCAGAATTAGAACTTAGATCTTATGATCATCATTTTGGGTTTCTTTCCAACATAGCATGTTGCGCCCCACCCCCAAGTTGTTTTCAGGTATGGAGCTTGACTTTCCACTAAAACCCTCCTTTGAAAATTCGGTGGCTTGGAGCTTAATTTGGATTCTTGAGAACAATGCCAGAGGAGCAAAAGTCCTGGAAGGTCCTACCAACCTGAAAAGACTTTAGGAATAACCCTATACTGGGTGCCACCCAAAGACCAGCATAGCTAAGTGGAAGGAAGTTCCTCATCAAGACACATTAAACAGTGTACTTAAGAGTAAAGAGTTTAGGACACCAGTGGAGAAAGCAGCTATGAAGAGAAATTATAGATCTTGAAGTATGGACCTTAGCCATCATTGCTGTCGTGTGTAATCACTGGCCAAAGTTATACTCCTCTAACTTTGCCCTACCCTACTGAAACAAAATGAAACTCAAACAAAATGCTACTTTTCTTCAGTCAATCATTGTTCATCCTGGATCTGGGGAAGGGATCACAGGGGTAAATCCATTTGGTTTGAAGCCACTAGGGGTACCACTAAAAAGCAAGTAGGTATCAGGATAGGGAAGGGATAGATAAAACTTTGGGGGAAAAGAAATTCTAACAGAAAAGTCAATGAAGGAACTTTATGGATGTTTGCCCCACTTCTCTTCCATTTTGTCCTCAGCCATTTAAAGAATTTCCTACTTGTGTTGACATCTGGAAAGCAAGCAATCATGGACCTTTAGAGTGGAACAAATATTTAGAGTTCCTTGGTAATATAAACTCCTTCATTTTTCTGAGGAGGAAAGTGGGATTTTGAAAGGTAAAATAACTTGGCTTGTAAGTGGCAGACCCAGGACCAAAACCCAAGATTTCTTACTGTTCTTTTTATGAAAGTTTATTTCCTCTCAACATCAGTATTTAAAAGAAACAAAACAAATTTATCTGGCTGTAACTGCCTTGGGGTAGTGGAAAGAGTCCTTGATTGGACATTGGAGGATTTGTGTTCAAATCCTATTTCTGTCACTTATTCCCCATTTGATCTGGGGCAAATCATTTTCCCTTTCTAGGTTTTTCAGTTGTAAAATAAGCCAATAGAGAAAAAAAGAGGAAACAGGACAAGATAAAAGTTTCTATAGATGAAGTAAAGGAATAAAGCTTGGCTGAATCAGTGAGTTTGAATGAAGTCATGGCAGTAGAAGATGATTTCTTAGGTACATCCAGCTCCAAATTTCATGACTCTATGAACTCTACCCAAACAAACAAACAAAACCTTCTGACTTCCTGGGAGTTTACAAATGAATTCAAAATCAAAATAGATGGTGCCACACATAAAAGGTGACATTTTACCAAATAAAATGGACAAAAAGGGGGAGAATTTCTTGTTCAATTGGCTATAATATCATCTGTAAAAGTAGTAGGCAGGAGAATGAGCTTATATTATAACATCCCCACATTTCAAGGTTTTACCTTAAGGTTTACAAAGTGCTTTCCCTGTAACAACCCTGTGAGACATTTAGTACAAATTCCTATTTTACAGGTGAGGAAACTAAAGCTCTCAGAATTTTATGACTTGACTGCAATCACACAGCAAGTAAATGCCTGAAATGGGCTTTGTACCCAGATCTCTCAACTCCAACCTTAATGTTCTATCCCTTGGGTTATTGTTGTTAAGGCATTTGAGTTGTTTCTGACTCTACTCTCCATGATTCCATTTTGGATTTTCTTGGCAAAGATTCTGGAGTGATTTGCCATTTCCTTCTCCAGTTCATTTTACAGATGAGGTAACTGAAGCAAACAGGGTTTAGTGACTTGCCCAGGGTCACACAGTTAGTGTCTGAGGCCAGATTTGAATCTTCCTGATTCTAGGCTCAGCACTCTATCCCATGTGTCACTTAGTTGCCCATCTTTCCATTGTGCCATACTATATACATATGGACTGGTAGAGTTGGCGTTTATATATTCTACTGGAAGATGGAGAATGGGGAATCGACACTCCATCATTATGTTCAAATTAACTCCCATGCTTCATTGCTATGTCTAAAACTCAGAGATTTAGCTTTCTCATCTGTAAAATGAAGCTAATATATACTCGCTATTTCACAAAGTTTAGAAGAAAAAAAAACAACAGCAATAACAAACTTGATTGGTGCCTTCCAGCTTTTATACCAATTATTTTTGTTAATTAAATTATTAAATTTATTAATTAAATTAATTTTATACCAATCCCATTATGGCTCCTCTTTCCGCATACCACCACCCTCCCCTCATACACACACATTGAATTCTACCTTTTATCGTTGGCTGTGCCAGTACAACTTAAGCACTCACAAACACTCGTAGGTTTTACCAAACTGGAAGACATCAGTAATCCCAGGTGCTGGTGACATCTACTACATTGGGAACAGAACAATCTACCAGTTGTTCTGTGGGTACTGCAAATTCTTGACATTACAGGGGGAAATGTCCCAAGAAAGCTGCTTTATTGGCCAGGTAGCAGAAACTTAAAGAAAATTATATTCATTTTTTCCCAGAGATAACAAGATGGCTTTTTGGTGCCAGACCTGGAGTCAGGAGGACCTGAGGCCAAATCCAACCTCAAACATTTACTAGCAATGCAACCTGGGGAAGTCAGTTCACATCTTTCTATGTTGGCTTCCTTGTCTATAAATGGGAACAATAATAGCACCTATCTCCCAAGCTTGTTATGAGGATAAAATGAGATAATATTTACAGGATGTTTTACAAACCTTAAAGTATTATATAAATATTAGCTATTGTTATTTTATATTCTCTATATTTCCCAGTATAGCTCTCCCCTAACATGGAGAGCCATCTTTGTAACAAGTAGGAAAAAAAAGTCAAAATAGTTCAATAAAACTAATCAACATATAAAAATGTCTGCTCCATTATATGGGATGTTCCATACCCAAAGTCCCCCAGCTCTCCAAAGAAGCAAGAAGTGCTTACTCATCTCTCTTCTTTTGGATGAAATTTGGTCATCATCATTTCAAAGCATGAAGTTTTCATCATTTTGTTGTTCTTTCCACTTCTATTCCTGTCATCATGGGATGGGCGAGTTTTGCTCCTCGGTCATTAGCTTGATTTGGATAAGGGGCCATGGAAATGACAGTAAAGGGCTTTGGAGCAAGAAGACCTCAGTTCTACTTTTGGAACCTTGGGCAAATCCTTTCCCCTCTCTGAAGTCCCCATCTGTGGAATGAGGAGGGTTGAACCAGGCAATGATTTATTTCTAAAGCTATTTCCACTTCTAAAAGGGAGAAGCAGAAATACTTCTTCCTCTCTGCTTGTAAAGGTGTCTTTGGACACCCTCACAAGGACACAAAGGGGAGAATCTACTTCATAGTGGTGCTTCAGAAGGGTTGAGGAAGAGCTAAAAGCAGATACCAGCAAAGGGAGGCGGGCCAATGAGGGAGAGAAAAGAGAAAAAGGGACGAGATAAAAGTATCTCTAGATGGAATAAAGGAATAAAGACTGACTGGATCAGTGGGTTTGACTTCAGACATGGAGGCAGCAGCCTGTTTGCTTCCTGACAGAGTTGTTAGTCTGGTCCATGCCCCCGGCAGTGGCTCTGTGGAGAAGGAGTCTTTGGACTTGGGCCTGAAGTATTGATTACATTCATAGTGGGTGACAAAAGGAGATGGTTATTTATCTTATGGTAATGATCTCAATAAGACTCCAAACTCGATGGACGCCGTCCTTGTGCCACTCCGCTGGCCCTTCTCCAGCTACAAGAGGATTTATCCCATTTAGTGAGATTCATTTATTTGTAAAACTGGGATGTTTATTTTCTCTTCTTTGAATGTTATGATTCCCCCCCCCCCCATTTCGCAAGGAGGATACATAATGTACAGCGCTATCTCCAATCTGCTATTTTGTCAGCTGTTCACGTTGATTAAAACTTCAGTCCTGTGATAAAGCAGAGACATGTTCAAAGGATATGATTATATTTTTAAAAGGCTGAGCTATGCAGAAAAGATGCAGATTATGAGTTTGCTACCTTGATTTTTCTCCCCTTTTTCACCCTTTCAAGGTTACAAAGGAGTGGATTAGGGAAAGGGAAAAAGAAAGGCATGTCTCATGGTACCTATGGGATAAGGGAGATAGTTTGTTATTTAATCAAAACCCAGATAATAAGCGAGGTCAGGCTTAATGATACCCGGCCTGTCTATCAAACATGTGTGTTATGTCTGTGACCCCAAACTACCTCCCTGCTAGGTGTGACTGACAGCCCATTTCTCCAAGAAGCCTTGACCTGGCGCAGTGGAAGGGGGAAGCGGGCCGCAGAGAGGGCTGAGGAGGGAGAGCTGTGGGGAGGGTGGCTCCCCGATAGTTGGGCCCACTTGAACCAAACCCATCAGTTCTCCCAGGATCCTGGGTGCCCTGGCCATAAGGTCTGCCAAACTCATTGCCTTAAACCCATGGGATGACCCAAGAGTTGAGGGATGAGGGAGGAAAGGATGACATCAGAGTCTACCTGCTAGTCTTCTCAGAGCAGCTAATCTATCCCAGGCACGCAGCAAACACTCTTCCACTTTTTATTCTGAAAGGGGCCAGGAAATGGCCTTGAGTGAAAATCAGGCTGCCCAAAGTCGCTGACTTTATGCAAAGCAGGCAAGTGCAGTCAAAACACTTACAGCAATCAATTGGAGTTGTTGGGTAAAGTTTTTTCCATGTCCCATAAATTATTGAACAGTTAATTTCGTCTTTGTGCCTGCAAGACATTCCAGCTTTAGGATGACAGCTTTATCCATTAAAGCGAGCGTGGTGACAGCCGTATAGTGAGTGCTGAGCCCTGCCGGGAGAAGAGCTCCATTCTCAGCAGCATTACCACTGAGAAATACTGGGACACAACAACATCTTAATCAATATGCGAGAGTCAATTACCGGGGAAGCTCGAGCTTAAGCAGGATCTGATTATTAGGTTCATGAGCCGTCTACCAAATGGGCTTAATCAATAAGGAGCTGAATTTCACGGAGCATATTCATAATGCTCCCTCTTCCCAAATCTGCCTCCTTCCCTTCCCCCAGCTCACTCAACTGCTCCACCACCACTCTTGCCTCACCCCCATCTCCTGTTTTACATGTGTTCCTCTCATTCATCCTCTTGACGGATGTGGAGAATGGAAAGCAGATCTCTGGGAATTCTGGGAGCCCATGGAAACGGAAAAGCCAAGTTCTGTCCTTAGATGAATCAACTCCATTCTTACTGATGTGTTGTTTGAAGTCAAGAATCGTCCCATAGGTCTGTATCCCAAAGAGATAATAAAAAAAGGGGGAAGGACCTACGTGTATAAAAATGCTTAGAGCAGCTCTTTTCTGTGGTGGCAAAGAATTGGAAATTGGGGGAATGTCCATCAATTGGAGGATAGCTAAATAAATGGTGGTACATGTTAGTGATGGAATACCATTGTGCTATCAAAAATGATAAGCAAGATGGTTTCAGAAAAAGCTGGAAAGATCTGCAAGAACAGATGCAGAATGAAGTAAGGAGAAGTAAGAGAACATGGAACCCGATAACAGCAATGTTGTATGATGATCAACTGTGAAAACTCGGCTACTCTCAGCAATGCAATGATCTGGGATAATTCTTAAAGACTTATGATGGGGAAAGCTATCCACCTCCAGAGAAAGAACTGTTAGATTTGGATGGATGCAGATAAAAGCATACTATCTTTCACATCAGTGTAGTTTTGGTTTTTGGTTTTGTAAGAGTGCACTCTTACAGCAAGGCCAATATGGAAGTGTGTTTTGCATGATAATAAAAATAAAATTTTTAAAAAGAATAATTGCCCCACAGGAGAACATTATTTTAAATCACATTTTTAAAAAACATAGTGTTCGCAGTTAGGTAGGCAATGGATTTAACCAAAAGGATAGGAGGATTGGAAACTACTAATCAGAGTCTAATTGAAGAAGAGGAGGATGTACAGCCTCAGGGAGGGCCGTGAGCAGTCTTTCAGTATTTGAAGAGGCATCATGGAAAAGGCACTATATTTGTTCTCTCTGACTTTAGAAATCAGAATTAGGAAAAATGGGTGGAAGTTGCAGAAGTGGATATAAATCTCTAGTTAAGACAACTAGACCTGACAACTAGGCCTGTTCAAAGCATCACAAAGAAAGAGATGGAAAGAACATTATAATTAATCTTGCTCGGTCCTTGGAAAATTAGAATTCCCAGGATAATACAGGTAGAACCAGGGATGTGCTGGAGCTTGCCTGAACTGGCTCATAAGAGCTGATTGTTAAATTTCCAGTGTGATTATTTATATCTCAGAAATCACTGTATGCTATAAATTAGGGTTTGATTTATCATTTTGTTGATTGCCTAACTTAAGGAAATGATGGATAAAACACTAATAATGCAGATTAAATTTAAAAGTGTGTCTTGTGAACATTGGTTTTTTTCTTCTTAGAAAGCCAGTTGTTAAAAAATTTAATAGTACAGCACTCAGTAAAAGATACCTGATGAGTGTTCATCCAAAACTTTCTAAATGAAGGAGAACCCACAATCTTCCAAAGCAGCTCAGTCTGCTTCTGGAGAACTCTGTATCTGGTTCCTATGACTTCAAATCCAGCAATCTACTATGTCATGGGCTTCCTCAGAGAGGTAATGAGTTCCCCATGGCCAGAAGTCTTTTAACGCAGACTGCATTAAAAGGTAGAAGTCTTGCTCAGGTAGAAGTTGAACTAAAGGGCATCTAATGTTCCTTTAAACTCCCAGATTCCATGATTGCTACCTAGGAAGAGCTTATGGCTCCATCAATGTCCATCATGAAGAGTTGTCACAGGTGAAAAGGTTGCAAAGATTCCATGATTGCTACGTGGGAAAAGCTCATGGCTCCATGGGTGCCTATCATGAAGAGTTCTTATAGGTGAATAGGTTGCAAGTTATTCTTTTTACATAAAAGACAGCATGATCTGAAGAGATGACTAAAGGAAATTCAGACAACATAGGATTTTAGACTTTTGCTTAATTTATATTTTCTGTGAGGAGAACAGGTTTTTGTGAATGACTATCAAATGGAAAGAATGTGCTTCTCACCACATCTCACAGATCTTTCTCTATGTTCATCTGTTGAAAGGACAGCCAAATATTTAATCCTAAGTGATATAGGAAAATGTTGAGGAGTAGCATGTTGACCTTGGAATCAGGAGGGAGCTTGAATCTGATTCTATTTCTAGAACTCACTATGTGCCTTAAATTCTCTGAACCTCAGTTTCTTTGTCTGGTAAGTGGAGATTATAAACATAGGATTGTTGTGAGCATCAAAATGAGATAATGGATATAAAGAATTTTGGAAACCTTATGGGAAAGAGAAGGGAAGGAAATAATTATCTAGATCACAATAAATCTATGCCAGACAGTTTACAAATGATTTCATTTGATCCTCACAACCACCCTGCAAAGATGCTATTATTGTCCTCATTTTGCAGATGAAAACTCTGAAGCAAACAAAGATTAAGTAACTTACCCAGGGCCCCTCAGCCAACAAGTATCTGAGACTAGATTTGAACTCTAGTCTTTTTGATTCCAGGCATAGTATTATATCAACTGGGCTACCTAGCTGCTAAATATGCTATATGAATGTAAAGTATGACTCTAAGAATAACTTAAAGATCTGGAGCTCCTAAATTGGATTCTGTCCCTTGACCTTCAAACTATCACCATTAACATCCTTCCCCTCCAAATTCTCAAAGTAGGTTCTTTACCCATCAGAAACTTAAAAGACCAAATAGAGAGTTTTCAATATTAGCCAGCTAAAAAGATTTTGAAGCAAAATGGGTGCCTATTAATTGAAAATTGACTGAACAAATTGTGATCTATTAATGCAATGAAATATTTTCACTCAATAAGATATAACAAATTAAGTCATTTAGAGAAATGTAGGAAGATTTTATGAACTGATACAGAATGAAGGAAGAAGCACCAGAAAAAAAAAACAGCAAACATGAGAACTACAATATTGTAGGCACTGAAAAAAAAAACCCAATGAAATAAAGCCAAGTGCTCTAAAATTACAGTAGTGAATCTTGGCTACAGAGAAGAAATTTTTAAAAATGGATTTAATTTCATTCTAGTGGTGGGGAAGGAGCAGGACAATGAGCACAGAATATTGAATCTGCTACCAGTCATGGGCTCTATGCTATTTACCCATTATTTTTGCTTGGCTGCTTTTGTTTCAAAGGAATTTTCTTCCCCAGTGGTGAAGGTTTGGGTGGGGGGAGGTCACAGGAATGCATTTAGAAGGGACTGTGATGGAAAATCCAAAGATAATGCTAAAACAGCAATAATACTGGATATTCCCATAGTCTAAGTGCAGTTTTAAGCTATAAGTATATTTAAATAAACAAACATGTCAGCTGAAAAGTGCTAGCTTCTCAAAAACAAATAACCTATATAGGCACAAAATAAAACAAAAAACAAATTATACCCCTACGACTCATTAGACCATCATTAGGATATATGATATAAGTAGTTGCAAAGATAGAGACCTGCACTGATATCACAAGAAAGAAATAGGAAAAGGCAGGAATTTGGCATGCACATGAATATGTACACTGAAGAGCCCACAGTGCAATATAGAAACACCAAGGAAATTCAGTCATTGATTCAATTAATTGGAACTGGGGAAGATATAAAAAATCTTTTAAGGCATAGACTGTGTCCACGAGGAGCTTATAATCTCATAAGAGAAAGAAAGCATATATGGACATAAGACACACCAGAGAGAAAATAAGAAGACTGTGAGGCACCACAAGTAAGCATTAGAAGAATTCAAAGAATAGGGGGTCAGTGTGGATTGGAGATGTCTCCACTGAAGAAAAGGAACCTGAATTGGATTTCAAAGCATTGGATTTTCTAGGAGGGAGGATTTAGTTGAAAGAGGGTAAGGTAGCTTCTTGATGTTGCATTTGTTCAATTTTTCAGTTGTATCTAACTCTTCATGACCCCATTTGGGGTTTTCTTGGCAAAGATACTAGAGCCACTGTACCACCTAGCTTCCCTGTAGGGCAGGACATACATAGGACTCTGGATTTGGATTCAGGAAGACCTGAGTTCATTTTCTGCCTCAGATACTTGCTAAGTAAGCTATGTGACCTTGGACAAGTCACTTGACCATTATCTGTCTTAATATCCTCAATGTAAAATGTGGAGAATAATAGCCCCTACTTCCCAGGACTGTTGTGAGGAATGAATGCAAAACAAACTATAAACCACTATATAAATGCAATTGTATAATCCAGGACAATCCTGAGGGACTTATGAGAAAGAATGCTATCCACATCTAGAGAAAGAACTGTGGGAGTAGAAATGTAGAAGAAAAACATTTGATTTTTCACTTGTTTATATGGGTATTGGATGTAGGATTTGGGCTTTTAAAAGATTATTACAAAAATGAATAATATCGAAATAGGTATTGAGTGATAATATATGTATAACCAAGGGGAGTGCTTGTCGGCTCTGGGAGTAGAGAGGGAAAAGGGAATGGAAAGAACATGAATGTAACCATGGAAAAATACTTAGATAAAAAAATTTTTTAATTAAAAAAATAAATGCTATTATGATGTACGATGTCTGAAGTCAGGAAGACTCCTCTTCCTCAGTCCAAACCTGGCCTCAGACATTTATTACTTATGTGACTCTCGGCAAGTCACTTAGCCCTGTTTGCCTCAGTTTCCTCATCTGTAAAATGAGCTAAAGAAGAAATGACAAACCACTCCAGTAACTTTGCTAAGAAAACTCTCAGCAAGGACATGAAGAGTCAGACAAGCCTGAATGACTAAATAACAACAACATTATTATTATATTATTATTTTTAGGGGGGGGAGTAACTGGGATTTTGCCAAACTTTTTTTTTTTTTGCCAAATCAATGGCCAAGGCAAAAACTAGTCTATTTCCTATATCTATGTGTGGTTCAGAGATTAAAGTACTTCACTTCCATCAGGAAACTCAGGGTCAGAATGGACTTTGAGCACTCAAATGAGAGGACAGGCAGGACACAGGCAGAGGTTAGGACGAAGGGCTAAAAAAACATCCTGAAAGAAAATGACCCGGGGTTGAAGGCGATTTGTAATGGAGAGAAAGAATAGAAGAACAGAAAACACTGAATGGAGGTCTAAAACTGAAATGGGCTCTAAAAATCTATCCACTTGCTCACTGGGCAGAGAAACCTGAAAATTAGATGCCAAATGGAGTTGCTGGCAGAAAAATCTTGGTGACTATTGCACTCCCCAACCCTCCCAGGTGATAGCAATCCATCCACTAAGCACAAAGGAAATTTAAGGGAACCTAGGGATGGTTGTTAATGAGCTACAACTCCCTCTCCCTCAGTGTATCCAGAGGGCTGTGTACCGACTTCTTTGTTACACATATGGCCTGACGTAATTAAGCAGCGTTGGGGAAATTGGGTTTCCTGGGCATCAAAAGAGCATCCCCAGGAACTTTTCAAAACCTACCATACTGGTCTGTCAGCTGCCATCCTAGGCTTTTTCAGGCTTCATTTTTATCAGGGTGGGGAGGGAACATGTGAGAAAAAATTGGCTTTCTAAAGGGATCTTGAAAGAATGACATATTTGTCTGTTAAGTATAAATATGAACAGCCATGGAGATCTGGTGTGATGGTGCTAGGTTTAAACTCCAACGACATTCATCTCTTGCCAGGAAACACTAGATTTAGTACCTGAGGGATTGGAGTCTCAAATACCTTATACTTTTTTTTTTTTAATACACTGCCAAGAATTTAAATTGGTAAAAGCTGGGGACTGACAAAAACTTGATCCCCAAGAGCTTTTCTGGCACTGGTTTATCAGGGAATATGGTGCCATTATTTTTATTATAATTATTTTGGGGGGGGAATAGGGTGGGGAGAGCACATTCATAACTCAATGACTTCTATTCCCAGATGCATTTTTTAGCTTAAATAAACAGAAAGTTTTGGCTTTTTTTGGTGGCTTTCAAAGCTGCCATTCATTTTATGTGTAGTCTGTTTGGGGGGACTGCAAGCATTCTGTGCAAGCTTAGATGAATCAAGAGTGATACCCAGAGAAAAAGCTGATTTTCACATGAATTTTCTCAATTCTCAATCAGTCTCCAATACACACCCAAGCCACTTGAGACACCTAACCAAACACTCTTGTCCTGGGCCAGCCTTGGAACTATACCCCCAACCCCTAACTATGGACAAGGCACAAATCCACCCAGGGGAGAGGAAAAAAAGATGGATTACCAACAGTTTTGAAGGGAGTGTGATGGCTGGACAGTCCACAAACTCCCTTTAAAGCATCAGTGGAGGGGTAGGGGGGTAGGGAGGGGAAAGAGAGAATATTATGGAACAGGGCTGTGGATTTCTTTCCAAGGTTAGACTTTTGACATAGACATTCTAGCTGGAAAAACAACCACGACCACTGAGACACATAAAACAAGAAGATACTATTTACAGTACAACAGCTTTACAGTCCCTCATTGCTCCCAGCAGCCATATTCCTAACTCCCTTTAGGCCCTCTTCTGATTCTACCCACAAGCAATTTCCAGGGTCAGCTCACAGCTCCCTTGTCTAGGGAAGAAGCAGTGACTGCTCCTCCCCTCATAGATACAGCTTGTCCTGTTCTGCTGGAAATGATTTCAATTTTATTATACAATTAGATCCGGTCTCTTAGGTGCAGTAGTCCTCCTCATACTTAGAAGAATAGATTAGCCATTAGGTCTTTGTATATTTTTCCCAGTAATTGACACCACATCCCATTTTCATCACCAAAGGGAGAAAGAAATCTGGAGAACAGTCAGGATTTAGGAGCTGAGAGGCTGGGGAATGGGATGGGGCATTGACCAGTGAACCCCCATGTCCAATCCACAGCCCCACTGACTTTATTCAGCTTCTACTGTTTCCAACAAGATAGATGACTTAACACAACCTCTCTAGGCTCAGTTTCCTTATCTGAAAAATGAGAGAGTTGGATTTGTTGGTAGAAACAATAATAATAATTAGCATTTGTATACTACTTTAATGTTGGCAAAGCATTTTACCTACCTTTTTATCCCTGGGCCAGAAATGCTTCAGGCTAACTTGACCAAGATCAAGCTGGGCATCATATCACCTGAATAGCTATCATCAATAGAGGTGGACTCTTTAAAAGTTGATTCCACATACTTTTTACCATATCAACAGTTTGTAAGAATGGAGTCCAAATTGGAATTTTTTTTTTTTGAGGACCAAAAACCATTTGAAAACATTCTATCTACTCTCAGGCTACCATTTTAGGACCTCTATGGTTTTACACCAACTTGTCTTTCTAGCTTTATTTCAGACAACTCTCTTTCCTACACTAGAATCCAGCTAAACTAAACTATTAACTATATTCTGGTCTTATGATAGAAAGAATCATGATTTGGAGGCAGAGAATCTGGATTTGAATTCAGCCTCCAATGACCAGAAGAAAATGAATTAGTTGCTTTGTATCTTAGTTTTCACATATGAAAAATGATAAAGCTGGACCAACTCTAAATGGATTCTCGTGTTATCTAGGAACATGATCCTGCCTTCATTTATTTCTGTAGGCTATGAACCATACTTCATATGTACAACCTTCT
Source organism: Monodelphis domestica (assembly GCF_027887165.1). Classification (NCBI taxonomy): domain Eukaryota; kingdom Metazoa; phylum Chordata; class Mammalia; order Didelphimorphia; family Didelphidae; genus Monodelphis; species Monodelphis domestica. The sequence goes on from NC_077233.1 coordinate 114,405,795, forward strand.
TATCCTTGCCTTTTGAAATCTTTCTCTTCTTTCAAGGCTCACCTACATGTCTCATGAAGTCTTCCCTGATCCCTTCAACTTACTTTTAATATATACTACTATATACTATATACTACTATAATATTCTCTCCTTCCTTGCATCTCCCTAAAGCATTTTGTTCTGATTTCTCCTTTACTCTGTACTTTACCTTGGACCATGCTTATTTGTGTGTGTGTGTGTGTGTGTGTGTGTGTGTGTGTGAGAGAGAGAGAGAGAGAGAGAGAGAGAGAGAGAGAGAGAGAGAGAGAGAGAGAGAGACTGAAACCTCTTTGAGGACAGATTGTTTCTTTTTCATGTTTGTATTTTCTGGAATCCAGCCAAGTGATAAATGAAAAAAAATATTAATGGAATTCTTTTTCTTTCTTCACTTGGCGATATCAGGTGGGGAAAAGTGTGTGGAAGAGTATTTAAGATAATTTTATTCCAAGTAAATGGTGGTATTCTAGTTTTCCTAGTCGGGAAAAAAATAGGCAAAATGGTTCAAGAGAATCCCAACATGTAGTTCTTGCCCAGCTCTTCTTTCCCTCCCTTCCTCCCTCCCTCCAACTCTCTGCACTTCAAACATTCAATGTTAGTCCTTTAGTTCCAGGGGAGAAAGAGAAAAAGAAAACTATAATGAGCTGAAACTCATGCTGGAGGGTTTAAACAGGCGAAATGTAATTACCCAACTTGGAATTTGGCTCCTTTGCTCTTGTTAGAGGCAGGATATGCCTTGACCATATTTGGGACAGACCTCTATTCCAAATCTCCGCCAAAAGCAGACACCTCAGGCCAGAAAGGTTGCATCCACACAAGCAAAATAAAACAGATGTTTTCAGATGTTTTGTCAAACATTTGTTTCCTTTGGTCATGTCCAAACAGCCCAGGCAAAGATTCCAATCATGAGCGTTGGTTTCACCGGCAGACATTCTGAGTGTTCTCTTCTTACAAACACACATCTGTTAGCGATAGGCTCCTACCAACTGCAACAACCTTTGGGCCAAAGCTCTTGTGGTCTTCGGATCCTTCGAGCCAATTAGTGGAGGCAGCACGGTATAACAAAAGGAGCACTATTGGGGGGTCTGAGGTCTAGGTACAGATCCCAGTTCTAGAACTTCTTCCCCGCCTGACTTTAGAGAAGACCCTTCGCGCCTCTAGTCTCGACTTCCTCACCTATAAAACAAGGATTCTGTACTAAATGATCTCTAAGATGCTATCTACATCTAGAGAAAGAACTGTGGGAGGAGAAGCCCAGAGGAAAACATATGATTTATCACTTGTTTATAGGTATATGTGATTTGGGGTTTAGATTTTAAAGGATTCTTCTTTTACACAAATCAATAATATCGAAATGGGTTTGAGTGATAATATATGTATGCTTGTATAACCCCGTAGAATGGCTTGTCAACTCTAGGAGGGGGGAGGGATAAAACACGAATCATGGAATCATAGAAAAAATTTTTAAATAAAAAATTTAATAGAAAATAATAATTGATCTCTAAGGCCCCCCCTCAGCTCTAAATTCTATGAATCCATGGTACAAATGCTTATAGACATCTCTGCGAGGTAGAAAGATTTGGAAGAAGGAACAAAGATGGCGGCAGGGAGGACACAGACACAATTTTTTTTAATGGTTATATTTTAACTAGATATATCCCAAATAATTCTTTTGACAAACCCCAAATGACTCTAGAAAGAAAAATTGAAATACCCTTGTGACAAACAAGATTGTGTCTCTACTTATCATAGAAACACTGAATTTTCCATAGATTTCCACCTTCTGCCAGTAATGGATCAGATGGTAGACTTAATTGGGAAGACCTGGGTTTGAATCTTCCCCTAGACTCTCATTGGCTGTGTGACTCTGGGTAAATCACTTACCCTTTCTTAACTTCAAGTTCTTCATTTATAAAATACGGGGCTTGGGCTTTATAGCAATAATGATAACAACAACAACAATAATGATGATTATGATGATAATGGCTATCATTTATGTAGCCTTTTTACATTGGCAAAGCACTTTATATACATTTACCTCATTTGTTCCTCTCAACAACTCTATGAGGTATGTGTTCTTATTATCCACATTTTGCTGAGGAGGAGACTGAGATGGAGAAAATCACTTCATTTTGACTTGCCCAGGGTCACATAGCGAAGTGTCTGAGGTAGGATTTGAACCCTTTTCAGCTCTAACTCTATCATCCCATAAGCTCAATTTTACAGATATAGTCATAGGATTTGTCAACTAAAACGTGTTTCACCTAAGACGCTTTTTTGGTTTTGTTTTGTTTGTTTCTGTCTTTGAAAATGGCAAAATTCTCCAATTCTCCTTTCTGACCTCTAGGGCTGCTGGGGGAACCTCAGGATGCCGTAGGCCTGGCTATAATGAGTGATGATTTGTGAACATGTATGTTTTACCTAGCTTGGCTCTCCCTGAAGTCTACTTTTTCAAATAAAACTGGGGCCTCTCCCATCTCCGACCTCCATGCCAGGCACCCAAAGAGACCTCCCGCCCCCCGTCCAATTTTCCTAACAAGGTATACAAAGTGAAACTGTTATTTTAACCTTTCATTCTGGTTCTGGAAACATGCAGATTTAATTTTTATTCCATTTCCCAACATGTGTACGTTCCTTCATTATTTTTTAAAATTTCTCTCACTGCCCCCCAACAGCGTTAATAGCTCAAGGCCAGGTCCAGCAGAGTGTTTCCCCAAACAGCAAGAAGCAAACACCTGAGGCCAACACAGTAGAGGAAGTCCCTCTTGCTTCCTCATCTCTCCCCTGTTGCTAGAAGAAACCCAGCTGGGTCCCTCAAAGGACATAGGCCCCTAATTTAATTTTAATAGTGCAGGAGGTTTTTTTTTTTACTGCTTTTGGCTGGGGAAGTTTTGAGAAAGGTAAAAATATGTGAAAAATACACACTCAAAATCTATTTAGAAAATAATTCCAGTGTAAGTACTTTGCACTATCAGCTCCTGGCCTCATTTCCAGGAAGGCAGCTATAGCAACCACACAATTTAGCTCCATTCTTTTTTTTTGGGGGGGGTTCCTATTTCCTTCCTATGGGATTTTTTTATTAGTTTTTTTTAACTGTTTTTCTTTCCCTCTGCTGGTTTACTGCCTTGTATCTATCTACCCCCAAGGAGTTTAAAAGCCTCAAATAAGTATTATTAGATTTTTTTAGTGTATTTTCTGATTTTTTTTCCAGTGAGAGAGCATATATGTGTCAGAATCTGTGTGTTCGTGTGTCAATGTGTGGGATGGAGGGTTGTGCATCAATAGGTGTACTTAGAAAGTCTTGGGATGCTGCTTTGTTGCCTTTAAGTTCAAATGAGGACAAATTATGATTTGTTTTCTTGTAGTCATTCAACATTCAACATCTAACAAATATTTATTAAGTGCCTACAGTGTGCAATGTACAACGTCCAGCCTTGAAAGAGAAGTAAGTTTAGGAAGCAAATTGTCTCGTACATAGTAGACACGCCATACAGATTACTTGCTAATGGAATCAGTGAATGAATGTCCTTATCAAAAAAATTCCTTGCCTGGGATCCAGGCACCATCTTGTTTCCTACTCTTAATGGATTTCAGGAGATCTATGAACTTGGATGGGGAAAAAAATAATCTTGATTTTTCACCACCCTCTAACAACATTTAGCATTTCCTTCAAATAATCAAAACCATTATTCTGCAAAAGGGTGATCCATTGATTTCGCCAGACTGCTAAAGGGGTCTCTGACACACATAAAAAAAGGGTGAAGAATCCCGACCTAGAGCATCATCTGAGTCACAAATGTAGATTTCTCTAGAATAAAGAGCAAAAAATAACAACAGGACTCAGGATCCAAGACAAAATTGGAAGAGGTACAGCCCTAAAGGCCATTTTGGAGTCAGATAAAGATGAATTCTTGCTTTTAGAGTTGGAAGACATCTTTGAGTCCATGTCTCTTGACTTGTACCTGACCAAAAATCCCCTTATAATACCCCAACAAGTGGTCATTCGTTTCTACTTGAAAATTTCTAGTGAGAGGGGAATTTAAATCACTACCCAATGTCCTTCCCTTCCTCTCACACCCAGTAACCACTAAGTAGCAGATTTCACTATACCTCAGTTTTTCTGTTTGTAAAATGGGCATGTTGGTCTTAATCTCTGAAATGGACCCAAAGGTTTACTGAAAATGATCTGGACTGACTCATCTTGTGTGCACTACAAATAGGAGGAAAAGTCTGTCTGTGTTTGTTAGAAGATTTAGAATTTTGAGTAAATGTGTGCACCCTTGGAAAAAGGCCCTCAGGGGAAAAATTATGCACATTACTCCCTTACAACTGCCATATTTTTCCTAGTCCTCACCGAAGAGTCATGAGCCCTGACATGCTAAGAGTTCTGAGTGCCTTGGATGGAAGCAAGGCTAGACCAACATGGGCTGGTATGATTTTATGGCCAATGTTTACCTGGGAGGGACTCTTTCTCGCTACTATTTCAGATGGCTTCTCGGAGGAGTGAAGCATTATCGTTCTATATGATGTGGCTTTGGCAATGGTGGCTTTAGTAATTAGACATATCTCATAATTAGGGAGCCACTTTATTTTTATAATAACTGTTAGTCCCTTGGGCTGCTGAGGCCTCTGCACCACCCTGATAATGAGAGCTGAATTTCTTGACTGCTTTGTCCCTGTAATCATTTCTAATTTTTCTTCCTTTCTTTCTTTTTTTCTAAGGGATGGAGAGGAAAAATATTATCATGAATCCAGGTCTCCCAAGCTGTGGATTAAAGCAGGGACTGCAGAGCAGGAACTCTCCCTGTGATTAGCTGAGTCAATTTACCAGTGGGGAAATTCGGGAGCCTATAAGGCAAGACCGTTACTGCAAACACAGGGGACCGTGAGCCAGAGAGATCACCTATTGGCTCTGTGTGGTCAGTGTTGATTCAAAGGCGTACTGCTCCACTGGGGCAGATGCCTGATATTGAGAAGCTCCCTCTCACCCCAGCCCTCCCCATTGGTACATAAAAAGTAAATCAAAGTGTGGTAAGATATGAGCTCCTCCTCGAGTTTATCCTGCAAGAGACTTTTTTTTTTTAATTTATACAGAAGAGGATCATTAGCCATAGAGAAGGGGTTTCCAAAAGTTGCTTTTCTGCCTTTTATAAGGAACCAACATGAAATTTGAGACTGACTCCAGAAGTTCATAAGACCAGAGATTTAGAGCTAGAAGGGACTTCTTTTTAGGTTACCTATCCCAACCCCCCTCAATTTACAGATGAGAAAACTGAGGTCCAAAAAGGAGAGAGCTGCAGGGCTGGGGTCTGAATCAAGGCTTTGGACTCCTCATTCAATCCTCTTTTTACTGTCGTGTGAATTGCAAAGGGTTTGAAAAGAAGCCAACTCTTTGGGGTTAATGCTGGAATTTACTTTCAAGTAAAAAAATGTGTTATCTACCCCCTCACCCCACCCCTATATTTTATTCTCCTTGGAGCCCAGTCCAGCTGTCACCAGGATAAGGGAGCCCTTGGAAATGACTGTGTGAAGGGATCTGTTGTCTGAGGGAGATGATGACTGTAACACTCCCCTCCACCCCCATCATTTTATTAAGAACTCCAGGATGGCTCCAAATAAGAGTCAGGAAGCAAAACTACCCTCGGAATGCAGAGGACTCGCAAAAATGGAGGGGCAGGGAAGGTTGCAAGAAAAAGAAAATGTTTTCAAAGACAAGCCTCCATATTGCTTGGACTTTGGCTTGCAATGAAGAAGGCACAGATTATGTTTCAAACTGAATGTCCAAACAATGCGGAATTATTGGGGAACATGCAGTCGCCTCACCCAGTGACCGTGAAGAGCCATAGACGTGTGTGTGTGTGTGTGTGTGTGTGTGTGTGTGTGTGTGTGTGTGTGTGTACTGGGCAATTAAAAAAGTAAGAACTAAGACCCAACAAATCAATGTCTACAGATTTATAATGTTTCTTTCCAGATATTTATTTATTTTCTCTTTAGCCACGAAAGAAGCAGCAGCAAACTTGCAAGGAGCAGTTGTTGCCAGAGGGTGAATCATAGCTATATTGATTTGATTATGTAAAAGCTCAGAGGAACCTAAAGCCAGATACAGAAATATCTCATAGCCCCGAACCCTATGGGACACACACTAGTAAAAAAGCAATCTTTATATTGTTCCTGATAAAAGCATCATTAGTTTCCTCATAGTGAAACCATTTCTCTGCTGATACAGTATGGGCTTTTCTTTTTCTCTAGAATCCACTCAGACATAATTAACACTCAGTTACTAGACTTTGGTTTCCCTAGAGTGAGCTGCTCTGGTGGGGTTTTTTTTGGGGGGGGGTGGATGAGTTGGGGAGTGTTAGGATGGGAGGTGGGAGGGAGGGAGGGAGGGAGAGAAAGGGCCTGAGAGAAGAATGGGGTGGGGGAGAAGCAAGAAAGGGACTGACGGGGGAGGAAGAAAAATGAAGAAAAGAGAAAGGAGAGAGAATCCAGGAGAGGCAAAAGGAGAGAGTGAGTGCCGCTGAATCAATCAAACATTTGCCTTATAGGGGATCAAGCTGTACAGTAACCATGTTGTTGTTTGATATGAGTCAGATTCAGAGCGGTGGCACCCTCTTCTGGGCCCTCCGTTCATTCAGACTTTAGTTTCCTGAGTAAGCCATAACCGAACAATCCCTGTCTTTACTCATTTTCTTATATTCTCTCTTTCTCCCTCTCTTTTTCTTTCTCTGTCTGTCTGTCTCTGTCTCTCCTTCTCTACCTCTCTCTCTCTCTCTCTCTCTCTCTCTCTCTCTCTCTCTCTCTCTCTCTCTCTCTCTCTCTCTCTGTATCTCTGTCTCTCTCTCTTTCCCTCTTTCCCTCTCTCTGTATCTCTGTATCTCTCTCTTTTTCTATGTCTCTGATCTCTGTCTGTGTCTGTCTCCTTCCCTCTCTTTCTGTCTCTCTTTTTCTGTCTCTGTGCTGTCTCCCTTCCTCTTTCTCTCTTCTCTCTTTCCCCCTCCCCCCTCCCTTTTCCTCCCCCTCTCCCTCTCTCTCTCCCTATCTCTCCCTCTCCCCCCTCCCATCTCCAGGAAAACCAGCCAGCCAGCCAGGGCTTCACAACAAAGGCAGGAGAGGAGGACACCCCTGCAGACACACAGGTGCTTACAGACAGGGCGGCTCATGGCTTGTCATAAACATCAGTCCTGTACTGTTTCCTTTTTCCCTTCTGCTCACAGGCGGCCCTCTTGAAAAACCCTTGTCTAAACAGTTGTGTGTTTCCAAGGGCAAAGTATGCCTGTGTTTGCTTCTTCCAAACTTAAGGGGCCTTGGAACTGAAAACTGGACAGCCTTCTCTGAGTATTGTTTCCCAGCCAAGTGATGAATTCTTGGGTAGCCTGAAATCCCTGTAGACAAATGCACTGGCCTCCCCTAGTGCCACAGATCTGGGACTAGGTCTTTCGTTTATGCAAGATAGAGGAAAGAATCGATTTCATCCAGTGAAGGTGCTGCAATAGGCAGAGTGATGGATTTTTAAATCGGAGGACCTGAGTGCAATCCTGGTTTTAGCACGGTGTGACTTTGGGCAAGTTACTTCATTTCTTTTTAGCCTCAGCTTTTTCATTTGCAAAACCAGGGAGAATGACTTGAGAAAATAAATGGGATAAATGTATATGTCACCTTATTTTATTCTGATTCATAAACCCCTTTTCGTTTCTCTTGCCTTCTCTTCTTTCTCTTCTGATGCTATTTTCTATATCCATGAATTCAATTATCATTTCAATGGAGATGATTCTCAAATACCTCTTAGATTCCAGTCACCAGTTATTAACTACTTTGCTGGACATTTGTACCTAGATGTCCCACTGACATTTCAAATTCAACTCGTCCCCAAAACTAGAACCCTTAAACTTTCCCCTTAAACTCTTTCCTCCTCCAAATATCCTTTTTCTACAGAGAATATTGTCATCCTCCTGGTCGTACAGTTCATGACCTTAGAGTCCTGCTTGACTCTTCCCTTTCTCTTGTCCCTCTCCCCAATTTCAGATCAATTGCCAAGTCTTTTCTGATTTAGCTCCACAATCTTTTTCAAATTCTTCCTCTTCTTGATCTTTATATAGTGACTGTTCTAGAAGAGCTCCATTGTCATTATCTCCTAACTGGCCTCCCTACTTCCAATCTCCTTTCTCACCAATCTGTCCCTCACACAGCTGCCTAAATAATCCTCCTAACGCAAAGGACCACGTTATTCCCCTGCCCAGAAATGCTATTCCCCTGTGTTAGTGTTTATCCATTTCCTACGATAAAATAAAGCCACCTCAGACAAGCACTTAAGACCATTTATTGTTCCCTTTCCATTCTCTTTCATCATTCTACATTTTAGTCAGTCTGGACTACTAGCTATTACCTGAACCTGACATTCTATCTGCCACTTTTGTCCCTTAGTACGAGGAGCCATTGCCCATACCTTCCATTACTGTGAGAATGTTTGCTGCCCTGAAAGAACTGATTCCTTTGTTGTATTAGACCACCATTTGATGGTAAAGTATCTGGATGTTTGTTTTTCATAACTTGTTTTTCAGTATTAAGAGAAGCATATGCAGAATAAAAATGAATAAACAACATATGTGTGTGTTGGATTAACCAGCTAATGCCCATAGCTAGAACTGGAGGAAACCCATTGGAGGCTCCAGTTCAGCCTTCTGGACTAGGAAACCCAATGGAGGCTCCAGTTCAGCCTTCTCCTGGGCTAGGAAACCCAATGGAGGCTCCAGTTCAGCCTTCTCCTGGGCTAAGAAACCCAATGGAGGCTCCAGTTCAGCTTTCTCCTGGGCTAGGAAATCCAATGGAGGCTCCAGTTCAGCTTTCTCCTGGGCTAGGAAACCCAATGGAGGCTCCAGTTCAGCCTTCTGGACTAGGAAACCCAATGGAGGCTCCAGTTCAGCTTTCTCCTGGGCTAGGAAACCCAATGGAGGCTCCAGTTCAGCTTTCTGGACTAGGAAACCCAATGGAGGCTCCAGTTCAGCCTTCTCCTGGGCTAGGAAACCCAATGGAGGCTCCAGTTCAGCCTTCTCCTGGGCTAGGAAACCCAATGGAGGCTCCAGTTCAGCTTTCTCCTGGGCTAGGAAACCCAATGGAGGCTCCAGTTCAGCTTTCTCCTGGGCTAGGAAATCCAATGGAGGCTCCAGTTCAGCTTTCTCCTGGGCTAGGAAACCCAATGGAGGCTCCAGTTCAGCCTTCTCCTGGGCTAGGAAACCCAATGGAGGCTCCAGTTCAGCTTTCTCCTGGGCTAGGAAACCCAATGGAGGCTCCAGTTCAGCCTTCTCTTGGGTAAGTCTAGTCCTAGTCCTCTGGCTCCCACTCACACCTGAGACATGAGTAACAGCAATGTGCACTCAAGGGTGATGCTGATTGATTTGACAGAGATTTAACTTGCCCGGTGGCCAACTCAGAGGGACACACATGGCCAGATAGAAGGAATCGTCGTTGTTGTGTACTGATAGGACACATGCTTCTTGGGAAGTCCTTGGAAATCAGGTTAGTGGTTTGCTCCTAGTGGAGCTGATGTTTGTATTGTCTAGTAGATGATATAAGCTAAAGTTGCATGCGCTTGATTAGTAAAGCATGACTGCATGCATGAAGAAGTGTAATTCTTATTGGTATTTTCTATAAACTAGTTAGCATACATAACAGTAATTCAGCAGGACACATATACTTTGTATTGGAAAGAGAGATTCCTCAAATTTCTTATCCTTCTTCAGGGGTCTGCCTGAAGTGTCAGATGCTCTGTTAAGTCTTGTGATAGTCTCCCCTTCCCCTAATTGTTATTGTTCTCTCCTCCTTCAAATTATTTATTATTGACTTGGGATTATAGATGTAAAAACAGCCCGCTCTTTCTCTATTTTATAGATGAATACACTGAGGTCTAGAGCAGCTTAGTGACTTATCCAAAGTAGTATTAGTAGTTAGTAGTAGTGCAAGAATTTGAATGAGATCCTTTAACTCCAAACCTATTATTCCTTTCATTGTTTTCTGTACACAGTCTATCCTTTCTTTTATCTTTTGTCTTTGTATTCATAGGACCTAGCTGTCTGCCTTGCTTTATAGTATTGTATTTAATAAATACTCCTTGAGCAGAGGGTCTCTTCTGAATCTCAAATTTCATTATTTTATTATTCCCTTCCCTGTTTTCCATTCCACCTTCATTCTTTTTTTGGAGAAATAACAGTAAACAGATCAGAGTTTACAGAAAGAGAGATTGATGATATGATATAATGTAATATAGTATACTGTGTAGAAGTAGATGGGAATAATCTCCTAAGCATCAACAGGTTCATTTTTGTTACTCAGAATCTTCACAGGGACATAGTTATATGTTTCTGGGCCACTCAGACAAGGAAGAAGACTTGAACTCATCTAAATAATAGGAAGCCTCATTACTTCTAGGTAAAAATAGGCTGCATATGCATATACATACAAATACACACAACCATTTGTCCTATAGATACACAACATATGTACACATACACACAGTTGTTCATCCTTTGTTTTCAAAGAGGATCAGTGCCATGACTGGGAAATATCTTGGACTTGATTGAAAATTGGATTTAAGTGAGGCAGGGTAGAACAAAGTAGTCAGCCTCACTTTCTCTCCCAGTCACTGAAGTTCATAGGCAAGACCAAAATCAAGATGACTGGAAATAGCAGAAAATGGAGTGGATGATCTTGGCATCTTTGGAGACCAAACTCTAAGTGTTTCAGCTCCTTTCATAGATACTGGAACAAATTGTTCTCATTCACCCATTTCTTCACATTGTTGAGGTACTTATCCCACTAACTCACCAATGAGTTTGAGGCTTGTCAGTTACTCAACTTAGTTTAGCCCAAATTCCAAGATGGCTGTACCATGGTGCATGTTCTAGCTTCTTGGTGAGAGTTGGATGATAGCGAGAGAGAGAGAGAGAGAGAGAGAGAGAGAGAGAGAGAGAGAGAAAGAGAGAGAGAGAGAGAGTGAGGATATTTGTATGTATTTTCATATACTACACACCAGGGCACACACATTATCATATATGTAAGTGTGATTAATTATTTCCTACAAATAAATTAATAATAGATTAATAATAAATAAAATTGATTAATTAATAATTCCTTACAAATTAGGATAATACGAACCAGTAATTTAGGAAACCTGTGAATACAGTGAGAGACTGGAAATCATGCCTTTTGAGAATGAGTTAAAGGGATTAGTACATTGAGCTCAGAGAATAGATGACATGGCAGGTATGATCAATGTTTTTCAGAATTCAAAGGACTGTCGTGGAAAAGAGAAATAAGCTTACTGCATAGCCCAGAGCGGGGAACTAGCAGCAACAGGAGGAAGGTGGAGAGAGGCTGATTTCAGCCACCATTTTAGAAAAAGTCTCTTGACAATTAGAGTTATCCCAAAGTGGAAGAGGCTGTCTTGAGGGGTGGTGGGCTCCCCATCACTAGAGGTCTTCGAGCAGAGCGGATGTCCACTTGTCAGGAACATTATAGAGGGGATTGTTGTTCAGGTGTGAGTTGTATTAGTTGGCCTTTGAGATCTCTTGCAGCTCTAAGATGCTGTGATTCTGTGATTCCTCCTGTGTGGCCTTCATCATTAACCACTGAGTATCATTCCAGGGGTTGCTTTCCTGCCAGCAAAGCCACTCAGTATCTGTGTGCCGGCTAACTCAGCCTAGTTGGCAGGTTTATAAAAATCAAACCTGCTGAGAAACCCCAAAGTCAGACAGCCCCAGAGTTAAGGAAGTCAAGTCAATATAAATAATGTAGATATTCCAGGCACTGTGGTGATGTTTTCATCACCTGCATACATAAGTGAGCCTAGCAGCTATTTCACTTTCTCTCATCCTCTTTGTGTACAAAAAGGGGACAATTCTAGGCAGATTGACATAATCTGAAGACTAGTCAAGTCCAGGTATCTTAACTCTGTCTGATCCTATCACTTCTCAATTCTCTGTCATACTGTGGGCCAGAGAAAGCATAATTTTAAAGCATAAACAGGGTCCGCATTGGTTTAATAGAGAACATTTAATAGAGGATTGAAAGAAAGAGCAGCCCAGTAATGAGTGCTGGTTCTGGAATCACAGGGCATAGGTTCAGAGCTGCCTCCAAATACTTACTACCTTTATGACCTCCATTTTCTCATCTGAAAAATAAGTGGTCCCTGATCTATGATTCTTGCTAGCTACATAAACCTGAATAGGATATATCCCTATGTTGAGCCTATTCAGTTTTCTCACTTTAAAATGGGCATAATAATAGATATACTCACTACTTACTTCACAGGCTTCTATGAGGACTAAGGATAGCTTCACTTTCTACACAAAGCATTTCTGCATCCTCCTAGATGCTAGTGCCCATGTCTAGCTACATTTGTGCATATTTTCTCCCCAATAAAAAAAGTTCTTGGAGGGGAGAATCCATTTAACTTTTGTCTCTGGCAAACAATAGAGATTTAGTAAATTCTTAACAAATATTCCGATTCACTTATTCATAGTATAATTAAAATTCTATACATTTGAGCTATTTATTTAGATGATCCTCATACTTTAATTTAATTATATTTTGATCTCTTTTGTTTTCCTTCCTTCCTTTCCTCCTCCTCCTCTTATCTTCATTCTCCCCTTCCTCTCTCTCTCCCTTCTTTTAATCTTCCTCCCTCCCTCTCTCCCTCCCTCCCTCCTTCCCTTCCTTCCTTCTTTCGTTCCTCCCTCCCTCCTTCCCTCCTCCCTCCCTCTCTCCCTTCCTTTCTCCCTCCCTCCCTCCCTTCCCTCCCTCCCTTCCTTCCTTCCTTCCTTCCTTCCCTCCCTCCCTTCCTTCCTTCCTTCCTTCCTTCCTTCCTTCCTTCCTTCCTTCCTTCCTTCCTTCCTCCCTCCCTTCCTTCCTTCCTTCCTTCCTTCCTTCCTTCCTTCCTTCCTTCCTCCCTCCCTTCCTTCCTTCCTTCCTTCCTTCCTTCCTTCCTTCCTCCCTCCCTCCCTTCCTCCCTCCCTCCCTCCCTTCCTTCCTTCCTTCCTCCCTCCCTCCCTCCCTTCCTTCCTTCCTTCCTTCCTTCCTTCCTTCCTTCCTTCCTTCCTTCCTTCCTTCCTTCCTTCCTTCCTTCCTTCCTTCCTTCCTTCCTTCCTTCCTTCCTTCCGTCCTTCCTTCCTTCCTTCCGTCCTCCCTTCCTTCCTTCCTTCTTTCCTTCCCTTTTAAATCAGAATAGTTAACACATAGCTAAATAGACCAGTCTGAATCTCCTTTTTAGTTGTACCCTTCTTCTGGGTGAGAGGTACTAATGAAGAGTGAATACGGCCAGAAGGTGGACTTGTACATATCGAATGCTGAGTCTTGAGTAAATGAAAAATAGATGTGCTTAAAACTCTTGACTCCCTAAGTAAAAGCGTATTATCTAACCCTGGTTGGTCCTGCTACAGCTAGAGACATGAGGAACCCAGGTACTAGCTTTCTCCAGAGGGCAAAGGGGAGAGAACAGGACCTGTGCTTTCCTCTGCTGCTACCCTAAATCCACCTCCTAGTGACAATATACAAAATGCCTCTCCCCAATGCATGAAAAGTCTCAAACCTGGAAATCCTATGCTTAGAAGAAATGTCACCTGAAACAACGCACAACAGCTAGACATAATGGGAATTTCCTTGACTTGCTGGGTGAAGCATTTCTGACCCTGCTCTCATCTTGGAATTCCATAGCCCTAAGGAGAAATTTCTCCCTTCAGTTTGCTTGAAAACAAAATATATATCAAACAACTATCAGGAGCCTGAATAATCAGAAAGCTCAAACAGCAAGTAGGGGCATTCTAATGCTCTTTTATGGTTGGAGAGAAATAAATAATATACATGATCTCAAGGATATATTACAAAAGTCATCCTTCTGAGTATTGCTCAGAGTCAACCCAGATTCACTTAAAATCTGACATTTGGTGAGAACCTTGTAGGTGCCATATACTGTGCGAGATGCTGTGCAAGATCCTTTCTTCCTGGATTTTCCAAGGTGTTGCTGCCTACACAAATGCTTAGACTACAGATTAGAATAAAATGGCCTACTGGAAAGGCCATTCGATTTGGATTAAGAAAATATGGCAGAGAGGTCAAAGAGAATGAAGATGAAAAAAGGCCATTGAATTTAGTAATAAGGATACCATCAATAGTCTTTAAGAGAGCAGTTTCCATAGGAATAGAAACTAGATTGTGAGAGGTTAAGAGACAATGAGTGGATGATGATAGAGAGTAGAGGACTCAGAAACAGATTATTTTCTCAATTTTTTAAAAATATACCTATGTAATATTATATTATGAAAAAATAATTCATATAACCTTTTTTTCCAGGTCATATATTATGTTGAGAATCTGATTTTTTTTAACTAATTTTTGAACGAATGAGGTTGGGCTCACATTTCATGTCTATTAGCTGCTTTTCGGATTCCAACTACGTAAGGTTACCTAATAGGGAATCACTCGTCTCTTCCTAATTCTGAACAAGTTCTGACCTTTCTAATGTAAACAAGGAAGCAATATGAAGCCTTGGAAAGAAAACTGGCATTAGATCTACAAAAGCTTAAGTTCAAGTCCTTGCTCCGCAATTAACCAACTGTGTGACCTTGAAGCAAGGCAACCTACCTCCCTGAACACCAATTTCTTCATCTATAAAATGGCAGAGGGAAGGGATGGCATTGAACTACATCAACTGTAAGGTCTTTTTGCATGCCAACATATTGGGAATCTATGAGTGCTGAAATACTTTTTCCTCTTTGTGGTGAGACTAGGCACAAGGTTCTAGATAAAGAAGATTATATCTAACCAAAGAGACTTCTCTTGTGTCTTCCTCTTACCTGTGTAGAGTTTTAATATCCTGGATCCATAGTCCACATCTTTCATCTGTTCCCATAGAGCCTCTGGAATCCCTCTTCAATATTTGCAGCTTTCTCTCTGACTGGCTCCTGTCTCCCTATTTCTCTGCCTCTGTCTGTCTGTCTATCTGTCTGTCTGTCTGTCTGTGTCTCTCTGCCTCTCTCTGTCTCTGTCTTTCTCTCTCTTTCTCTCTCTCTCCTCTCTCCCTCTTTTCCTCCCTCCCTCTTCCTCTCTGTCTCTCTATCTCTCTCTGTATCTCTCTCCCTCTCTCTTTGACTCTCTGCTCTGTCTGTCTGTCTCATTTGTGAGCTTATAGCCCAAGGCAGCCTTGGAACCCTTGGGCCTTCTGAGCTGTCATCTAATTAATCTACCATAATTCTGGAGTCTTATGTTACCATTTTTACCTATACATAAGTATACATAAATAAATGGATAAATTTTAGGATTTTGTATAAAAGTAACATTTTCCATGTAAGAAATTATTTTGATCAGCTGGCAGATTTTTTAGAGCTAAAATTCCTCAAAGTTGCTAATGTATAATTTAGACTCACATATTTGATAAATATATATCAATTTTTTAAGGAAAAAGGAGTATATATATGTTTGTAAGTATGTAACTTACTACTTGGCATAATCTTCTAAACCACATTATTGCCAACATCTGAAGTTCAATATTTTAGAAGACTAGTTCTAGAAAATTGGGAGTATAGTAGAGTGGATACTGAAGAGAACAGGAAGAAGAAAAACAATCTTTGCAACAAAAGAAAATGTTTAATCCAAAGGAAAGAATCCTTAACTTTCTCACTTTTTCATCTGGGGAGGGTACCTGGGTATATTTAGCCTAAAGAACCAGAGATTATGGGATATGTAATAGTTATCTTCCAATAAAAATAATAATTTATGACCTCAATGTTAGTGCCTTCTTTTTAAGATTATTCTAATTAATTCTGTATATATTTTATTTGTACATAGTTATTTACATGTTGTTTCCCTTATTAGATTGGGAATTCCTTGAGAACAGGGACTATTTTTTGCCTTTTAATACTGTGTCTGCACATAAGCACTTAATATTTATTGTTGTGACTTAGCTAGCATTTCTGTAGTACTCTATAGTTTTCAAAGCACTTTACATGTGTTTTCCTATTTGATCTTCCCAATTACTTTATAAAATAGATGATATCATGATCCCCATGATTTCCAGTCCTTCACTGTATTCACAGGTTTCCCCATTTTATAGGTAAGAAAACTGAGGCTCAAAAATGTTAAACAAGTTGCCCAAGACCATAGAGTTACTGTCTGAGTCAGAATTCAGGTCTTCTTGAACTCCATCAATTTGTCCACTGTGAAACCTAGCTGCTTTGAATATATGAATGTAGAAGAGGGATTTGACTTGATTATATTATATTATATTATATTATATTATATTATATTATATTATATTATATTATATTATATTATATTATATTATATTATATTATATTATATTATATTATATTATATTATATTATGTTATGTTATGTTATGTCATGTCATGTCATGTCATGTCATGTCATATCATATTATATTATATTATACTATATTATATTATATTATATTACACTTGACTTGCAATGGCAGAAATGGAAATGAAATTAGGAGTGGTGGCTTTCCCCTCAGTGGCAACTCTTTTAAACCAAAGGTTAGAGGATCACATTAGGTATGTTGTTGAGCAGCATGGGGCTATAACTCAGTTTTTGGTTTGCTCTAGAGATCCGTGCCAGTTCAGAGATTCCATGATGTGCAAGGTCAGACTACAACAGGAATTTGTGACTTGCCAAGAGTACTCAAAATCACAGAAGGTTTGTTGGTCCATAGAAATATGAATTAAAACAGCTGGAGAGCAAAATTCTCTCTGAAGTCAAATTAAAGTACAATTAAGAAACATTTAATAAAATAAATAGAAATATAATAAAATATAGATAATGTTAATTTGTGGTTTTCCAAGTCAGTTTGCTACCCATTGGGATCTGTTTTTATTTGCATTTAATATCACTGATTTAGTCTAATCCCTTCATTTTATAGATAAGGAACCTGAGGTCCCAGGTTGCTAAGTGACTTGTCCAAGGTGCTCTGACAAATTCATGATTTTGCTGCTCTTCTGCATTGCTTTCTAACTTCATGAGCTACTTTCTGAAAATGCAGGCACTCCAGAAATATGCCATTCATGAGGTTAGTTGGCCCTGGTTGACCATAGAGGACACATGAAGAAGATAGGAAAAGATCTAATACCAAATATTGCCTCTTCATCCCTGGAGCATTTTAGAAATTGTCAATAAGCTTTCATTAAACATTTACTATGTATGAGGCACTGTGCTAAGAAGCCCTGGGGATGTAAGGAAATTCAGTCCTTGCCCTCTGGGAACTCACAACTTAATGGGGAAGTCAGCATGTAAACAACTACCTACAGATAAACTGTGTACAGGATAAATAGGAAATAATCAGCAGAAGGAAAGCACTAGAATTAAGAGGCTTTGGGAAAGGCTTCCAATAGAAGAAGGGATTTTAACTGGAACCTGAAGGAAGCCAGACTCTAGGAGAGAGAAGAAGGACCAGTATTTCATGCATTAGAAACAACCAGGGAATATGCCCCAAATCTGGAGATAGAATGTCTCTTATGAGGAACCTCAAGAAAGTCAGGGTCACTGGAGAGTGTGTGTAAGAAGGGAATGCAAGTTGTAATAAGACTAGAGAGATCAATGAGAGGTGAAAGCAAGGATAGGTTGTGAAGACTTTGGAATGGTGGAGACATGTCCAACATGTCCAATGTCCATGTAGTTTGTTTGTTTTTTCAACCCTTAACCTATCTTAGAATCAATACTATGTATTTTTTCCAAAGCAGAAGAGTGGTAAAAGCTAGGCAATGGGGGTTAAATGACTTTCCCAGGATCCCATAGCTAGGAAATACCTGAGTTAAATTTGAACCCAGGACCTCCTGTCTATAGGCTTGGCTCTCAATCCACTGAACCCCCTAGCTACAACCCCCCTCCCCAAAGTTCATTTTTTAGGTACTGCTCTACTTGGAGGCAGTAGGCTGAATCAAATACTATTTTAAGGTCTCTTCTAGTGCTATGATTTCATCCCATCCTTTTCTCTGCCTCCCCACCAAACCCCAAACACTGTTGCTTTATCAGATGACACTCAGAAATATTGAAATGTGGTTTGAATGTCAAAGGAGCCAGGAAGTTGAGGGAGTCAGTTAAAACTCTTTTCTTAACTCACTGCTTCTTTCCAGGAAACATACTACTTAGGATATATAGATAAATAGCTATAGAGTCATTTAGATCATTTCACTTATCCTTCCCCACTTGTCAAAGCATTTAGCTACTAGGGCAATGAGCCCTATTTAAATGAACAGATACCTTCCTTAGTCATAAACACAGGCTATTCACTGAGCCCTCCTTTGAAGGATTACATTACCTACAATTCAGAGAACTCCCTGCCATGTCAGCTCGGAGTTTCTCCTTATACATCTTCAAACTCAATGGACCACATTTTCTGAAACAGACACCGTCCCTACGCAGGCACAAATCCACCCCTTCATGTGCCTGCTCGTGCTCAGTGTAAGAGGGTCTCAGTACCTGGATGCGGTTAGCATAGCATTTTTCATCTAGGGTTTCTTTTTTTTTTTTAACATTATTTTATTTGGTCGTTTTCATACACATCTAGGGTTTCTAAAGCAACCCATGATTAAATCCCAGACTTCTAAGACAGTTATTTTTAAAAAAGGTCTCTGCCTTGGAGACCAGGCAACTGGGGGAAAGGTGCCTCATTCATTCATTCATTCATTCATTCATTCATTCACTCACTCACTCATTCATTCATTCATTCATTCATTCAAAGAAGCCAGGGGCTTTTATTAAGGACCTTGAGGGGAGAAAGAACTAGAGTGTATAATATTGTGGGAGATGACATTTGCACAAATATAATACAATGGTACAATGAAAAAAGGACAGTTACAGGAGTCTGGCACAATACAAAGAATGCCAGATTTTCAATCAGAAGATCTGGGTTTGAATCTTGGCTTTGCCACTTAATTGCTTTGTTTTTCAAAGGGAAAGGGAATCAGTTCATCCATCAATCAAAGGGAACTCAATTCTTTACTCTGGATTAGTTTCTAGATAGATCAGACAATGCCATTCAGTCATTTTCAGCTGTGTCTGACTCTTTTGTGACTCCATTTGGGGGTTTTGTGGGTAAAGATACTGGACTGGTTTGCCATTTCTTTAGCCATCACATTTTACAGATGAGTAAACTGAGGCAAATATGCTTAATTGACTTGATCAGAGTCAGACAGCTAGGAAGTATCTGAGACTGGATTTGAATTCATGTCATCCTGACTCCTGTGCCACCTACCTGCCCAACAGGGTTGGAAAGGGAAGAAAAAGTGTTTTAATTCCTACCCATAAACCAGAGAACCAAGACCACTAAGTAACAGTTTCTTTCATTTCAGACCCATTTCTCTGGAGTTTCTGAAAAATCTCTTGACAACTAAATCTATAATCTTAAAAATAGTGATGAGTTTTAATCATTTATCTAAGCTAGTCCTAGGACACTGAATGTTCAGGACCTGGGTATGTGTGTAAACATAATATATATATATATATATTTATATATATGTCTCATATGTATATATTCAGTTATATAGAGAGTCATATCTGTAGGCATATGTGTATGTGTCCACCTTTATTTGTATAGGCTCTCTCATTTGATCCTTATAACAACCATGGATGGCAGGTGTTATTTCATCATCTCTATTTTTCATATGAGAAATTAGAAAGATTAAGTGATTTGCATGAGATCTCAAAAAAAAAAAATCAGTGAATGGACAGGATTTGAACTCAGATCTTTCTGACTCTATCCCAAGTCCAATTTCAAGCCATTACACCACCATGCTGCTTTAAGAAAGGACTCTTGCAGGCAAAATCCTGGGGATTTCAGGAAGTAGAAGGGATAGAGGATTACACCCTGGGGTTAGTGGTCAATTTATCCAAAGATAAAGAGGGAAAACATGATTATTCCTGAGTCACTGGAGTTTGAGTCCTTTGGGATTCTTGACTGCAGGATGTGCAACATAAATGCAAGCAGCATGAATCCCAAAGGACTCAAACTCCAGTGACTCAGGAATAATAACTATTAAAGCAGTTAAATGTAAAAACCTATAATGGTAAAGTAGATTATCTTATGAGGCAAAATTTAAAGAATGAAGTTAGATAACAGTTTATTGCCTTTCTTAATAATCTTTAATATTATCAAACCACAGACCCAATTAGAAACTCCTTTTCCAGTTTTTTTCTCAGCCTGCTTCACATCCCTTTGCAATTTTAGGTAAGCTTGGCATCAAAATCCTCTTCAGCTTCACAGAGTACCAAAGACTATTGTCTGCCACATTCATAGGTGGTCTATTTTTTACCTGTTTAAGTTAATTAAAGAGACAAACTTAATTTGTGCTTCCTATCTGTATGACCTTGGGCAAGTCATCTAACTTCTTTGACTTTTCCTATGTGTGAAATAAGGAAGTATAGTTATATGGCCTCAGGTTTTCTTCTAGCTCTAGATACCTAAAACTATAATGTCCTAATCTACTAAGGATTTTGTCTTTCCCTCATTTCCCAGTATTGTGTCTTTCTTTTTCCTAAAGAAAACAATTATGGCAGAGATTATATGGAATAATAGAATTTCAGAATTGGAAAAGCTTCATCAGCCAATTAATCCAACCCAATCTATTTTCACAATGAATCCCCCATTCTCACATAGACAAGTAATCAGCCTTCCTCCATTTGGAGATTTCCAAGAAGGAAAAACTCAAAAGAGCTTGGAGCAGCCCATTCCACTTTTGGACAGCTCTGATAGATGGTTTGGTGATTAGAATGCCAGGTCTGAGTCAGGAAGACTCATCTTCCTAAGTTCAAACCCAGTCTCAAACACTTACTAGCTGTGTGACCCTGGATGAGTCACTTAACCTTATCTACCTTAGTTTCTTCATGTGTTGGAATGAGTTAGAGAAGGAAATGGCACCCCAGTATCCTTGCCAAGAAAACCCTAAATGGGATCATGAAAAGTTGGATATGACTGAAAACAGTTGAATAAGAAGAATAGTTGGGAAGGGTTTCTTGACATTATCAACATTAAAAAACAAACAAACAAACCTTACCTTCCATCTTGGAATCAATACTGTGTATTGGTTCCAAGGCAGAAGAGTGGTAAGGGCTGGGCAATGGGGGTTAAGTGACATGCTCAGGGTCACACAGATGGGAAATGTCTGAGGTCAAATTTGAACCCAGGACCTTCTGTCTCTAGACCTGGCTCTCAATTCACTGAGCTACCTAGTTGCCCCACCCCTTTTTATTTTTAATTTTTAATTTTTTTTTATAAGAAGAATAATTGGGAAGAGTTTCTTGACATTATCAACATTTTCCTATTTATAATTTCTCCCCATTACTTCTGGTTCTGCACTCTAGAATAAAAGAAGACAAGCCTAACCCCTCTTTCATACTATAAGCCTTTAAATACTTGAAAATAGTGATCATGGAGTCCCTAAGTCTTTTCTTCAGGTTAATTATCCCCAGTTTTTTCAGCCGATCCTCCTATGACATGATCTAAAGGACTTTTATTACCCTGATTCCCCTCCTATGGATGATCTCTAATTTGTCAATGCCCTTCTTAAACTGTGGCACCCAGGACATTACCTGGTATTTCAGGTGAGTCCTGACCAAAGTAGAGCTGAAAGGGACTATCACATCTTTTACCTGGAAGCTCTGAGTCTGAGAGAGCAGTCCAAGATCAAATTAGTATTTTTGGTCACAAGATCAGACATTTTTTGGCTCATATTGAGCTTGTGGTCCATTAAAATCCCTGATTTTTTTTTCAGGCAGATTATTATCTAAACTTGTTTCCTTCATCCTGCATTTGTGATGTTTGGTTTTTTGAATGCAAATATAACACTTTGCATTAAATTCCTAATGTATTGCACTTTTATTCATTTGGTCCAGTGCTCAGCCTAACCTATTGAGATCTTTTTGGACCATCTAATGTGCTATCTGGGGCAGCTAGATGGCACTATGGACAGAGTACCTAGCCTGGTGTCAGGAAGACTCATTTTTCTGAGTTCAAATCCAGCCTCGAACACTTACTAGCTGTTATTTAGCCCTATTTGTCTCAGTTTCCCCATATGTAAAATGAACCCAAGTAAGACCTGGCAAACCACTCCAATATCTTTGCCAAAATATGGGGTTATGAAGAGTCGGATATGACTGAAACAATTGTAACCTAATACAAGTAATAAGTGTGGATTTGAACCCAGCTCTGCAGATTCTAAAGTCAATACCTTTCCTTTATGCCATTTTTGTCCCTAGGCAAGTAGGTGATACAGTGTAGACCCAAAGTCAGGAAGACTTGAGTTCAAATCCAACCCTAAACATTTATAGACTGTGTGACCCTAGGGAAGTAATTTTAAATTCTGTGTGCCTCGGTTTCTCCATTTGTAAAATAGGGATAACAATAATAGCACCCCCTCTCAGGGTTGTTGTGAGGATCAAATGAGCAATATCTGTAAAAGCCTTGGCACAGTAGGTGGCACATAGTAGGTACTTAATGAATGCTTGTTTCCTTCTTTCTTTTCCTAGCACATTTCAAATGGCCTCAGATGCAGGCTGCTTCAGGATGAGTGTTCCTCTGAGCCAATTTCTAAAAGTGCTTACATCCCCGCCATGACAAGACTTTTAAGACAGCATTTAAGCAGACTACAACAAAGTCCTAAAACAGAGCCTTAAAGTGTTCCCTTCCCACACGTTCACACAATTCAGTTTTAAGTGGTGTCTATCTTCTCTAGGGTTTCAAGGTTTTCAACCCTGATGACAAGGAACTTATGCCTTCAGCATAAACATTGGGAGGTGACCTCAAAGGAGATAAAATGAAATGGCTGGAGTGAGATCCCTTAGAGCTATCATCAAATATTTGGCTTATGTTGCATATATACATTTTTAAAGCTTTTTTTTTTAAAGTATTCTTTGTATTCGACGATTTTCAGTCCACTGGCTCAGACTTTTTAAGAATTAATAAGGCTTTACAAATTTGCTCTTGTCATCCTCTATAATGGACCTATCCTGCTGCTCACCTGTCCCCACCCACTCAAAATTAAAAAAAAAACCAAAAACCCAAACTATAAATCAGGATCACTGAAATGAAATCCAGTCTCACATCACAGAGCAATGGTTTTATGGGTGAAACGTGGGCTTGCTAATTTCAAGAACAAATTATTTTGCTTTATTTAATGCTATTTAATTTACACACTTTTGACTACAGGAAATTTTTTTAAAAGCACCACCCAAAGACTAATTTGAATGTATTGTGTTTGTTTTTTTGTTTGTTTTTTTCATCCCTCTCTTTCCTAAACCTCCCATGGCATGGGAGAAACTAACTGACAACACACCAGGAAATCCCTTTTTACTCCCTTTCATTTGGGTAAACACAGAAAATCAGTCACATTGCAAAGTTATCTCACTTAGAGTATCAATGATCTTCAATAGAGTTGCCTTATTAGCAGAATAACATTTCTGCCTGACAAGCCTGGAGTCAATATTTAACAGATTTAGGTCATATTTAGCAACAGGATTTTGGAAGAACCTGGCAAATTTAAACTGTGGATGTGAACTAATAGAGGCGATTCAAAGATTACCAAATGAGCATTTTCATAAATATGCATTACTCATAAATATTTGAAGCCGAGAATGAAATGAGCTCCAATATCCTTTGACCATTGTCTAATTAATATGCTTTAGATGGGACAATTCCGAATAAATATTGGATCTCTCTTAAACCATTCTGTTTAAACCAAAACATACAACCAAGCGGTGCATTCCTAGGAAATTCTAAGAAAGAAATAAGGCCAGAAAACTCTTGTCTAGGTCCAGGTTTAAAAATCAGAGCCGCAGACCTTCCTTTGAATCAATATTGTCCTAAAATGCTCACATGTATGACCTGATGTCTGTGAAAAGTAGCACTTCAATTCCCTCCTCCATTGTAGGGAAATGCAACACTTCTGAAAGGGAGGCTGAAAGTATTTCTGATCACATTCTGTCTGAAGGGGCAGAGACAGAACAAAGGGAATGAGTCAGGTCTGTTGGACTTTGGTGTAATGCCATTTGAGAAGCATTGACTATATGCTCTGTTGAGGAGAAAATGCAGGCAGTGCCTTGGCCATAGTGGGTACAAAATAAATGTCTGTTGAACCGAATTGGAGTGGACATCAATGAGGCTTGGCTAAGATATCTCAAAAACTCAGAATCAGTATTAATGATCACTTTATATGGGATAAAGCTTAGGACTGTTATGTTAGGCAGAATCTCAGAAGCAAGTGAGTTGAGGACGTTTAATATTTCAAAAAGGAAGAAAATAAAAAGAATAATATCGATCCATTTTTGACATGAACAATAATATCTTAAGAAACTAATATGTTTCAAATAAGGCATGGTGTGTATCTTAATGGAGCTTACAATGTAACACAGGAAAGAGACAAAAGCAGAAAACTGGAATACACAATAATGCGTGTTAATTCAATTGACAAGTGGTCAAAGGATATGAACAAGCAATTCTCAGATGAAGAAATTAAAACCATCTTTAATCCTATGAAAAAATACTCCAAATCACTATTAATTAGAGAAAAGCCAATTAAAACAACTCTGAGGTACACTTCACAACCAGCAGACTGGCTAATTGACAGAAAAGGAAAATGATAAATGTTGTAGGGAATATGGAAAAAATGGGACACTAATACACTGTTGGTGGAGCTGTGAACTGGTTTACAACCACTTTGGAGAGCAATTTGGAACCATGCACAAAGGGCCACAAAACTTTTGACCCAGTAATACTACTACTAGGTCTGTATCTCAAAGAGAGGAGAAAGGACTACCTGCACAAAAATATGTATAGCAGCTGTTTTTGTAGGGACAAAGAACTGGAAACTGAAAGGATGTCCATCAATTGGGGAATGGCTGAATAAGTTGTGGTATATGATTGTAATGAAAAACCATTGTGTCATAAGAAATGACAAACAAGATGATCACAAAAAAACTGGAAAGACATATATGAAGTGATGAAAAGTGAAGTGATCAGAACCAGGAAAATATCGTACATAGTAACAACAATAAAGTATAATGAGCAACTGTGAATGACTTAACTGACAACTACCATCAGCAATGCAAGGATCCAAGGACTCATGTTGAAAATAGATATTTACTCCCAGAGAAGGAACTGATGGAGTCTGAATGCAGATGGAAGGATACCATTCTTCACTTTATTTCCTCCATGAATTTTTCTCTAGTGCAAACAATGTATCTTTTTCACATTATGGTGAAAATGGAAATATATATTGTATGATAATCCATGTACCATTCATTTAATATTATCTGCTATCTTGGGGATGGGGGAACAGTGGGAGAGAGGGAAAGAACATAAACCACAAAATGACTATCAAAAATTATATCAACATGTAATCTGGAAAGATAAAATTAAATTAAAAGATTAATTAATCTGAATAATAATGCACATTAAGTTTATTAGAAAGGTACAAAACAAAATTTTAAGCAAGGTGAATAGGCAAAATCATTTTCAACCATGGAGACCAGAGAAGACCCCTAGGAAGTAACATCTGTGTGGATTTAAAATGTGAGTAGAAATAACTGAGCTAGGCAGGAGAGAGAAGACATTCTAACACAGGTAAAGGTGTTAAGGGTGATAGAGTAAGAACACAGAAAATAATGGAGTCAATAAGAGATGTACTGGAAAGGTAGGGTGAGAGAAGACTATGAAGATTTTGGAGATATTGGAATGCAAAGCAGAAGATTTTGACCTTTTTTTGGATAAATGATAGGTTTTTTGATCAGACAACTGATAGGATCACATCTACATACAAGGAAGATTATTCTGATGGTGGTCTGAAGAATGACTTGAAGGATTGAGAGAGTGGAAGCCATTAGGAGACTCTCTCCTGCCTAGCTTGTTTATACAGATGTGACCTCCTCCAAGGGGTCTTCTCTGGTCTCCATGGTTGAAAATGATCTTGCCCATTTACCTTGCATTTTTGCCTATGTTCGAAAAACGTAGGTGGGATATAATGATGTCCTGCCCTAGCATGATAACATAGTCCAGAGTTGAAAAAATGCCTTAAGATGGTATACAGTTAAAAATCAGTCTGAACAATGTGAATATTTTGAACAAATAATGATATTGTACACATTCTAAGGCATCTATGCTGTACCTGGAATCAGAAAAAAAAAAAAACCACACCTCATCTTCCTGAGTTCAAATCTGACCTCAGACACTTACTATATGTGACCTTGGGTAAGTCATTTAGTCTGGTTTGCCTTAGTTTCTTCATCTGTAAAATGAGCTGGAGAAGGAAATAGAAAACCACTCCAGTATCCTTGCCCCAAAAACTCTACATGAGGTTACAAAGAGCCAGACATGACCAAAAAATGACTGAACCACACAACAAATTCTATTCTAAGGTGGGTTTATTTTCTAGGGATGTTACCCTAGTGATAATCTTATAAAACTCCATCTCCAATGGTTTCCATAAACCTGAGATTTAGATAGGTCTAGAAACAAGACTACCATGTTATATTTCAAGCATGAATGTTAACATACAATGTCACCTCTTCTGATGGTGCAGAATTTCAATAAGAGATAAAGAAAGATGATTCTGGGGTGATCAACAATGAGAGGTCAGAGATGTCAAACACATGAGGTGGGTCACATACAGCCACCAACACTCCTGAAGGTGGCCAGAACCTGATTAGAATGTATTTGGGAAATAGTTAATAGAAGAAAAATACAATAAAACACAGATAATGTTAATATGTAGTTTTCTAAATTGGTATGCCACCATAAGAATCCTTATGAATAGTTTAGTTGGCCTCTTTTGTATTTGAGTTTGACACCATTGCTCTTGACCAGGACTTCTTAATCTTTTTTGTCATGAACCCCTTTGACAGTCTGGTGAATCCTATGGAACCCTCAGAATAATTAAAAAATAATAATTTTATTTATTTTTAAAATATTTTTCCATGGTTACATGATTTATGTTCCCTTCCTCCCCTCTTCCCTCTCCCCTGCCAGAGCTGACAAGAAATTCCACTGGGTTAAACATGTATTATCATTCATAATCTATTTCCATATTATTCATTTTTGTAATAGAGTAATCTTTTAAAACAACCCCCAAATCATATACCCATATAAACAATTGAGAAATCATATGTTTTCTTCTAGATTTCTACTCCCATAGTTTCATGGAGAATATTTTGATATCACTTTTGCATTATTATTTTTCAGTGTATGCTTATACAGTTGTTCCTTTCAAAGACATTATATTTTAGGGCATTCTCTAGATATGGATAGCATTCTTTCTTATAAGTCCCTCAGAGTTGTCGTGGATCATTGGATTGCTTTTAGTAGCAAAGTAAATTACATTTGATTGTCCCACAGTGTTTTAGTTTTTGTGTACTATGTTCTCCTGGTTCTGCTCATTTCACTCTCCATCAGTTCATGGAGATTTTTATAATTCTTATAGAAATCAAGTAGAATCACTTTTAAATATAAAAAACACACAGGATTACAACAGAAAATGATTAAATTGAAATAGATATTAAAACAGTTTTAAAGAAGTTCACAAACTCCAAGCTAAAAAAACCCTGAAGGTCTAGACCAGTGATGGTGAAATTATGGCACTGGTGCCAAAGATGGCACACAAAGCACTCTCCGTGGGCACCCAACCACCCTCCCTTCCTCCCTCCCTCTCCCCCCCCCAGAGTTCATTGCTAGAAAGGCAGAGGGACCCCATTGAAGCTGCTGCCTTCCTCCTTTCTACACTTGCTGAGGACATTTCTCACTTCACCTGGTTTTCTCCCTCCCCTGTGTGGGGTAAAGGTGGGTTTTCTCCCTCCCCTGTGTGTGGTAAAGGTGGGGAAGGGTATTCCTGGAACTGGGTGATAGGGAGGGGTACAACACTCAGTCTGAGTGTGTGTGTGGGGTGTTGACACTCCCTCTCTAAAAGGTTCACTATCACTGGTCTAGATCCATCTCTCTACCTCTGACACTATATAGCCAGGTTTAACCTGGATTTGCAAGAAATTGGTGTTTCCAAATCATAGAATGGGTTTTTAAAATACAATACATGAATTATCTTCCTCACGTCACCTGAATTCTCATTCTTTCTGAATCTCTAACCTTCTGGTTGACTTACATTCTTATTTCCTAATGGAAATACAAAAGATGCCAGAAATTTGTGGTGAGTGATATTAGTATTTTACTCAGTTATACCTGAAGCTTTCTTTTGAGATTTTCTCACAGTTCATGGTGAACCTGATGGAACTTAAGCTGAACAAGCCACAATGAGGCAAAAAGGGAGGTAAGACTTGAGAGGAAAGTCTAGAAGTTAAAGGACCTGATTACTAAATTCACTTCACTAAGATTTGTGATTCTCCATGCTTTTTTTATTCTCTTCTTTTTCTCCAGTCTCTTTTTGCTAGACTTCCTCTGTTATTGTCTCTTTTACAACTTATCATCATGTTCTCTTCTTCCTTTTTCTCTTTTCTTCTTCTTCTTCTTCTTCTTCTTCTTCTTCTTCTTCTTCTTCTTCTTCTTCTTCTTCTTCTTCTTCTTCTTCTTCTTCTTCTTCTTCTTCTTCTTCTTCTTCTTCTTCTTCTTCCTCATCCTCCTCTTCCTTCTCTTCTTCTCTGCCTCTGCTTCTCTCTTTTTCTATGTATGCCTCTCTTCTCTTCTCTCTCTAAAAAAAAGGAATGAGACTGAAGAATGGATTAGAAAGATCCCAAAGTCATATTGTTGATCTTAACAGGTTGTAATTTTTCTTCTAAAATATATCTAGTACAAACTTAGTTCAGTCTCAGAAAGAGATTGATGAGGAAAATTATGAAGAAAATAGAGTTAATAAAATACAATAACATTTAAATTAGAAAGGAAAGAAATATAAAAATAAAGTTCCATGGAGAATATTTTGATATCACTTTGCATTATTTTTTCCAGTGTATGCTTATACAGTCATTCCTTTCAAAGAGATTATATTTTAGGGGAACAGCCCATATTTGAGGGTAGCCAATATGCAGACCAATGTGGTGCATTCCTATTTTGTGGATAAAAGAGTAGAAGTTGGGCTCCTAGACAGCAGATCTGGTACTTCTCACCCACACAACATCACCCGACACTAAATTAAAATTGGATCATTCTATATATGGTCAATGTGTATGCTGCATTCTAGGCTGAAGAACCCAATTTCCCAGCCACCTCTTGGTGCTTAGTCACTCTGTTCCCCTAGGAGTCTATCTCTAGACTGGCCATTAAGCCCCAGACTACATCCCCACAGGAAATTAAGCAGAAGCTACATTAAATTGTTGAAAGATACCAAGGTATTCATGGAGGGATGTCAAATCTTTTCAGGACAAACTATCTTAACATTTACCAGTGTCAGCTCTTCGGAAGGAAACTATCAGGAACATTTCTTCAGAGTTCACAAATAGAAACCAAATCATGCATGCAAAGGTCCTTCCCTTTCTGTTTCCTCTTAGTTCAGTCCTAAGCAGGTATCCTACCAAACTGGTTCCTTAGAAATCCTCTGGGCATTGCCTCCCTCACCAGGATGATGATAATGATGATGGGTGACTGATATTTGTGTGGTGCTTCGAGATTTACAAAATGTTTCACATGTATTATTGCATTTAAATCTCAGAACAACTCTATGAGGTAGGCACCATAGATTTATTTCCCTCTTTTTACAGATGAGGAAACTGGGGGCTCAGAGAGGCTAAGGAACTTGCCTATGGTTACCCAGCCAGTAAGAGTCAGAGGCAAGATTTCAACCAAGGTCATCCTGACTTTAATCGTAGCACTTGATCTACTTCTTCATGCCAAAATTTTGTGATGATTTACTGGATGAGATTTGGCTGCTGAGGAACCAGAGTCCAATTCCCCAGGCTATAGGACAAAGACTCCTTTCCTAACTCCAAAATTTACTAGCTGTGTGACCACAGGCCACCTCCCTGAGCCTTTGCCTTACTAAGTCTCAGTTTTCTCTTCCATAAAATAGAGATTTCTTGCAATAACTACCTCCCAGGGAAACCTGAAAATAAAAATGTTAAATTACTCTAGAAATGTGAGTAATTGATATGATTATTCCTACGTAGAGGGTATTTCTTTTTTTTGTAATATTGCTGGTCTACTTATCAGCATGGTGTAAGGCACAACAAACGATCATCTGCCCCATGAATAAAAAAAGGGTGTTACAGAGCATGTTGCAATAAGTATTATTGTTGTTAATAATACATTAAATAGAAGAACAAGGACCTGTGCAAAGAAACAATCATAAAAGCCCCCAAACCAAATGAAAATTAACTTTGAACCTTTGCACTCTCCCGTAGATCACATTCATACAACCAATTAAAAAGGCATGTCATCTTGTTTGGAAAATATCTATTGATTTCCCAGTTCATCAGATCAGGTTGATGTGTCTTTCAATGCCTCCTGTGACATCATCAATATTTTTCTATTTAGAATAATGACTTATTTTATATGCCAACAGCTATAAAAAGAACCCACCTATATATATTTCTACCGACATGCGCTTAAGAGCCATCTAGGTCTCCCTCCTTAACATATGATATTGGTAATCCAACATAGAAGAAATGTTTTGGTCTTGTCATGAGACTCATTTATACACCACAGTAAATTTGTTTCATTTACAAACCAACTACTAAATCATATTTTCTCTATTAGAGGCTGATACTCTCTGCTGCATTTGATGGCCAAATTACATTCATTTTTCTTTTACAGTATGGAATCTGCACTTTAGAAATAACCTACCCAGGCTCCTATTCCTTTTCTTCACATTTTTTTGTGCTTCCTTGCCTCTCACATTCTCCTCCAGATCTCTGTCTTAGAAATAGACTCTAGCTAGTACATGCACATTCTTATTGGCGCTGAACATAGATGTCAGAGGATAAAAGTTTAAGTCCCAGCTTTGGACCTGTATGACCTTGGGAAAGTTTTATAAGTTCTCCAAGCTCAGTTCACTTACCTGGAAAATGAGGGCATTGGACTAAGTGACCTCCAGGTCTTCTTCCACCTCTACAGCAATGATTCCATGACTCATACATTGAGTGTCCAACTATCATTAAGACATGGAGAGAAACTGGGAGAATTTGCCTTTCTGCACTGTGGAATGAATGTTGCTGTGACCAAAGAAACCAGAAGGGAACTCCTGTTGGTTTCTTCTTACAGAGATTTTTTTTCCTAAGTCAAAAATGTATATACTTAGCTCTAGAGTCCTTTCTAGGAAAAATTGAGAAAAATCATCTACATTTTCCTTTATAGCAAAACTTTAGGCATCCCTTGTGTGCTCCAGGTCCACCAGCTATGATATTTCATTAAGTTCTATCCTGTACTATAGATCCATCATACTCTGAACCTTTTCATGTCTTCCATCATCAACCCAAATTGATTTTTTCTGTGTCTCATTCTGTAGATTTCTAGACATCTAGGTGTGTTTCAGAGAATGCATTAAAAATACCCTTACTTTCTGTCTTGGAATCAATACTAAATATTTGTTCCAAGGCAGAAGAGTGGTAAAGGCTAGGCAATTGAAGTTAAGTAACTTGGCCAGGGTCAGACAACTAGGAAGTGTTGGAAGTTAGATTTGAACCCAGGTCCTCCAACCCTGATTCCCTATCCACTGAACTACCTAACTGCCTCTACAGAATGCATTTAGATTTAGTGTGATAGTGATAGATAGATTAGAGCTTATAGACACTTTAAGGCTCATCTAGTCTAGCTCTGGAATTGTGCAGATGAAGAAATTGAGGTCCCAGGAATCAAGTGACTTAGTGCCCAAGGTCACACAGCAAGGACTTGATCTCCGGGATTAAAATTTCCAATCCCATGCTGAGGTGAATCCTTCTGGAAATGATGAAGCTTTAATCCTAAAGCAGGAGTTTTTCACCTTGAGCAATCTGGACCTGGAACCAGAAAAACCTAAATTTAAATCCAGCTTCCAAACACTTAGCTGCTGTGTGATCCTGAGTAAGTCATTTGATGGGTGTATGGGGTACTCTGGGAGGACTAAAACTCCTGGGGTGGGAGCTGGCTGAGTCATTTTCAGGGTTTCTCATCCACCAATGGTGTCCACCTTTTACCCAACTTTTGCTTGCGACTCCAAGAAATTGCAGCAGGTGCATTGGTCTCTCCCCAGTAAAAGCATCTCTGCAGATGAGCTAAACTAGAGTGAAGGTAATCAACCAGCCTCCAACCATGGGTGTATTAGGGGGATGTCTACCCCAAAGAAGATTTTTCTGGTAGATTGGCAAATGAGAAAAATGTGTTCCAATGGCCACGAAGGCAATGGAAATAAGCACTGAGGAGCATTTGGAGCTTGGGTAGACTTGGAAGTACATCCACACATTCTGAGCCAGCACCAGTCATCCTGAATTTTGTCTTGCCACTGGACTTTGATAGCTCTGGATGACAGAATAAGGCTGACGACTATGTGCAACTCTGCCTCACTTAAATCTAATTCACTCACAAATCAAAACTTCACCTTCATTATGCTATTGGTCCTCTTTGAAAATGAAGAACTAATAATAAGTCATTTGAACTCTGCCTCAGTCTCCTCATCTAAAGAATGAGGGTAATAATAGCATCCACTGTTGTAAGGATAAAATGAGTTCATATTTATAAGTGCTTTGCAAACCTTAAAGTTCCGTATAAATGTTACCTATTACAATTAAATGCACAAAATACATAAGATTAAAAAGGAAACTAATTTTACTGAAATGTAATAATCCAAAAAATTTTAGTTCATAAACTCTAGTCCTGAAGATTAACTCCAGAGTATACTGCCTGAAATCAGATAAGATCTGTGTTTGAATTCTTGACTGTAACTTAAATCTGTGTGACCTGGGCAAATCACTTAACTTGTCCAAGCCTCAAATTCATATTCTGTAAAATTAGTGACTTGGGTTAGAGCAGGAGTTCTCAGTCTTTTTTGTGTCATAGATCCCTTTGGCAGTGTGTAGACCCATTGTCAGAACAGAATTTTAATACCTCACAGAAATGAGAGAAAGTTAGAATAATGATGTGATTTTTTTCCCCATTGAAATTCAAAGACCCTCTAAAATTTGTCCACAGAGTTCTTGGGGAGGGGGTTCCTAGGTCTCAGGTTCAGAACTTTTGAACTAGATGACCTGGAAAGTCCCTCTAGCTTAATATCCTGAGAAGGGAGATAATGGGTGTGGTGTTAAATGTGTCACTTGTGGTCATTCAACTTCTATAGGTGGGTCCCTAGACACATATCCCTAAGATAATGCTGAGATTTGCAAACATGATACTACTTAGGAGGATATTTGGATGGGAGATGGCCTTGAAATTATCCCAGGAGGACATTACTCAGCCTTCTACAGAGAGGGCCAGCCAAGCTTCCCTAAAATAAAGTTGATTCTTTTCACTCTTAAAACTATAACTATGGTTATAATCCGAGTACCAGTCCCAGTTTGAGGAATAGAATGAACTATTTATATGCCCTGGAAATACAGTAGATGAGTTATTAATCACAGTTCCCCAAGGGATTAACTGGAATCTGGCATCATGAGGGATCTCCTCCAGGAGCTGGCAATTAAGCTGGTTTGATGACAGACCTGATATACTTTTCCACCGATTCTCTCTTCCTTTTGCCAGTTTCTCCACCCATTTTTCCCTCCTCTCTCCAAAACTCAGCAGTGTCACCAATTTCATACTTCCCCTGTAAAACAAGTCCAGGCTGGCTGTTTTCTTTTTTGTTAATGAAGATGGGCAAATGAACCTGAAATTCTGAGACCTCGGAAAAGGTATCAGGTTGAACTTGCTTTCTCGTATCAACTGTATTCCCTCACTGTTAGAGCTGTCCCAAATTAGGGGAGCTTCAAATTCATAAACACCATCCATGACATTACTTGAATGGCCAATAAAAGTCATTCTCAGCTAAACTAATAGGAGAAAAAGACACAGACCTGGGCTTCTTCTGGCTCAGGTCGGGGAAACACAAAACATACACAAAGACAAATTCTGTCTCTGCAAAATATCTGCCCCCTTTTCTCTTCTTTCTATTCTCCATGTATGACCTTAGTACAAAACTTCAATTCCATCTGCCAGGATTGTTGCAGTCAAAATAATTCATCTTCTGCATAGGTCCTGTAATATCTTCTCTTGCAATAGTCTCCTCTGCTCACAAATCGCTGGTGGCTCCTTGTCTACCTAATAAAGTTCAGACTCTTCTGCCTGGATATTCAAATCTGATACAATCTGGCACCATCCTACCTCGGCACATATTGGTAAATGTTTAAGAATCAGCTTCTCCAGGACTTCACCTTCTTCATCTCTTCTTCCTGTTTTCTAGGAATTCCTTTAAGATTAAGCTCAACAAGAGAAGTCCCAGGCCCTCACTATCGAATGTGTTCTTTGAGATTCCCTCTACTTACCCATTTATACTTTTATATCTTGAATGGTGATAGTTGTTTATATGTTATCTTCCCCAGTAGAATGTGAGTTCTTTAAGGGAAAACGTTGTGTTTGGGGCTTTTTTAAAGTGTAGTGTCTGGCACCTAGTAAACAAATGTAGCAGTCCACCCTTAGCTATGGGCAAGGGAAACAGTTAGTATGTACAGATTGTCTTAGAAGAGAGCATGCTCAGTCTTGAGCATGATCAGTCTTGCCCTTGGCTAGGAAAGCCTCTGACCCTTGACCCCAGCTTCCCACAGGTTAGGCAGGAAAACAGGTTTCTTTGTGCTCATCTGGCTAAGAGAAACCACACCTATACCTTGTCGTTAACCAATGATAATCATCCCTATGCATTGTAAATCTACCACTTGTATCATAAGAAATACTACTATCAACAAGGGTATAGACCTTGGTATGATTCTCCAAAGAGTAGGAGATAGAAAACTTTCATTCATAGCATAGATCTGATACCTCTGACAACAAACATGAGGTGCTAAGCAGAAAATGCTGCACAGGCATGTTTAATGGACAGACAATCCTGATGTTACTCTCAAGAAAGGATGAGAGATCAGGCAAAAGACACTAGGAAATCTTTAATCAGGAACCTGAGTTATTGTAAAAGATCATTGACATCCAGACAAAGCTTATGTTACTGACAATACCTGGATGGACATTACGGGCTGACCACCACAGGTGTAGTTAAGTGTTAATACCATTGTTAACCATGACTCCTGATATCCTGTCTTTGTGGGTACTATCTTGATAGGAACAATTTCTTGCTCTCTCCCAACAGTCCCAGAATTCAGACGGCTGCTGGATTCGGGGTCTATTGGCTTCCCTTTCATATACTGGAAAAAGTTCTGGTATATGGAAGTAAGACCTCAGGAGCACACTGAGGACTCTGGGTTTGGCAATTTCTGTGGGTGTGCAGTCATTGTCTCTCCTAGGTGGAACAAATTATATTACACAAATACATGGTTTTTACCTTTTGGAGTATGTATTGAAAACATGACACAATAGGCACAGATAAGCTTGTAGAAAAAGCACATTGAATATTATGCATTGACAACTAGGAATGAAAAAGCTATGTCAAATTCTATAGGTACAAGAAACTGTAGAAATTGTTTCCACATGAAAAACAACTTAAGCTTCTATTTACCTAAACATTGGTTTGGTAGAATGAATTTTGCAAATATTGGTAATGTTATATGCTTGGTTATCATATTGATGGGTTTATTTATACAAGCAGAGACGTAAATAAGGATGATATAAGAAATATGCAGTCAGAACTTGAAATATTACTTCATTATCATTATCATGGTTATTTAAGCTACAAATCAGAATGTAAAGTGTATGGGAATATTGGTAGTTGTTAAAAATTGTACTGTGATTGTTGTATTAATGTTTTTGCAAGGCCTTTAATGGTGCAAAATTATGTTCATATACAAGGCAAATTTTGATCTATTTAGATCAGGAATTAGAAATCATTTGGAATGTAAGTTCTGATATTACACATTGGCTCAGTTTCAAACATACCACATAAACAGTGAGCCAAGAGTCTAGAATTCTGTATTAATTTTGTGATCATGTTCCCAGGATCATTTTCTAAGATCATATGATATGTTATATACATGGTCCTCCAGAATTGTTCAGAGAGGATGTTTTTCTTTGAAGGGATCTCTCCCAACACACAAACAAAAGAAAAGGGAGAAGAATCTTATAGATATCAGTATTTTCATTTGAGAGAACACTTTTGATTCATTTTCAAGTATTCAACTTTGATTTTTCTTTTGCACAATTATTGCCAGAATTTTAAGTACAAGGAAAGTACTGTTGATGCTCTGATCCAGAACTACAAAGGTGCAAGTATGTTACTGTTTCAGCCACATGGAAGTATGAGACTATGTGAACATGACAGTATTTGTTAATTTTCAGATGACTATTCTGGAGGGTGATGTCTGATTGCATGTAAGGGGAATCATAATGAATCTTTCATTATGGACCAGACAGCCTTAGTCACGATTATACATTTTCCATATGAAATGGATGTTTGAGGTTGGGAAATGCAGAGACATGGCGCACTGACGCTCTCAGTCGCTGGATGTCCTGGCATCTAGCTACCAACCAGTTTCCTATGTGGCAGGCATATGGAAGTGAGCACGGATAGATCCCTAAGATGCAATATCAGTATGAGAGAGAGGAAGGACTTATCCTTCATCTCCAGAGATAGTATTTTGCTAACTGTTGAAAAGACTAACTTCTGATAGTCCAGACTGTGAAAGGTGGCATGTCTGATTATTGTACCTGTCATGTGAGCCATAGAATTCTATCTCATTAAGCCAGGATCAGTAGAGTGAAAATTATTTTCTTAATAATTTGATATCTACCAAGACTGTTACATTGATTTTGATATGCAGACAGGTAGATAGAAAGATCAGTTTGGGTATTTTTTAAGATTGATCACTGAATCAGTTTATGTTGATGTTCACACTTGATTGTTATATCTGAGTTCTCCAATCTGGTTTGGTTTTTCATCTCTGTATCCAAATATGATTATGCACGAGTGTTTGTATTTGTTAATGCTATAATGTTGTTACATTTTGATATTGCACTACTTATTGTTATATTAAACAAAAAAGGGGAGATGTAGCAGTCCACCCCTAGCTACAGCCAAGGGAAACAGTTAGTATGTACAGATTGTCTTAGAAGAGAGCATGCTCAGTCTTGCCCCTGGCTAGGAAAGCCTCTGACCCTTGACCCCAGCTTCCCACAGGTTAGGTGGGAAAACAGGTTTCTTTGTGCTCACCTGGCTAAGAGAAACCACACCTATACCTTGTCGTTAACCAATGATAATCATCCCTATGTATTGTGTATATTTGCATATCAAAGAGATTAAATACAGCTACAGCAAGCTCCGCCTTCTCTCTTCCTCTTGGATCTCAGCTCCCACTGATGTCTGTCCTTGCTGGAGCTTGGCTTTAATTCCATTCCTTCTCCATCTCTCTCACCTGGGACCTGGCCTTCGGCCAGGCACTTTCTTTTCTCTATCATCTCTCCAACCTGTGTGGTATTAAGTTTGGATCTTTGGATGGGTACAAGCCTTCTAAGTAGTCCACTGATCGGAGTTTTGCTGTGGCTCATTGATAATTAATAAGGCCTGCATTTCTGACTCATTCCTGCTACCTCATATCTCTAATTCGGCTCTGCCACCCCCCTTGCGGTATCCAAAACTTCTATCCTTCCTCTATCTCCCTACCTCAAAGCTTCTCTTATCTCAGGAAGCTTTAACAAAAAATGCCTATTTGACTAGTTGAGTGACTGAATGAATGAAAAGTATTTTCTGTGCTAAATGCTGAGGATACAAATAGACAGGTAAGATAGCTCCTGCTCTCAAGGAGCTCACATTCCAACAGAGGAGAAAACACATAGCACATATTGAAGATTTAAGTGACAAGTGAGAAGAAAAGGTTTGATGGTCCACAGGGTCGAGAGGCAAAGCAGATAGTTGTACTTTTCAGTTGTTTTTCAATTATATCCAACTCTTTGTGGCTTCATTTGGGGTTTTCTTGGCAAAGATACTGAAATGGTTTGCCATTTCCCTCTCCTCATTTGAAAGATGAGGAAACTGAGGCAAACTGGGTTAAGTGAGTGTCTGAGACCAGATTTAAACTCAGGAAGATAAGTATTACTGACTGCAGTCATGGTATTCTATTGCCTCTAGAAAAGGTGCTTCTTTAACGTCCTAACCATTTCTAAAGTTGAACATTTGACAATGTCAAGGGTGTTGGTGGGGAAAACTTTCTTCTCTGTATCTTAAGTAACTATGGTTGTAGCACCTGGAGATGTAGGTGCTTCTTCCTTTGATGTCAGAAAGGGCTTGACTAGAAGCAGAATTGGTAGTCTGGGGGCACAGGGTGGGTAAGTGCTGCCACTTCTGGGTTTCTTGAAGTGCAATTATAAAGAATTTAAAAGTCAAACAGAGAAGTTTATATTTAATCCTAGAGGTAATAGGAAGCCACTGGGGTTTACTGAATGAGAGAGTTTTGTAGGCAGCAGGGAAGAAACCAGTAGATGGGGAGAGATTCAAGATTAAAGAGGATCAGGTCCACTCTTTTAGGTTGCTTGGAGGTTCCAAGGTGCATTGAAAAAAGATTCAGTAACAAATGGCCATGATGGTACCTAGGTTTGATGAACTAATTAGTGATGGGACAATGAGTAAGGGAATTGATGAAGAGGGTATTAATTAAATAATATCACCAATTTAATCTTTCCTCTTTTCTTATATTTCCCTGTGGCTACTAAGTTAATCCAGGTTTGTGTACAATAATGGGAGAACTGGCCCAAATCTTATGCATTTGCTAAATGCCTACTACATGTAAATCACTGTGCCAAATGCTAGGGGTTGAAGAATAAATTAGCCCCTGGTATTAAGGGGACTATTGAAGAAATGTAGGATATGAAGCCAAAAAAGAATAAAGATGCCACATTTCATAATCTTGACCTGAGCTGGATGATACTCTATCCTCATATCCTTGAAGGGGTCAATTAACTTTTGCTTAAAAACATCCAGTAAGGTGGAGCCCACTATCACCACAGACCATACATTATACTTTTTCCCATACCTAATTGTTAGAAAGTGTGTCCTTTGATGGGGTTTCATTTCTGAGGTCTGAATTTTTTTAAAGAGACTTATTTAATTATTAATCCCAAAGGCATTCCTTTTGCCTTAATATTAAAAAGGGAGGAAAAAATTTTCTTTAGTGGTATATAACACAATTCACAGATAAGAGTATTTATTTGTCAATATTCTATTTGAGATATTGTTATTACTTTTGATTTTCTAACATGATTATCTTTGGTTCCCAAATCAGGCCAATTTACTTATTTTTCAATGAAAATATGGATGAATTCTAATGCCTACTTTAACTTGTTCACATGTATCATAAAGCAACTCTTGTATATATGTTTTCCCACTTGCAGACTTTTGTTATATTTTTAGTAGGAAGTTCTTCTGTTCTCTTCTAAATCAACTATTAAGCTAAATTGCTTTCCAAGTAGTTTTCAACATAGAGATATATGCATTTCCACAGTCATATTGACTGATAAGCATTGTAGAATACTGGATAGTGTTCAATTTAATTGTGGTTGGACTATGAATATATAATAGGTGTCACCAGGGATTTAAATTTCTAAATCCCAAATGAATTACTAAAGTAAAATGAATTTATGGTAGTTTATTTACAATAGAGGGAAGATATTAAGGAATGGGACAGAGAGAGAGAGAAAACTCTGGCTTCCTCTGAGCCAGTTAGAAATTTCTAAGCCTCAGCCAGGGGAAGAGAGTCTCAAGACGATGGGCCTTTCCTGGAGGCTTTAGGCCTCCAGAAAGGCGGGATCACTAAGTCAGCCTTCCACTCACCAACAATGACCCTCTAAATGAAAAGAAGTCTGGGTGTCTGTCTTCTGGTCTCTCCTCAAGTGTCTGTCTCCAGTCTCTCCTCTGAGTCCAACTCTGAGTCAGAGATCCTTCATCCAACCTGAAACTTGAATAGAGTATTGAATCCAATCGAATATCTTCTGGCCTCTGATCCTCTTTTTAAAGATCTTTTTCTCTTGTGTCACCTCCCCTAAATTTCACATCTACCAATCACAGAAGATGCTTTTCTCCAGGACTACCTACTCTTTAGTTCACATCTTCTTTGGTTAGATTATATCTTTTTGGGTTGCTTAACACCTTTTTTCGCTAGTTCACCTTTTGAAGTTACTTAACACCTTTTTGTAGTTAAAATGGGTAGATCTACTTAAAATACTGAGGTATTCTTTTGGGGATGAAAATCTAAAAATAGATTGTGGATTACAATTCAATCTTCCCAATAAAGAAAGAGCTAAGTACCTTCATTGTTACAATCAAGGGATTACAACTTAATCATTGCAATAAACAAAGAACTAAGTATCTTCATTGTTATAATCAGGATATAGCTAAATCCAATCTTCACAATCCCTCTAATGATCATTGGGAGACTAGTCTCCCCATTGATCATTTAACATAATCATCTTTTAGCCCTAAAACTTTTCTAACTACAGATGTATACAATTTTTCACTTTCTAAGAGGAAGTTACAATAGTAAGAGAAATAGAAAAGAGAGAAAGCAAAACCAATGTTTTGCTAGGCCCATTGACAAAAAAGCCAAATTAGGGGGCAGTCCCCTTTGGCATGAAAATGTACATTCACAATAAATGTTCAATCCCCTTTTTGTTTAATCAATTGCACCCAAAAGTCCATTCTGGATCTTCTTGATACAGTGTAGGTTTCTGCAAGCATTTTTTTCGAAGAGTTAATTCGTCTGGATTCAAGGAGTTAGCAAATTTCTTTTCCTGAAATTCTTCTCAAACAAAATTTTAAATATTGGATTTTTATATATAAAAATACAATACAATCCCCCCTGAAGAGGGTGTTTATCAACAAGATTAGCTCAAAATGGTTGAGTTATGGGTATATGAGTTAATTGTAAAAAATCAAAAACATAAAGGAAAAATAAATAGATGGAAGAAAAAATTAAACTTTGAGAGAAAAACAATTCAAAATGTAGAATCAAAATATCAAAAACTATTTACATAAAATTTCTAAACAAAGGGAATAAATTCATAACAGGCACTTGTATTAGGGTCCAATTAAAGTAATTTTTATCTCCTACAAATCTATAAGGGGAAAAATGCAGTAATGTTGTATTTACTCATTATAATTCAGGACTACAGGAAATTGTCATATCTTAAGAGAGAAACTAGATTTTTTTTGTAAAAATGGAAGTGTCATCTCCTGGTCTGATATTTCATTATTTCTCAGGGATAGGGGAGCCAGACTAGTCAATTGTTAGGTACTTTCATAGAAAGTATTTTACAAGGAGTATGGTTCAAGGAGTCCTGTGTCTTAACATATGTCAAGCACCACAACCTCGACTAGATTCAAGTCCTTTCATATTGGCATAGAAGTTTACCAATCCCACACAGATTGGTTTCTTTTGATCTGTGTGCTCTTTTGGCACTTTTCAGGTTAAATATGTGCTTCTATGGCACTATGTAGATAATGTCTGTGCTCCTCTTTGATCCCATTTTCTAGAATCAGAAATAATCATAAATCACAGACCCATAACATTTATCAATAAATGGCAGGTTTCCATAGTCTAAAGCTTTTGGGGTATACATTTTTTTTTGCTAAGCAAATGGATATCTTAGCTTATTGCAAAAATCAAAAATAGTTAAAAGAAAATCTTTTCAATACAATTACATGTGCTTCAAATGCAAAAAAGTGAGAGAAAGAAAAGGAATAAAATATTGTATGGCACAAATAAAGTGCAATAAAATAGTATAGCTCCACAAGTCTTATCATAATCAATAGTTAAATACTATCAACATAGTGAATTATTCATTATCAACAGAGGGTACTCATTTTACATGGCTACAGTAAATCCATGAGTCCCTCTCCCCAATTTTAATAGCTGTTGGTGTAGTTAATAGGATTTGGAATGGTCCATAATAAGCAGGTTCAGTCGACCCAGTACATTTGATACACATATATACTTTATATATACACTATCACCTGGGTTTAAATCATTAAGCAAGGAGTCTATGAGGCCTGCTTGAACAGCAGCTCCAGAGTCATGGAGTTCTCACTCTTTTATTTGTAATTGTCTGATATATGTAGTTGTATTCCCTCCTAACAATGAGGTATAGGCAGGTATAAATGGTTGTGCCTGAATAGGTGGATATCCAAATAGCATCTCAAATGGTGAGATATGTAAGTTACCTCTGGGTCTGCTTCTGAGATAAAATAGGACCAGAGGTAGAATTTCAGACCATTTAAAATGACTCTCCATGCATAATTTTCCAATCATAGTTTTAAGCTCTTTATTCATTTGTTCAACTTGGCCAGAGCTCTGGGGATGATATGGTGTATGAAATTATCCCCAAACATGAATAAATTTGTGATAAGACTGAATTGGTAAAATGAGTTCTTCTATCCAAGTCAATACATGCTGGTAGGCCAAAACATGAAATAATTTCTTTTAAAAGGACTTTGGCAACAAAAGCAGATGTGGCCCAAGCAGTAGAAAACATTTCAGTCCACCTGGTCAGCTGATCGACTATGACCAGCCAAAATTTATACTGTCCAGTTTTTGGCATGAAGATAAAATCGATTTGTAAATGTTCAAATGGTGTGTAGCCTAGAGGATATCCACCAAAGGCTTTTCCATGAAAGGCATGTTGATTAAAGGCCTGGCATGTAGTGCAGTCTGTATATACTTTAGAGGCTTTGGAGGAATACCAGGGACTATCCATACTCTTTTAACAGAATCTACAAAGCCCTGGGTGCCAAAAATGACCATGTTTATGAATAGATTGGAAAATTTGTTCATAAAAACTTCTAGAGAGCAAGGGTTTTCCCTCAGATGACATCAATACTCCATTAATCTATTTTGCTTTAAATTTTTGTTTCCATTTTCCCACTTCCTTTTCATTATAGGAACGTGATAAATTTAAGTCATCAGTGGTTGTTAATGTTAAAATTAATTCAGGCCCTTCTATGGTCGCTAGCTTTGTAGCAGTATCTGCCTGGTCATTTTCCCTAGAGATAGGATCATTGACACCTGTAT
Source organism: Monodelphis domestica (assembly GCF_027887165.1). NCBI lineage: Eukaryota > Metazoa > Chordata > Mammalia > Didelphimorphia > Didelphidae > Monodelphis > Monodelphis domestica. Next base: position 114,448,893 of record NC_077233.1, read on the forward strand.
GTGCAAAGCAATGAACTACAGCCATGGCTTCAGGGAGCTGGTGGGCAGAAAGAACTTCATTAATAATATCTGCATTAGCTATAGATTTTTCCATCTGATGTTAAAAATCCTCTTTGGAGCCATAACTTTCCAACAGCATGACATATGCCAAAGACGTAGCAGGAGTCTGTATAAATTGTGACTCCTTTATCCTTTGCAATAATACAGGTGTGTTTCAATGCTGTGAGTTCTGCACCTTGTGAGCTTACATTTGAGGGTAAGGAAGCTGACAACAGAGTTTCAAATTCATTAACTACTGTAGTTCCTGTATAGCACACACCATCTCTCACAAATGAAGAACCATCTGTACATAATATTAAATCCAAATTATCCAATGTGGTGTTCAGTAATCATTATGAGGTTTATTAACAAAGGACACTAAAGATGTACAATTGTGAAAAGGTTCTCCAGAAGTTGGCAAATCAGGAAGTAAGGTTTGTAAACCTCAAAATTTCTCAGACTTATGAATGTTAGGGGTTTCCCCCATTGGGGAATTTTCTACTTAAAAAATTCCCTAGCAGATGGTGAGAACTCTACTTGAGTGTGGGGGCTCCTTGCCTTGGGAATATCCCTACTCCACCCTACTTAGGACTGCTTTAGGACAGAGAGCTCCTTGAGAACAATGAAAAGTACTTTGATCCATGCTTAAGGAAGGGACAGGAAGTTCTTTGAGTCATGACTATTTTAGAATTGATACAATGGGATACTAAGTACCTATAAAGGTGGGGAAACTTGTAAACTACTTAAACCTAAAAGGGTGATAACTTATTCAGAGGTTTTTTTCTAATGAAATTTGTCGACACAGCAGCCTTTTTTCCCTGACTTACTAAAGAGATTAAAACTACTCAGCTGTGAGTTCAAAATGGGCGGTCCTTTAGAAACATCTACAGTGATTGGTAGATGTAAGGACAGGGGAGGTGACAGAGAAGATTTTGCCCTTAAAAATAAGAGCTCAGGGAAGAGCTGGAAAGTCATTCTGAAACATTCAGATTGGAGAGATTCATTCTGAGGAGACTGATTCTGAAACATTCAGATGGAGGAGGAAGCTGGTGAAAGCAGCTGATATGCTGCTGGCCTGGTGTCATTAGAAATCCTTACTTAGACAGATCTTATGGTGAGTTATAAAAAACTGACTGATTTCTCTTTTAAGACTCAGGTCTAGGCCATATTGGCTTTGAGGCCCTTCATACTTATTCCTTTCTTACTCTCTCTCTCTTTCTTTGATTACTCATTGTATTGTTAATTAAAATCTCTATAAAACCCATTTGACTTGGGTATTTGAATAATTGGGAATATTTCCCTGGTGACCACCTTATATTTGATTTTAAACCCAAGACACTGTAGTGAAACATATTTCTGCGGTCAAACTTACTCACCCTCTCTTATATCTATCACAATTTATATCTTCCACTATTTTAACCACTACAGTTTAAGACCTCAACCATTTTAATTCTCACAGGTTGCAGGATTAAGTGCTCCACAGCATTTTAGTGTCATGTGTTCTATTGTTTAGTAGTGTTATTTCATACCTAGTAATCCTTTGGTCAGTAAATGCTTGTGTCATATGTCTTAATAACAATTCCTCAACCTTGTGTGGGCACATTATGGTCAGAGGGCATCCCAATACCAGATTGGCTGATTTAGTTATTATTAAAGCTGTGGCAGCTACTCCTCTAAGGCATGGTGTTGCTCCGGCAGCTACTAGATCTAGCTTGGCTGAATAATAGGCTACTGGGTGTTGAGTAGGTCCCCAAAGTTGAGTTAGAACACTTGAAGCTACCCCTTTTTGTTCATGATATATAGTGTAAATGGTTTATCATAATTTGAGATGCATAGAGCAGGGGCAGACAAGATAGCCTGTTTTAAATTTGAAAGAGCTTTTAGGTGTTCCTTTTCTAATTTAAGTGGTTCAGGGACTGCATTTTTTGTAAGTGATACAAGGGGCTTAGTGATTTCCCCATAGCAAAGGATCCAGTGCCAACAAAGCCCTATTGCTCCAAGATTTTCCCTTAATTGCTTTTTAGTGGTAGAAGCACTTAATTTTTGAATGTTTTCTATGAGCTTAGGAGAAATTGCATGGGCACCAACAGTTAGAATAAATCCCAAATATTCTACTTTTGACCACAGAACCTTTTCTTTTGAAATCTTGTGTCCTCTTTTATGTAGTTTTAGGAGGAATTCCTTACTATCCTCTTGGCATGCTTCAGCATCTGTTGAAGCCAAAAGTAGATCATCTACATATTTTATTAATTTGCTTTTTAAAAATCCTATATTGTTAGTGCCTTTACTTAAAATTTGTGCAAAAAGTCCTGGACTTTCCACATAACCTTGAGGCAATGAGTCCAAGTGTAAAAGAGCCCTTCCACATGAAGGCAAAAATATGGCTGGAATATTTATGTACAGGTATGGAGAAGAAGGCAGAGCATAAGTCTACTACTGTAAAGTATGTAGCCATGCTAGGAATGGAAGAAATAATAGTAGTTATGTTAGAAACTGCAAGGTGTCTCTTTATAACACGATTGTTCACTGCTCTCAGGTCTTGTAAAAATCTCTAGAGGTGTTTGCCATCAGGCCCCAATTTTGGGTTTTTAACAGGCAGGATGGGAGTATTGTATTCAGATTCACAGGGGATTGTTATGCCCTGGTCAATTAATGGGTTTATTACTGGGGTAATACCCTCAATTACCTCTTTTGAGAGGGGGTACTGAGGAATGTAAGGAAGTATGCTAGATTTAGTTTTGAATAGGGATAGCTGATTTAAGTAAGCCTACATCAGAAGAAGATGTGGTCCAAGGAGACTCTGGTATATCTGCAGGTATTGCAAAGATGGGAGACTCACCTCCTGACTTTCTGAGAGAAGTAGAGGGAGTATAAATTTACTCCTCAGATTCCTCAGGTACATCTAATGATAAAGAGCCACCTGTAGCACAAATTATTGTTGCCTGTAATTTGCATAGTAAATTCCTCCCCGGCAAGTTTGTGGGGCATCCAGGCATTAAAAGAAAAGAGTGTTCAATAGTTAGGGGTCCCATGCATACCATGTGAGGAGAAAGTTTTGCATTTATAGAGCCAATAGACTCACATTTTGAATCTGGTTTGGTTACCAAGACTGACCTACAGGCTCCAGTGTCCACGAAACAATCGTAGTATGAATTCCCCATCTTTAAGGTAACATAAGGTTCCTTACTATGTGAGAGGGGGTAATGTACAGGGACAATTGGCATTAAAATATCAGGGTCTGGAAAATCAAAGGTTTTGTTCTTTAATTCCAAGGCCCTTTCCCACCCATCACACCATCATAAAGATGCTTGGGAAATTTTGGGGGATTCTCCATGCTGATAGGAATTTTCACTCTGGGTATAGTGTGGATGAGCTCCATTTTTTATATATTGTTTGGTATTTTGGTGTGTATGTTCTTTTGTCTCAGTTTGAGCATTGTCATATTCCTAATTTCTATTTCTATAATTTTGATTTCTAAAATTTTGATTCCTATAGTCATTATAGTTATTTCTATCAGTTCTAACGTTGTGATTCCTATGATAATTATCATAGTCTTTTCTATAGTTATTATTTCTAAAGTTGTTTTTATTTCTTTTTTCCTATAGCCAGTTCCTACAGAACATCATTACATGGCCTCTTTTTCCAACATAAAGGCATACTATTGATTTATCTGTGGATTCCTACAAAGGAGGCATGGTCTCTCCCTGATTTTTCAGTTGTCTTTTTAACATTTCAGTTTCTTTCTGTAAGTCTTCCACTGATTTACTGTTTTACTCACATCTTTTTGTATGGCCCTTATAAACATAGACTGTTTTTCTTCTAAATTCTTCGAGGTCCATAGAGTCCCAAGTTGGAAAACTAGTTTTAAAGTATTCTTTTACCACTGAACAACAATTCTTAACAAATTGTATACATATTTGTCTAATGTCTGTAACAGTTAAAAATTAGTTTCTCACCTAAAAGTATTATATTTTTATGAGGTTTATTAAGATTAAAATTAAAGAAAATACAAAATAAGAAAGCACCTGTCTACGAGGGCCGAATGGCCCATTCCCTTATGCTACATCATGAGAGAAGCGTCTGCTTGGAAGCGGAAGTAGGAAGAGAGCTCAGTAGGCTTTTACAGCCAGTTAAATAGAAATTGTGATCTCGTCCAGGTGAGGATCTCAGTGAGATTAGAGGGCATCCTGGGAACTAGAGTAAGGACTTCTGGGGATTGAAGTCTGGGGTTCAAATCTCCATTTTTACATGTCTCTTTCTCTGGATAGATCAAAGTCCATACATATGTTCCCCACATCAATAAGTCTGTCCATAAACTGAGATGGAGTCTCATCTATTTCTTTTTTGGTGCTTTCAAATTTAGACCATGAATCTAGTCTATCAGAGCATGCTCTCATGGCTGTCAATAATGATTCTCTGGTCTGGTTTAGTTTTGTATAATCTGGTTCAACATTGGGGTTTCAATGTGGATCTACAGTTGGCCAATAATTTCCTCTCTTACCTCGCTTCTGATTAGCCAAAGAGATGACTTTATTTTTCTCTCTGTTTGTAAGAAATATTTCTAATAAATGTTCAACATCTATCCAAGTGGGGTCAAAAGTTTTGAATATGTTCTCCAATCTTTTTATACTTAATATTGGCTCTTCCTCAAATGAGGGAAGGTCTTCCTTGAATTTATTTAAATCTTCAGGACTGAAAGGTCTATGTTGTCTTATAGATACTAGTTCCCATTTTTATTGAAAGTTGGAATTTCCCTTAAAGAGAATAAACTTCTATCTGAATTTTCTCCTGTTTCTGTCACTAGGATTCTTGCTCCATTTTCAATGGGGTAGGTATGAGAAAGAGAAGGGTTGGGCATGCTGAGGGGGAGGAGTTGTTGTCCCATAATGCCAGACGGATGAGAGGAAGGAGTAGTATGGGAAATGAATTGGGTTGGGTGGGAAAGAGGGGAAAAGGAAGAAAGGGCAGTAGCTGAGGAGAAAGATGCAGAGGAGTTGGGGCAGGAGGCATGAACAGGATGTGAAGTTAGGGTGGAGGAGGTGGGGCAGGAGGCATGGGCAGGATGTGAAGTTAGGGTGGAGGGGGTGGGGCAGTCAGTATGGGTGGGGGGAGGAATGGGTTGGGTAGTAGTAAGTTGGGTGTGGGAGGGGATGGTTTGTGAACTAGGAGCCATATTGTCTAGAGCAGGGTGGGACAGAGATTCTGATAATGAGGAAGTATAGAGAGATAAGTCACTCTGATTCTGGGATATTATTGAGTCCCTTTTAATGCTTTTCATAAAAGCTATGAACTCCCCCAAACTTTCCTCTATAAACTCAAGCCGAGTATTCAGTTCTGCATTTTGTTGAGTAGTAGAAGGAGCAATTGGTCAGTTTAACCAGGAAATGGGTTTTTCAAGGGGAGACTGACATAATTATCCTACCTTATTCTCTAGCTTATGTATGGTATTTTCCAGTTGTCTCTTAAATAAAAATAGATACAATATTACAGCTCCAACAATTAAAATCCCAACCAGGATCAGTGTGGAGTATAGCCATTTCCACACATTCTCTGGGATTATGAAATAGACAAAGAACAAGGTTTCTCCAATTTTGGTCATTTTACTGAAAAGCCAGTTGTTAATTAAGTTGTATGCTGGCTATAACCACATTTTTGAGGGGTTTGGGTGTAGTCCTTTTTAAAGTTTCAATCCAATTAACTTCTTCTGTGTGAAAGGTCAGAGGGAGACAAGCCTAAAACTTAATACAATCACTCTCTCTAGCAGGGCCACTTTTCCAGATTTTTCTCACAGCTAGTTAACACTTTAGTCAGTTAATATTGCCAGTGAGGATTGGCTAATTGAGTTGTTTGTTCCCAGGCAAGGGAGATTTAGAAACAGCTCTCCCAGCTAGGACCTTAGGGCCCTGTTGCTAAGATTAAAATAGCTGTGTTCTATCTAATTCAAGGAGAGAGAAGAAAAAGAAACTAATTTACTTACCTCTATAGCTGATCAAAATAGGCTATTAAAAGCTGACGTAGGGATAGTCACAGTAAAGAAAAAGTTTAGGAAAGTTAAAAAGATTGAGGGTATTCCATGTCACAACTAATGTGGTCAGCCAAATAATTTGTTAAATTTAATTGTGGTTGGACTCTGAATAAATAATAGGTTGTTGCCAGGGATTTACATTTCTAAATCCCAAATGAATTACTAAAGTAAAATGAATTTATTGTAGTTTATTTATAATAGAAGAAAGATATTATGGAATGAGAGAGAGAGAAAAAAAAACTCTGGCTTCCTCTGAGCCAGTTAGAAATTTCTAAGCCTCAGCCAGGGGAAGAGAGTCTCAAGATGATGGGCCTTTCCTGGATGCTTCAGGCCTCCAGAAAGGCGGGGTCACTAAGTCAGCCATCCACTCACCAACAATGACCCTCTAAATGAAAAGAAGTCTGGGTGTCTGTCTTCCTCAAGTGTTTGTCTCCAGTCTCTCCTCTGAGTCCAACTCTGAGTCAGAGATCCTTCATCCAACTTAAAACTTGAATAGAATATCGAATCCAATCAAATATCTTCTTCTGGCCTCTGATCCTCTTTTTAAAGATCTTTTTCTCTTGTGCCACATCCCCTAAATTTCACATCTACCAATCACAGCAGATGCTTTTCTCAGGGACTACTACCCACTCTTTAGTTCACACCTTTTTGATGAGATTATATCTTTTTGAGTTGCTTAACACCTTTTTTGGTTAGTTCACCTTTTGAAGTTACTTAACACCTTTTTGTAGTTAAAATGGGTAGATCTACTTAAATACTGAGGTATTCTTTTGGGGATGAAAATCTAAAAATAGATTGTGGATTACAATTCAATCTTCCCAATAAAGGAAGAGCTAAGTACCTTCATTGTTACAATCAAAGGATTACAACTTAATCATCACAATAAATGAAGAGTTAAGTATTTTCATTGTCATAATCAGGAGATAGCTAAATCCAATCTTAACAATAGATTTCTGGACTTCAAAGGAGGAAGACCTGGGTTCATATTCCCCTTAAAAAAACAAACCCTTGTCTTCTGTCTTAGAATTGATACTAAGGATTGGTTTCAAGGCAGCAGAGTGACAAGGGCTAGGCAACTGGGGTTAAGTGACTTGCCCATGATCACACAGCTAGGAAATATTTCAGACCACATTTGAACTCAGGACCTCCCATCTCTAGACCTGACTCTCTAACCACTGAACCATCCAGCTGCCCTGCATATTCTACTTCTAACACCAACCAGCTATATTATGGATATGTAATTTACCTTTCTGAGTGGGTCTCCACATTGATAAAATAGGGGTAAAAATTATGTACAACCCACGAGCCACTTTCCAGTGCTAGCATAAGGATTAAATGAGATGTCTGTTAAATATTTTGGAAGGAAGGAGGGAGGGAGGGAGGGAGGGAGGGAGGGAGGGAGGGAGGGAGGGAGGGAGAGAGAGAGAGAGAGAGAGAGAGAGAGAGAGAGAGAGAGAGAGAGAGAGAGAGAGAGAGAGAGAGAGAGAGAGAAGAAGAAGAAGAAGAAGAAGAAGAAGAAGAAGAAGAAGAAGAAGAAGAAGAAGAAGAAGAAGAAGAAGAAGAAGAAGAAGAAGAAGAAGAAGAAGAAGAAGAAGAAGAAGAAGAAGAAGAAGAAGAAGAAGAAGAAGAAGAAGAAGAAGAAGAAGAAGAAAGAGAAAAAGGAAGGAAGAACAGAAAGAAGTAATAAAAAAGAAACAGAAAGAGAGGAAGACAGGAAAAAGAGATAGAAAGAAAAAAGAAAAAATGAAAGACAAAGAGAAGAGAAAGAAAGAAAGAAAGAAAGAAAGAAAGAAAGAAAGAAAGAAAGAAAGAAAGAAAGAAAGAAAGAAAGAAAGAAAGAAAGAAAGAAAGAAAGAAATAGAGAAAGAAAGAAAGAGAGAAAGAGAGAAAGGAAGGAAGGAAGAAAGAAAGAAAGAAAGAAAGAAAGAAAGAAAGAAAGAAATAGAGAAAGAAAGAAAGAGAGAAAGAGAGAAAGGAAGGAAGGAAGAAATAGAGAAAGAGAGAAAGGAAGGAAGGAAGGAAGGAAGGAAGGAAGGAAGGAAGGAAGGAAGGAAGAAAGAAAAAATCTGAGAGCCAAAATCTACCTGCCTGTAACATTCTCTCTTCCACCTCAGCTTATAATACCCCGTTTCTCTAGATTCTAACTTCTAGGAAAAGCAAAGTCTAATAATCTCTCTTTTTCACAAGTCTTTCAACTTACATAAAGATATTTATCATGTTCTTAAATCTTCTTTTCTTCCAGCTTTTTAGTCCTTGGGGGGACTGTATAGCATGGACTCCAGTTCCTACACCATCCTGGTTGCTCATCTCTAATTGTCCTCCTCTTTCCTTCAAGGGAAGAAAACCTTAGCTTATTCTTCCTAAAATATGGAACCCATATTTAAACACACAACATCCTTCAGGTATTTTCAGACCAGAGTAGAGGGTAGTATAATTATTATCTCACTAGTTCTGGATTTTATACCTCCAGTAGAGTGTATGCCCCTTGAGAGTAGAAATCACTTTCCTCTTTGCCTTTGCATCCCTAATACCAGGTCTGGTACCTAGCTTAGATTTAATGAAGATTTCTGTAATTTAACTCTCTTGGTTGCCATGTTATAGTGTTGTCTCCCATTGAACTTGAAGATCTTTAAAAACAGCCAGGGAAATTATTGATGAATAAAATCAATAACATCACCCTACACCAAATTCACTTTCTACCTCTTTTCCAAATGAAATCTTTGGTAAGACTTCTCAGAATTATTAAACATGGAATGACCAGGTTGTATGCCACCCTTTTTTTAAAACCTTTACCTTTTTTCTTAGAATCAATACTGTGATTGGTTTTAAGGCAGAAGAGTGCTAAGGGCTAGGCAATGGGATTAAGTGACTTGTTTAGGGTCACACATCTGAAAGTATTTGATTCTAGATTTGAACCCATGACCTCCAATATCTAGGCCTGACTCTCAATACACTGAGCCATGTCTTTGCTCCTGCCTCTTTTCTCTTAAAAGCAAACTCTTTGGTGTTAAAAAGCAAAGAAATGCTGAAAAAATGTATTGCTATTAGAAGAAGGTCTGCCCCAAGGGAACAGAAAAAGGCAGGATAATTTAGTTCTGGATGATGGAAAGTTGTCTCTGGCAGTATCCTATCTTCCTCATGATGACAATTGTAGGGTAAAATGTTTTGGTCAATGTATAGATATGTAGTAATATTTCTTTGTTGGTTCATTACCTCTGCAAGACTCCTTTACATCTGTCTACATTAGCCTTTGTTATCCATTTATTGGCTCTACCATTGATCCAAACAATTCTGTTTCTGGTAACCTTGTTTCTCATCATTTGCTGTGATCACATTGAAATCACCTGGAAATCTTAAAAAGAAGGAAAGTCTCCCTAAACTTCCCTACTCCCCAGGATGATCCCAGTCATAATCTCTTTTTCTTTGATTCAGAAAAAGTGTATTGTTTCTTATGCTTTCCTAACCTGAAAATAACTATGCTGACTTAGCATAAGCTTCCCATAAAACTTGCCCTTCTGGGACCAGCTTCCAAACTTGGAAAGTTTCAGCCCCAAAGGAGAATTTATCAGAAAGTTATGAGTGACTGAAATAGGAGGGGTGGGAGTTTGTTGGGAGCAGGGTACAGTCGAGGTTGTTTTACAGCCCTTGTGATCACATTCCTGTCCATGAATGCTTAGCTATTCCCCCAAGTACCACCCTTCCCCATGACCCTTGGCAAAAAGCATCAGTGCCGTGTACACCCGTTGAAAATGAAAATTAGAAGCATTACAAACAAAGCTACTTCCCATGGAAAAAAGAGTCTCTTGGATCAAGTTTTCTCTCTAAGGTCACTGAAAATGACAACTCATTTCTTCCCCACTAGCCAAATTCTGTCCTCAGTTGTACACATGTGGATCCCATTGAAGTCAGGGAGGTCCCAAAAACCCCTGGGTCCCTCCTTGGTGGCATGTTATTCAGACTGAACATTAAAGAGCTACCTGCAGGAAAGTTGGAGGCTCTGCCTGTAATGGATCTGTTTGCTAACTCCCATGTCACAGTTCAAAGACAGTCAGCCTGGTTTTGTTGGGTGGGAAACCTCTCTGTTCCATGCTTGGGAGTCAGAGTAATCACATAGGGAAAGAAAGAGAATCCTAGCCTAGGGACTTGGTAATGAACACAAAACAAATTCTGCTAGAAGAAATTTCTGTGATTGCAGAATCATGTTTTCTTAGCTTACTAGTAACTTGGCAATGAGGAATCAGAAAATCTGAACTCAAGTCTATCCCAGCCATCTTCTGACCATTCACTCTGTCTGCTGCTGCACCCTCCAAACTAGGGAGTGTGACCTGGGGGACTTAACCCTCTCATGCCTGTTCTTAACCTTCTCACATATGGAATTCCCATCCTGGGCTCCTTATTGGCCTGGATGGTAATTATATTATATACCTATTATATGTAGCTGACCTCAGCCAAGCTTCCCTTCCACCCTGATCATCTTTCCAACTTCTTTGTCACAGAGAGAACATACGTCCTACCCTGCTTTCTTTCCCTTTCCAACCCTGGAAATAAAACCAATTCAATGCTGCCATTGCTACTAGATAAGATCCTGTCAAATCAACTCTCCTATATGGACCTAATCACTATTCTTGTGACTTCCTAAACCCAAACATCCCTTCCTGGCCCCAATTTCCCCTATATGAATTTTGTCTCCCTTTTTTAGGATGTAAGCTCCTCCAGGGAAGGGGCTCTCTCACCTTCATATTTCTAGCCTCATACTTAGCATTGTGTTTGGCACACCATATATACTTAATGAAAGCTTTTTCATCCTTCCATTTATCCATTCATTCAAGTTCTGCCTTTGTGATCTTGGGTAAGTCATCTAATCTCATAATCTTTTATTATATATATATATATATATATTTATGTAGGTATGTAAAATTAAAGGGTAGAACTAAATAATCTCTAAGATTTCTCCCAGCTCTAATATGATTCAACAATCCAAAAGCATTTATTAGGAATCTATTTTGTTCGGTATAATATTGCTTGCCTTCTTAATGAGCAGGAAGGGACTTAAGGGAGAAAAAGAATTTGGAATTTAGGGGGAAAAAAGAATGCTAGGGGAAAAAAAAAGACTAGTTAGGTTTGACTGGACCAGGTGACTGACTCCAACTTAGACTCTGGGTTGAAAAGGATATTTTATGCATAATACTCATTTAATGAATGTTAAATGAATGAGGAAAGTGGTAATTTGATTTTTTAAAAAAACTATTGTTAAAAGCACTAAAGAAAAAAAAGTATATCTCCATCATCATTACATTCTACTGGGGAGAAAAAAAAGTATACAATAATTAGGGAGAAATAGTAAATATGGTGGGACCCAAGAAAGACCTCGTATAGAAGGAGGCACTAGAATAGGGTATGAAAGGAAGAGAAATTCCAAGAGTTAGAACTAACCTAGGGAAATATTCTAACGGGGGTAGTCAGGGCAAAAGAATGAAATCAAGAGATGGAATGTTGTGTATGGGCAAAAACAATTAAGCCATTCTGGTTGATATATATAGAGAATATGAGGAAGAGAAGTGTTCTTTAATTCCATTGCCCAAAGAAATATGTCTTGTGATACTCAGGATTCCTGCACCCTGCTATCTCACCATCCCCCCCCTCAGTTTAGTGCTTTAACAAAAGTCTTTTGCCATAGTGGTATTGTTGGACTCTGCCTTATGTTTCCCAAGGTGACAACTGACTTTACTGGAAGCTTAGTTCATAGATTATTAGAAATAAAAAGGCTCAATCTCTTCTTTTTATAAGTGAGAAAGCTGTGGCCCAGAGATGTGAAGTAATTTGTCAAAGTTCACATATCTACAAGTGGCAGAGCTGGGATCCCCTGACTCCCAGTCTAGAACTCTTTTTATGAAAACATATATGCTGTTTTTTCTTTACAGTAAGATATTCTGGGGGCAGAGACATAGCAAACATCACTTGTCCAGCATAAATCTACATCTCTACATCTCTAGTGCCTGAAATAAATAGCTGCCAAAATGTCTGGCCCAACTTGGGGATTTGTTTTGTTTCACATATTTGTTACAAGAGTTTCCTTTCCCTTTTCCAGGGGGTGAGTGGGAAGTAACAAGAAAGGCACAGAGAGAAGGAAAAAAAAGGAAAAGAAAGTGGATCATCAAGGAATCTTTTAAAAAATGCAGAGAAAATAACAGAAGGAAGGTTAGAAAGAAGACCAGATAAGCAGTATAACTGTGAAAGCTATATAGGTCAAATAGAATATATGTATATTTATGTATATATGAAGAGAAATTATGTATAACAAAGAGCTATAGTTTAATGTACAATCTTTTTTTCTGTTTTATTATGTATATGGAAATGTTTGTTTTGTCTGACGTTTAAACTCTGCATAAAAGTAAAAGAGGGCGATAAACTCCAGTGTTTATTCCATTGTTTCTTGCTCCATTTACTTTCCCTGAAATAATGAAACTCCATCTTGTCTACAGAATTAAGAAACAAGGCCTGCCTATTACTACTTTTACTATTCACCAGAGCCTCTGCCTGTTTCATGGACTAGTTTTGGTCTGCCCTTCTGATTAACATACTTTTGCTAATTGGTCACCTTGTCCTGGCCAACAATAATACCAATGCAATGCAGCAAGGATGGGCATGGCCAACACGTCACAGTTGTAATCAAATGTTATCTTAGGAAGAGAAGTTTCATGAAAAAACTTAGCATTTGCCAACACTTGATGCTTCTTTCTCCACTGGTTCTTTTTTAAATCTTATTTCTCAAAATCTCTCTGCTATGCATTGGACATGCTTTTTTCTAAGACCTCATGAATGGGTTATCATGCCTTTTTGACTATGACCCCAGCACTGAATTTTGTTTATTTTTTTGGATCAAAGTGAAGACATACCTCAATTTTCTCCCTCAAAGTAGGCATATTCCCCCTCTCCCCCATTCCTTTCCTCTCTCTGTGTGTCTCTGTCTCTCTCTCAGTGTCACTCTATGTCTCTGTCTCAGTCTCTCTGTCTGTCTTTCTGTCTGTCTCTTTCTCTCTCTCTCTTTTCTGTCTGTCTCTCTCTCTAACTGTCCCAAATTACCAGCACAAGAGAAGGGGCTCCATTCCCAAAATGGGTAGGACCTGAAATATCTGATATAATCCCAGTGTGATTCTTAACTCAGAATGAGACATGTACTTCCATGATAGCTTCCATGATAGGCTAGACTGCTGCCATGGGTTGTTCTTCCAAAAATTCCTACCTATCAATCCACTGCCAGGAATGCAATTGGCCTCATAGATGTGCCACTGCAAGCTAGGACAAGACAGTGACTGCTCTGAAGAACAACTCTCAGTTAGATAGAAGTAAAGATCTGGTGTGTGTGTGTGTGTGTGTGTGTGTGTGTGTGTGTGTGTGTGTGCATGCATAAGTGTTTAAATAAAAGTCATTACTTTAAAGCCATACCTTGACTTGTAATCATTCAAAGGAGGAAAGCTCTACTCCTTTTGAATGAAGACTGTGAGTCACTACTTTATGGCAATGAGCAAGATTTATGACTAATTTACTATCAAAGAGGAGAGAATCTTAGACATTTTCTGTGTTCATGAAACCCTTTGGCAGTCTGGTAGAGTGTATGGACTTTCTCTGAATGAAGTTCTCAAATGCATAAAATAAAATATATAGGATTTCAAAGGAAATTAATTTATATTGAAATATAGTTGCCAAATTAAAAAAATAACAATTTCTCAGATCTCTGATTAAGAACTGCTGCTATAGAAAGGCTGCCAATGTTGTGGATTCAGAATTGAATTCAGTGCCTTTAAGTTTGGCCAACACCCAATCTAAAGCTTTGAGGTCTTTTGGTGTGAGTTATGCACCTTTAAGACTAATCTATCTCTTATACCTCTTACTCTAATGCTTTGTCATAGTGTGGAGATGAGTCTTGAAGGTTATGCTAGTTCCCATAAATTAGAAAAGACCCCACGTGTGGCCCAACCCTGTCATCTGAAGACCCTCACTATCAGCAGGCTCCTAAGTAATGAATTTCTTCACCCTCAGCATCTCATGAAGATGTTTTGCCAAGGCGTGGCAGAATTGTAAGTTTTGTTGGTAAAGAGAGTATCCACATTAGTGAAATCATGGCTCTTTGACCCAAGCAGCTCCTCTCATCACCTCTAGCTTTAAATCTATGAACGTCTGATAAATCTATGATCCTTCTAAAGTAATTAGACCTTGCATGACATCAGTGTGGAAGGTCAAACTGTAAGTACTAATGAGGTAGTATCTTAAGAACACAGAAAATTGCATCCTGAATGAATGAATATAGAATAAATGAAGAGGGGGTCCCATTTAATTCCTATACTACCAAAATGCCCAATGATAGGTCCAGATGGAAAGAATGACATTCTATTCTGGACAAGGGAATGGGAACAATCCAATTCTGGGGAAGACAGGGATGGGAAGTAAGATGGAAAGGATCAAATTGTGTGTGTGTGTGTGTGTGTGTGTATTAATTTGATTCAAATAAGACTATCATTTAGAAGAGAAATAAGAAAGGAAGTTGGAAGTAAGGGGTTTTGCTACTTGCCCACTTATGAGAAGAGTGAAAGAGGTCCTCATCAATATTGCCCTTACCAACCTACAAAAGTCAAAGAGATCAGCCTTGGGTTGTCCCAGCAAATGGCTCCTCAGATGGATAGAGTGATATCTTTCTTCCTTTCAAATGTGCACAAATAGACTTTGGCTTGGAACAGGCGACATTGTTAAAGATAGCATTATTTTCCCCAAAAGCCAAACCAAGTTGATATGAAAGGCCCCCGCATCCGCTCTGAATGCTTTGCAATCTGGGGATTTAAATAGCGTTCTAAGCTGGGACAATGACCCAACATGCACACAACACAGGCTGCTGTGAATAAAGTTGGGCTGCCTGGCCCCATTGGCTTGAAAAGTGCTGTTGCTGTATGTTTTCATTTGAAAATTCTTTTTTTTTTATTATTTTTAAAGGGTTCTTTTTATAAATAAAAAAATTATTATTCAAGTGCATGCTGAAACTGAATCATGCCATTCTTACATAATTTTTCACTGGATTGTTGCAACCCATAAAGAAATCCAATTAAATTTCCCTCGCAGGCACAGGCCTCCATTCAGGGGGCCTTGAAAAAGCTGGGTTTGTTGTATTGTATGGCGGGTCGATGAATTGAGAAGCACAGATGCCCTGTCCCGTTTCTTGTCCTGTGTGACACGATGTAAAGAGAGAGAGTCCGCCAGCAGTGTTTCAAAGGGCTGCATTATCAGACAACATAAAGGCTATGCCATCGCTTCTGAGGATGGGGTTTGCAATATGCACACTGCTAGGCATCCCCTTTTGGAGTCTAGCATGGTTAACATATTGCCCTCTGGAGCTCTGCCTTTTCACCTTTGTTGTTATCCAGGGATAATCTGATTCAGTGTTAAAGTCACAAGAGGCCAAAGATAAGATAACCTCCAGGAAGACTCATTTTGAGGGAATGAACAGTAAGCACAAACCAAAAAAAAAAAAGGTTTTCACTACAAGATAGAAGCCAAATTATATTATTGTCCTCAGTTGTTCTCTGAATGTTTAAGCACTTTCTTTCTTTGATTGATTTATCCTGTAGGGTCTCAATTATTGCCAGATACATGATGGGATTTTTTCCCCCCAATGTACAATGATTTAAAGGTAACTGTGCATTAATCCCTACCATGTATAAGGTATAAAACTCATGGCCCACAGCTGTATGTGTAAACTGAACCCCATTAAAATCAAACTGGGAAATATTTAACAAAATAGAGAAAAACAATATAACATTGATAATAATAATTTGCTGTTTTCTAAATCACTGGAAAGCCAGCAGAGATCTGTTTCTCTTTGAGTTTGACACTACTGGTATAAAGCATTGAGTAGGGGGAGATACAAAATTAAAGAAGATGCCAGTCTTTGCCATCATGGAGACTAGAATCCAGGACTTTCATTGCCCCTCATCACTGCCATAGTAAGCTCCGTTTCTAGAGAGGGAAGGATATGTGATACGTACCATTCTTTCCTTTCTCTTGACCCTGCCCTTGCCCTGCCTCTCTATGATGGAAAGAAAGGGAAGGAGGAAAAGGAGAGATGGAGAGATCCTACATGACATATGTTAATATGTCATATGTATATGTACACATGCAGACATGTATATACACACATGTATTCCATATTGATGAACAGAATTAGCATTTCACCCTAGGTTCTTTGACTCCAAATTTAATGCTTGTTCCCAGGGTACCACAGCACATTGCAAAGGGTTACTTGTGAATTTTAGATTTGTTCCACCCTAATTAGTCTTTAAAATCCAAGCAACCAGGAATGTATACACCCCTATTTAAGGATTAAGTGTTGAGGAGGATGGCCTATGACAAACATGTGTTAGGAAGTGACAAATAAGAAACAATTGACAGACCCCATGGGCTGTTCCAAGTCAAGCTTAAGCTACCATTGGTACATGTGAGACACAGGAAGTGATGAAAAGAACAGTCTATATATTTCACATCACTTCCTCTCTCTGGCCTCTCTAGTGTGGAGACGTGGCTCTCTCTGGCTTGTGGGGCTCATGGAAACATGCTGGGTGTCTTGGTGGTTTGGGGATTGAGGCTTGCTGGTGAGGTGACTGTGAGAAGCTCTATAGTGTGGGTTAGGTGAGGCGTCTTCCCTGAGCCACCTGGGTGAGTGGTTAGGCTGATTCCTCCTTTCCTTTACCTCCTAAAGCATTATCCTCTTAGGAGGCCCCTCATCTTGGAGTAGACCTCATGGCTGGAAGCTGAGCTAGTTTTAATCTTCTGAGGAGGCCTCATGGCTGAGTTCTCTTAACTTCCCTTGGCTTAGGCTAGGACGTGGAAAACTTATACCCTTTTCTCTCTCTCTTCTTAATTCCTTCCCTCTATTATAATTAAACCATCATGAGCATTTTATTGGGATTGAATTAATCCCTGGTGACCACTAGTATAATATATTCAGTCAATAACCCCTAATTTTACCTCTCACATTCTGAAACCAGTAGACCTGTTTTAGACTCCTGGAGTACCTGCAACTTACCATATGACCTTAGACACACCTCTCACAAAGCTCTCTTGGTCTCAGTTTCTGGAATGGTAAAAAGAGGGTATTGGAATTAAATGACCTCTAAGGATCATTACTTCCCCCAGCTCTATGATTTCGTAATTCTCAACCATTCTGGGAAGGAAGGCAGTGAACATATCGTTCTCCCCATCCCAAAGATAAGGAAGATGAAATTCAGAGAGATAAAATGATTTGACCCCTGTCATGCAGTTATTGAGAGTCAGTGATGACCCCAGGTTCCCTGAATCCTACTCTTAGAATCTTTCTACTATGCCATCCTCTAAGGATATCTTACCTTATCTTCATATAGGTATAGGTGGCATATCTCCAGCATACACAATATGTAATTCCTGCCCATTATTAATAGCCAGGTGGGATATAGCAGATCTTCAGGAAGGACTCTGGTCCTCTGGCACCATTGGTATGAGGACTTAGCAAGACCTTTTCAGAGCTATCCATCTACCTGGTGGTAGCCACTTACTGGTGGCTCCAAGAAGCTGTAGCATGCCTAGCAGCCATACTCCAGTAAAAACCATCGCTTCAGACAAGCTCAGTGAGACTGAGGGTAAACTACAGACATCAAAACTGTCATTGTGTTAGGGAAATGTCTCCCCAAAACATGGGAAGATTTCCTCTGATGGAATGGGATGATGAGAACAGTTTTTTCCAATGTCCACAAAGGCAGCTGAAGCTCATGCTGTGGAGTGCTTAGAGCTTGGTCAGACAGTGAAGATGCCAAAGTTATTCAGGGCATCCCCAGTCATTGCCCACTGTTCTGATTTTTGTCTTGCCACTAGATTTTGATGATTCTGGAAGACTGGAGTGAGCAATTCTGCTTCATTTAAATCAAGTCAAGATATCACCTTTGATGTCATTGGTCCTCTTCGAAAAAAGACAAACAATAATAGCCAGATAATATCCCTGTTCTCTCTTTTCAGCTGCTATTTTCATTTCTATCAGTTTTCCTGGGAAGTGAATTCCACCCCTTGTGGAATCAGACTCAGTTTGGGAGGACACTACCACCCCTTTGCCATTGCCCTTTCAGGTAACATTCTATTCCTCCAAAATTGATTTGTTATTCAAAATGGAATCAACTTCATTAAATGCAGAAAGGAATCATTTATTGTCCTATCCACAAGCAGGGAATGAGTATTCCTTGTCCTAACCTACTAATAGTGATAGTCATAGCATCATAAAATTACATGTTATTGGGGAAGAGATGAATATTTTATTTGTTTGGCCCATGGCTATGATTTAAGAGGAGTGAAGAACTCCTGGTATGAAAAATCCTTCTAACTTAGGAGATATGCAACCTTTTATAATTTATAGTTTTAGAATTATCTAGGACACTAAAAGGTTAAGTGAGTTATCCTTCTCACTGAAGATCATATATATCAGAAGCAGCCCTTGAATTCAGTTCCTCCTGACTCCCAAACTAGTTCCCTAACTATCACATCACACTGCCTTTCTGCGGAGAGAGCCAGAGGCATACACATATTCTGGGCATAAATATTGCCTTAAAAGTTAAGGCTCTCAGAACAGTTATCCCTGTGCCTGATTAACAAGCAGATTCATTGCATCAAGATGCATTTCCATCAGGCTCTTTTTTAATTACTGGCACCTCAGAAATACTTCAACAAAATTCATATTCAATGGGGGTTCTATTTCCACTGAATCACAGAAGGTCAGAACTAGAAAGCTCCTTAGAGATCATACTAGAATCATAGTTCTAAAACTGTAAGGGACCTCCACAGCTGTTAGTCCAACCCTCACATTTTACAGATGAGGGAATTAAGGCCCAAAGAGAAAAAATGACTTGCCCCAGGTCACAAAGATTTTGAACATCAGAGATGGAATTTGAACTCGGGTCCTCAGTACTCTTTCCTTGGTACCACCAGTTCAACTTCTTCATTTTACAAGTAAGTAGACTAAAACTCAGAAGGATTTACAGGATCATAGGATTTGGAATTGGAACTTCAAGATCTTCAAGTATAGAGTTTCTTAGCTTGAGGCTACAAATTTATTTTTAAGTATAGATAGATAAATAGAGATACCTATTTCAATATAATTATTTTTCTTTCTGTTCTATTTTATTTTATGTGTTTAAAAACATTATTCTGGGACAGGGTCCACAAGTCTCATTCATCATATTGACAAAGGAGTTCCTGATACAAAAAAAGGTCAAGAACCTTTCATTTAGGGCAGCTAGGTGATATAGTGAATAGAGCACTGAGCCTAGAATCAGGAAAACTCATCTTTATTAGCTCAAATTTGGTTTCAGACACTTAATAGCCATGTGACCCTAGGCAAGTCATTTAACCCTCTTTGCCTCAGGTCCTCATCTGTAAAATGAGCTGGTGAAAGACATAGCAAGACATTTTGGTAATTTTTGCCAAGAAAACCCCAAATGGGTTCACAAAGAGAAGGACACAATTGAAACAAATCAACACACTACAGTCTGTTACTGTATCACAGTCATTTTCCTTCCTTTCCCCCTAGATTTCACCATATATTATATAATAGAAGAACCCCTAATTTAGTTCAGATCCATTTTACAGATGAAAAAAACAAGGCACAGAGAGATATATTGATTGCACCAAGATCTCAGGGACAGTTAATTTGCAGGTATCCCCAGGATATAGAATTCACACCTAGATTTTTCTGACTCTAAGTCATTGGTTCCCTTCTTCTCTGAGGGTCCTCCATAGTCTCCCAGAGTTCTTTGGGGGTTCTCCTTTGTTCCATGATTTGAATTTCCTACCCCAGAAGTTTCCCCAGTGACTTGTCAGCACAGAACTGTTGAGTCCAAAACTGCCAGAGAGAAGCCCAGTCAGTGCAACCTCACGCTGCCGTCCAAACCTTGTAAAACTTGTCAAAGCTTTTTGTGGTTTTCACTTCGAAGAACCCTAAATGGAACTGGCTTCATTAGACCAGGAGTGAACCCTGCTTCCCAGACAAAACCTTAATTGGAGCCAGACTAACCCTCGCAGGGTGACCCAGGTTCCACCAGAAACAAATCCTGATTCCCTCCCAGCCCAAGCCAGGCTCAGTGCTCAAGGTTCACAACCACAAGCCAACCTTTTTGCTGAATCTGGCCCAAGCTTGGGGTTTTCAATGAAACCTGAACCCGTGCACATTCCTCCTGACTTCAGGTTTTGCTGTGAACTTTTCCTGCTGAGATGGTTAGTCTCCCTCCTCCCTCCCGTCTCAACTCAACCCAACCAGCCCAATCCTCCCACACTAGACCCAAAGCCCTGGTCATGAGCAGACTTTCCATTTAAAGGAGAAATAAATGGAAAGCTTCAGCAGCTCCTGGTTTACCCTGGGACCAAACTCTACCTGACGACTAGCTAAATCATCTCCGAAGGAAAACTTGACACATTCTTCGGGACTTTGACATGTCAGTGGATGTGGGATCTCTTCTATGGGAGGAATGCTTTTGCTAGAAGTAGCTGGCGGTGCAGTGGCTAGAGTGCTGGCTCTGGAGTCAGGACGACATGGGTTCAAGTCCAGCTTTGGACATTTACTTTCTGTGTGGCTCTGGATGAGACGTGTAACCTTCCTCTCCCCGATTCTAAAGTGGAGAAAACAACAACATCTGTTTTTCAGAATTACTGTAAGGATCCAATGAAATAATAATTGTAAAAAGCACTTGGGACTCAGAAGAACTACGGCATGCCTACTATGATGCTCAGCCATTGAGTTTCACCAAGGAGAAGAGGTCTATGGTCTCTCTGTAATTTATAATTTTGTGATTAGCTCCTGCCACCCACCTGGATCATGTCACCTTTTACTTAATGGCCAAGTCTCTGGGAATTCTCCAAGGCTTGGTAAGGTCAAGGGACTTGTCCATGATGATTTGAACCTGGGTCTTCTTGTCTCTAAATCTAACTTCTCATCCATTCCTCATACTACGTCTCTTACTGAGAGAATTTAAAACAAATTTGATTTTATCAGGATAGAGAGCTTTTAGGGAGGAACTCTCTAATACCAACCAGCACCTTCCTCATCAATTTAAAGTCTTATAAACTGGGCAATGACTTGCCCAGAGTCACACAACCAATCCATTAAATGTCAAAGACAAAACTTGAATTTTGGCTTTTTTTCTCCAGGAGGGAGCTAGGTAATGCAGGGGATAGGGTAATTGGCATAGAGACAGGAAGATCTAAGTTTAAATTCAGGCTCAGATGCTTACGAGCTGAGTGACTGTGGTCAAATCATTTCACTTCTACCTGCCTTTCTTTCCTCATCTGTGAAAGACACTGAGTGTGAAAATAAAACCTACCTCCCTTCTTTTGTGAGAATCAAATGAGATGACATTTGTAAACTGGCACCAAGACCACTGAGCCCCTGCAGGGAATGTTTGTGCTAAATGTGGGGCAAATGGGCAAATTAAAAGTTCAATATTGGGCTAATGCTTGATTGTTGCTGCTTTTGATCACAATGAACTTCGTCCCTTTTCCAGCCACTCACAGTTTAAGTGAAGCAAAATAGATAGATGGTAGATTGGTTCATTGACTTGTACAAGGGGGAATCTCCCTCTTCCCACCCCCCCCCCCAACCAAAATGTAACAGGTCAAGATGTATGGTCAAAGTATTTAACATGGGAATATACTGTGACTAGCTTAACTGCCCCCTGGAATATTAGCTCTCTTTCTCAGTTTGCCACTCATTCTTTGTGGGGAGTATCTGAGCACTCCACTTGGCCTGTTTACAAACCAGAAAGCCTCGTCTTCTGTTGTATGATCCACTGTAGTGGAAAGAGAACTTGGAGTTAAAGAGTCTGAGTTCAAATCCTGGCACCAATGCTGATTAGATAATAGAAGGGAAGTCACTCAAATACCCTTGTGCCTCAGCTTCCTCATTTATAAAATGGGGGTGATAGCAAAAGTTTGGATTTTTAGGTCACTTCACAATGCCTAACAATCTCATTAGGAGATATGGCAATAATTATTTTCCCCATTTGATGAAGGAAGAAACTGAGTCACAAAGCTGTTAGGTGACTCATGGCTACATCAATAGCATCTATTTTAATCCTGGAGGATTCACCACAATGTTCCCTGGCCAGCCCTGACAGTGGCTTCCTGATCTGATTACTGATATCCTTGGCTTCTTTTTAAGTCCCAAATAAAATCCCATTTATTTTACTGAAAGTCTTCCTCAATCCCTCTTCATTCCAGTGCCCTCCTCCTGCTAATAATTTCCTATTTATTGGTATGTAGCTTGCTTTTTATCCCTTTGTTTGCATGTGGTCTCCTCCCATTAAACTGTAAACTCCTGGAAAGCAGGGACTATCGTTTGTCTCTTTTTGTACCACCAGAGATGAAGTACATAGTAGGAGCTTAATAAATGTTTGTTGATTGTTTGATTGCAGCCAAGAAGACTTTGGTCAGCCCAAGACCAGTTTTTCTTTTTTATTTACTTTGCTGTTCAGTCTTTTTCCAGTTGTATCAGATTCTTCAAGGACCCATTTGGGGTTTTCTTGGCAAAGATATTGGAGGGGTTTGCCATTTCCTTCTCCAGATCATTTGACAGATGAAGAAACTGAGGTTGAATGACTTGCCTGATATCATACAGGTAGTAAGTTTCTGAAGCTAGATTTGAACTCAGGTCTTCCTGACTCCAAGCCTGGCACTATACTGCCTAGCTGTCTTCTTCTACCCTACTCCACTCTTTTTCTACCCACTTGCTAAATTGTGGTAAGGAAAACCCTTTGGGAACCTTATAATCTTCTATCAAATTGAAGGAGACACAGGGCAGGAGAGTGGCTTACTGACTTTGGAGTCAGAGAACCTAGAATTCAATCCCCATTTTATTTGTTTCCTCTCTGTATGTCCTTGGACAAGTTGTCCAACCTGTCTGGACCCTGGTTTTGTTTTGTTTTTTCATTTCTAATATACGGAGGGGACAGAGTGGACCAGATGACTCCTAGGTTTTGTCGAGACTTCGACCTTGTCCTCTGGAAAAAAACAGTGAGATCTCTTCAAGGTCTTGGTGAAGGGCCTTGAGGCTGAGGGTGGGGAGCCTTGACCAAGCCCAGCTGTGTTTTAAGAAAAGACAAGGACGTGACACCTACATGCATGAAGAGATTTCAAAGTCCTGCTGGAACTGTGGAAGACAAAGTCCACAGGAAACAGAAAAACATCTAAGGGCAACTGGCCTCTAACAAGGAGTAAAAGACAAATGATAACAAAAGGACAAGCCAGCAGCTGGACTTTTTCTGTCTGTTTTCATAAAGAATATTTTAACACTAACCTTGAAACGTTCTTAAAACCAGGGTGGCTGGAGCCAACCCATCATTCAGTCAACCAGTGCACATTTATTAAGCACCTACTATGTCCCCTGGAACTGTTCTAGGCACGGAGGATACAGAAACAAAATGAAACAGTCCCTGCCTTCAAGGAGCTTATACTCTATTGGAATGAATGACATTCATTCAAATAAATATATAGTGAATACATTCAGGTAGTTTTATAGGGAAGATGCTTGAAGCTCAGGGATTCAGAAAGTACTCAGAGAGGAGATGGTGACTCAGCTGAGCTTTAAAAGAAATGAGACATTTTATGAGGTGGAGAAGGGACATCGGGACTATTTTCCAGGCATGGTAAACAGTCTGTGTGAAGATCCAGAGATGAGATGTTTTGTTATGAATGAGAAACAGCAAGAAGGTTAGGTTGGCTAGACCAAAGAATCCAGGAAGGACATTAATATGTCATTAAGTTCAAAGTATTAGACTGGGAAAAGTTATGCCAAACAGCAGATGGATTTTATGTCTGAGGTCCCAGGATCAGTCTGGCTAAGTTCAGGTAGGCTCACATCTATAGACTTGTTCCCAGATTAGGCACAAGGTGATGATTTTTTTAAATCCATAACTACTGAAGACCTTTGGTGAAGTTGTAGGAGCAGTTGTGACCTATGACATGGAGGAGTTATCCACGATGTATGAAATGCAAATCTTTGCTTAAACAAAGCAGCCTAATCTCCCCCTTGCTTCTTCTCCTCTCCTTCCGACATCTCTTCTCCTCCTCTCCCTCTCTTCCCTTTTTCCTTCCATCCTTCCCTTTCCTCTTTTCCTCCTCTGATCCCTTCCCCTCTTCCCTTGTCTTCTCTTTTCCTCTCTTCCCTTCTTTTTTTTTTAAATATTAACCCTTACCTTCCATATTAAAATCAATATTATGATTGGTTCCAAGGCAGAAGAGCAGTAAAGGATAGGCAGTGGGGGTTGAATGAGTTGCCCAGGATCATACAGGTAGGAAGTATCTGATGCCATATTTGAACCAAGGTCCTCCTGACTCCAAGTCTTGCTCTCTATAGCAAGCCACCCAGCTGTCCCCAACACTCTGTTCCCTTCCTTCACTTCCCTCCTCCCTTCATCTTCTCTCTCTTCTCCTTCCCTCTCTGTCCCTCTCCTCTTTCCTCTTCATTTCTTTCTTCTTTCTCCTACCTTCCCTTGTTCTCCTTTTCCCCTCTCTTGCCTCTTCTTAATTCAGTTTAATTAAACATCCATTTAGCACTTGTGATATGTATAAGGCACTGTGCTAGGTACTAGAGGTACTCCCTTCAAGAAGTTTGGATTCTGCTGGGGAATACAGCTATGTAAAAGCAAAAACAGTTAGAGGAAGGGGGAGAATGAATTTTTAGATATAAGGAGTAGAAAAGGCATCAGGGAGGACACGAAGGCTTCTGAGCTGGTTTTAAGGGTTGGATAAGAAATATAGGTTTGGTAAGGAGCAGCTAATTGGTGCAATGGATAGAAAGCAGGCCTTGAAATTAAGAAGATCTGAGTTCAAGTTCGAACTCAGATACTTGCTAGTTATGTGACCCTAGGCAAGTCAATTAATCCTGTTTGCCTCAGTTTCCTTACCTGTCAAATGAACTGGAGAAGGATAATGGCAAACCACTCCATTATCTTTGCCAGCAAAACCCCAAAATAGCATCAGGAAGAGTCAGACAGGACTGAAAAACCACTGAAAAACAACAAATATTTATTCTAGACATTGGAGGGGATCGTACTAATGAACAGATGCAAGAAATGTTATGATAAGTTCAGTAAATATCTAGAAGACCAGTTTGGTTCATACAAAGTACAAGAAAAGAAGAGATGTAAAATTATACCAGAAAAGTAGCCAGAAACCAGATTATTGGGGTTCTTAAATGTCAGGCCTTAAATCATCTGATTCTTAAGTCATCTCTTGTCCTCTGATCTAGCTGAGAGTCAGAAAAGAGACTCAAGAAAAAGGTTCCACTTCTGGGATATCTAGTAGTTGGAGAAGGCTGTGATGAGTATCTTAACCCCCCTACCATTTCCCTGAAAAAGAATGGGGACTGAGAAGGAAAGAATGGGGAATCAGCCAACCTACATCCTCTTCCACTCAAGAAGTTATGGTAGTTACACAGAAATGATAGGGATTTATTACGAGTTTTGGGGAAGGAGAGTAACTTGTTCAGACCTGTGTACCTTAGTGAGATTATTTTAGCAGCTTTGTAAAGGGTGGTTTGGAAAGGGAGAGACTGGAAACCAGAGACTAATAAGGTTATTGCAACAATTTAAGCAATAGATGATGGCGGCTGAATGAGTAGAAAGAAGGAAATGGATTTCAGAGATGTTCTGATGGTGGAATCAAGATTTGGCAATTGAGTGAGGGACGTAAGAAGACTCCTTGGTGACTGAGGTGTCTTCATGACAAGAAAGATGGATGTTTTCTCCCCCACCAAGTTCACCGGTCTCCTAAATCGCAAAATTAACAGTCAGGGTAGATGAGTCCTTTGTCCAAAGCATAAATCGCTCATCTGGAGATGCAGGTGTTGGAGTGAATTGCTGAATACTGGGAAACATGTGCCTACCAAAGGGGAGCATGGAACACTGACTCCCTATGGAGCATCGATGAACTCTGCTTGGCAAGAAGGACACTCAGAGCCATGCAGCTTGGTGAAAAGGGGGACCTGGGAGCCAAAAGAAGAAGGGCATTGAGATCTAAGGTGTCTCTAGAAGAAGCCATATTCCAGCAGGGCCCAGGAATGGAGCCATTAGCAGGTGGTAACAGCCATTCAAAAAATAATAATATAAAACCAGGCCAATATAGCCAAATCAACCCAAATAAATACCCACCTGAGGGACAGCTGTGCTTGCCAAGGAGTGACCAAACATTATAAGCAAAATTAGCCAATTAGTGGGCTCTCCTGTCCCATGGCTGGATTCGCTGCGCTGGCTGCTACGGAGACAACATGGCAGCTGAGTTGCAAACCTGCACCCTGCTGTCCTCAGGCAGGCGCTCCACCAGGTGAGCTAACAGAAGGGAGGTAGGGAGGGAAGGAGTAGGGGGTGGGGTCACCAGATGGCTGAGCTGTTAGGAGCTGCGCTAAGCTTTTTCTTTGCTAGAAGTTACTCTTAAAAGCCTGCCTGGGCACCATAACCTTCTGGAAGAAAATCAAGCCTTTCCTCGTATACAAATTCAATGCAGGGTGAATTAGTCTAAAGAAATGGGATTTTTCATAAATGTCATATATGTTCTTACAAGTTGTATGTGTGTATGTTTAAAAAAGGCTTCAACACTAAGCAACACTGTGACTTACTATGACAACTTTGTCTTTTGAGGAATTGCAACTTCTGAGTTCTTTCCCACGTCCTCTTTACTCTGTCTTCTTTTATTCATGGGGCAGCATGAACATCTGGGCAATACTTGTTATTACCCCCATTTTACAGATGGAGAGACTAAAATGAGAAAAATTGTCACTTAACCAAAATGTTGGTGGATTGAGGGGAATGGCATAGTATGGTGTGAAGTGGAAAGTTCCAGGTGCTCTGGGCTTTGTCAAACTAATTCCTGAGTATGTCACGACAAGACAAGAGTCAGGCCATCCCCTGCTAAGTTTGTTATTTCATTCTGCAGAAGGCAATATTTCCATATCCTTTTATTTTTTAGTGAACCATTGAGGGCAAAGACCCTCTGATCATACTGCCACTGATTGAGGAGGTAGATTCACACGACAGACTCTTACAAATATTTGTGGTCTGATAAATGCAGTGGTCTTTTCTCCATCTTCATTCAATTTGACCTTTCTCCAGCTTTTTGACACAGTCAGCCACTGCCTCCTCCAAGCAGTTTCTCCTCCCATGGCTTTTGTGACACTACTGAATCATGGCTTGCCCCCACTTGACAAATCGTTCTTCTGTCTCATTTGTTGCATTATCATCTATCTCATGCTCACTAAGTGTGTCCCCCAAGCTCTTTCCAGGGGCCTTCTTTTCTTCTCTCTATTAGTCATGTCAATAGTTCCCATGAGTTCATTTATCATCTCTGTACAGATAACTCCCAAATCTATACATGTCGCTCTAGTCTCTCTCCTGACCCTTAGGGCTGCATTACCAGCTATTTGCTGGACATCTCTACCTCATCAGCAGTCAACCTCAACATGTCCAAAATAGAACTCAGTATATTTCCCCCCAAATCCATACATTCTCCAAACTTCCCCATCCCTGCTGAAGGGACCACTGACCTTCTGGTCTTCCTGGTTAGAAACCTCTAAAACTCATCTCTGATTCTTCCCTGACCTTCACCCTCCATTTCTTGTTAGTTGTCAATTCTCGATAGTTTTACTGACAAGTCTTCTCTGGTGTCCATCTCATTGTCTCCATTCTTATAGCCACTGTCCCAGTTCAGGCTCTCAACAACCCTTCTCATGCAAACTATAGCAATAGTCTCCTCATTGATTTCCCCATTTCCAGTCTCTCCTCTCTCCAATGAATTCTTCTCTATTGTCTAATGGATATTCTTTTCTGACGATGGCACTCTCTTACTTAAAATCTTCATTGATGCTAAGATAAAATACAAACTCCTCTGGCTGGCATTTTAAAACCCTTTGCAATCTGGTTCCAACTTACCTCTCCAGATGTTTCATTTCACCTCCCTCCAGGAAATCTACTTTCCAGGCAAACTGGCCTGCTGGCTCTTCCTTAAACTTGGCACTCTTTCCTTGCCTTTGCATAAGCTGTCCTTCCTGTCTATAAATAATTCCATTCTTATCTTTGTCTCTTAGAATCTCTACTTTCCTTCAAGGCCCAGCTTAGGTGCATTTCCCATAGGATGCCTTCCCCTGAGCCTGCCAGTTGTTGCTTTTTTTTCTTCCTCAGACATTACCTGATATTTACTTATTTGTATGAGTGTTATGACTTCCATAGAATCTAAGCTTCTTGAGGACAGGTCTATTTTGCTGGTGTGCTTGTTTTTCCATTGCCAGCTGTGCTGCCTTGCCTATAACTGGAGCTTAATAAATACTTGTTGAATAAAATCGAATCGTCTTGTTGAGTCAGTGTCAACTCTTACTGATGTCATATTTGAGATCAAACAAACTTCTGTTGGGTCTTAGGGGAAGGAGTTAAGAACATTTGATAGATTGTGGAAGCCAAATTTGGTTTACTATCAGGAAAAACTTCCCAATACTCAGAGTGATCCCAATGTGGAGTTGGTCATTTTAGGACATAGTTTGGAACTCCTCCCCCATTGGAAGTCATCAAGTGGGAGGTAGATGGACATGTTTGTTTTAGGTGTCCTGTATAGAGAGATTTTTTGATAAGTCTTCAGTTAACTGGATAGCCTATGAGATTCCCACTGACTCAGGGATTCATGTAATTCTATGAAATATTTTCTAGAGAATACGGGTCATGAAAACTCAAGCAAAATTAATAATAGCAAGGAATAAGAAACGGTGTGTCTGCATATAGTACATTTCTAAAATGTTATTTCATTTAAAAGCATTTTCATATCTATCATCTCAAGTTGGTCACTTTCTCCTTCAGACTTTACCAAGCACTTTATCCTTCCCCTCCACAATGTGCTAATGGAGCATTATATATCATAGTTATCCTTTTTTTCTAATTCTCCTGCTAGATTTAAGCTCCATGATGCTGGTAACCATATCTGCTAAGTTAGATATTTCTCCCAATACCTTGGCACAGCACCTTATACACAATAGGAACTTGATAAATATTAATAGGAAGATAAAAAAAGAATTGGGTTAGTTACGTCCTTGTAATCCCTCTTCCCTGAAGAGCAAGCCCAACAGGTTCTAGTGCCTTGGAGGTATAATTCCAAATTTAGGAGAAAGTAAAAAAGGCAGCTAGAACATTGGGTGGAATCACTGCCACAAACTTAGAGCAAGACCCAAACCAAGAGATATCCAGGAGGGGTAATCATGAATCAGTTGTAATCTTTATCTTCAGAGGAAAATTCCAGATTAAGGTCATTCCAGTTTTATTGTGTTATCCATATAGCTGGCTTAACTTGCAAATGAAAACTATTTAGTTAAAAGGGTCCAACAACCTACATGACACATTGTATGTATGATTCTTATGAGGTGCCATCTTAGATCAGGCAACTTCTTTAACCTTCAACACTTATAATTACTTTCTGATCTAAGTTGGAAGGTCTATGATTGATTATACTTATAAGAAAATCATACATTGAATTCAAGCTTTCCCTGACCCCCATTTCCTTTATCCATATCATCTATCCCTTTATATTATTCTCATTTAAGTATGTGTTGTGACACTCCTTCCTCTTTTAAACTATAAGGTTCCTCAAGGCAAATTTTCATCTATGTATCCTAAATGACAAAGAGAGTACCTTGCATTTAATATTTGTTTATTGAATTTAATCATATGAATACATCATAGTTCTAATTCACTTAAAGGTTTTGAAAGTGTTTTCTTCAAGACAAGTCTATGAGGTAGGGAGAACAAGCATTGGGGTCTTCATTTTACCAGTGACAAAAATGAGGCTCAGAAAAGTTAAGGAACCCACCCTGAATCATGAAATCAGGAAGCATTAGAGTTACAATTGGAATCTACATCTTCTGTCTCCAAGATCAGAACTCAAAGCCATCAGCAGCAATTTCTACACTTGAGATAAAGTCTATAAAATATATGGTGGAGGATAGAAGTCTTCAGAATACAATGTTGAATTGGCTGAGGAAGAAACTCACATATAAATGTAGCTGATAGGATATTTCTAATTTAATTAACTATTCTTGCTATAGCTACTGTTAAAAGACTACATGTGTTAACAATTTCAGTATTATAGGTCAAAGTCTTCATGGTGTTCTTAGCACTGGCAGTGAATTCTCTTTACGTTTCTGAACATGGATAACAAAGAACTGAGGTCTTGAATCTGACCCTACTGTACAAAGTTGTTGGGAGTAAAGCACTTTGTGAACAGTAAAGTACTATGGAAATAAATGATCATTCTAATAACAATGATTGCTGTTGTGAGTATTATCATCATCACCATCCCTTCTAGGCATGATAGTCTGTGTCTATTTCCTTTTGAGAGAGAGCTCCACATCCATGCCAGGCTCTGGGCTAATTATGTATGCCACCCTTGCCCTTGTTACCAGTGTAGCAGTGATTTGGCCATGGATGACTTCAGAGATGACACTGATCATCTTCATAAGCAATTGCTTTTCAGCCAGATCCATCAGTTGCTCAAGGCAGCCCCTTTCAAGCATGGCGCCAGCCTTTCAGACCGCTGACAAGAGTTTTCCTCTGTTGCCGAGGACAAACACTATGGTTGTCCTTTCCTAAGCATGTAATTTATCTCCTGCTGAGAGCAAGCTACCCATGACCCCATAGATCCAGCCACCTGTCTTTTCTATCACAGCAACTGATATTAATAGACCACCGCAGACACTGGAGAATGATGGAAAATTTCAGTTGGTTGAAATGCAGCATCATGTATTGAACTGGAATAAAAGCAAGACAAGTTGATGATGCCACTGCACCCAGGGGCCATGACATTCCTTCTATTCCTGCCCAGGAGACTAGACAGGATCTATCTGAAAGGGAGTCCTTGAGACCTCATCAAATGTTTTCTTCTCCTCTCACTCCTGCACCATCTCAAGTGAGAACCTTGAGAGTTCCAGTCAAAGAAGATTACCTCCCCTGGTAACCCATTCTGGAGTTTAAAAACCTCTATTATGCCGCTCCTGCTGACTTTGGAGCCTCAGTGGTTACATTCCCTCACAAGACTTTTAAAATATGTTTCTAGGAGACAGCAGGAGGCAAGAAATAAGAGGTAGTCGCCCTCAAGCAATCACTAGGGCCATCTTCGATGCTAAAAGTTGTAACCCATAGCTGGAAACCTGCCACAGGTGTACTCACCCTTGTTTACCATATTTTTCATTATAAAGCTAGTGCAGCTGTTAGAAATCTTTCTAGCAGCTTTAATATCGACGTCACTGTTCCTGTTCCTCAGGACAATTGGCAAGCAGACCTCTGCCCGTCAGTCGACCCAGTCCTTGCCTGCTCATGTGACTATCTGGTTGTGCGAGGATGACAAATGAAATTACTGTGAGCCTGGGAGACACAGTCCCTGGAAACCATCAACAAGATGACAGCTCCTTCTATTCTGCATGTAACAAGCCCTCCCAGTCAACTAATCATCAGTAAGGGTCTCCCACACAGAATGCAGAGTTTCTTAATCTTGTTTTGAAAAATGGATTGTGTGCCATCAGCCCCTGGATTATTCCTAATCGAGAAATTCCAAACTTGTAATCAGGCACAAGAGTAAATTCAGAAAAGGCAGGTTGGGGGAGGAGGATGAAGAAAAGCATGAAGAAAAGGCATCCTTCCAAACTAAGATGAATCTCCAGAGCTTCCATGAATATCAAATGTATAATTTTCAAAAAAATGTTTACAATTTTATTGTACCAGGCCACTAAAATTGACATTAGGTTAAGGTGGTGTGAATCGACAGGCATCAATCAATTTTGCCATTAAGCACCTAGCATGTGCCAAGCCCAATTCTAGGGGGTGGGGGCTCTGAATACAGACCCTCAAATCAGTTCTTGCTCTCAAGGGGATTCTCTTCTATCAGCAGAGATAGTATGGATATATATAAGTATATAATATTTCTATACATACAATTCATAAATAAATGATAATTTAAGGGGGGAACACTAGCTGGTAATCAGAAAGGAATTCATGTAGAAGGAGACATGCACTAAGCTTGGAGGAAAACCTGGTAATCTAAGAGGCAGAGATAAGAAGGAATCATAAGAAATGAAAGAACGATAAATAATAAGGAATGAAAAATGTCTTGTTAGTTGAATCAGTTATAAGCTCATAGCTTAATGTTTCATGGTAATGAATAGGGATGTTTTTATTGTGAATATCAGTGAGCCCTCTGGGGCTAATCCCCACCCCCATATAACTTGCAGTGGATTAGGTTCCCCAAGCAACTACTACTTAGGTATTCTGGGGGTTTATACCCCTAAATAGTCAGCCAGCTGACACAATTATCTTTTTGGCATTCGGTTGTTTTTAGGTGGTTTTTTTTTTATGATTCTTTGTAACCCTACTTGGAGTTTTCTTAGTAGAGATACTGGAGTACTTTGCCATTTCTTTCTCCAGCTCATTTTACAGATGAAGAAACTGAGGCAAAGAGGGTGAAGTGACTTGTCCAGGGTCACAAATAAACAGTAGAAACAAAATATTGCTCCCATAAACCTGGGGTACACAAATACACATGGGGTCAATGGGAAAAGGTAGTATACACATAGAGTACTTTAATAGAGAGGGATACACTTGGGCCATGGTGACGTGTCTCTCCATTATGAAAAGACCCTGATGTCTTCACTTTTCATGATGGCCTTATGCTGGTGTATTTGGACCCAGCTTCTCTACTGAGTATGTCACATATCTGGCTGTCCTAGGACTGCAGGTCAGCTCACCTTTATTGCCAGACTCTCTAAGTCCACTTTTGACTTGGCAAAGAGTTTCCCTGGGCAAGTTCCTCTTCTATAAGATGCCACTGTTGAGGAAAAGCAGGGAGAAAAGAAATATCCCTTCCTCTTCCTCCATACACACCTGGGAAAAGGGCAAAAGGAGAAAAAGGTAAAAAGGAAAAGAAAATAAAGATAAACTGCGATTCTCTCTCAATAATGATTCTTTCTTCTCAGAGCTTGATCTTCTCTTTTTAGGGTCAACAGGGGCATAGGCAATTCTTCATATAACCAATGGTTAACCACTATATAATAGCATCAAATTGGGAAATATCTTGTTTTTGCACTTCCTAAAAGTAAAGTCTTTTCAACAATTCCTTTTCACTAGCTCATCAAAATATGAAAGGGGCAAACCCTTTTGTAGGCATGAATGGGCCATTCCTAATTTCACACTTTTTATAATTTGTGACTAGGTTACTGTGATGGCCCTGTCCAAAGTTTAATACCTTTGGGAAGACATAATTGAAAGAACCCAAATTCTAAAAGGAACCAAACTTTTAATATCTTCTAGTGCAACCCCAAATCATATCCAGTTTTCTTGGCTTTTGTCTTGTCACTGGACTTCAATGACTGTAGAAGAGAGAATGAGACCAATGACTTTGTGCAACTCTGCCTCCCTTAAATTCAATTCACTCTCAAGTCAAGACGTCACCCCATGATGCCATGGATCCTTTTTGAAAAATGAGTGAACTATAATAGTAGCCAGGAAATGTCTACCTCACCTCACTGTTTTCTACAAGTCTGTGTTGCCATGCTGCTTGACCACTGCTGGGTCCCCATCCCCAGACTCCTGATGCAGTGAAGTCTACTTTCTCCTCAAGGAATATAGGCCAGTCTTTTGGGGGAACAGGTCACCTGTTTTTTTCTGATATGATTATAACTGTAGTTGTACAGTCCTCTCTGCTCCTGCCACACCTTTGCTTCTCTGCCTTAAATGATTTTTTTGTAAGATACCCTAGTTACTGCCTCTGTCTCTCTGTCTCTGTCTCTTTGTGTGTGTATCTGTCTCTCTTCCTCTGTGTGTCTCTCTCTCACTCTGTCTCTCTGTTTCTCTCCTTTTCTCTCTTTCACTCAGTCTCTCTCTCCCTGTCTCTCTGTCTCTGTCTCTGTCTCTTTGTGTGTGTATCTGTCTCTCTTCCTCTGTGTGTGTCTCTCTCACTCTGTCTCTCTGTTTCTCTCCTTTTCTCTCTTTCACTCAGTCTCTCTCTCCCTGTCTCTCTGTCTCTGTCTCTTTGTGTGTGTATCTGTCTCTCTTCCTCTGTGTGTCTCTCTCTCACTCTGTCTCTCTGTTTCTCTCCTTTTCTCTCTTTCACTTAGTCTCTCTCTCCCTGTCTCTTTGTCTCTGTCTCACTCTCACTTTCTCTTTGTCTCTCTGTCTCTGTCTCTCTGTTTGTCTCTCTGTCTCTCTCTCTCTTTTTCTCCATCTCTGTGTGAACATTCCAAGCAACCAAAAGTCACCCCAGTTATTGGCATAAACTCTCCCTGTCTCTTTGTCTCTGTCTCACTCTCACTTTCTCTTTGTCTCTCTGTCTCTGTCTCTCTGTTTGTCTCTCTGTCTCTCTCTCTCTTTTTCTCCATCTCTGTGTGAACATTCCAAACAACCAAAAGTCACCCCAGTTATTGGCATAAACTCTCCCTGTCTCTTTGTCTCTGTCTCTGTCTCACTCTCACTTTCTCTTTGTCTGTCTCTCTGCTTGTCTCTGTCTTTCTCTCTCTCAGTGTCTAGTCCTTTCTCTGTCTCTCTCTTTCTCTTTTTCTCCATCTCTGTGTGAACATTCCAAGCAACCAAAAGTCACCCCAGTTATTGGCATAAACTCTCCCTGTCTCTTTGTCTCTGTCTCATTCTCACTTTCTCTTTGTCTGTCTCTCTGCTTGTCTCTGTCTTTCTCTCTCTCAGTGTCTAGTCCTTTCTCTCTCTGTCTCTGTCTTTCTCTTTTTCTCCATCTCTGTGTGAACCTTCCAAACAACCAAAAGTCACCCCAGTTATTGGCATAAACTCTCCCTGCTCCTTACCACGAATGCTGCCTCTGCAACAACACAATTGCTCACAGTCTATTTCACCTGGTCCCAGCATCTCAGCAGGACTTCTCTAATTACAGTGCTAACATCTGGACAGAAGCAAGCACATCCTTGCTCTCTAGCTCTCAAAGCACAGATCATTCTTGATTGACTCTGGTGAGTGTGGTCTAGAATAGGGATGGGAGGGGACCCAGTTTGGCCTTGTGCCCTCTGTCTACAGTCTCCTGGGTATTCTGCAGTATTTGTGGAATTCCAGAGGAGGGCTAGCATTGAACTGGCACAGTCCTGAGGGCTTCAGAGCATCCCACTGAAAACTCCCAGATGCCCTTGATGTGGCTTCGTCTTTATATCCATAACCCAAGGGTCAAGGCCATTTGCTGAGATTTTTACCTTTGGTGCCCCATCAATAAACTGCCCTTATGGTCAAAGATTCATTAGAGCTGGAAGGAGACTTAGAGATAATAGAGTCCAGCCTCATTATTTGGTAGAAGAATAAATAAATCCCAGAGCAGGAAAATGACTTGCCTCCAAGACATAAGGAAAAAGTAACAGAACTGTGATTTGAACTCAAGGCTGCAAATGCCGAGGTCTTTTTAATGCACCATAGTACCATGAAAGCAATTACAAATTAAAATGGAAGTACCTGGGAAGAAACTACAGACATTTCCTGCAGTTTGGGGAGTTCCTAAATGGTGCATTGTCTAAATACCTCAGTGCATGATGGGCTTGTGACTGAATTTTTAAAATACTCCTAAAGCTCCATATTTTGGGGTTTTTTAGGTGGCTACGTTGCCTTATGCCAATGCCAATCACAATCTCCCTGCAGTCTCCAGAGTGTTTTAGATCCTTAAGAGTGGCCCTGAGAGGAGATGTGAAGTCTGCTAAGACTCAGCCAGGGAGGAGGCTCCATCCCCTCCCAACCTTAGCGAAGCTGCTTCTCAGACAAGAGACATGTGGTCCATCACCAGGCTCTTACTGTACATCCTTCCTGCTCCCCTTGAGAAGCCAGGATCTCTAGACCTGCACAACATCAAGAGGCAAGAGAGGAGAGCCACCATAAAGTGAGTAATGTTAGTAAAGTGAATAATAGTATTTATTTAGTGCTTTTCAAAGCATTTTCCTCCTCTTGTCAGAGGTGACATGAATATTATCCCTCTTATAAAAGGACGGACTATGCTTTACCCCTTTTCCTTCTTCGTCACCCCATGGAACCATGATTCTCCACTGGGCTGCCCCCTATCCATTTATCCCTTCCAGCAACTTCATTCCTTTCCTTGATCCTTCCTTTTTTCCTCTATTATTTTTTGCTACTATTACTTTTCTCCCTACTCTCCCTATTCACCCATCAAAAACTACCTATTCTCTGTCAGGGGCATCTTGGTGGCTCAGTGGATTGAGAGCAAGACCTGGAGACAAGAGATCCTGGGTTCAAATCTGACCTCAGACACTTACCATGTGTGTAACCCTAGCTAGGCAAGTCTCTTAACCCTGTCTTCCCTCTGCCTGCCTTGGGTTTCCTCATCTGTAAAATGGGTCAGAAAAGGAAATGGCAAACCACTCCAATTATTTTGCCAAGAAAACTCCAAATGGGGTCACAAAGACTTGAATGTGATTTTAAAAGGACTCAACAACAAATCGATATCAATGAATGGAATGCACATACCAATGAAACCACAGATCCTCGGTTGCTAAAGTATGGAGCTACAAAGAACAAATGTAAACCTTTGCAAACCTTAGTGTGCTATATAAATGCCAGTTACTATTATCACCATCGTTATTACCTAAGTCCTGAGGAATAAAAACTCTTAGACCTTTTACAGATACAAAATATGAGGCTCAGAGAAGTGAACTGACTTGTCCAAGATGACTTGGGTTGACTTTAGTAATTCAGAATAACAGCGGAGGATTCCTGCCTGGGAAGTGGCTCAGGAATTAGGGGACCAGGTTTCTTGTGCCAGTTCTTCTCCTATCTGGGTTTTGCTTTCCTAGGATCATGCAATTTAAAGCTAAATCTTGACCCAAGAAGGGAAAACTCTTGACTCCAAATCCAGGACTCTTTCTTGCCAACTGCATGACTCTGGATAACCACTTTCAGATTCTGTTTCCTCATCTGTATAATGGGAAAAATAATAACACCTATCTCTCAGAGCTGATGTGAGGTCAAAATAGGATTATATTTCTAAGGGCTTTGCAAGCCTTAAAGTACCCTATAGATATAATTATTGCCATTATTTTTATTATCAAAATGATGACAATGAATTACACAATAACAACAACTATTACTATCACTTTTGCCAACACCACAAGACTGGATCTTCAGCACATTTCTAAATGAAAGGGTTCGATGAAGCGAGTTTTAGGGTCCTTTTCTTTTCTAATGATCTCTAAAATTCTGCTTCTTTATAAAATGGAGGGATTGTACTTGCTGGTCCCCCAGGTCTCGTCCAGCCTTCCAGTGGAGGAAATCTGATGGTGCCAATGGGGGAGAGGGAGATATTTGAGCTGGAATCTCTATCTGATGTCCCATTGTGAGGTCCACCCTGACCCCGCTTCTTTGTTTCCCAAGGTGGGTCCTTGAGGTCCGTCCGAGCCCTTCCCTGTTGCAGCCTCTCAGACCATGCACAGGCTGCAGCTCCTGGACCAGGATGGGGACTTTACATCGCAGGCCCCTTGGCAGCCCTCCGAAGCCCTCTGCCTCCACAGCCCAGCATGCAGATGTTTTTTCTTGGCTTTTCTTCTCTGAGACCTGATTTCCCTCTCTGACCCAAACTCCCAGGGAGAATTTTTTAAAAGCTATGCTTTGCCTCCAGAATCTCTTTGACTCTGTTATCAACACTAAATCATCTGAATCATCAGCTTAGTATGGAGCAGCTGACACAGGACAGAGACTTTCAAGGGCCTGCCTCTGCTTTCTTCCCCTTTCCTCCCTGGGGCCACGATTATGGCTCTGAGAACTGAGAAGGGGGACCTTCCACTCCAGCTAGCTCACATCAAGCTCTCCAGGGGACAGCCAAGGCTTGCAACTTGTAACCCACTTCGTTGCCTCTGTTCTCCCCACTCTCTGCATGCTCCCAACTTCTAGCTGGAGCGCCATCATTAAATTCACCTTCGTGATCCTGGCCCTCTGGGACTCTTCCCCTTTAACCTCTGCTGATGGCGGGTGGCAAGAACGGGATTGCCTGGGAGACGATGGCTGACATCTCGATCATCCCCACTCCTCTCAGCATCGTGGAATGGGACCATAATGGATGATGAAGTCTGGAGAGTCTGGGGCATGGAATTCCTCCTTTGAAACTTAACAGGCATGGTAAGTTTCTGATGCTTGGTTTTTTCATCTGCAAAATGGGGATGGTAACACTCGTAGTCTCTACTTCACATGGCTGTTGGGAGGATCCGATGGAAAGAGGTATGTAAGAGTTGTTAAGCAGCGTTAGAGAATTGGGCACCACTGATCATACATCATGGCTTCAAAAGGTTTGTGACGTTGGGTAAGTCACTTCCCCATTTCTCCATCTATAAAATGTAGAGGTAACATGGGATTTCCAGGTTATATGATTAATAGATGGAGGACTTGACTTTTTTTTCTGATCCCAATGGCCTCTGAAATGTCTCCAAAGTAATAATTATATACAAGAGAGAAAATGATTTCAATTTTCTTCATAGTCTAGGACACCAAGAATCCTAATGAGGTAAAAATACAATGAATTAATTAAAAATAAAGAGGGCTAATCCTTAGCCTCGAAAGTAATCACTTGGTACCTCACTCCTTTCACCCTCCCTGTTCTGGCAGGGCTACATAAGCTGAGACTGGGCTCACAATAGACCTCAATTCTAGCTACACCTCCTCCCAGTGCCTTCAGAAACTGAAAGGCAGAAGCTGGCTCTATCTGAGATAGCAGCACGGCAACACTGCTGCAACAGAGCCAAGCCAGAGGACTGATGTACAGAGGGAACTGGAGTAGGACACCAGCTTGTGTGGCATGCTTGGAGTGATGCACCAGCAAAGGGCAAGAGCCCCAATCAACCTGAGGACACGACTATCCCCTAAGAAACCACCTGGGGCAGAGAATGAAGCTGGTAAAGTATGAATTGCCCAATGTAGAAAGAGGCTGAGATGGCTTTATGATCCAGTTCTTAGGGAAGCTGTAATCAAAGAGGAAAGAATCAGGCAGTGAGCAATAGGGAAATATAAGGAAATAAAGTCTGAAATATCCAAATATCTTAGGAGAAAGAAAACTTAAAGGACCTTGCACATAAGCAGATAAATCAGCAAAGATATGTTCTTTAAATCAGATAAATAAGTCTAGACATTTTAGAATAAAAATGGAAAAACAAAGGAAATTGAAGCAATATCTGATGAGGAAGAAGACTCTGTGGGTTCCTGAGATAACATGGAACAGCAGCAGGTAATTCCTGAATGTTTTAAAAGAAAAGTAAGAATTGTAAAAATAGAATTTATAGCATGTCTAACAGAAGTAACTTGCAGAATAGAAAAACTATTGAATACATGGTGGAAGTCTCACAAAAGAGAAATCAGAAAATAGTTGATTGAGAATAAAAATATGTAGAAGTAAAGGATAATCTGGAAGAAGAAAAGCAAAAAGCAATAATGCTATAAGAAAACATGATTTTGATACCAACAAAATATGTTTATCTTGAAGATAAGATGTGTAGAGACAACTTAAGCATTATAAATCTCTCAAAGGAACATGAGAAGTCAAAAAAAAAACCCCAAAGACTATAATGTAAGAAATAATACACAAAATCTTCCAGAACTTCTGGACATAGGGAAAAAAGCGATGATCAAAAGAATCCAGGGATCCTATCCAAGGAAGACAAAGTTCTATGTTCCAAACTCCAAGACACATAGTGATTAAATTTAATAATTTTAACGACAAATAACAAATTCTAAAAGTTACTATAAGAAAACTCTTTCAAATAAGAAAGGAAATTCAAATAATACAAATCTATTCTGCACCCACTAGACACTGCAGGACGTAATGAAATACTGTGCTACAAAGGCCAACGATGCTCAATATGTAACCTATGGTGGCATATTCTAGAAACTCAAATCTAACTATCAATGAAAAAAAAAGGATGTCCAATAAAAATAGAGACATTTTAAGAGTTCTTAGAAAGAAAACAAGACCTGAACAAATAATTTGCTTCTCAAAGTCCCAGATAACAGATGGTTGAAAAAAGGTGAACAAATATAGCAACTGAGCACAACAACAAAATAATAAAGAGAAATCATTAAGAGATTTCTTTCTACAGATACATAGGGAGACAAGGGTGAAAGCATAAGGCAAATAGCAGGGGTTGTGGGTAAATATCATGAAATGAATTTCATGACACTCCTACAAGTGGATAAATGTTTTTGTGGG
Organism: Monodelphis domestica; assembly: GCF_027887165.1. NCBI lineage: Eukaryota > Metazoa > Chordata > Mammalia > Didelphimorphia > Didelphidae > Monodelphis > Monodelphis domestica. The sequence goes on from NC_077233.1 coordinate 114,489,232, forward strand.
ACTAAATTACAGAATGGGAGGTGAATAAAGGGGGAAAAGAGAGGAAGAAAATAGAGGGGAATATATAATGCACCTTAATTTGTTCAAAGATTCAAATTTTATTTATTTATTTTTATTAAATTTCTTCAAAGAAAATGACTCCTATAGTTTCTTAGAAAGGAAACCTTTAAGAGAATTCTATAAGAATTCTATGAGTTCTATAAGAAACCTATAAGAGAATAGGAGATAAAGGGAGATATTTAGAGAAGAGAATGAGAAGGGAGAGATTCTTGCTTCAGTGGTGGGAAGGGGGATAAGTGATCCTTCAAAGTGGAATGAGTTATTCTTTAAAGGGAGAAGGGGACCTTACAATGGATATAATCTTCAGGAATTTGGTACTTTAAAGAGACCACTCATTTTGCCTCAGGAGGAGAATCAGAGCTCCTGTGAGCAATTGACACTCAGAAGAGTGGGAGGACAGAGGCCTGGGGTGGGAATTTAATGGAAAATGGGAAAAAATGAACAAGAAGAGGACAAAGGTTAATAATGACCTACATGACAAGTAAATTCCTACTATGGTACCATATCCCCTTTATTACCTGCAAGAATTGGAATTTTAATATCTTTATTTTTTTTCTTTGGCTTTATTCTTATTTTTTAAGAATCAGTATTTCTAAGAGTAAGCCACAACAGACAGAGTGAAGCGAGAAAAAAGATCTAGAAAGCAATGGAGGTAAACCTCATTTTATTGCACTTTGCTTTATTATGCTTCTCAGATACTGTTTTGCTTTGTTTTAACAGGGTTGTGGCAACCTGCATTAAAAAAGTCTATTGGCACCATTTTTCCAACAGCATGCACTCATGTGGTGTTTCTGAGCCACATTTTGAAATTCTCACAACATTTAAAATTTTTCATTATTAATGTATCTGTTAAGGTGATCTGTGATCAGTAATCTTGGATGTCACTATTATAATTGTTTTGGGGAACCGTGAACCACGCCCTTATAAGATGGCAAGCTTAATGAATGTTGATTGTGTTCTGATTGCTTCCCCAACAGGCCATTTCCCTGTGTCTCCCCCTCTTCTTGGACCTCCCTATTTCTCAAGACATAACAAAATGGAAGAATATTACAATAACTTAGTTGATAAAAGCAATGGCAGGATTTAAGATAATTGACTCTAATTTTGAAAGAAGTTCTCCTGTGGGCATAATGCTATCAAACAGCATTGCATGCTAGAGAAAAATCTTTTGTGATAGGAAGAGGCAATCAATGTGGTAAATTTCATTGTTGTCTTCTTTTAAGAATTTGCCTCGGCCAAACTAGCTTTCAGCAAGCACCACCCTGATGAGTTAGTAACCATCAACATAAGGCAAGACCTTCCATCAGCAAAAAGATTACCACTCTCTGAAGACTCAGAAGATGGTTAGCATTATTTTTTACAATGAAGAATTTTTTTAAATTAAGGTATGTACATTATTTTTAGACATAATACTATTACGCATTTAATAGACTACAGTATAGTATAAACATAACTTTTACATGCACTGAGAAACCAAAAAATTCATGTGACTCACTTTATTATCATATTTGCTTTACTGCAGTGGTCTGGAGTTGAACCCACAATATCTCAGAGGTATGTCTGTAATATAAAGAGTGTTTAGGAGAGGGGCCCCCAAAATAAGTACCTTAGAAACTTTGATTCTATGAGGATACATAGACTTCATACAGAAACTTAAGACAACTAACTAAATGTAATCAAATCAAAGATTAAAAGTCTAGAAGAGATAGAAAATATAACAATGAAGAGAACAAGGGAATTTTTTTTTAGAAAAAGTTACTGAACATGACATTTTGCAAAAGCTAAAAAAAATAAGTTGAAGAGAAGAAAAAAGAGGATTTTATTTACCTATTGAACTGATAGGGGAAAAAATTAAATAACTAGATAAAAGGAAGAAAGCAACAGGAACTAATAAGTTAAGTGAAATTCCAAAACTAGGAAGAGGGGTAATAAATGAGAGGGAAAGGGGCTTAAGAATGAGGGAAAGATATCCAATGGGAATAGGGTTGCCTTAAAGGAGATTAAGCTAAAATAACCGAAGAGATAAAATATTATGTTTACAGAGGAAGAGAGGAAAATCTTAATTTGGAAAAACCCCAAAATTTGAAACAAATGGAAGAAAGTATAGACCTAACTTCCATACCTTTAAATGTGAATGGATTAAACAAGCCAATAAAAAAAGAAGAGTGACAGATTGGATAAGAAGACAAAACCCCACAAAATGTTGCTTTAATGAAATACCCCTAAAAACAAAGATATACACAGAATAAAAATGATTAACTAGAAAAGATTTATTATGTATCAGATAAAGCTAAAAAAAAAAACCCTGACCATGCTATTAGGAAAAGAAAAGAAAAGAAAACGAGGCTAATACTATTTGCCTCATAATATTATTGTAAGGAAAGTACTTTGCAAACTTTAAAGCACTATAACTATATGAACTGTGATCATTTTCCTCCATGTCTCCACACCTTGGAAGACAGATTATATTTATCTTCAGGTTCTGTGCTATTGTTTGATAAACTGATAAGACTAGAAAAATGTTAGCCTCAATTATTGGCTCAAGAAATTTGTAAGTTCAATTTCTAAAGTAATTTCAATAAACCCCAACTATGTAATTACCACTTTCAAAGCCACTTTGCCACTGCCAGATTTTCACAGTATGTTTCCCAGGTCTAACCTCCCATCCACTTTGAGCAATAAAGGTCTCAGGATTGCTGGAGATTAAATGAGTTTCTCCCCAGGTCTGGGTCTTGACTTAAGTCTTCATCAAGCTGTCCCAGGTTTTGGGGGCTTGAAATCTCTATTTGACCAAAGGAGAAAATAGGGGTAGGAGAAAGGAAAAGCAGTAGCTTTCAACTGGTTGGTGAGGAATGGAATATATGGCAAACCTCAATAAACACCTCCCCCCAATAAACACCATCTAAAGGAGGAAGACAATAATGCCAGACAGCTGAAAGCAGAAGGGAGAGGGCACTGGCAGGGAGGGAAGAGGGGGGCATGATAGAAAAGCTAAAAAAAAGTCCAAATTGAGGGCAGTCGGTTGGGAAAATGAGAAGTTGCATGAAAGTCCTGTGGCCCTCTGCTTCTGTCAGAAATGATAAGGCAGAACAGCTAGATAGCTCATGGAAATGTCACAAGAAGGGGAGAGGAAAGGCCAAAATTAGTTCCACATTCATCTTCCACACCATCCATATGTTATGTGTTTAATGATTATGGGAAAATTAGAAATTCTATTTAGTGGATGAGAGGCAAACATCGCCATAAACTTAAACGCTAAGTCCTCCAAGAAAGAATACCACGGATGGAAAACATTTCACTAATCAAAAGTGACACAAAGATGTGCCTCCTGGTTTAGCCGTGGGGAGGGGGAATCCCCAGTCTGATGCCCTGTTGCTAGAGGAAAGAACTTTGCCAAGAAGAGACATCACTTTAGTCAAATGAGAAGATGAAACCATGAGGTTCAATCTGGAGTTCCTAGAAAAAAGGAACAGCAGGTCCCAATGGCTCCCCAGAAGATGATGGTGAATGGATGCCTGCCTATGAAAGAATGTCAGTGAACAAAGGCCAGAGAAATGTCCCAAGAGGGTATTTGGAGAGGATACTATGATAAACCATTTTATTTGGAGGCACCAAAGAGCTACAATTGAGGTCACTGAAGAGGCAGGAGTAGCAATCTGCCTCGAGGGACAGAGTGAGAGGGACACACTATCAGATTGCCAAATAAGCCTTCCATATGCTTATCATTAGAGCAACCAATGGGTCTCAGGGAAAGCTTCCCCTGGGGAAAGGAGGGCTGGGTTCAAGCTTCAGTACATGAGAAGAGCAAACCAGAGACTGAATTAGGAATCTGAATTTCCTGAGTATCCCCAAATAAATCGGACAAAACAAACAAATCATGACTGAGATGGAGATGAGTGCCATGGATGAAAGGGAGGTTTTGAGCCAGGAAAATGTGTATGAAATAAGGAAGTTCAGATTACAAGGGCTATTCACAGAAATGATGCTATGATGCAATCTTTCTTCCTAAGACTTTCCCCCTTTTTATGGTGCCAATACATGTACCATGCCAGTGCCATCCTACTGGGATGATACATGCCCCAGGACAATGCTCAATGAGGGGCTTAGATTAGAATAATCCACTTGAATGTACAAAGTTCTCTGATTTTTCCTTCCCTATTCATAAGATTTCTTTTTTTCCACAATTATGATCTCAGAGATCTCTGACTATCTTCAGGAGATGAGGCTTAGCCTACAGATGCCAACATCTGAGGTAGCATGTTTTCTCCACTCACTCCATAGTCCTGTGACTGTGGCTTCACCCCAACATTAGGTGCAGGTTCCCCCTCCCCCCAAGTTCCTGTCACTGGGATGCCTCTCTCCTGCTTCACCCTCAGCCACTATAGACTCAAGGGTCAGACCCTATCTATGGCAGCCACATCACATGGCAGAAACAACACCAACTCTGGAATCCAGGGACCTAGGTTCAAATCTAACTTCTGATGCTTATGCGCCTTTAGACTTAACCTCCCTGGATGTTCCTCATCTGTAGAGTGCCAGGTTGGACTAGATGGCCCCTGAGGTCATTTCCAGCTCTACATTCCCATGACCTCCCCTTCAATGATAAACCCAGTGGAACTGTCCTCTGCTAAATGTTTTTGCCCTAGGTGAAAAAATTTCTAGTAACAACCCTACTTGCAAATGTGAGATGAGTGACAGTTAAATGGACTATTTAAGACTTTTTCATTTTTTTCTTTTTTTTTTTATGAATGAGAACTTGAGTCGAGAGAAGTGTGGCACCTTCAGAAATTAAAATGGGCTCTTCATGCCTTGGGTACCACTCACATAAAGCTTGTCCTTATAAAGGCAAAAGATCTCTTTGCCTTATAGATTTTCCCTATTCCAGGGTAAGCAGGGAGTTGATGGAAATGCATTTAACTCTGGGAGACAGCCCTGTCGGTAAGACCCTTCAAGGCAGCACCCACACATCCAAGCTCATACCATCATCAACCAAAATGATTCAGAAACTGCAGGAGGAACAAAAAGGAGGCGAGTGTCCAAAATGGACCGTCTCCAATCCAAGTTCACAGCCTTGCTTCTCAGAAAATGTCAGAGGCTCCTTAAAGATACACAAATGGAAGACGGAGGTGGGACACATTAGAGATCATTAGAGCAAAGCCTGCAGGCTCTGGGGCTCCTGAGGGTCCTTCCCTAATATGTATCTCTGCTCCAATCTATTCAAATTATTAAGAAGGAGAAGAGCTGATTTGGGGAAGGGGATTGATGCTACAGTTTAGTGTTAGCCTCAGATTGGCGAAAAGCTTCTGGCTTCCTGGCTCTGTAAAGCATCTTTCCCCGTCTCTCAGGCGACAGAGCCCCCTGTCTTGTTCCCCGCGGGACCGATGAATCAGAAGGAGGGGTGCCAGCTGCTGACTCACTGGCCACACTTTCTCAGAGCACCTAGGTGTTCTTGGGAGGACTCCCAAGTAGGGACTGCTCAGGCCTGGCCCTGCTTAGCTTAGGAAAACCCAAGGTGGTATGGCTGCTGGCCAGGAGAGAGCTCTTCTTTTTCCAAAGTATGTTTACTGTCTAAACACAACCGTAAAATTAAAAGCAAAGTGTCAGGGATAGTGCTGTCAGAGCAGATGATGGGAGGGAGAAGGATGGGGGGAATGAGGAGGGAGGAGGGTGCGGGAGAATATAGTGGGAGAAAGATGGTCTTGCACTGACAAGTCATTCATCTCTGCAATTGGAGAACCCCCAGATCAGAGCAGGTTATTGAATAGATCGGGTCATCCTATCAGTCACCTGGCACATAGATATTTAGAGAGGATTAAGAGAGAGAAAGGACTCCATTAACTATCAGCTCTCTGGAAGTTTGTGGTCCAATAATCTTGCTCCTAAGATGACCAGTATGACCTTAGATAAGTCATTTAACCTCTTTGGACCTATGGTTTCCTCTAAAAAATAATATGGCTTCCATCTGTTTGTCACTAGATAATTACATACACTCGGGAATATGTTGGCAAATTTTTTAACAACCAGCTTTCTGAAAAACAAGATGCACTTTTATGGCCAATCTGCATTATTAACATTTTCTCCATCACTTTCTTAAGACTTGACAACCAACAAAGTAATAACTCAAGCTCTGATTTCTGAAGTATAAATACCCACTCTGACAATTTAACAATAGACTCTTTTGAGCTGATAACAGCCAACACCAGCATGCTGCTGAGGTGCTTAAAATATGCCATTAAGGTTCCATATTTGTTGGATTCAAAACTAGGCTTAATGATTATAGTGGACTTTCTAATCATCCAATAAACTCAGTGACTGCTTTGGGCCATTGTGACCAAATGACCTGTATGTTAGACACTCTCTGATTAGGGGTCCATAAGTAAAGCCACATAGCAAAATGGAACAATTATTTCCTTGACTTAAGTATTGTGCTATTTCATAGATTTAAACCTGAAAGGAAACTCAGAGGTTCCTTAGTCTAATTTCATTTTACAAGTGAGGAAATGGAGGTCAAGAGAAATTAAATGACTTCTCTAAGATCACACAGAATTGACTGAGGTGGATTTTGAACCCAGGTCCACCAGTGCTGCTTCCTCTGGGCCATATTGCTTAGAGTTCCAAGTTCAACTCTTGCCTCTGACACATATTTGCTTTGTAACCACAGATGAGTCCTTTAATTTCTATGAATCTCAGACAACTTTCTAAAACTTAGCAACTAAGTAATAAATAGAGTTCTGTGTGCTACCTTTCAATCTGAATAATTCAAAGGAAAGTGTTCATAGCATTGTAGATTTAAAGCTAGACTGTAGGGATTTTCTCTTCCAAATTTTTTATTTTGTTGAGGATACTATACCCAAGGAGAGACAATGACTTGTCTAAGTTCACAAAGTGAGGACTCAGCTCCAAATCCAATGAACTTCAGTTATGCCACTTTGTCTCTTGTCCTTTCCTGAATGTTCCAAATAGCTCCCCCATCCCTTCAGGTCACTTTCATGTGATAAACATCTGGATCTTCAGCTAAGGATAAACCGCACACCCAGAATCATGGGCTACCATTTGCCTCCAGGTAGGACATTTGCGAAATCTTAATCAAAGAGAAATAAGAGTGGGGAATGGGGAAAGTGGTCTGCAAAGGGTATGCTAAGTTCAGACCCTAATTCAGATGTGCTGTACTGTGTCTCTTCTGAAAGAAAACTTATTACTCACAGCTGTGTTACAACAAACTCAGGGATGAAGCCATCGAGGGCCCCCTCGTATTTTCTTTGGCCTCAGCACAAGTTGTTGACATCATTTCAGTCTTCACCATTCATCCACTGCTGTTTAGAGCTTGTGGCTGTGTGAGGTTGCATTTCAGTCTGGGTGAGGACTGTCTGATTGAAGATTGGGGGGATGGGAGGAGGGATGAGTGAGGAGGATAGGGATACACAAATTCTGGAAATTGAAAAGCTCTGCATTTAACCATACATTCCCCACTGGTATGATGACTAGAGACAGGCTGAAACCCAAGCGTTCTCTGTCCACAGATCCAGCCTTTCCTGAATGCTGAGAAGAAATGCACCACAAAAAGAGGTCAGGGCTCTTTGTAAAGCTGGCAAACTCCTGTTTCTCTTGTAGCACCAATGTGTGCCTGGGAACGATGATGGACGTTCACTTTAGTTAAGCACAAGCATCGGTTCCAGTAGCAAATTCTGTTACATCCTTCCGGACTCCATGTAGACCACTCTGGGCCAATCTCTATGCTCACTCAAATCCCTTGTAGCAGGAAAGCCCTTTTAATGGTTCCCAAAGGCCTCAGAAAAGAAAATGGCACAAGGAGGAAATGTTAATGGTGGGAAACATGGCATGTATATGGGCATATGCAAGTGCATGTTGGGAAAGCAAGGAAGACATAACTTTTTCAAAGCAGAGGCAAAAGAACTAAGAAGGTATATTCTTGAATCTTTGGACTGGAAGAGAGAAGAATTAGGGGGAAGACAATGAGCATCTTCAAATATCTGAACAGCTGTTACTTGGAAGAAGGGTTGGTCTTATTCTGTTTGCCCCCATGTGCAAAACTAGGAATGATGAGAAGTTAGAGGGTAGAGTTTTCCTCCATGAAAGGATAAACTTCCAAGTTGTCCCAAAGTGGAAAGGGCTACCTTGAAAGTTAATGAGTTCCCCATTACTGAAGGTGTTTAAGTAGAGATTGGATGAATGAATTAATTAGCTTTAAAAAACATTCATTAACCATTATTATGTACCAGACACAGTACTAAACGTTGGGAATTTAAATATAAAAGGTGAGACAGCCACAGAAAGGTATTACTATCTGTAAAATCACAGGGATAAGTGAAGTAACAGACAAAGAAATAATATTTATGTTGTACTTTCTGGCAATGATAATGTGTGTGTGTGTGTGTGTGTGTGTGAGATGGTCTTGCAGAAAGATGGTCAGAGAGCAATATGGTAGATCTGGGTTGGAAAACATGGTGAAATCTCACCAAGAGGAATCTGGAATCTCAGTCAGTATTCCTGGTCAGGTTCAGCTTCAGTCTCTGAGATCAATCCCTACTCCATCCCAATTCCTATAATTCTGTATATCTGTGAAAGGATTATAAAAAGAGATCCCCTATTAACAAAGCCAGAAAAAGCTGTTTGTCATTCTTGCTAGTATTAAGTATTATTCAAGGCATTGAGCACTGGACTTGGAATCAAGGGAATAGGTTTAAGTCCCAGATCTATTGCCTTCCTTGGCAAATCATTTCTTCTCCCTAAAGTGGTTTCTTCCTTTGAAAAAAATGAGAAGATTAGACTAGATCAAAGGTTCTTAACCTCAAGTCTGTGAATAGATTTTAGAAGATCCATTTGCTTGTTTTTCTCAATAATTTTATATTTTAATATTCTGATATGATTGGTTTCCTTTTTAACCCTATGAATTTGATTTAAGGATTTAAAACGTTATTCTGAGAAGGGATGCACAGGCTTCCAGCTGACTGTCAAAGGGGCCAATGACCCTAAAAGATCTTGGTCTAGACCAGTGGTTCTCAACCTTTCTTAATGCCGTGTCCCCGCAATACAGTTCCTCATGTTGCAGTGACCCCAAACCAAAAAATTATTTTGGTGGCTACTTCAAAACTGTAATTTTGCTACAGTTATGATTCGGTATGTAAATACCTGATATGTATTATGTATTCTCATTGCTACAAATTGAGAGGTTGAGAACTGCTGGTCTAGATGGTCTTTAAGAACCCTCCCATCTCAGCATCCCATGATCCTTAATGGATAGACAGCTTTCAGGAATCAGAGTTACTGAGAATGGCTTCTAGTGCTTTTGACCTATATGTAGTTGATGTTGATGGTGTAGCCCTTGGACTATTTTGGGCACTGAAGCTCTACCATGGCAGAGATCACTATTTTTCTTAAACCTTTGCCTTCTGTCTTGATTCTAAAGTGGAAGATTAATAAGGGCTAGGCAATTGTGGTTAAGTGATTTGCCCAGGGTCACATAGCTAGGAAGTATCAAAGTCCAAATTTGAAACCAGGTCCTTCAGACTCCAGGTCTGGCTCTCTATCTACTGTGCCACCTATAGACTCCCTGAAGTCACTCTTGACATTGCATTTTCTTTATTCGGTGAGTCTTTATAAGTAAATATATCCTTATACTTCACATTGCACCATACTCAAAAAATTCCAACAGAATAATCTATTTCTTATCCTTGCTACCATTAAGCAATATTCAAAGCTCTGAGCACTGGATTTAAAGTCAAAGGGTCTGAGTTCAAGTTCCCATCTCAAGTAACCCATCATATTCTCCAGGAAAAACATCCTAAGATATATCTCCGATCCTTTCAGCTGATCCTAGTCTAGCTTAATTGCTAGAATTTCTTCAGTTTCATCTCTGCCTTAGGAAAGAGCTTTTTCTCTTTTTTTCTTGCATCCTGGGCAGACTTCCATAGTCCTCAATTCCATCTTCCCCTCATTTTCTCTTATAACATCAGTTATCACAAGGCTGGTGTCCCTGGCACAGTGGCAGGATGCTCTCCAGGACAATTGCTAGTGTCAATGACCGGGTCCCAAAGTCTGAAAGATCTCCCTTCCCATAGAAGCAGGCTCATCCAGCCAGAGTGAGGCAGTTATCCCCAGTAATCAGCTCTGTCCCTCAGGACCTCAAAGGAAGCTTGACCATCTGCAGCTTCTGAGAAGATTGATAAATCGCCTTCAGACTGCTGCTGTTTGGGGGTCTGGTGAGAATCATCTGCAGGACTTAAAAAATGCCATGGGTATTAGGTAGTGTGGGACAGCTGGTGGACTAAATGAGGCCTCCAGCTGCCACCAACACACACACATGCCCCCCTACTATGGGAGGGAAAGCAGAACGACAAGACCAAGTTGTGACCGTGAAGCCAGTGAAAATTCTCAGCCCAATATCAGACCAAAGGCGCCAATTATTCCAGAAACAAGACGAGGACGAGACTAAGAAAGAAGATGCTGCCTTTAATTCTGCCTCGTTCTCTGCTTAGCTCAGCTACCTTCCTTAGGTTAGGAAGCTAGTTGTGCGTTGATTGAGTGCCAGTGGGGTACATACTTCTGTACTAGGTAATGGAGAGAGGGAGAGAAATAATCCCTCACTCTTGTGGTGTAGTGGACAAAGAGCTGGCTTTGGCATCAAGAAGTCCTGCCTCACATACTGACTGTGTGAGTCTGGGCAAGATTTGTAAGGGGCTTAATCTCATTGGATCCTCCCAAGAAGCCTGGAAAATAAGTGTTATTTTTATTCCCATTTGACAGCTGAGCTAACTGAGACAAAAGAAGAAGCTAGGTGGCACAGAATATAGAACGTTGGAACTAGAAAAGGGAGAACCGGGGTTCAACTATGACCATAGAGAATTAATTCCTGGTTGTGTGAACCTGGGCATGCCATTTAACCCTTTTTGCCTCCATTTCCTTAACTGTTCAATGAATGAGTGGGAGAAGGAAATGCAAATCTAGTATCTTTTCCAAGAAAACCCCAATGGAGTCATGAAGAATCAGATATGAGTAAAAAACAACTTAAACATTTTAAAACTTATTTAAAAATACAACATAATTTCCAAATTATATTCAAAGTAATTTTCAATGTTTTCATATTTTCTTTAAATTCCCTTTTTTGCATAAATTTTGGAATGAACATATTACTATAGACATACATATGTAAAACTTGTAAATATTTTAATATTTATATATTGAGAGTGGATATTCACATTTTTTATCGATAAGGATACCCTATCAAAAACAAACAATTGAGGCAAATGGAGGTTGTGACTTGTTTAGGATCACACAGCCAGTAAGTGTGAAGCTGTCTTCTTAACTGTTCCACCTTTGTTGTTGTTTAGTCATTTTTCAGTCCTGTCCCAATCTTTGTGACCTCATTAGGGATTTTCTTGGCAAAGACACTGGAGTGGTTTTTCATTTCCTTCTCTAGATCATTTTATAAATGAGGAAACTGAGGCAAACAGGATTGAGTGACTTGCCCAGGTCCATACTGTTAGTTAAGTGTCTGAGGCTGGATTTGAACTCAGGAACTCAGGGCACTCTATTCATTATCCCACTCAGCAGCCAGTAAGTCTTCCACTATTCATGTTTATCACCCTGGCATTCTCAATGTCAAAAGTTTCTCTGAGGAAACTGTTTTGTAAAGCTTCCTAAGCACTCCGGAAATAGAAATTGTTGTTAGTATGCTTCTAGGCACCACTGCTACTGCTTTTCCTGGAAGGAAGGGGAAGCCACAGTTTTCCAGACTCCCTCTGTTTTCCTCCCCATGTATCCCAGATCGTGACCACCCCTGCCAGCAGCTACTTCCAGCTTCCTGGTGTTCCTGGCATGGAAGGAGGAAGACAGTTTAAGGTGCAAGTGGATGAACATAAAATCAGGATTTGCAAGGCTGGATGAATATCTGGTGAGTTCTTGGAAATACAGAACTCACACACCATTCCTTTCTTGTGTTCTGCACAGCTCTTTGAACAGAGCTGGCATTCAGTATTCAATGGCAAGCTTCCAACATGCCTCACCCCTTTATAACTAACCAGGTCCCGGGATTCGACGGATCTCCGCCTGGATCAGCCAAACCAGTGGTCTCCAATTTTTTTAATATATAGTGTGTCTCCCTCAGTAAAGATGTTTGAGTGTGCGCTCTCAATAAATACATATTAACATATTTATAAGTTTTATATGTGTATTACTGTTGTATTGTATACATTCCAATATTTATACAAAAAGAATTTTAAAATATGAGAACATGAAAACTTTGAAAATTACTTTGCATGTAATTTGAAAATTATGTTGTATTTTTTTAAAGGTACAGAACCTTTTGGCTCTTACTAAAGTACTAGTAGTAGTAATGATATTTTAGAGAAAATAATATAATTGAATAGGCTTCATTATTTTTTGAAAATCTAAGTCTAGCACTTTGATGATTACTAGGTCTGGTTCTAAGCAGAGAAGGGGCAAAATGGATACATTCTCAGCATTGTATTTGGAGTTAAAAAACCTGAGTTCAAATCTAGCCTAGACCCTTACTATCTGTATAGCCCAAAGATAGTCATCTTAGCTCTGTTTAACCTCAGTTTCCTCATCTGTAAAATGGGGTGAGGAGGTTCAAATGAGAGGATAATTATAAAGCAATTAATATGGCATCTGACATAGAGTAAGTCCTATAAGAATGTTAGCTATCATTACTATTATTCTTTCAATACATGTCTTTAATATCAACATAAATAATGGAAGACTTTTTGACTGCTACGTGGCATAATGGATAAAGTGCTTGGGGGTCTAGAGTCTTCTTTCTGAATTCAAATCTAGCCTCAGACACTTACTAGCTCTATGACCCTGGGCAAATCACTTAATCCTGATTGCCTCAGTTTCCTCATTTGTAAAATGAGCAAGAGAAGGAAATGACAAACCACTCCAGAAATAGATATGAATGGAAGGACATTGTTTGCTGCAACTACTACTTATTTTACAATCCATTCATGTCTGTTTGTCCTGTGATATTCACTCTTTCCCTCTAAAAGATGAGAAGGTTCCCGAGAAAGGTGTGAGAAGCCCAACCATGATCCCAGAGTGCAAAGTCATCTGCTGAGTGGGGTCCTAGCATAACAGTAAATGATCTTGAAGTCAGGGTGAAAGGAAGCTAGTGGAGGAGGTAGGGAAATTTGCCTACTCAGCTCCAGCGGGATCACAAGTTAAGGGTTAAATTATAACATCCTGAATGAATGCCACTGACAGGAAACCAGATATGGAAGAGGGTAGAGTAGGGGTATGTTAAGTCATTAAAATGGGTGAAGGTGATGTGACGCTGTAGTGGTTTTGAAGATAAACCCAAAATTGGAGAGAGGGTAGGGTAAGACCCTTCTTCCCACCCTTCCGATGGATCACACATGACGTGGAGTCATACAATGGTCCCCTTGAAGAGACTGCAGGTCCTACTTTGATGATCAACTGCTCTAACCAAACCTCATTGTTTTACAGATGAGGAAACCATCTGGAAAGGTGAAATAAATAATTTTGCCCCAAACCTTCCAATCTATTAGGAGCAGATCCAAGATTTGAACTGAGGTATTAGATCTCCAAAGCCATCTTTTCTTCACATCACACTGCCTTCATCTTCGGAAAACATTTCCAATAATGAAAACTGGACGGATCCAATGACAGCATAAAGAATCATTTTGGAGGAAGGAAGACGTGTCAAGGTCATCAATCTGAATAGCGAAATCCTGATGTAGTGACCTGCAACTTACAAGTCTTGAAGAGTTGCTTTAAGACAATTAAATAACTTTTTCATGGTCACACAGCTAAGACATACTGCTTCTCATAATGAATCCTAAGGATGAATATAACACGATCAGAAAGAAAGCGTTCATTCCAAACCCACCATTTCTAGCCAAATCATACCATTCTCCCCCACTCCTGAATCTCTAGCTTGCTTCCCTTCCCCACCAACATTTTTCCTTATCCAGCATGTGCTTAGAGAGTCAGGCAGATGGAAGGTGTGTGCTTGCAGTAATTACAGAACGTATTGTCCTTTTCATTTATGTCTCCACAATCCAGTTTGACATCGTGTCATAAAAGTTTATGTACTGTGTTCTCTCGGCTCCTTACTAATATTCCCTGGCATTCTCCCTGGCCATCCAGAATCAATACCATCACTCCTCTCTCAATAAAGGACTGAACACTGAACAAGGTCCAAATGCACACACTGCCTATTTGCAGCAATTAGCCGTCATGCTAACAAATAGCATCTCTAAAGGAGTGTAGAAGAGGCCCAAGGACCAGGAGGATCACTTATGTCACTTGCAGGAGGTAGAGGAAGGTGGGGTAGGAGTGTCCCTGGAAATAGTGATACTAAAAAGTCATTTCTCTCTCTCTCTCTTTCTCTCTCTCTCTCTCTCTCTCTCTCTCTCTCTCTCACACACACACACACACACACACACACACACACACACATATACAGAACAATGATATCAGGAAGAGGGAGGCATTCAAATTAGGAACCTCAGCAATCGATTTTTACTTGCAGTTGGTGGATTGTAATCAATGTTAATTAACCAGACTCTTTTTTTTCCAGAAAAGGTTGGGCTTGGAGAGTAACTACACAATAATTTTGATGATGACATCTGACTGCAATTCAATGCAATTCAACAAACATTTGCTACAGAAATGCTGTGTATAAGACCCTAAGCTCAGATTTGGGGATACAAAGAAGAAACATGATGTGATTCATGCCTTCCAAGGAGCTTGGGGTTATGGTCCAATCTAATCTAGGGGAATTATTAAGAGTTTGATTTGGGCATTCAAGGCTCTTGACAATATGGATGCAAACAAATAGTCCAGTACTTTATTTCGTACTGCTCCCCTTTACAAGTTATTTTGGTTTTAATGGACTACCCTTTTATGCCCTATACTCATTCTATAAACTCATAAACTGAGGACTGAAATTGCTTTTCCTTTTTAACCTCACTTTCTTCCCTTCCAAATCTCAACCCAATGGTTAACCAGTCCAACTCTCCTTTGTTCTCTACTCTAAGCTTCCTTGGCCCCTACTCAATCATGGTTTATGCTTTGACAAAATCTCACCCTAGATTCCTCCTGCCATTTATTTTCTTCACTTCTACTCACAATCTGCTGAACAGAGAGATGGAGGAAATCATTCAACTGAGATGATTGATCCCAGTAAAAATGTCTGTTATTTGTTTCTTCTGCTCTCCTCAATAGTGCATAAGCCCTTGACATAATTCTTTCTTTTCTCCTTTAATCCAATCTCTGATAGGGAAGTGGCCATCATTTTCACTAAAGTCAGTCTTTCTACATGTCCCCTTGGTTCCATATTCTTTATCTGATCTTTATGTGGATTTCCTCCACAATTATCACATCTCTGACTCCATGATGGTCCCTTCTCTTCTTCCTACAAACACACTCAGGTATCCCCAGTGCTGAAAAAGACCTCATTAGATCCCACTATCCTCTCAAGCTCTTATCCCATATTTCATCTCCCATTGACAGCCAAACTCCTAGAAAAACTGTCTACTTCACTACCTCAGCTTTCTCTCCTCTCACTCTTCACTTCTCACTGTGTAAACTGACTTCTTTACCCAACGAAACCGCTCTATCCAAAGTCACCAATAATCTCTGAATTGTTCCATCAGAAGGCTTTTTCTTAGTTATCAACCTTGTTGGTTGCTGTACAGGATTTGGCACTAGTGACTAGCTTCCTTCTAGATAGCGTCTCCACTTTGTGCTTTCATGACAATCATTCGTCTTAGCACTCTTTCTTTCTAGCTTACTGTTCATTTTCAAAATCTCCTTCACCAGTTCTTCATCCATCCCACTCCCCCTAATTATAGATGTTCTTCAAGGACCTGTCCTAGGTCCTCTTCTGTTTTCTCTCTATACAGTCTCACTCAGAAAGCCCATTTATTTCCATGGATTTAATTATCATATAATCAAATGACTCCCAAATCAATTGCCACAGCACTAGGCGCTCTCCCAAAGTCCAATCATATGTTTCTAACTGCCTACTTGACATTTCAAACTGTGTTCCCATAGGCATCTCAAACTCAAGATTTCCAAAACAAAATTTATTATATTTCTGTAGTCTGATAGAGTGCTAGATCTGAAGTCAGCAACATCTGAGGTCAAATTCTGTCTCAGTCATTAAGTAGGAATAGGTAGTACTTACATGATACTTTAAGGTTTGCAAAACACTTTATATGTATTAATTCATTTGTTCCTTACAGTCATCCTAGAAGGCAGATGTTATTATTATTATTATTTTAAACCCTTACTTTCTATCTTAATAACAACTCTAAGACAGAAGACCAAGGACTAGGCAAACAGGATTAAGTGACTTCTCCAGAGTCACACCGCTAGGAAATATCCGAGGCCAGATTTGAACCCAGGTTCTTTTGACTCCTGACTCCAAGCTTAGTTCTCTATTCATTGAGCCACCTAGCTGCCCTGAGATGCTATTATTATTTCATCTCATTTTAAAATGAAGAACTGATAAGTTGAGGGAGATTGAGTGACTTGTTTGAGGTTGTGACATATGCCTGAAGCAAGATTTGAACTCATCTCTCCCTAACTCCAAGTCCCATCCACTGTACCACTAGTTGCTTCCTATCTTGGAAGCAACTCTCTCAGCCTATAAAATGGAGATAATAGTAGCACCTACTTCACAGGACTGTTTTGAGGATTATATATATATATATATATATATATATATATATATGTTTATGACCTCGCTATCATCCTCCCCACAAATTTATCTTGTATTTTTACTTATTTAAACATATGCTACTACCATGATGGAATGGAAGATCAATCTCAGCTAGTCTTCTTCAAAACTGCCTGGATAGTTTTCAAAGAAAGAAATCCAAGCTATCGACAATCATGAAAAAATGGTTTCAACCTACTAATAAAGAAATAGAAATTAACTCAAGTTCCACTTCACACTGATCAGATTAAGAGGAGGGAGAAATAAATATACACATATGTATATATGCATACATGCAAGTATATACAGAGCTGGATGAAATGGATGGATAAAAAGCATTGCCTAGAATGGTAAATTTTTTTGGTAACAGATAGCAGGCATCGCTTTCCCCCTAACTTAAGCAGGGACTCTATCCTTAAATAGCCATTCATTACTGAGCAGACAATCTTACACTTGATAAAGAATAATTAATGAGCATGGACCAAATATCCATCCTCAAAAGGCCCCAAGCAGACCTGGTTGCCAGAGTCATAGCTCAAGTGTCCTCTGGCTTCTGCATGAGCTGCACAGATGTTATCACGTTGCTGAAATAAGGTCTTTTCCCTCTATTCCCAGAAGCAAGTTTTAAGGAAGGTTGGGTCTGGACTAGGTCTGAGCTCTTGGAGTCATTCTCAGATCTTGTGATCTCCTCTAGCTTCTCTTATTGACTCCTTATCCCATTCTGTTCAACCATCATGCCAACCCTTTTCCATTGACTTGCTACCCCTAATCCAATGGATATAAGACTGTATTGATATTGCCCCACAAAGAAAAATGTATGAGAAGCAAAAAACTTGTAGGAGCCCAAAACTAGAGATAGAAACATGAAATGCTTTGATAACCCATCAGTGTTCCCCTCCACTACCACCCCAAAAAGAGAACTGAGCTTCTGATTATTGTTAGGGCTTTGTCATTTTAGGAGTACATCTTTAGAAAAATCTATCATTCCCATGGAATGAGGATTCCCAATATTTGTAGTGCCATTCTATGGCTTGGACTTTCCCTAGAAGGTAAATATACTTTTGTGGGGTTGCTGAACAAATTAACCTCTGCTCCCCAGATTTACATTATTTGAATAATTCACTGGCATTCCTCTCCAAGTAGGATATGGCACAGGAATTAAGTATATTATCCCCTTATTTCTTTAAGAAGAATGTTGCACCAGAAAAGCCCCAGAGGGGCTAGAATTTATGAACATTGTCCATAAACTACCCTCCCAAGCTGCATACAACAAGCACATGTCTATCTCTGTCAATGTCTTCTGCTGTAAATCAACATCATGGCTCCTCGGGAGGGGAAAGGAAGAAATCATGAGGAAGTGCACCTCAAAAATCATTGAAAAATGTCTCAACCCATCTCATTTCAACAGAGTGCCTGGGGAACTCCTCTGATAAATTGGTGATTTCCCTAGTCACTTTCCTTACACCAACAATAACTATTTCCACTTACATAATACTTTAACATTTATAAAACTCTTTCCTCACAATAACTATGTGCTTTGTAGGTAAGATAAGTATCATTGTTCTCATTTTATAGACAATAAAATCAAAATAGGGATGGGGGATACTAGGCAGTAGAGCCACACATTTAGTAGTTGTCAGACCTACGATTCAAACCCTTTCTTCAATATAACAATACTTTTATTATTAAATCTTTCTTCTGTCCTGACCTTTGTGCCAAATTTTAAACATGGATCTCAACTGCCTTTAAAACATTTCCACCTCGACCTTAAATTCAACTTTTTCACATCCAAACCTATTATTTTACAACAATCTAATACACGAACTGTTGCTTATCACTATGAGCAAGGTATTATGCTAGAAATTGGGATACAAAAACAAAATAATCTTTGTCCTCAAAGAGGTTATATTCTCCTGGAGGAGATGAGGTAAAATACAGCATGTAAATCTAGAAGTAAATATATATGTTCTTATATATGATGGGCATAAATATAGATATATACATATATGTATAGACACATAAGTATATATGTATTTGATAGGTGAGAAGAGAGCAGCCACTTACAATTAATAGGATCAGGAAGGGCTCCCTGAAAGAAGATGGCACATTGTGCCACATGACTCACTAGTTCTTTAAGTGCTACCCTGAATCATTTTTGTCTTCTAAATATGGAAAACTTAAATCTTTCCTTATTTTATAAATGAAGAAGCTGATGCTTATGAAGTACTGTAATATGTCTCAGATAATACAGACAGTGATGAAGTCAGAATTCAAATCCAGCTCTCCAGAGTCTAAATCCAGTGTTGATTCTCCTACACTATTTCATAACTGAAATAGTTTAGATTTACAATGCGCATCCTCAAGAAGTTGGGTTTTGTTTTTTCCCCTGAGATTGGATCCTCATCCTGTTTGAAACTGCCACCTGGAGGCAGTGGTGCTGATTAGGGTCTACAGTATTCTACAAGGTTCCTTTCCAGGGAGAATGAATAAAATTCATGATCCCATCAGCCATGTTTTTTTTTTTTCCTACAAAAATATGGCATCATTAAAGGAATAGAAAATATACTGATTAAATGCTGATTATATTTACATGCTAATCCTAAAATGAAATAGCATTTGAAGCAAGATTTAAAGGCATGATACCACCTAAGAGTAAATAAGTATACTTTCTAATCATTGCTTAACTTATCATAGCTCAGGGATTCTCTCAAGGTAATTAGACCTCACATTGAAACTTTTAGATATTCAAAAATATTTCTGGGTTGGTCAATTGATTTGTTTTGTTTTTCCTCTGAACAGCTCCTAAAAATCACATGCCTATTTCTATTCTTCTAATGGTGTAAGGCTATATTTGTCAGGATTCTGTTTGAAATTCTTTAATCCAGGAGTTGAAAACATTTCCACTATTGGCTAGTTACATGAACTTGAATATCCCTTCACATTTCTGGGTCCCAGTATCTTCATATGTAAAATGAAGGGAGGTTGAACTGATGATATCTAAATCCTTTTAGCACTAAGATTCTATGGTTTTACTGACTCTATAGACTTTTTAATGGCAATGGCTCTTAGTGAGAATTTTATTTATCATGACTTCTCTAATGTTCTCCCTCAGCTGAAGCCTCAGTTTTTCATCGAATAGTAATCCCATCCATATCCAATTTCTATGTGTTTTGAGAATTGAACTAAAATTGAAATAATAATATGGCAGCCATGTGCAAGTATTTTCACTGCCACCTAGTGACTGATATTAGACCTTTAATAATAAAGCCTCAGGACAAAATAACCAGTTTTAAAGGGTTATATCTTATAAATCCTACCTATTTTATAGCTCTTAAAAAAAATCGAGGGAGAAAGGACAAAGAAAGATAAAGAGGTATATGTCATTTTTTCCATTGAAATACGACCAGCAAATATATCCCTATAATTTTAAGCTCATGTTTCTTTAGCACTTTCAGATTTACAAACACTTCTTGGCATTTACTCTGTAGAGTAGGTGTATAAGTACTACTGTCCTCATTTTACATATAAGCAAACAAGCTCAGACAGAGTTAGTGGCTTGCCCATAGCTGCCCAGCTAAGCAGTTAAGAGTGAGATTCAAGTCCAGGTCTCCTGACTCCAGGTTTAACATTTTTCCTACTAAACCAAGAGACATCTAAATTAGTGATGCCTGATTGGCAAAGAAGACAAAAGTTGTAGAAAGACAAGCTCACAAATACATAATTTATCTTGTCTTCTCAGATGTTCTCTCTTGGTTTGAGCTTCAGTATTTTATTTGTTGGTAGTCTCATTCATATTCAAACTCCATGTGTCTTGAAAATTGACAAATTGTCTTGAAAATTATCCCTCAAGACAATATGGCAGCCATGTGCAAACATTATCACTGCCACCTGGTGGCAGCTACTTGAATTCAGTCAGAGTAGCAAGACAAAAGAAAAGGACCCTTTTTTGGTTGTTGTTTGGTTGCTTGGTTTGGTTTTCTTTTGTTTTCTTTTTATCATTTGGTAGATCAGTGAATTGCTACAAACATTCTGGAAAGCAATATGAAATTAGGCTAAGAAAGTGATTAAAATGTCCATTTCTTTTGCAGAGATTCCACTTCTATGTACATACTTGAAAAAAATTCCAGGGTAAAAAAGAAAAAAGTCTCATGGCAACCAAGTATTTATAGAAGCAGTTTTTGCAGCACCAAAGAACTAGACACAAAGTAAATAACTAGAGGGTTGAAAAGGGCTAAATAAGTTGTGGTACATGAATACAATGGCATATTCCTTTGCTGTAAGAAATAATGAATATGATGAATACAGAGATGTATGAAAAAATAATTGTTAGAATAAAAATTTTAATTGCATAAAATAAAACACAAAGAATTACAAAGTAAATCAAATATAATGAAATATAGTTACTAAAATATTAAAAAAAAAACAAGTTCATAGGGAGCAACTAAGTGGTTCAGTAGATAGAAAACCAGACCTCAAGACCAGAGGTCCTGGGTTCAAGTTTGACTTCCACCACTTCCTAGCCAGACAAGTCACTTAATCCCCATTATCCAGTCCTTACCATTCCTCTGTCTTGGAAACAATACACAGTATTGTTACTAAGAAAGAAGGTAAGGGGTTTGGTTTTTTTAAGTTCATAAATCCTATGTTAATAACTCCTACTGATGGTAAGTAATTTTTCTTCCATACCATGTTACATCTTTTTCCCACTCTGTCATCCATTTCCAGAAGAGGTAGGAAACATAGCGCATGTGCCATTAAGTAATGAGAGGCAGCATGACTTTTTTCCCTTAAAAGAAAATCTTATTAATGTCTTTTGTTTATCCATCACCTTTATTTTCCAATATATCCCTCCCCTCTCCCCACCAAGAGATCCAGCCTATAGTTGCCAGGCCTCCATTCTGGTAATGATTTAATTTCCTGAACCTTCTACTCCAGCTGAGCTCAAGCACTGTTTATAGAGCAATACAGAGAGACACTGGTAAATATTCAACAATTGGGCTTTCCAGTCATTCACACACATTTTAAGCTTAATCTGCATTGCTAACATTTTCTCAAGCCTAGACAATCAACAAAACAAGAAATGAAGTCCTGATTTTTAGCTATTGGGAGACTTCTGAGACCTATGTAAATTCTCACATTAAACACTTAACCATTGGGAGTTTGGAGCTAGCTCCAATACACCTCAGTTTGTACCTCTCTTGAAAGGAAAAAAAAAGAAAGAATAAGCCCTGAAGGCCAGTGTGGAGCAAGGATAAAGTTAGTATTATAGCAGACAAAGAGCAGGAGGTAGGAAATGTTTAAAGAAAAATGGATTCTTCCTGTGTGGACACTCACTGTGTCTGGCCAGTCTGATTCTACGTCTCCTTTTTAAAAACTTCCATCTTAGAATCAATACTGTGTATTGGTTCCAAGGCAGAAGAGCAGTAAAGGTTAGGCAATGGGGGTTAAATGATTTGCCCAAAATCACACAGTAAGTATCAGAAGCCAGATTTGAATCCAGGATCTCCTGTCTCCAGGTCTGGCTCTCAATCCACTGAGCCACCTAGCTATATCCCTCCCCTCTCATTGCTCTGCCAGTCATAGTTGGAAACCAAATGGGGTCCAACTTATATCAGGAAACAGGCTGGTAATACTGAGCCAGAGATGGGACAAACAAAATAGAAATCCTCTAGATTCTTGGAGGAGGAAGCTAGAGGTGATGGAGGTCAGCCTACTCACTAATAAAGAAGTTGGAGCAGGAAGTAGAAGGGGAAGTAGGGCAAGAGAGTGACTTGCCCTAAAGCCCATACCATAGTTCATTAGTGAAATATCCTCACAGCCACATTTTTTACATATGCCAACATAATATCTGATATGGGATTGGAGATACATTTGTATACAATATATACAATATATGTATATACAATATATGTGTATATATGTATACATAGATGGATTTGTGTATATACATAGATATGTGTATAAATATAATGTACACATACACATACATGTGTGTATATATGTACATATACATATATATTTATGCACCTAGGTAGAACCACAGTGCATAGAGTATTGGTCTGGAGTCAGGAAGATTCCTCTTCATGAGTTCAAATCTAGTCTCAGACACTTATTAGCTCTGTGACTCTGCCTCGGTTTACTCATTTGTACAATGAGCTAGAGAAAGAAATGGCAAACCACTCCAGTATCTTTGCCAAGAAGAGTCTGACATGAACAACTGAACAGCAAAAACAGTAACATATGTATATACGCATATATTTATACATAGTACATATACACAGCTACATTTATAGCTGCATCCAAGTATAACAAACTTTAATAGTATTGCAACTAAGACTTTGGGGATACCCTATTTGGAAAATAGATTACGCAGATGTATAGAGGCATGTTTGGTTTGGATTTGTGATTTCATTTGGTATAGGGAACTCCTGAGGAAGATCATGATCACCCCTAATGAGGCAGTTTGTTAACTTGGAGTCTTAGATCATTCTTGAGAGCTGGGACCAACCATCTCTGTGGTTTTGCACCTAGTTCATTGCCTGGCACCTAATGCTTAATTGATGTTATATCTGTCTAAATATTGAAAATATGACCTGAGGAACAGAGGCTTCAAGTGACTTTCCACTAGCCAGTATGTGTCAGAGATAGGATTTGAACCCATCTCTTCCTGACTCCCCTTATAAAGGGCTCAAAATCCCCGCCATCTTTTCATTTGTGACCAGCTGCTCTGCTTGGTTTTGACACCACCAGCATCCTCATTATGTTCCCTTGCTGGCTACCCTCTGTTACCACACACACACACACAGACACAGACACACACACACACACACACACACACACACACACACTTCCTTATCTATATTGTCTTTCCCTGTTAGATTATAAACTCTTTGAGGGCAGGATTGTCTAGTTATTTCTTATTCATATCCCTGCATTTTGTACAGTGCCGAGCACATCCTATAACAGGCACTTAACAAATGGTTCTTGAATCATATCAATACTACACCTTGCTATTTCTCCACATTAGAAAGGGATTGCATATAAGAGAAAACTGTATCAGAAAGATTTGGGATCATACCAAAAAGGAAGGCATTTCAGATAATAAAAGCCTAGTTAAAGAATTAAATTAGAAACAGAAATGGCAATGCAGACCTCTTCCTTAACCTCAGCTGAAAGAACCCAAGATTTAAACACTGTGTGGTGTCTAAATTGAAGGGGG
Organism: Monodelphis domestica; assembly: GCF_027887165.1. Classification (NCBI taxonomy): domain Eukaryota; kingdom Metazoa; phylum Chordata; class Mammalia; order Didelphimorphia; family Didelphidae; genus Monodelphis; species Monodelphis domestica. The sequence goes on from NC_077233.1 coordinate 114,513,234, forward strand.
GGGGTTCAGTTTGGAGCTAGTAGCTATAGTGGTATAACTAAACCATTCTAGAGGCAAGGGGGAGGCAAGCTGAAAGTGTATTCAGATAACAGGATAGAATCTCCCGAAGAATCCTATCAATGTTCCTTCATAGATCAGCACTGGCAAGTAGAAAAGAGACCCATGGGAAAGTGACTGGATAGAGTCTGTTGATGATAGTCATGTACCTAATAAGTGCTAAACAAATATTTGGGAACTTGTCATTGAGTTAACTAGATCGGTGATGGGAAAGCTTGTGATAATGCTTGAGAGAGAAGGAGAGATGCAAACAAAGAAAAAATGGGGATACTGAGATAGCAAGAGACTAGTTCATAGACTATGTGCATAAGGGTAATGAGGGTAATAAAGCTGGAAAGAGAATATGGGGAGAAATTGTAGGAGAGCCTGGATCCCAAGCTTAGGTATTCTGGACTTCCTCCTGAAAGCAGTGTGTAGCCATAGAATATTCTTGAGAGGGGGTGAAAATCTCAAATTGCATTTTACAAATGTTTTCTTTCATTCCCTAACCCTTTGCTCTTTCCAGGTTTTTAAAGAAAAATTTCCAATTTCTTCCCCACATGCTGAAAAGGCTGAGTGCAAGCTACTCACAAAAGAAATGCGTGAATCCCTTATGGATTATTTCAGCCCTTTAGCAGCTTAGCTTCAGTACACTATGGGACTTACCCCAGAGACCATAGGACAGTAAACTAAAGTTAGTTTCCAGAGTTGAGAAGGTGAGTAACAAGAAACAGCTCCAACAGCTGCTCTAAAATGAATTTGAAGAGAGCAATTGCACAGAAAGGTAGCTAATTGGCCTTTTCTTCCTTGTCCTTCAACAAAAAATGTCAAATAGAATTATCAGAGATGATAATAATCTATAAATGCTGAGGTCCATGTTCTGAACCCATTTTTAAGGAACTGAGCTTTCCTACTTACCTACAATTTCCCCCTGAATTATGGGTAGTCTGTTTTTTTTGGAGGAGAGTGGGCACAATAAGGACAAGGGTGAGACACACTCTGAATATTGGGTTTCCAAGGCATATGTTATTTAAAGCATCTTGAAGCATTTGGCTCCCTGAAATGAGAAACTCTATCACCACCTTCTGCTTTTTATTTGTGCTCTGTTTGGCAGCCATACTACCTAATAATATTTCTTTTATATTTGTATTACATTTAATTTTTCTAAAAAAACAAACAAACACTGGATTTGAAATCAGGAGTTCTAGTCCCTGCTCTTGCCATTAACGATCTGTGTGATTCTGGACAACATGCTTGGTGTCTCCAGGCCTCGTCTATAAAATCAACATGTTGCATAATCCTAAATTCCTTTTTAGTTCCAAAATTTTATGATGCTTTAGAGGCACCATTTTTGTTATGGAGTCATTTCAGTTGCGTCCAACTCTTCATGACTCCATTTGGGGTTTTCTTGGCAAAGATACTAGAATTGCTTGCCGTGATCTTCCCAGGATCATTTTAGAGATGAGGAATGGAGGGTTAAGAGACTTGCTCAGGGTCACACAGCTAGTAAGTGTCTGGGGTCAAATTTGAACTCGGGTAGATGAGTCTTCCTGACTCCAAACCAAGTGCTCTATTCATGGTACATCTATTTGTCCTAGAGGCTCCATAGTATAATGGAAAGAACACTGACTTGGTTCAAGTCTTGCCCCTCTTTCTTCTTTACCTGGATGACCTTGGGCAAATCATTCTTTTTTCTCAGCAACAGTTACCTAATTGTAAAGAGAGAGGTTTGGACTCTATGACCTCTAACATCCCTGATAGCTCTAAATCTATAGTTTTTTACTCCTGTCTGAATCACTTTATTCCAACCCCCCCTAACCTCCTGTGGTGTAGACAGAACAGTTATTATTATCTCTCCTTTACCCATATGGAAACCAAAAAACAGAGAGGTTAAAGGGCCATGCCCAAAGATACAAAGCGAGTTAACTCCAAGTACTGAAGTTGTAAGGCAGCTAGATCGCACAGTGGAGAGAGTGCTAAGCCTGGAGTCAGGAAGGCTCATCTTCAAGAGTTCAAATCCAGCCTCAGATACTTACTAGCTGGGTGACTTAGTGTCAAGTCATTTTACCTTGTTTGCCTCAGTTTCCTCATCTGTAAAACAATCTGAAGAAGGAAATGGCAAATCACTCCAATATTCCATATATCCCTGACCCAAATGGGGTCACAAAAAAGTTAGACATGATTTAAAAACTGATCAACAACAAACTGGAATTATAAGCCTAGGACTCCTGAATGGTCACTAAGAGGTCTGCTGGTTAAACCTGAGATATCAAACTGCTGCCCACAGAATTGCCCAAGTAAGGCCCAGACCAGATTAAAATGTAATATAAACAAAATAAAAAATGTAATACAACATGGATAATATTTATTTGTGGTTTCCTCAACTCCAGGTATACTTTTTGATGATTTTGATTCCTCTGGGCTAACTACAGTCTACTTGCTATCCTGCCTTCTAAATATTGTCACTATAAAAAAAAACTGTCAGATCACTTATTATATTATTTTATTTTACTTTTTAAAATTTTGTACTTAAACACAAAAACATTGAGCATGACATCTGTACATATAGCAGAGCATGAAAAGAGAGCTATGTATAAAACTCCAAATGTCCATTTCATACTGCTTGCTTTTTTAAAAGTATAAAAAAATCCACACATTGCTTTCACAGCTAGCCTGCCTTTCTACACTTCTTCTGAGCTTCCTTTCATTCTCCTGTGTACATTTAAAAATATGTTTGCTCATATTCATGCGTTACTGAATTATGGTAGAGAAGTCACTACAGTATGGTGATTGAGAAAATTTGTGCTAAATAATCTTACCTGAGCCTAGAGAAGGCAATCAATCCTTTTATATCTTCCTGACAGATCTGCTCTCTCACCAGAAAGTCTATTCCAAATCTTTTCCTTCCTCCTTAAGTGTCTTCTAAGTTGAGTACTTCAGTTCAAAAATTACTGGTTTCTATTCTAGAAAAGGATGGAAGAAGAGAGAAGGAGGAGGGAGCTATTTCAGATTCCTGAGCAGAACAGTGACATATAGAGCAATAACAATTTATCAGATGTGGAGAAAAGATTGGAGAGAAGTGAGGCATGTATCCCTGATAAATTTACTCTCTCACTTACCACAGTGGCTATTCCAAACCTCTTTCTTTTTCAGACCTTCCACAGTACTCTCTCTCTCTCTCTCTCTCTCTCTCTCTCTCTCTCTCTCTCTTAATTCTTTCAACTAAGGACCTCATTTCATACGTCCCTGAAAAAATTGATGCCATTCCATGAAAACTTCCTCTTTTTTTCTAGCCCTCATCTCACATCAGTTACATATTTCCCCCTACTGTATCTCCTTCCCTGTTTCTCATGAAGATGTGAGCCTTCTCTTTCCCAAAACTGGACACTCTACATGAATTCTTTTTTTAAAAAATCCTTACATTCTGTCTTAGAGCCAGTACTAAGTATTGGTTCCAAGGCAGAAGAGCAATAAAGGCAAGGCAATTGGGATTAAGTAACTTGCCCAAGATCACACAGCTAGGGCGTTTCTGAGGCCAGATTTTAACCTAGGACTTCCCATCTCTAGACCTGACTCTGTCCATGGAGCCATCTAGCCTCTCTACATTCATTCTTGATCAGATTCCTTTCTGTCTTCTCCAGCGGATTATCCACTGTATGGTATCTTTTCTCTAATCTTTAACATTGCCCTGTCTACTGGCTCCCTTCCTGTTGCCTGCAAACATGCCTATTCCTTGAGGATCCTTGAAAAAAACCTCACTTTATCCAACCATTCCTGCTCTCTATCATCTTATATCTAGCTTCTGACCTCTACTATAGTTCGAACTGCTCCTTCCAAAGTTACCAGTGATGATAGATAGATAGATAGATAGATAGATAGATAGATAGATAGATAGATAGATAGATAGATAAAGATAGAAGTCTCACATAGCACCTAGCTGCAAGTTCAGTAGCCACACATGGGCCTGACCCTACTACTGATGAACATGGAAATTTTGATCTGCTCCACTTTTCAGACTTCTGCTATTCATTTCTCCTTCTCCTCAGACAATATGGTGGTTCTAGACACCTAGGGATTGATGTTATTGGTGCCAGGTTTATTGTAGAAATAGATGGCTTTTTTAATTCTGCTACAACTCAGAGCTCCTCAGCTTGAGCTATCCACCAGTCTCAGCCTCCCTAGGAGCAGGCATTATAGATGGATACCATCATGCCCTGCTCCAGTGATCTCTTAAATGACAAATCTAATGGTCTTTTGTCAACCCTCTTCCTTCTTGACTTCTCTGCAGCTTTTGACACTATTGATCACCCTCTTTCCTCTTTAGGTTTTTGTGACACTACTATCTATTCATCCTCCTGCATTTCTGACTACTTGACAATCTCCATTGCTTGTTCTTGATCCACGTCATGCCCAAGAATCAGGCATGTACCTCATGGGTTTGTCCTGGGTCCTTTTTCTTCTCCCTTTTTAACTATCATCCCTAGTGGTCTCATCAGCTCCCATGGGTTCAACTAACATTTTTATGTAGATGATTTCCAGAAGGTATATATCCAGCCATAAACTCTCTTCTCAACTCCAGTCTCATATTAACCAACTGTGTTATTTTTGACACCTCAAACTGGATGTCCCTTAGGCATAAACTGTTCCTTAGGGCAGCTGGATGACATAGTACATAGAGTGCCAGACTTAGAGTTAAAAAGAGTTGAGTTCAAATCTTGCCTCAGATACTTATTTCCTTTGTAATCCTGAGTGAATCATTAACCTTTCCTAACTTTAGTTTCTTATCTGTAAAATGGAGATAAGAAAAGCACTTCATTCAAAAGGATTCTATGAGCATCAAATGAGATAACATAAATAAAACACTTTGCAAATCTCAAAATGCTCCCTGAAGAACAAAGTGGGAGAGGAGAGGAAGGCAAGGACAGTAAGGGCAAATAAAAAAGGGAGAAAATCATAGTGCTTCAGAAGCTAAGTGCTTTTTTTTTAAATTGTTCAGTCATCTATGACTCTTCCTAACTCCATTTATGGTTTTCTTGGCGAAGATACTAGAGTGGTTTGCATTTCCTTCTCAAGATCATTTTTACAAATGAGGAACTGAGGCAAATAGAATTAAGTGATTTTCCCAGTCACATAGCTAGTTAAGTGTCTGTGGCTGGATTTGAACTCGGGAAGATGAGTCTTCTGACTTCAGGCCTGGCACTTCATACACTGTGCTACCTAAATGCCCATGTAAGTACTAGCTATTATTATTATCAATTCTATATCAAATTCAATATATGACAAACAGAACTCATTATCTTTCCTTTCCAAATCTTCCCATTTTCCAGACTTATCAAGGGCACCATTTTCTTCCCTATAATCCAGGCTGCCAACCTCAATGTCACACTCTGGTCTCTCCTGTCTTTCTAGTCATAACCCTTTATTTCCCTCCATGTACTCTACAGTTCAGCGATACCGGTCTTCTTGCTCAATTCTTAGCTTTTTCATTGGCTGGAATCCTAGAATACTCTCCCCACTAACTTCCTGCTTCAGGTTTCCTTGATTTACCTTAACACTTACTTGAAATCCCACTTTCTCCAAGAAGCCTTTCCAGTTCCCCTCCCTCTCACTAGTAGTTTCCTTCTGGGATTACAGCCCATTTACACTGTACATATTTTATATCCACATAATTCTTTCTTGTCTCCTTCATTAGAATTTGAGCTCCTTGTGGGCAGCAACTTGATAGTTTACTTTATTGAATTCCCAGTGCCTAATCCAGTGCCACACACACCATAAATACTTAAAAACGCTTCTTGATTAGTCATTGATTAATGTATAGCAATAACTTCAATGGGCTCATATTTAGTACATTTAGTCTTTATAATAAATGCCATATCGATCAATTTGGTAGTATAACTGGTTAAGATGGGAGCTGCCTCAATGGACTAATACATGACACAGAATATCCATACCATTCCAATCCTTCTCTTTCCCAAGAGCAGGGCCCTAGCATCTCCCACATCAGAGCATCCAACCTGAGTGATGCACCAAACCCCAGTTACACTAGAACATGGACACAGATTATTGAATCATGGACTTGCGGTTTCCCAGTCACCATTTCCAAATCACACTACCTATACTGCAGCCATCCTATAGGATGCCAATCTTAATCCTCATTCCCATACCCTTAGTTTTTTTGTACTCTTCCATCATTGTCTATATTTTGTATTTAAGTCACCCCAATAAAATGTAAGATTCTTAAGGACGTGAACTCTACCATTTTGTCTTTGGATCCCTGGTTCCTAGTATAGTGCATGGCTCAGAGTGGACCCTTAGCAGATACATAGGAAACCAAATTCCTGAACCAAATTGCCCAAACTCTCCAGCAGACTCGTAGGGGGCACGGGCCATGTCTATTTCATCTTTGGATTTCTAATGCCAAGCACAGGACCTGGCCCCAGTACCACTGAGTAAATATTTTTTGAATATTGAATGAAGTACTTTAACAGGAATATTTTCGTTGGCTTCTAAGGACAGGACAAGAGAGATCACATTAGAAAACATTGCTCTTGTATATAGTTTGTGTGCTTTTAACATATAAACACATATGCACAGTTGAAAACTTAAGAGTAGAAGAACATATCGGCTTTCTTCAAAGGGTGAAAAAAAGCCCCTGCTAATCAGATTTGGCAACTGGAAGTAGAATGTTTAGACAAATAAAAAAGGAGGAAAAATGAGGACAGATCTGTTGGCTCCAACCCAGTCACCGTTTTCTCTTGGTTTTAAAACTTTAAAATGCTGTCTCTGGGAGGGTACTGGATTAGAGGCAACCTCAGAATTCATCACCAAGATGGTAGGAAGGAGGTTTAAAGTGACGGTAAGGGGATGGGAAGGTGCAAGTTCTTCTATTTACTTCTCCCCCGTTGATTGTTGGGGATTTGTGTAAATAATTTAAACTGCTGAATTGTATTCCTGGAAATCAGTCTTGTTGAAAGGTGTGAGACACAGGAAGCTGGAACAGCCTGTCAGAGGACTTCTTAAGGACTCAAAGCTGTGCACCCAGTGAACTTTCAGCCAGCAGCTATTTAAGCTAGTCACACAGGAGGGCAATTCCTCCAGCACCCAGAGGAACAAAACTAACAGGTAGCTTTTGAAAGGACCGTTTTCAAGATGTCCAATGCACTTGAGGGCTAAACAAGGCCTTCCAGCTATGCACAGTTTACAGTCAGAGTCCCAAGGTCATCAGTGAGGAAATGTACAACCTTAAAGCAGTTACCTAAATGGCAGCTATTTCATATTAGCCAATGGACCATAAACTCGGGGGGGGGGGGGGCAAGAGGCAGGTATGTAAGGTTTTTGTCTTTGCTACCCCAGGGCCTGGAAAATAGTAGATCCTTAATATTTCTTCCATTCATTCAGGAAATATTTTTAAAGCATCTACAGGCATTGTGCTAGAGAATGGGATAAAAAAGGTGAAATCAAAACAGCCCCTGCTCTCAAGGAGCTTACTGGCTATGGGAGGGGAATAATATGTACCTTGATTATAGGATCGTAGATTTACAGCTTCCAAGCCACCAAATTATGCCTTCTGCACTCAGGTCATCTTTATTCTCCTAGACTTCAATCCCCAGTCTTATTCTCTATCTCTGGGATACTGGACTCTGGATAGGTGAGTTTTTGCCTTATCTTTCTCTATGTCACTTCCCAGCCATTTCAAACAATTTCTTGTCATGTTCAACTCTTTGTGACCCCATTTGGGATTTTCTTGGCCAAGATACTGGAGAGGCTTGCCATTTCCTTCTCCAGCTCATTTTACAGATGAGGAAACTGAGCAAACAGGGTCAAGTAAGTGTCTGAGGCTAGTTTTGAACTCAAGAAAATGAATCTTCCTGACACCACGCTCAGCACCCTAACTTCTGCACCAACAAGCAGCATTCCAAAACATAGGTTGCTTTTCTACTCCCCTATTAGAAAATATACTCTTTGATGGCAAGAATTGTCAGCACTTGTTTATATTTGCATAGTACTTAGTAAACACTTAATAAATGAGTTATCTCTTTCTGGAAGAGATTTTAGAGGACATCAAGGCTGGCTTCAAATTTTTAACAGAAAGGGAAAGATCCCCAGAGAGATAAAATTACATGTCCAAGGTCACTCAGGGTATAGATAGCAGAGGTGGGATTTGAACTTGGTCCACAGATTCCTAATTCATTCAGGTTTGTTTTTTTTCCATTGTACCCTAGTGCCTTTGAATCCATTAACAGTGTTTCTATCGAGTGCCTATTTCATATTTGGTACTCCATGGAATTTAATCTTGCCTACCCTAATGGAGTTTATGATCTCTCAATAGAGAGACAATGCATAAGTGCCTGAAACAGCAGAAAACAAAATAAAATTGTATATATAATTAAGGAACCAACAACCAGGGGCTCAGAATCTTAGATCTGAAAGTCTAGGTTCAGATCCTGAGAGTTCCTCTTACTTGGTTCAAGAGACGTTGGCCAAACAACTTCTGGAGTTCATTTTGGAGATGAAACAAGGCATTCTTGTGTGGGTGAATGGTTTTTAACAAAAGGAGGGTTACTTAGCCCTAACATAATAAGGATATGCACCAAGGACACAGTAACACTTCGCTTCTACAGATGTGCCCTTCCCCTCTCCCTCCAATTTTGTCTTCCTAAGGAATGGTCAACAGGGTAGAATGTGGCATCTCTTATGATCTTCAGACATATTCCAAGTCAGAGTCCCTGATTCCTCATAGGTGGACTTTCGGTGGCCAGGAAGTATCATCAGGAAGATTTGGGTCAGTCAGGTCCTGGCCCCAGCTTTGCCATCTTTTAGGGAAAATAATCCCTGATGGAGGGGAAGGGGAGAACTCTGACAGATCACCAAGACTTCAAATTTATTCCTTGGTAGCATTCAGTAATTTGAAGACAATCAATGGCAGTCTACCCTAAAGCACAAATTTTGTGGTTGAGATTCTAAGTGCAGTAGGAATTCAGACAGGAAAAAGATGAACATGGTCTGAAGAGAGGAGAAAAACACTCAAGGCTCACCTTAGTATGGTTCTTCTTCACTTAGGGAAAGTTAGCAGCAGTTAGAGTCTGTGTAGAATGTGGTGGAGTACATCTTGGATACTTGCTAAATATTCAGAAGTATTTCTGCAATCTTGTCTCAGTGTCAAGGTCAAGCTGTAAAAATGACAAACCTTCACACATTGTTGCTGATCTCTGAAGCTGTTACCCACAGTCATGTAAGCTCAGGGTTCTTGCTGGACCCTGAATATTTGATAGTGGCACTCCTAGACCATAGCAGACTGGCTTAGGATTTAGATATGGCTGGATGAACCACTATGGCTGATATCTGATAAAGGTGTCCCAGATCCTTAATTTCAGAGTTGAAGGAACTCAAAAAAGTGCCCAACTCCTTCACTTTACAGGTGAAGAAAATGAGGCTTAGTTCTTGACAGAGCTAAACATCTTCACCTGGAAAATGAGAATTAAGCTCTGAGTCACTGCTTCTGAGCCTGCTATGTGCTTTGAGCTATTCCAAGGTACCAAAAGGAGGGCATTTTCTCATCAAAAGTTCTCTATTTATTCAACTTTACAATAAAAAATAAGTTGATAAATAATAAATGAGAGTGAATGCACAAAGAATCCTGATGTGAATTTATAGAGAAACTGAAATTGTTGATTTTCTGTCTTTTTCTCTCTGTGTGTGTCTCTGTCTACTTTTTTTCTGTCTCTCTCAATATCTCTCTCCTCTCTCTTCCTCCTTCTTCCTCTCTTTCTTCCTTCTTTCCCTCCTGTCTCCATCTCTCCCTCCTTCCCCCTTTCTCTCTTCCTTTCTTTCCCAACTACCTCTTTTTCTTCTTCCCCTTCTTTTTCTAGCTGTTTCTTTTTTCTGTCTCTGATTCTATCTTTTCCTGTCTCTGTTTCCCTCTCTCCCTTACCCTCCTCTTTTTCTCTTTTTTCTCTCACCCCCACCCTTGGTGTCTGTCTCTATATTCCTCTGTGTCATATGTCTCTTTCCCTCTCCTTTCCCTTCTCTCTCTTTCTCCCTCCCATCTTCCTTTTTCTCCCTCCCTTTATCTCCCCCCTTTTCTATCTATGTCTGTTTCTTTCTCTGCATGTTTTTTTTTTCTCTCCCTCACTCTTCTCTCTCTTTTCCTCCTTTTCTCTCTCCTTTACTCCTGCCCCAGGTCTCTGTGTCTTTCTGTTCCTCTCTCTCCCTCTCCTTTAACCTAGATCTGTCACTGTCTTTGTCTCTATCTCTCTGGCTCCCTTCTTCTTGCCCCTTCACTATCTGTGTGTCTTTCTCACTCTCAGAAGAAGCTGGTAGTTCAGTGGATAGTCTTAGATGGCATCAGGAAGAGCTGAGTTCAAATTTGACCTCAATTGTTTACCAGATCTTTGACCCTGGGAAAGAAAGTCATTTAACCTCTCAGTCATGATTTTTTCAGCTTTAAAATGGGGGTTAAAATAGCACCTTTTCCTTCACAAGGTTGCAATGAGGATCAAATGAGATAATATTTGTAACAGCAATTAGTAGTTGTGATTATAAATGCTTATTCTCTCTGTGTGTGTCTCTCTTTCTCTCCTTATATGCAATGTAATTGTTTATTTGATTTGTTTCTTTTTTTTAAAACCCTTACCTTCCATCTTGGAATCAATACTGTGTATTGGTTCCAAGGCAGAAGAGCAGTAAGGGCTAGGCAATGGGGGTTAAGTGACTTGCTCAGGGTCACACAGCTAGGAAGTGTCTGAGGTCAGTGAACTGAGGACCTCCTGTCTCTAGACCAGGCTCTCAATCCACTGAGCTACCCAATTGCCCCCTATTTGGTTTGTTTCTAATAATTTACTTTAAATGGATGTATGCAGTCATCAATGGTGACTTACCAATAACTAATACTATAATTTCCCCCCTATCTTTATGATTATACATGGATTTATAGTAGAAAGAGGACTGGGATTGGAGTCCTGCTACCAAAGTCCAGAGTTCAAATCTTGGATTGACTATTTACTAGTTATATGACCAAGCATGTCATTTCACCTCTGAACTTCAGTTAAATCATCTTTAAAACGGAAATAAGGATGTGTTTGCCCTCTATATCATTATATTGTGGAGAAAGCACTTTGTAAACCTTAAAATGATAGAGTAATGAGCTTTTATTGATTATTAACTGTTGCTTCTTTCATAGAGCTACACATACACATGTGTGTAGATATATATGTATATATGCGGGCTAGAGTTTCTTTGGTTGATGGACAAGAATCTTCCAGGATAAGAAGGGATTAGACTCTTTAGTGGAAGTGATACTCACACTGATGAGATCACAGAGCCATCAAAGCATTAAATCAAGCACACATAAATGTGATACAAGTGATCTTAGACAAGCCACTTAACAGAGTAGCAAGAATAGACAATTTGGGAGCAGAGGTCTTCTTCAAGCATTTGACTTTTATGAAAGAGGGGTCAGACTTGCTCTGCTTGGCCCTTGAAAGAACTAAGGACAAGTGGCAAAGAGGCAAATTTCAACTCTCCAGGAATGAAGAAATTCCCCTCTTTGGCATTTAAAGATTTTCACACTGTGGCCTCATCTTACCCTTACACTTATCCTTAAACATCATTTCCCTTTGCAGAGTCTATGAGGTCAGCCATGCCGGCCTATTTGCAGTTCCTCCCTACATGATATTTCCTCTCTCTCTTGCCTTTGCTCTCAATTTCCCCCACCATGCCTCAGTTCTCTCTCTTCTCTTCTCATGGAACACCTGATTTTCTTCCAAATTCAACTCAAGTACTTCTTCTGTAAGAGGTCACTCCTTGTCCACCTTATGCCTACCCCTCTGAGGTCATGTATGTAGGCTTTATATGTGTTTTGAATATGCCTATTCAAATGTATTTGGATAAATCTATATATGTACTTGCTATCTCCCCCATATGTTAGTCAACCAACATTTATTAAGTGTTTTGTTTTTTTATGTCTAGGTGTAAGCAGTGAGGATACCAAAAAAAAAAGGACAAAAGGGAAAGCAAGATGGGTCAGTGGATAGAGAGTTAGGCTTGGAGACAGGAGGTCCTGGATTCAAATCTGACCTCAGATACTTTTTAGCTGTGTGACCCTGGGTGAGTCACTTGACCACAACTGCCTAGTCCTTACTGTTGTTCTGCCTTGGAATGATCCTTAATATTGATTCTAAGACAGAAGGTAAGGGTTTAAAAACAAAACAAAACAAAGAAAGAAAGGCAAAAATAGTCCCTACCCTCAAGGTAGTGGTAGTCTCTTGGTGACTGAGAATCACAATATGAATGTGAGCAACATCAAGGTGCTCACATTCAATAGGGTGGGGGGAGAGGGGCAGGGAATAAACACAAAAGTCTTCCTACAAAAGAAATAATTTGAGCTGACTCTTGAAAGAAAAATATAAGCTCCATGAAAATAAGAAGGAAAGGAAATGGGCATTTATAAAGTACCTACTATGTTCCAGGAAATGGGTGAAGTACTTTACAAATATTATCTCATTTGACCCTCATATGATCCCCCCACCCTGGGAGGTTGATACTGTTATTATCCTCATTTTGTAGTTAAGCAAACTGAGGCTAAGTGACTTGCTCAGAGTCACACAGCTGGTAGCTCTCTGAGGTAAAATTTGAATTTGGGTCTTCTTGACTTCAGGTCCAATACTCTAGCTACTGGATCACTTGGATATTTTTGGTAGAGAACATTTTGTTTTTCTCTTTGTGTCCCCACCTACCCAGTGCCTAGCCTGGACTATAGGTTGTTATTGAGTCATTTCAGTCATGTCCAACTCCTCATGACTCCATTTAGGGTTTCCTTGGCAAAGATCCTGGAGTGGTAAGCCATTCCTTCACCAGTTCATTTTATAGATGAGGAAACTGAGGCAAACAGGGCAAGGTGGCCAAGTTTTGCCCAGGGTCATACAGTAAGTATTTGAGGCCAGATTTTTTAAATGTTTTAGCTTTATTTTATTTTAATAACAAATTTTCACCTAAGTTTACCAAGGTTATATGATTCATGTTGTCTCCCTCCCAGAGTTGATAAGCAATTCAATCTGAGGTATACATGCATTATTATGCAAAACAATTTCCATATTATTCATTTTTGTATGAGGCCAGATTTGACCTCTGGAAGATGGGTTTTCCTGAATCCTGGTTTAGCACTCTATCTATAGATATCTATAGATTATTATTTTTTATATTTTATATTATATTTTATTTATATATATAAATATATATTTATTATTTATGGATTATTATTATTATATATAGATTATTATTATTGCTGTTGTTCAAACTCTTTGTGACCCTGTGAGCCATAGCATGTCAATATTGTTCATGGGGTTTCTTGGCAAAGATGCTGAATTAGTTTGCCATTTCCTTCTCTACCTGAAACATATTGGTCACTTAATAAATACTTACTTGATGAATTAGCATAAGAAAAAATTTCCTAGTAATTGAGAATTAAAATAGACTGCTTCAGGAGTGGTGAGTTCCCTGGACAGGGAGGTCTTCAAGCAAAGGTAGAATGATCCTCGGTAAGGTGTGTTGTATTAGAGTCATTTTCAAATATGAATGAGAGAAGTTACCACTGACATCCCTTCCAACTCTAAAATTTTGTGATTCTATGGTTCAAATCCAGGCCCTACCCTTTCCTCCCTCTGTCACCTTTGGCAAGTTAATTAACATCCCTATGCCTCGGTTTCCTCATCTGTAAAATGAGAGGAATGGATTAGATGATCTCCGAGGTCCTTTACAGCCCTGTGTGAGCTCATGATGATATAGATCCATAAATACCCATCATAATTGCCATTGGTGTTTACCGCCAAGTCTATCTCTTATAGTTATTTTGCACAGACTTTTCCATATTTGTTGATTCATTTCAGTCATGTCTAACACTCTTCATGACCCCATTTGGGGTTTTCTTGGCAGAGATGCCAAAGTAGTTTGCCATTTCCTTCTCCAGTTTGTTTTACAGATGAAGAAACTGAGGCAATCAGGGTAAGGTTATTCGTCATATTTGTCATTCCTTACATAACAGTTTAAGTGCTTGAAAAATATTGTATCATTTTATCCTCTCAACAACTTTGTGAAGAAAGTGTTACTGATACTTGTTGCCATTTTACAGATGATTCACATGAGGTTCTGAGAGGTTATGGCAATAAGCTGAGAAATAGTTACTGTAGTTTATTAGTGCAATGGCATTAATTGCATTGCAATTAATTACAGTTAATTAATTAGTTACAATCACATAAGGGTACTGTAGTCCAGTTAGCCATTTCCCAACCAGTGAACACTAAGATTGTCTAGTTTAGAACAGTGTTTTTCACGCCTCTCCACTGCTCTAAGGAATGGAGAAGGGAGAGCTGCTGCTCCCATCTCTTCTTCCCACACTCTCCCCAGGCCACGCCAAAACTTGGTTCTGGAGAAAAACTAATCACCTGTAGAGTGATATATCAACTGTACTATTAACAGCCACTCTAAAAGCAGCCCTGAGAAAACCATAGTAGCAGGTGTGTGGTGGTCATCTCAGAGGTCCTGGGAGACCACACGTGGCATGTGGTCAACTGTGGATCCCAGAAAAGCTGGGAGTAAAGTGGGAATCCGGAAGCTTGCTCTGTTCAGCAAGGGGCTGAGGCATCCTTAATGTTATTGCTCCACTCTGTCCCTGGGAGGGGGGCTACCCCACACAAGTTCATGAGAACCTCATTAGTGACCCATGAGTCAGAGAACAGGACTTATGACTAATAGGATTTCAATCAGAACAATAATCAGTATTTTTCTACAGCATGCATGTTGGCTTGTTTTTCAGTCCCTACAGTCAACACCTGAATAGGATTAGAAGATTAGAGAAAACAAAATATTATAACTCCCTGGATAGTACTTTCCCTACTTCTCTACTATTGCTTGAACTTACTGGTGAATGAGGGGAAAAACAAGATGATTGCCGTAGCCGATGTTTGGGAGAACAGTTCTATCACCTGAACAGCCCCACCAGGCAGGATACTTTGTCACTGGGGCCCTTGCTCACTCTTAGCCCCATTCATGTGATTTGGGCAAGCTGCTTATTGCTTATTTGGTAAAGGACCCTAAGGATTTGGGATAGTATTTACACACACAACAAGTAGCTTTGATTCTCCAGAAAGGATTCAAGTAGCTGAAAATAGCCTGTTTTGTCTTGGGATCACTCAGCTGGTTCATGTCCTTGAAGAGAATGTGTGTTGTGTCTAGTGTCTTCCCAGATATAGAGCAAAAACCAAAATGGCCCACGATGCCATTCTGATTAGGGGACTTTGGGTTAGGGAGTAGAGAGGGTAGAGATGGCTCATCCACTCCACACCTCCCTCTGACTTCTTTCTTAGAGAAATTTAGTGGGCTGTTTTGGGGAGCTTCACTGTAATCACTATGGGTATTTCCCTGTTTGTTGTTTTTAGAGGACAACTGTTGGAGCAGATTGGTGAGAAAGCCATGATGAGACATTCGATATCATGTCCTTGTTGCTTGAAAAATATAAGTGCCCCAGTGAGAGAAGGTCATGTACTTCTTTTTGGCACAAATCCCCCTATGTGGTGTTTTCTTTGTCTTGGAGAATCGTTTAGGTTTAATGGGTGTTGCATACAAAGAATGACAGGAATCTGGTAATCATTTCTTTTAGAAAAGAGCAGAGAAATCAAACAAAAACATATTCAGTCCTCCAGGCCACTGCATCATTAGCAGAGGCCAGTTGGTATCCACCAGGAGAGTTTTCCCACCCTTTCAAGGAAAGGCTCATAGACTACTATAGCCAGAAGGAACTTTGGAAATGATCTAAACCTATATATATATATATATATATATATATATATATATATATATATATATATAAATTCGGTAGATAATCTAAGATTATTTAATCAAATCTAATCTAATTGTTTTATAGAGGAGGAAACAGCCCCAGAGACTGGCTCAAGGTCACACAGGGTATATGGCAGAGCCAAGAGTTAAATCAAGGTCTTCTATGCTTCATGTGTTCTGTTCACTATATCAAGTATTACAGATCAGTATACTGAGAATCAATTATATATAGTGACTTGTTCGAGATTTCATAGTTGTTAAGTGACAGAGTCGGGACTCAAATTCCTGTCTCCTGACATCTGGGTCATTGTTCTTTCCACCTTTCCAGCTGCCTCCTTTGGTACCATGAGATTCAGAGAATCACAGATTTTTAAATTCTAAAGATATCTCAATGGTTATCTAATCCAACCTATATCCCCAAAGAAATCCTCATGAAAACATTATCTGCCATACAATCATCCTGAGGTAGAACTCACCACCCGTTAAGTCGGCCTATTCCACTTTGGGACAGTGACAATTTTTAGGAAGCTATTCCTTATAGCAAGCCTAAATTTACCTTTTTAAAACTTCTACTCAGTATCCACAATTCTGCCTTCTGGGGCCAAGCAGAACATGTCTAATCCCCCTTCCACAGAATAGAGTTACCATGTTTGACCCTGAGTCTTTTCTAGGGAAATATCCCAATTCCTTCATCCAAACCCTATATGACATTAGGCCCTTTGTTTTCCCAGATGGGCTCCAACTTACCAATATCTGTGGTGCCTCAACCTGAATTCCTTATATGTGGTTCAATAAAGACCAGTTTTACAGTGGGACATTTTCTCTTGGAGCAAGGGACCCCAAACACTCCTTCACTTCCTTTAATGACTCTTTGGAGCACAGGGTTAGACTGAAGCCAGAGCCCTGGCAAGAAGATTGGAATAGATGACTTTTACATTCCCCTTTGCCTCTAAAATTTATTGAAATATAATTAAATTATCAACAGTCAACAAATATGGAAAAATTTTAAATGAACAGGAAAGCTAAAAGAGTCTTAGACTTTAGGGACATTTCTGCTTAAAATCTAGACTTTTTAAGACACCCCATTCTATGTGGCCTATTGGACCACTTCATTTCATTTTTTGGTGAAATTCAGACAATCTAGGTAGAGTGGAGAGTGCCCTAGAGCTAGTCAGAGGCAACATATACACTGGAAAGGTCACTGGATTTCGACTAGAGACCCTGAATTCAAATCCTAAGTCTGCTTCTAACTTCCTGCTGGACTTTGAACAAGTCTAGGCACCTCATCACTTTCCTTATGTAAACTGAAGGAATGGGAGCAAGTGTTCTCAAAGGTCCAATTCAAGTCATATGTGTGATCTGAATACTTCCAAATCCTATCAAACAAAATACATGAAAAAATGAAATGAATTCACTGAAGGAACTTTTGGAGATGTTAACTGGGTTTAAGGAATAGTATTATCTGGGAGAAACAACATATTTGCCATCTAATATGATAGACTGGATCATTTTATTTAATGACCCCCATTTGCACCCACCATCGCCTAGCAGAAAGAAGAACCAGGATACAGGACAATTAACTATGATGGAAGTGACTTTTTTTTTCAGGAAAGTTTGATACATAGAATTGCCTGGGGTTCCACAGTTGCTGGGAAAGGAATGAGGAGTACTAACTATGTATATAGTAGGCTATGTACAGAATGATATTAGAAGAGGTGAGGTGAAAATAGAATCGAATTTAGCTCATGCCACCCTTTTGCTAAAATGTAGTTTACTTAAGAATATGGCAGTTACCTGGGACAGGAGATCCCAGGTCCAGAACCTAGTAAAGTGCTCTCTTGCTGTGGATATTTAATGTGTTTAATGAATTGGACTTGTTTTCCTAAATCTGATTTACTGAGTGATCCAGGAACCATCATTGCAGTTTCATCAACTCATAGTTTTAGAGCTGAAAGGAATCATAGATTATCTAATCTAACTCTTTAGGGTTACAGATAAGGAATCTGAGGACCAGAGAAAAGGAAGTAACTTGCCTAAGGTATATAACTGGTAAGTGACAAAAGCAGGTCTTCTACCCCTTCTTTCTATAGCTACAAAAGGAGAAAAAAAAATCAAGAAGACATTTTGTCTGTTACCACTTCCCAGGGTTGAAGTGAGATCTAATTGGAGGTCTCATCAAATGCTTTGATCCCTTGGAAGTATGCTGTATGAGGTATTCAAATATATGCAACCTGTTTCTTTTGAAGAACTGTAAACAACAACATTCTCATTTCACGAATCTTTCCAATTTAGCAGTGAGGCTGCCAGGCAAAGCTTCCCCTGTTCAAAGGTAGAGTCTCTGAGGCTCAGATTAGTAAAGTTGGCTTCTTCCCTAGACCACACAGGGATTCACCCCATAGGATTAGACCCCATAGCTCCTGCCTCCACAATTTGAAGATGTGAATCGTTTCTGATGTGTATTTGCTGCTAATGAATGAGGTAGAAAGTAAGCATCAAACTATGTGTTGTAAAAATTCATAAACAGATGCATACATTCATGCATACCTACCTCCCCATCCCACTCTACACCACACACACACACACACACACACACACACACACACACACACACACACACACAGCTAGCTCTAGACAAGGTGGCTTCTCTTTGGTGCCCCTACCTGGTCACAGCATCCTTCCTCCCCGCCCCACAGTACACTCTACACTCTCAGCACACTGCAGGCTGTCCAGGACTCCTCATTTACAACTCCTTTCTAGACCAGCCCTCTCTTAGCAGCATTCCTATGTTCAAAACTCCTCTGATTCCTTTGTCCCTTCACAACTTATCTGCCCTGCGCTTCATCCTCTCAAAGCCTATTATTTGCAGTTAATATTGTGAAGGACTTTCATATAAAGCGATACCCATTACTCTTGTAGCAAAAGTTCTAAAGCCACTATTCCAACTCCCATTCATGCTAAGCCAGGGTATGACAGCTATAGTACTGCTTCTGCCTTCTAGGGGTAGCACTGAGGAGTTAGGGATGGTTTGCAAGCCCCAAGTGGTGTTTCTCACTAATATCAATCTATTATAATAATACATTATACAGTATTAAATATTATATAATTATTTTATATATTACATAAGTATGAAATAAATAATAAAAATAATATAATAATGATTATAAGTCAATATCAATGAGTCAGTCAGACTTAACTAGCTTTGAGAAAAGAGTATCTATTGGCATGATATAGTAAGAGCAACTGACACAAAATATCCTCCTAAAAGTCTGTGGCATACCCTCCCAAAAGTTTATAATAAGTCAGTGGAAGGGGAGTTCAAGCTATGAGAGCACATGGGGCAAAGGGAGAAACACAATTCCTAGAAATCATTTTCATGAAGTAGATATTCCTCTTAGGTAGGGTTTGATTTTCCTACTAAGTTTTAGTAGAGTCTTACATTTGAGTCTATCTAGTATTTACTCTTAATTTGGCTTTTGGCTCCCAATACTGGAACTGCTGTAGCAAAGACACTGAAGGGATGAGGATGGGAAATTGATGGGAAGATGGCAAGTCCAAAATTCTTTGGACATTTGTAAGTTTATTAAGCTTCTCTGACCAGAACTGGGGAGAGGAAAAGGAAGCAGATGGAGGCTGAGGCCTGAGACTCTGCTTCTTAAAGGTTTAGCTTTCCATTGACAGATACTTAAACCTCTGATTCCAACTAGCTCCACAGTTTTATACAGACTTCAGAGGGTGTCACCAAGTCCCTCAGCTAATCTAAACAGTGTTGCTCCTAGAGATGTGTTCTGGTCTTGTTCACACTTGGTGAGCAATCAGGATATGTTCTCATCTGATAGACACATCAAATCCCAGAATTTTATCAATTACTTGAAGTGGGTTAGGGTGATTTCATTGGTTTTCACAATGACTCCACCTTTATACTTCTCTTAGGTAGTACATTTATTTTTTTATTGATTAATTAAGAATATTTTTTTCCATGGTTTCCATGATTCATGCTCTTTCCCTCCCTTCCTCCCCCCATCCCATAGCCAAGATGCAATTCCACTGGATTTTACATGTGTCATTGATCAAGACCTATTTCCATACTATTGATATCTGTGGGATGATCATTTCGAGTTAGGTAGTACATTTAAATAGGGGTTCTAGGTAACATAATGTCTTAACCTTAAGAAGTGACAATAGAAGGAGTTTCAGACACTTTACGGGAAATGGCTGGGGAAAGAGGGGCTTTCAAATCACATCATCTGAACAACTTATTTAAAGGATTAATCCTGTATCGTTCCATCTACATTCATACACATTCTAAAATAATACTATAATTTAATGTCCCCCACCCCCATCTGTCTGAAAATTGTCTATATCCAGCCTTATTTTCCCCTAATAGTCCTACACAAAGCCTTCTACTCCACCAGACTGGATCCACTCACTATTTGCTCCACACAAACTGCACTCTAACCTTTTATGTCTTTATTCTTACTGCCTACATGAATCTAATTCATCCTCAAAGATCAAAGTCATCTCCTTTCTCCATGACGTTTTTTTCTGATGATTGCAAACCACAGTGCTCTCTCCCTTTCTGAATTCACAACCCTTACTTTCTCTGCCCCCAAAGTGCTTCTGCCTCTGTTCTCTTCCCCATCCAATCTATCCTGTGCACCACTGTCAAAGTAAAATTGCTTATACACAGATCTAATCAGGTTACTCTTCTAGCCAAGAGCCTTCAATGGATCCCTACTGGTTATGAATTAAAGTTCAAATTCCTCTTTTGGGGATTCAAGATTATTCATAGTTTGCTGCTATATCCTTTTTCTAGCTTAAAATTTTGTTAATCCCTTCATATATGCTATGCTCTAGTCAATGTTTGCTCCAGAACCTGTACTATGCTTTTCTGCCTTCTTTGCTCACACTATTCCTTATGCCAGAAATGCCCCTACAGACACACACTGCTCTCATGCCAAACTCAAATGTTACCATACTGAGAATTTTGTTTTCTATTTCACTGGTTCTGAAACTTACTTCAGCAAAACATCTTATGAAGTCTTTTGGTTGACAAAAACAAAAACAAAAAAATACCACCCATTCCATGACTTAAAGTGGACATCCAATTAGAGAGGATTTTTGTGGACTGTTTTTTCATCAGACTCGAGATTCATCCTGAAATTACTTTCCTGGGTGCCTGGGAAAGTGGTCCTATTATCAACAGAAAGAGAGAAGCAATGTCTCTCCTTCCTGAACTCCCATGACAAGAATTATCCACATACCAATATATGTTATACTGTTCTGTTGTGCTAGAACAGGCTCAGTCAGTTAATAAGCATTTATTAAATGCCTACTATGTGCCAAATTCATACTGGCTCATGAGAGCCAATTGTACATCTCAGAAATCAGCAAATGCTACAACTCGGGCCTTGATTTATTGTATTATTAATTTCTAAGCTCAAGAAAGTGATAGAAAAATGTTAACAATGAAGATTCAAATTCAAAGTATATCATGTGTTCATCTTTTTTGCTTTTCAGAGACCTGGTTGTTAAATATTTACCAATCATAATCTCATGTTATCTTCTATGATAGATTATTTTAATAACAACTTTTATATGGTGATTTAAAGTTATAAAAAACTATATAATATGCATGTGTTCTTTATAATGCTTCAAAGTTTATAAAGCTCTTTCCTAGCAATGATCCTGCAAGGTATGTAGGCACTTAATATGTTAAATGAATTAATGGACAATTGGTACATTTAGCTGAGAACTAATAAATGCTGGTTGAATTGTTTTTAAAAGACATGAGATCCAAATCTTGACCATATTTCCTATTGGGCAGTAATATTCCTGGAAAGCTTGCCCTCCATCTGTTCAGTTCCCCATCTCTGAAGCACCTGTCATGGCCCACCTGGGCCTCTCACCTTTGTATTCCACACACCTCATTTTTGCACAGCTCCTCCTAATCATTTTAACTGATTACTTACACCTCAGCACGGCCCTGCAGGAGAGCAATATTCTCAGACCCATTCTGTAACTGAGAAAACAAAGGGGAGGGGAGCTTAGAGGCTTCTACTGTTGAACAGGAAATCAACAAGATGGTCCAGGAAATGCTCTCCAGACAAGTGTGTGAGTACATAATACTGTTTTTAACAGAGCAATATAATCCCGAAATCTGAACCATACTCACAGGATTTCATAGGTGGAAGGGACTTTAGAGATGATATGGTTTGACTCACTCATTTTAATTTATTTAAGGTTCCAACTCTCCATCTCGCCCAGGTTGGAAGAACATAGGTAACTGGCACAGGAGCTTCTATCATCTTTGTTTGGGACCTGGACCAGTTCAGCCCTCCTTAGACAATCTGGGGTCCCCCAACTCTACCCCAACACAAGGGCTTATCATACTAATATCAAGCTCCTTTCCCTCAGATGTAAAATGGTGGAGTGGATGGATTAAATAGATGTTCTCTAATGTTCTTTTCAGCTCTAAATCAATGATCCTTTGAACTAAGTGGTCATAAAGGATTTTTTAAAGGATATTTTCTGGGTTGACATAGCTTGAGGTCAATTTATTGTGCCTTCTGCCCAGAACCATAAAATCTCAAGGACCTCAGAGGACATCTGGTTCAATCCATACCTAAAGAAAAATGTCCAAAATCATGTAATAAGGATGAACATTTGGGATGAAGACCCTTCAAAATGGGCCCTCTGAATCCACAGGAGAAAAAAATGATTAAAAAATCTATTCAGCATAGTTATAGCATTTATCATATTTTATTGTATTTGTAATTAAGAGATGCAATGGGGCATATTGGAATAGTTGCTGTCCTGGGAATCAGAAGAGCTCATTTTAAATCCAGACTTCATCACTAACTGGTGCATAGCTAATAATCTTGAGCTAATCTCTATTGTTCTTTGGTTTGAGTTTACAATCATTTGTTAAAGAACGGAGTTGGATTAGGTAATGATCTCTAACTTCTCTTTCAACTCAACTCAAATTTCCTATGAGCCTCAGTCCTTGAAAAATTTAATCAACAGAGGGAAGACACTGGCATTAAGGAAAATCATGGAAGGCTTCCAGAAGGTAAGAATTTAGTTGAGTCTTGAAGGAAACTAGGAAAGTTAGGAGGCAGAAATGAGAGGTATCATTCCATGCATAAAGAACAGTCAGTGAAAAATTCCCAGAATCAGGTAGTGGAAGGTCTTTCAAAGAATAACAAGGAAGCCAGGGTCATTGGACAGTAGAATGCTCCAGGTGGAAGACGGTATTAAAAGATTAGGAAGGTAGAAAGGGACCAAGGTTATGGAGGGCTTTGAATGCCAATCAGACAATTGTATATTCAATCCTGCAGGTGATAGGAAGCCACTGGAGTTTATTGAGTAGGGGGCTAATAAAACATGTGCTTTTAGGAAAATCATTTCATTGGCTGAATGGAAGGTAGACTGGAGTGAGGAGAGACTTCACGTAGGCAAACTTACTAATAGACTATTGCCAATAGTCAAGGCATGAGGTGAGGAGAGCCTACATCAGAGTGGTGGCTATGGCAGTATAGATAAGGGGAAATATTGACAATAGGTAGGCTATATAGGGAGTAAGAGAGTTGTCAAGAATAATACCTAGGTTTTGAGCCTGAGGAACTAGGGGGATGGTGGTACCCTCAACAGTAAAAGGGATGATGTGAGAAGAAATCTGATTCCAGATCTATTGTTATCCTAAGATAGCATCAATGAGCATTTATTAACTATGTCGGGAGATATTCTAAGACTATAATTTGCAGAGAAATGCTGATCTCTATTGCGAGATGAAGTTTCCTCATCAGTAGATCTCAACCTCAACAGTGAAATCAAAAGTTTGGTCTGGAAAAAAATGTTTTTTGTTAGGCAAAGATGAGATAGTACTTGCCTTCAAAATGCATTTTAAAAGAATGGTGTCCAGGGAAGGGAATCTTGATCTTGATAGGCAAAGCAGGAGGGTGAACAGTCATGGGGAGTAATAAGACACCCTTTTCAGTAGTAATGAGCATATTGAATTATTTTTCTCAGAGAAATATATGTGGTGAGGAGTGGGATGGCTGTGAAGAGGGAGGAAGGAGAGGACTAGGGATGCAATATGTGCATGTAATGGTGGGGAAGATGGTAAAATACTCTGTCCTCAGGTGGGGGGGTCAGTGAATTGTGACTGGACAATATATGAAGTGCAGTCTTGGACCATTGAGATTTAGAGTTTTCACTTACCCCCTTTTCATTAGAGAGATCTCAGGGTCAGGGCAGAACCTCAAAGCTGAATTAACTGCACCAGGTAGGTGTGTATAGGGTCTCTTGATATATATAAGCCAGAGTTGCTGTTTCTGTTGGGTAGCAGCAGCAGGGTAGATGGCAAGATACCTACCCGTTCTGGAAAGGCCCAATAGTCCCAGTGGACAACTAGATGGAATGTGAAATGTGAACTGGATGCCCAGCTTCCATCTATCACTCTTCCTTGACACATGGTGGGCCAGAACAGTTAAACCATACTATGTGATTAGCCAGAAGCCTCCACTCCCACCCAAGTCATTCTGGACAAATAGGAGTTTACTGGCTTGACTAATTTCCTAGCCTCTCCGAGTCACTTTTTAGTCTAAACTTGCAATAGAGAAGAAAGTGGGTCTAATGTGTGGTTTATAGCCTCAGAAGCACTGGAAAGTGGAAAGTGCCATCCCATTAATTTTGCTATTAACTAAAGTGTTTCACTGAGTTGGTCAGGGTGCCCCAGGGGCAGGTGGAGCTCTTTCTCTTCAGCCTGGTCTAGGAAAGTAGCTGTTCTCTGTGGACCTAAGCTGGACACTGAAAGCCAGGTAAGACTGCATTGGCAGAGTGGGGACATTTTTTCCTTATCATTAGAACCTAAGATTTTGAAGTGGAGTGTACTTCAGCAATCATTTTTACATAGCAGGAAAAATGAGGCCCAGAGAAATCACTTGCCCAAGGTCATCTAGACCAATTCCTTCGGAACCCAGGTCCTCTTACTCCAGGGCATGGGATTTCTTATTAGTTCAGTTTCCTTGAAAACAAAAGAAAATGCCCTTCTTTTCCCTGTTCCCTACCTCCCTGCATATTCACTTCTTTTAAAAAAATGATTATGGACTTACCTAGAAATTCAGAATATAGACTTAGTGAATGAGGATCAGACCTATACCTTTCAGAGTTCTAACTCCCTCCTTTAGAGAGAGACACCACCAGGATTTAAGGTTATAGTACATATTACAGATTTTAGAGATGGAAGAAATCTTTGAAATCATCTAATCCAGTCGCCTCCTTTTGCAGAGGAGTGAGGGGGGCCCAGATAGGGAAATGGATTTGCCCAAGGTCACACAGACAGGAAGTAGCAGAGTCCAGACTCAAACCTAGGACTTCTGACTCCCAATCTAGTATGCCTCCCAGTGCACCTTGGTCCAGTTTCTGACTCAAAAGTATCAAAATATATCCCAATCACAAAGAGGAGAGAGGAATGGGGGTCGGGGGAGGTGCGGCAAGCACAGTGGGGAAAAAAATGGTAGTTTTCTCTCCCCATGAAAGCTGTCTTTTGTTTTTGCAAAACACTTTGAAGGAAGAACAAAAACTCAATTCACTTTAGTGCCAAGCCACAAAAACATGCCGCTCCCCTGCTTCCACGGGAGGAGTGTTTCTGTCACATGCTCTCCCGATGATCTGCCCTCTGGTCCTGAGGAAAGAAAGATGCGGTGGGGGGCGGGGCGGGGACCGGACATTGGGGAGGAGGGGAGGAGGTTGGTAACATGGGAAACCTTAGATGTCTGCCCGGAGATCCTATTTCTCTAGGCACACTCCATCCAACTCTATCCAACAGGGTGGAAGGCTGGCAGGAGGGATGGCCTGGTGATCGATGACGTCACCCCTCGCGGTCCAGGTCCCAGAGAGCAAATCTGAAGAGTGGCAAAGTCCAAGAACACAGAGCCTACAGGGAACGGCCCTCGGGCCACAAATTCCCTGATCCTCCTCGGCAGGCTGGTCTCCTGTTTCCTTGGCCCCAAACAGCTGTAAAAAAAAAAAAAAAGCATGAAACATTGTTTCCAGCTCGCAGCCCATACGGTATCCTCACACACGCACATATCCGCGCACGCCCAGAAACACACAAACTGCTTGTGATACCTCCTTTAGGTGCCAACATAAACAGGATTCTGGCGGGAAATTGTGTGAGTTAGCAATGGGCCAACGATTCGTTTTGAGCAGGAGTTCAGCAAATATACCAACCTTTATAACCACCCCCTGCCCCCCGAAACTAGAAGTCACCAGTGCTTATTTCTTTTTCTTTTGTACCAAAGAGTTCTAATACCTTCACTCTGGAAAAATCCTTCCTCCAAAAAGGCCAGAGGCGAGTTTACCATGGGGTGAGTTCATCACCATAAATCCATCCAGACCTAGTTCCCATTCCAGTAACAATCGGGAGGCCTCCAAGTAATAAAGCCCAATGACAAGTCTGAATTTGACCCAAGGGAGCCTGAGTTGAGGGAGGCGCTGGACCTTCAGAACAAGCCCAGGTGCCAGAGGCTCTCCAAGTGGCATTGGCTGGTTGGTACAGGCAAGACAAGCTTGGTGGAGGTGGGGGTGGACATGAATTCCACTGCCCAGAGCTCCAAATCAAACCCCAGGAAGGGCACAAAGTTGGCATCCCTCTTTTTCTGCCCCCGTTTGCCCTTTCCTGGAGCCTCTCAATTTTGGTGCTCACTTTAATAAAAGTGGCTTCTAGAAAATGCTGGATACCAGGCATTTTCACATTAATGGGATATGTTCTTGTCCCTGATGCTTCTCCTTAGGGAATTTGCTTTTTGAATTTTTTCTCTATGTAGGGATTTTGTCTCTTGATGTGGAATTTTAGGCATCAGCATCCTTGAGGGAGGGGGGAGGTAAAGAAAAAGTCTTCCTTTGTTCCAGAAATAGGAGGTCACCTCTTCTACCCACCTGGAACATGGAATTGTCTGCCTTTCTCTTCCTCCTTGTTACTCTCTCCCTGCCCCCACTAGCAGTAAAACTGCAGAAAAGCCTGGTCAATAGGTGATGGTGTCACTGGACAGTCAAGATGAATGATAGCAGTGGCCACTGAGGAAAGGCCAAGAGAGAAACCACAGAAAAGGGTCAGAAGGATGAAAGATATAGAGAGAGAAATAGCAAGGTCGAAGGCAGACTGGAAAATAGCCCCTGGACAGTCAGAAGAGAGATGCAGACACCTTTGGGGCTTGCCACAAAGTGAAAAGAAGGCTAGAAGTTTGAAGTAGAGGTGAGCATGTGCCCTTGCAACTGAGAAAGGAAGAGGAGGTGAAGGGAGTAAGAGAGGGAGCCCTGAAACGGAATTTTATATTAGAAAAAAAATTTAAATCAGAAGGATGAAAAAAGACAAGGGCCTCTCTGACAGTACATGAGGCTGGGCTGGGGAGGAGAAGAGAGTGAAAATTCAGAGAAAATGAAAAGAGAATTTGTCCAAAAAGGAAAGAGAGGAAGAAGAGGGAAGGAGAGACAGACAGACACACAGAGAGAGAAAGAGACAGAGACAAAGAGAGAGAGCAAGAGGAAGAGAGAGAGAGAGAGAGAGAGAGAGAGAGAGAGAGAGAGAGAGAGAGAGAGAGAGAGAGAGAGAGAGAGAGAGAGAATGAGTCTTAGAAAACCAAAAAGAGGTACCCAGCGCAGGAGAGCCAATTGTGCAGGACCATTGCCAAGGGAGGTAACCTTAGGAGATGCCCCCAGCCAGAATCTGGAAGTCTGAGATTCTTTTTCCACCTTATGAGCCATAAATTGATCTATTCAGTAAAAGAAACCTGGTTTTTATTGAGTAATTTCCTCTGAAAGACCAACAGTTTCAATAATGTCCCCAAACCTCTTTTGGATTTCCCTACTCTGTCCCTAACTCTCAACCCCAGTATTCTGTAAACGATTTCAAGACAAGCTCACCTTGAAAGCTCATCAGGCTCATTAGCTAAGAGATAGGGCAACTATTGCCCTTTTGCTTGGCTTCTTCCACCCCACACACAACAACCATCAGTCATTTCACCCCCTCCTTCCCCCTTCCCTGCCCACCCCCCTCCACTTCTCATGTGGCTAGCTGTGTTCCCAGAGCCCAGCCAGAAGGGGGATTTATATCAAGGAAATCTCTCTGTTTTCCTTCTATCCCTGAAATCTGGCCCCTTGCATTTCCAAGACAAGGGACTCTTTATGGGAAAAGTTCGCAATCATTTGCTCTTACATTACATCTTTTATACTAGGATCTCTCAAAGCATTCTAACAGACAAGTCATATTGTCTTCCTTTTGCAGATGTCTCAGGAACAAAAACATAGAAAGGTTGAATGCTTTGCCCAGGGTCAATTCAGTGGCAGGGATGGGAAGAGACAGCAAAAGCCCTGACTCCCACCACAGAGAAGAGGCATCTGATCCAAAGGGACCTCCTTTGCCATAACTCCCCACCTTGTCACCCCGTGCTCCCTGCAGACTTTTTGAAACACTTTTCTTTGCTTCTTGAATCTGGGAACAGAAATCCTTTGTCTCTCTTCCTTTTGTTTGCTGTGTTACAGAGACCATATCACAGGATCCTAGGTCTAGAGCTGGGCGGTACCCAGAAGCCATCTAGTCCAGTCCCCTCGGTTTTATTGCTGTTCAGTCACTTCTATCGTGTCCAACTCTTGGAGACCCTATTTTGAGGATTTCTTGGCAAAGATCCTGGAGTAGCTGGCCATTTCCTCCTCCAGTTCATTTTACAGATAAGGAGATGGAGGCAAACAGGTTTATGTGACTTGCTCAGAGCCACACAGCTAGAATCTGAGGCTGAATTTGGACTCAGGCCTGAGGCTCTATGCACTGTGGCTTCACCTAGCTCTCCATCAGTTTACAGATGGGGACAGTGAAGCTCACAGGTGGAATCTGATTTTCATCTGAGGATCATCCATTATTGGAGGTGTAAGGGACCTCAAAGTTCAATTAGTGCAGCCCAGGGAGGTAGAGAAAAGCTCAAGTTTTGGAACCATGAGACTTGGCTCTAGGTACTCTAACTATAACTTTAGATGAATTAACTTCACTTTTTCTGTGGCTGGCACTTAGTGACCCTAGGCAAGTAACTTAATTTCTTTTAGAATCAGTTTCCTCATCTGTAAAATGGAGATAATAATAACACCTACCTTCTAGGATTGATTATTATAAGGATCAAATATATAAAATGCTTTGCAAACCTTAAACTATTATATAGGGTTTGTTGTGTTTTTTTTTATTACTCAATTGTTACTCAATAAAATGAGGAGATTGGACTAGATCACCTTCAAGGTCCCTTTCATCTCTAAATCTTATGATCTAAGCAATTTGCCAAGGATCACTCAGCTAGTAAGTAAGAGAAGCAGGACTGAGCATCAGCTCTTTTAAAGCAGAGTCCAGGGCTGTTTCCACTATCCCAGGCTTCCTCTGGGAGCCTTCTTTGTGAAATGAAGTCATGTCTGATGAACTTACTGTGCCTCACAATGGGGAGCCCTTGCTGGTCCTTCTTAGCAAAAGTGATGTAGGCAAGGTCCTGGAAAAGCAATCCCATTACCTTCGAGGCTGATGTTTTACTGTCTGCTCAATATAAAAGTTAGCAAAGTAGCAATCAATGGAAAGGAAATTTAATTGAGAAGATTAAAAGCTGAGCACAGATATGAACCAGAGGGAAGTGAGTGCCAAAAAGATCCATTTATATAACTCAAAGGTCGATTCCTGTTCTCATCTCCAGCCACCCAGGATGAAAGAGAAAGTCATTGACTGACACCTAAGAATTTCCACATTCCCCTTAAAGCTCAGGAGAGGTCAGGAGAAAGATGATGCTATTTTGGAGAGAATTTAGAAGAAGGAGGAGACAAGGGTCAGAGACAAAGTCTTGGTATATGAACAGGATTTCTGGTACTTTAAACCCTTTGCAATTTCTTATGTTTCTGGGATATTGGGAATAGAAAAGTCATGGACTCCAAATCACAGATTTTGGAGTCAAATTCATAACAGCTGCTATTTATAGAGACTTACAAAGCACCATACATATGTTATCTCATTTGATCCTCTCACAAGCCTGTGAGGTGGGTGCTATTATTATCTCCATTTTACAGAGGAGGAACCTGGAATGAGAAAATTTAAGTGAATTGCCCATGTCATATAGTTAATAAGTGAGGGTAGTACTTGAACTCCAAGTCTAGTACTCATGACACCATCTAGCTGATTAGTAAGTCAGTCAGTCAACAAGCATTTTTCCAGTTCTTTTTGTGTGTCAGGCACTTTGCTAAGCACTGAGGAATGGAATGGTCAAAAGTCCAAGGAGATCACTTCCTAATGGGAGAGACAACATGCAAATACCTACATATAAAATGTACAAAGAGTGAGTGACAGAAAATCTCACTGAGAAGGGGTGGAGAAGAGAAGTTGAAAAGATTTTCTGCCAGAGGAAGGATTGGACCTGGGTTTGAATCTTGGGCCTGTTGGTTACTACTTAGGTGTCCTTGAATGAATAATTCATCTTGGTAAGCCTCAGTTTCCACATCTATAATGGGAGTATTGGATCAGACGGTTTTGAAGCCCCCCTACCCCCCATCTCTCTACCCTGCCATACCTCTTAATTCTGATTCTCTGGCACTATCAGAAAGGTTACCCAGACTACAACTTTAGGTCTTCTGGCTAAGAATATTGTCCCCTGGTTTATGACTGTATTCATCCATCCTCTGCATGCTTCTCCTTAGATGAAAAGGCATATGTTTCCATGGCATCAGACCAGCAATGGGCTCTGACTGAGACCACATGCTGACTTGCTGAACCAGCAACTGCATCTGTCTGTGAGACAAACTTATCCTCCAAACTCCTCACTCTAGTCGGAAAAAGACATGTATGTTGGGCGAGAGACTGGAGTAGGTAAAAGGGAAAATGTTGGTCTAAACCTGAGAATTCTGAGTGACAACAGGCAGTTTAGACTACGTCTGGGAGAGGAAGCAAGAGGGTGAGTGAGTGTTGGTGTAGGAAGGGCCAAGAAGAAGGTCAGTCGGGTTTGAGATGGCATCCTATCCCTGACTGGAGAGGCAGTTAGCTTGCTCATGTTTTTCTATTAGTTGATCTTGCTGGATTGTTTCCTTTGTCTCCTTAAGCTAGGAGTCAGTAGGCACCTTCTAGGCTAAGGAAATCAAAGCTCTTTCTCTCCATATTTAATATCTGGCAGAACTTAAGCTGTAAAAAGAGGGCTTGAGCTAGAAAATATCTGAGGTCCCTTCCAGCTCTAACCTTTAAAATCCTTAAGCCCTTTCTGGCTCTGACATTTTATTATACCAACCATCCATGTTACACTTCCACCTCCTCCTACTTGGATTTGCAGATTGGGTTCCCCAGAGTATAACTGCAGAGGTTCAAAATATATCATAGGGTTACACACCTAAATCCATATATCACGATTGATTGTGTTTATTTTCCAACAAATTACTCTTCCCTGTTCCTCGTTGTTTTCACAGAGAATAGTGACATCACAGAGTGACGTCTTGATCATGAATTGGATTTAAGTAAGGCAGAGTTGCACAGAGTCGTTAACTTCACTCTCTTCTTGAGTCATCAAAGTCAAAAACGGACAAAAAGTCAGGATGATGATTGGAGATGGTCTGGGATAAAGTGGATGGCCTTAGCTTCTCCACTGTCTGACCAAGCTGTAAGTATGCCACACATTGCCTTGCTTAGGCCACCTTCATGGCAATGGGGACAAATTGTTCTCATCTGCCCCGTCTGCCAGGCGAAGTCTTCATATGCTTGGGGTAGACATTCCCTCTAACTTACCAATGAGTTTGAGACTTATTGGTTGCCTTCAACCTGGTTTAGCCTGTCTGCCAAGATGGCTTTACTGAGTTCTGATCTCTGGGCATGCTACAGCTTCTTGGAGCCACAAGTGAGAGTTGGATGAAAGCTGAACACCCAAAGGGGATGAGCAGCCCTGAAAAGAGCTTGGTAAGCCCCTCACACCAGAGGTACCAGTTTTCTTTTAAAACCCCATCCATCTTTTTTACGGCATCCAGTAAATAAACATTTATTAAGTGTTATAAGGATAACAAAGAAAATCAAAAAGGATACAAAGAAAATCAGCCCTGAAAAGAGCTCGGTTAGCCCCTCACACAAGAGGTACCAGTTTTCTTTTAAAACCCCATTCACCCTTTTTACCTCATCTAGTAAATAAACATTTATTAAGTGTCTATTATGGGGATACAAAGAACCTCCCCCCCCAAAAAAAAAACCCTGCTCTCAAGGAGCTCACAATCAGAGGACACAATTAACTCAAGACAAAGGCAATTCCTAAATGACCAGAGTTAGAGTCATAGTTTAATAGAGTCAGAAGAGAATTCAGAGGTCATTTAATCCAAATTCATCATTTAACAGATGGGGAAACTAAGGCCCAAGGAGGCAAATGCCTTGCCTATGTTCATAGAGGCATAATTTGAATCCAGGTCCTCTGCCTCTTGAGCCAGTGTTCTTTCTACTATAATTCTGTTTAATAAATATTTAAATTACTTTTTTATCAAATGGTTCTATGTTACGGGAAATGCATGAGCATTTAGAGTAGGATTCCAACTCATCTTGCTAACATTAAATCAAGTACTCCCCATACTACCAGGCTGAGTCCGTTCTCTACTATAGAAGAACTACACCTTCCCTATATTGGCAGCTATATGAGAACATTGAATGTCGATTTTGAAGCTGAATTAAGTTCAGCTATACTACGCACCAAATGAATGGCATTGGCCAAGTTGACTCTAAGATTGTTTCCCCTATGCCTCAGTTAGAATCCCCAATGCTATTACCCTGTCACCCCCTCAATTGTCTTTAATTCCTCTTTTCTTTCTAGAGTTGGCTTCTGTCACCTCTTCTGTGGTCTGCCTAGTTAGAAGTGACTCTTTCTCCCTTGTCTCGGGACACACTGTTTGACCTTTCCTAGGCATGTAATCACATTCTAACATGCATTTTAGTTGTTTCTGTACATCTCATCCCCTACAAATCAAGGCTTTGGAAAAGCTGCCAGATTCCCCAGCCTAACTCACATCCTTGGAGCACCCTGGACCTCCCCCAAACCTGGCTAGGCCAGCTGCAGACAGCTGTGTATTCCCTCCAGGAAACAAGGTGGACCATGACTTCAGAAGTCTGACATTCCTCCCACAATCTCAGGGCTCGCTCTCCCCAAGCAGACACACCAACAGTCGGGAGAGAGAGTAAATGCAGAGATCTCAGAAGAGCATCTCACATGGCTGGATTAGATGTAACCAGGTCCCTGATCTCCTCTCCTAATAGCCCTGGGGTACTTCCCAATAGGTGACTTGGACAGCTAGGTAGTGTAGTGAATAGAATGTGGGATCTGAAGTCAGAAAGATTCATCTTCCTGAGTTCAAATCTGGTTTCAGACACTTGCTAGCTATGTGACTTGGGCTAGTCACTTCAGTTTGCCTAGATGCCTTAAATAAGTTTTTTTTGCCTCAGTTTCCTCCTCTGTAAAACCAAGTGGATAAGGAAATGGCAAACCACTCCAGTATCTTTGCCAAGAGAACCCCAAATGGGGTCACAAAGAATCAGACACAACTTACATGACTAAACAATAATAACAAAAATTAGGCACTGGGTCTGTTGTTAAATATGCAATACCTTTGCTCTTCTATCTCTCACATTTCATGTTCTGAAGCCCCTTTCTCTTTTACCATAAGGATCCTTTCTAGTTTTAACATTCTATATTCAATGTTCTAATCTTCTTTTTAGCTTTGACATTCTGTGACTTGTTTATTAAGCAAGAAAGTGTTTATCTGGTAGAGCAAAAAGAGGAGGAATGTTTTTCAATTCACAGCTCTTCAGTCATATGAAAGAACCTTTTTTCCCAACCCTTCTCATCTGTCTTAGCAACAATTCCAAGACTGAAGAACAGCAAGGGCTAAGCAATTTAGGTTAAGTGACTTGCCCAGGGTCACATAGCTAGAAAGTATCTGAGAACAAATTTGAGTCCTCCTGACTCAGTGCTCTATCCACTGTGCTACCTAGCTGCCCCAAGGACCCTTTCTTAAGAGAAAATCTCTGCCTTTGAAAATGATAGAATGTCACAACTAGAAGAAGCTTAAAGATCACCAATGTAGCATGTGAAAACTTCCCTTAGTGAAATGAATATATGATAATAATTTGTTCCATTGGTCATAAAGGCAGCTGAAGCAGGCATTGTGGAAGGCCAGAGTTTGGTCAGACATGGAAGATGCCAAGGTTATCCATCACATCCCAGGCTTTTACCAGTCATCCCGACTTTTGTCTTGCCATTGGACTTTGTTGACTCTGGAGGAGAGAGTGAGGCTGCTGACTTTTTACAACTCTGTTTCACTTAATTCCAATTCACAAGCAAGCCAAGACATCATTCCATGATGTCATTGGTCTTCTTTGGGGGGAAAAGGACCAATAACAACAGCAAGCTTTTCTAATCCAACTCCATTTTATAATTGGGGCAAATAAGGCCCAGAGGAAAGAAACGATCATAGAGGATTATGGATCTAAGGTTGGAAAGAACCTAAGAGGTCATTTAATCCACCCACCCCTTCATTTTATAGATGAGGAAGCTGAATCACATAGAGGTTAAATGATTTAAGGCATCTAGATGATATAGCTCTGAACCTGGAATCGAGACTCAGACACTTGCAATTGTGAGATTCTTAGCAAGTGTCACTTAACTTCTGTCTGCCTCAGTTTCCTCAAAGATAAATTGGGAATAATAATGGCATTTCCTTCCCAGGGTTGTTGTAAAGATCCAATAAGTTAATATTTGCATATTGTTTTATAAATATTTAAACACGATATTAAGTGTTAGCTATTGTAAAAATTGAGATTTTGAACCCTAGACTTCATTCCCCAGAAGTCCTTGGTATTTCCCACAATTCCCTATAATCTCTCCTGAGTCTCCACATTGGCGAGATCACAAATGGCATTTAACTGGCAGTAACACCTCCCACCCTCTCTTCTCTTCCTTCCTTGCAATGATGTAGCAAGTATAGTGGTAAGCTAAGAACAGGGATTTTGAATGGGCTAATCAGCCATGGGCACGTGGTTTTTATTTTGTATCCTTGATTTCTAGTAATCCTTAATAAACCTCATAAAATATAATATTTATTAGAGATACAATTTAATTTTTACAGTTTATGACAACCACAAAATTTTTATACTATTTAATATTATTATTGCCCAAAGTCACACAAAAGCACTGTATGAAATGCCACTTATTATTATTGCCCAGATTCAAACAACTAATAAGTATCTGAGGTGAGATTTGAACCTGGGTCTTCTTGACCCCAAATCAGTTGCCTTATTCACTACATCAAATTCTCACCGGGAGTTTGAAGAGGCAGTGTGTAATGAGGGAAAAGAGCTACAGATGGAGTGTTAAGATCTGGTAGGAATCCCAGCTGTGCCGCATCTTACCGTAGCCGTGTAACTCTCTGAGACTATTTCCTCATCTACAATAAGACTTGAACTAATCCATCTCGGGATGGTTCTGACACAGACCCTGAAATGCTATTTAAATGTGACTCGTCCTAATCACCAGTATTTTTTATTTAAAGAAATAACAGTCTGTCTATAAATAATTTCAACATTTATAGGGAATTACTGGATCGTTATTTATGAGTGGTGGAACTCAACTCCATCCGCCAGCACTGATTTCTGCTCTGTCTCTGTCTATGGTTCCCCTTTCAACTCCCTCAGTTCAGTCTCTGTCAACACCCTGAAAGTTCATGGAGAGGAATCTTGGTTCCCAAGCCCCAGAGCAGAAAGGGAAACCCAGAGGTTAATGCACGGAGACTTGCCTAGTATTTAACAGCTCAGGGAATGAGTGCATGGGGCTGGGGAAGAAGGCTGGAGGGGGAGAGGAGAGGAAGGAGGAGAAGAAAATCTAAGTTTTTCTCTCTCCTTTCTCCAGCCAGTCCCCCACCTCCAGGCTCCAGCCCTAGCAGGCACTGTTCCCTGTGAGGTAGGTCAGGCAGGCTACTCACACCCTGAAAACCTCTTCTGAACTGGCAGGAGAGGGTTCCTTGTGAGCAACGTTTGGCTCTCCTCGCGTCTCCGAGCTCTTTGCCAGCAACACTTTCAGGCCTGGCCAGCCCAGTGCTACATTCTCACTGGCCAGACCCTATTAGCCTGTTTCTGGGATGGGCTCTTCTTTCCAGTTTTCACTAACAAAAATCCCCTTTTTTGACTTGGACACTCAAGTGGCCTCTAGGAACGAGGCTTTCATTGCATGCCAAAAATGTTCCGATGCAGCAACATTTGTGTGTGTGGCCAATTATGTCTATAGCTCTGGTCCTGATCCCACAGGCCTTTCTCAGGCTAAACTTCTACGGATTTCCAAAAGACCCCCCACCTGCTTTCCTGAGTCCACGCTGCAGAATGAAGCCCCTTGTGGCTGCCCCCACCACCACCGGAGACCTAGTCTGATCCCTGAAGCTTTGATTTCCAAATATGCATCTGAATGAGGAAAATGATTTATTAGCATGCTATTAAAACGCACGATTCTTCTTATTAATATTTTGAGTCGGCTTTTGCCCCCTCCTTCGCCTCCTTTAATTTTTTTTAGGTTTTCCCTCTCATAAATCAATTGCATTAGATAAAATGGGGCTGGGCTGAGGGTTTGGTACATAGACACAGAATGGAAGTCCCTTTGTGGCTCTGACAAAGACTCCATTGTTTTCTGATTTACCCAAAGCTCAGGTCTTGTAAGTGGTAGAAGCTGTTGCTGTACTTTCAAGGCTGGGATTAGTCACCGGCTTCACCTTGAAGGAATTTCCCATAGCCCCTGTTCCAGATGAGGGTCTAGTCTATTGTAAACCATCTTTTCTTCACCAACTTATTCCTCCTGGTACTTTGGCTGGTTACAAGGCTGAGGAGGTGTTTTTCCTCCTCATTTTTTGCTTTCACTCCAGTCATTTTTTATCACACTCACTCCATTCATAGATCTATTCAAATCTTCTTGCTAATTTATTGGATAGGGTTTTTTTTGGGGGGGGGGGATTAGACAATTTTATCTATCTAATGTGTACTCAGTTTTTCCACTGCCTGATAGCATTACAGATTTGAGCCAGAAAGATCATCTAGTTCATCTGTCTCCTATTTTACAGATAAGAAACTGAAGCATAAGGTATAATGATTTGTCCAAAGTCTCAGGGAATAAATAATTAGGCAATCCAGAATTTGAACCAAACACCACTGATGCCACACTTTCCCCTGCACTAAGAGTCATCACCCACTTATTTCTTCAATGCTTACAAGCTGGTTTCTGATGCCATCAATTTCCTGAAACCGTTGTCTCCCGGGATTTATTTCTTAAATGCTAAAATCTGGGGGCAGTTTCTTACTCCTCATCTTCCCTGACTTCCTTGCATCTTCTGGTATTTAACCAACCTTTCCTCCCTGGGTTTTCTTGATACATCTTTCCTGGTTCTCTCCTCATTAGTCTGATGGTCCCTTGTTCTCTTTTCTTGGTTCAGCATCCTTTTCTCTTCCTTTAAGCTTCTATGTTCACTAATGTTCTCTTTTGGGCCCTTTTCTCTTTCTTTTCTCTACAGCCTCTCCCTTGAGGATCTTAATATCTCACCAGAGAACAGTTATTACCTCTGTGTTGTTTACTCTTAAATCTAGAAATCTAGCACCATTTCCACATTGTCAGTTTCTAGTTGAGCATCTACATCTGGATGTTTCTTTGGCAACTCAAAATGTCCACAATATAACTGATTATTTCCTCCTCCTCTACCCACCCCAATCCTCTGCCCCAAAGCAGTTCTTAACGTTTTTTATGTTATAAACTCCTTCAGCAATCTGGTGAAACCTATACATACACTTCTTCTCAGAATGTTTTCCTTTTTAAATGATACAAATAAAATAGAATTACAAGGAAAATACATGATATCGAAATTGTTAGAAAAATATTTTTACAAAACAAATTGGGGATCTCCTAAAATTTATCCACTAATCCTTTGGGTATCCATTGAATCCCCAAGTTAAGAACATTTGTTTAATGTTATCTAGTATCCAGAATTTCCTGTTTTATAGAGGGTACTAATATCCATCCAGTTATTCAAATTTATCACTTTGGCAGCATACATCAAGCTCCCCTGTCTCTTCTTCTCCTTACTCAATGAATCGACAAATCATAACAATTTTACCTCCATTGCATCTCTCAAATCCATCCCTTTCAACTTCCAAAGCTATTACCCTAATTTAGGCCTTTATTAATATTTTGCTTGGACTGTTATAATAGCCTCCTAACTGGACTCCTTACTCCCTTTTTTGCTGTTGTTATTTCTCATTATCATCCTTTGGTTATCAAAATAATCTTCCCAAGAAACAGACCTGACCATATTCTAATCCTCTACAATCTCCATTCAACCTACCTGCCCACCTTATTTTATATTATTCCTTTCACATATACTATGTTCTAGTAAAACTATACTAATAGCGCTTGTTTGAATTTAAACATTCCATATCCTATCTTCATGCATTTGGTTGGTTTATACCACCTCCTCCTCATTCTTTTTTTTGTCTTCTTTCTAAGACTCAGCTTCAATGCCATCTCCTCCATTTCATTTAATTCAATAAACAATTACATAGCACCTACAATGCGCAATATTCCGTGCTAGGCAGTGAGGATACAAAAAGCAAAACGAAATAGTGCCTGGACTCAAGAAATATACAATCTAATGATAATCTAATTCTAAAAGAATTCCTTCCCCACCATCATCCCCAGACATTACTGTTCTGTCAATCCCTCCCAAATCCCATTCACCACCCATGTCTCAAGGTATCCCATTAAGGGCAAGCATTGTCATGGCTTTTCCTTGGCATTTACAGACCCTTGCACTGTGTCTCCGATAGTAGGTATGTAAAAGGCAGGTTTCTACATAAGACTAGTGATGAAAAGGACACTGGATTGAATCCTACCCCTTACAGATCATCTATGACTCTTAAAAGACTAAAAACTTTAGGACTGGAAAGGATGTTAGCAAAAAATCTAGTCTAGTGCCTTCATTTTACACACAGGGGAAGTGAGACACATAGGAGAATGAACTGATTTACCTTTTCTGTGTCACATAATAGCAAAACTAGGATCACAGAATCACAGAATTGGATTAGAACTCAAAAGGTTTTTACTCTAACCCATATGATCTCTGAAAATGAATTTAATACCCAACTTATCCTGAATTTTGATCCTGATGTTAGCATTTTACTATCTAGACTTCTATTCCTGATGTTAGCTTTTTATTGCCCACCCCTTTATCATACTCACACGAATCCCTTTGATATATACTTGATTTAGGGTCATCAAAACTCCACAGGATGGCATTGACACTTGCTATGTTATTCTTTTGCTCTTTTCTCTCTATACTCAGAGAATTAGCCTCCTCTACAGCACAAAACTGATATTTGATAAAATCTTCTCTCTTCATTTTTCACCTATTCTACCCTCCTGAGCCACACAGAATAATCCTATTACCTCCTCCAAAAGACAACCTCTGGGGTGGAGCTAAGATGGCAGCTTAGTAGCAGCAAAAGCTTAAATTGCTCTGATAAATCTTCTAAACCAATCTTTAAAAAGTGCCTCAAAATAACAGGAGTCAAAAACCAACAGAATGACAGAGTGACTGGGCTCTTCTGCTAAGCACAACTTGAAAGACAGGCACAGAGAGTCAATTTTTACAGGATAAAGGGGAACTGGAAGTAAAACTGCACATTGAAGAGTGCTGACCAATCACCAACCAATCTCCCCCCTGCCACCTACTGTGCCAGGTTTTGAGTTTGGGCATAGGCCAACTTTAGAATCCTAAAACCTGGGCTACACCAACAAAAGAGCCCCTCAGACCACACACTCCTGTAGTCCCAGGCCCTGGCAGCAACCTGCAGTGAAGTCCAGATGTCCATAGCACTGGGCCTTTTCAAGCCTGTGCTGCTACAATGAAGACCTAGTCTCAGGGAGAAATAGCCCACAGTGCCAAGCTTTGCAAGCCAGAAGCAGAGGAGACAGAATCATCAGCTTTCAGAATCTCAGTACACAGGGGGAAAAAAGGCTGGGAAGATGAGCAAACAGCAAAAGAAACTCCTAACCCTAGGAAATTTCTAAGGCAACAAAGAGCAAAGCACAGAATCAGCAGAAGATGGTGAGATCCAAGCAACCACATGAAAAACTTCAAAGAAAAATGGAAATTAATCTCACACTGGAAGAACTCAAAAAGGAATTTAAAAAATCAAATGACACAGATCAAAGAAAAATGGAAAGAAAAATAGGAAAAAGAAATTCAAATAAATATAAAAATATAAAATATTTTATGAATATATTTAATATAAATATATATTATAAAAATATAGACATTGACTATAAAAATAAATGGTAAAATTAGTCAACTGGGAAAAGAGGCAGAAAAGGACAATGAAGAAAAGAGTTCCATGAAAAGTAGAATGGACCAAATGGAAAAGGAAATGAAAAGTTCATTTCAGAAAGAAAAAGGAAAGAAAGGAAAGGAAAGGAAAAAGGAAAGGAAGAAACTCAGTCTTTAAAAATTAGAATTGGGCAAATAGAAGCTAATGACTTCATGAGACATCAAGAAACAATCAAACAAAATCAAAAGAATGAAAAAAATTGAAGAAAATATGAAATATCTTATTAAAAAACAATTGACATAGAAAAATAGATCCAGGAGAGACAATTTAAGAATTATTAGACTACTTGAAAGTCATGACCAAAAAAAAAGCCTAGATATCATATTACAAGAAATTATCCATGAAAACTGCCGATATTCTTGAAGAAGAGGGTAAAATAGAAATTGAAAGAATCCACAAATCACCTCCTGCAATAAACCCCCAAATGACAACTTCCAGAAATGTTATAGCCCAAGTTCAAGAGCTTATAGGCCAAGAAGAAAATACTACAAACAACCAGAAAGAAACAATTTATATATCATAGAGTCCTAGTCAGGATTACACAGGATCTGAAACTCTTCCACATTGAAGGGCTGGAAGACTTGGAATATGATATTCCAGAAGGCAAGGGAACTGGGTTGAAAACCAAAAATCACCCACCCATCAAAAATGACTATATTCTTTCAAAGGAAAGTATGGTGATTGAATAAAATAGAAGATTTCCTAGCATTCCTGAAGAAAAGACCAAACTTAAAACAGTCCAAATATAAAATTGAAGAGAAGAATAAAAATGTAAATAAGAGAGAGAAAAAAATTAAGGGATTCAATAAGGTCAAATTGTTTATATTCCTATATAGAAAGATGATATCTCTAACTCTTAAAAATTGCTATCATTATCATAGTAGTTAGAAGAAGTATAAATAGACAGGGAGTGTAGTTGTGTAGTTGTAGTTGTAAGCTAATGTAGAATGACAGGTAAAAAAAATCTAAGAGTGAAAAAGAGAATTGTACTAAGAGAAATTGAAAAAGAGAAATAAAATAAAAGGTAAATTTTATCACATGAAGAGATGCAGGGTGGGGGAAATACTATTACAGTGGAGGAGAGGATGACAGTGATGAAAGGTACTACTTAAACTTCACTCTCATTGGAATTGGCTCAGAGAGGGAGAACAGCCAGATTCATTGGTGTATAGAATCCTATCTTACCCTTTAGAGAAGTAGAAGTGGAATAAGAAAGGTGAAGGTTAGAAGGGGAGTAATAATAGGAACGGAGAAGTTGGGGAGGATGATTGAAAGATCCAAAAGACAACCTTTCAAATACTTGATTTTATCATGACCTCCTTAGGTTTTCTCTTGAGTTGGTCTACACAGCCTATTGGTATGAGTCTAGAAATATCCACATGCAAATGGAAAATTTTTACTCACTAGGCAAAAAGAATTGTTGCATCTCCAGTACATTGTTTATATAGACTAGCTGCTTGATAATTTTTTATCAATTCTAATTCAATTCAATACATATTGTGGGTTTTTTAATTCATAATCAATAACCAAATATTATATTTTATAAAGTTTTATTAATAATAACTAAAGCAAAAGAACTGCCTGACTTTAGCCAGGTCACAGGTCCAAAAGAGCACAAGGGAGGGGTTACAGCCACTTAAATGCAATCACACAAAACATGGGGTCACAGGAAAATGGAATTTTGGGGAAAACTCAGGGACATCTGGGGGATGAAGTCCAAAGGCTCAAAATCTCCATTTATACAAATCCCCCTGGCCACCCCACCCCCTGTGATCCTATTGGGAAACCAGTTTCCCCAAAAGGATCATGGAAACATAATCAACTTTAAAAATGCAATAATTTGTGGATAAGAAGAAAAGAGAATAAAACCAATGATTACTAGGTTGACAAAACATCAATTTGGGGTCAGTCCCCTTTGGCATAAGAGTATACATTCAAAACAAATGCATTTCAACCCCCTCCCATAGTTCAATTCACATCCCAAAGTTCATTCTGGATCTTCTGGTACAGCATGTGGTCTCTGAAGGCATCTATCTTCATGGGGCACTCTTGATTCTGGGAGGTAGCAAGTTTCTTATCCTAAAATTGCTCAAATTTGAATCAAAGTTCACAACAATAACTTGGCCCCCCTGAGGTGAATAATAATAAACACAGGGATCACTCAGTGATGCATGGCTGAGTTATGAGGTATATTAATTAATTTGCAAAAGAAAATTAAAAAAAACATGAAAAAATCCAAACAAAAGAGAAAAATAACTTGTGAATGAAAAGCAAAATTTAAAAGTCTGATGTCTAAAAAAATCTAAGTAAAGGAAAAACAAATCTATAACAGGTCCTTGAACCAGGGCCCAATTAAATGATTTAAGTAATTATGCATTTACCCAATCAGTAGCCAGGACTACAGAAAGTTTGCCACACTATGAAAAGCAGAAAAGGGACAAGATTATAGGAGCCAGGTAGGAGCCAAATTTGAGATACTTGATAGAATGTGGGGCAAGGAAGACCTGCCTTTAACACAAGTTAAACAGCTGCAACCTTGAACCCCAAACAAGTTCAAGTCCTCTTGTCTTGGCTCAAAATGACATCAATCCCACCAGGATTGGTTGGTCTCTTTGATCTTGTGCTCTATTGGCACTATGCAGTTTAGCTTTGTGCTTCTTCAGCATTGTGCAATGGCTCTTTTTGTGTTATCTTGTTCTGGAATCAGACAGAATCATTAAGCAAAGTCCCATAAAAATTTTTTAAACAATCAATGGCATCACTTTTATAGTCTAAAGCTTTTGGGGCATGCATTAATATTAGAACAAATGTATTTAAAACTGATATTACTGAAAAATAAAAAATTAAATAAAAAATTTCTCAATACTGTTGACATGTGCTTCAAATACATAAAGGAGAAAAAAATAAAATTCATATACTATACTGCACATGCAATAAAAAACAATAAAAATGTTTTAAAAATAAAAAATATATAGCTTAAAATCAGTGACACACTGTGTCAGCTATGTATGAGTACAAATTGATTTTCATAATAAAACAGTAACACGGTAGATAATGCACATTCAAAGAAGTACCAAAGTCCCCAAAATTCACAATAGCCCAGTTAATTACAATAGCAAACAGACCCACTATTCTATTTCACATAAGTTGCTATATGACATATAAAACCTATGAATTGATGGATATTTGTCACAATTTTTACAGATGTAGCAAATCTTTCAACGTTGGCAAACATATTTTTAAACAAAGTAAAACTTATTTGGGTCTAGAACATCATCAAGAAATCTAGATTGTTCTGCTGGAAGTAAATTAAAATGAAGAGTTTTTCAGGAACTCTTTTTTTCTGGCTTTCTGATACATATAAACACCTTGGTAGGAACATTTGTTTCTCTACCTTTAATACAACATTCTTTATAATATAT
Source organism: Monodelphis domestica (assembly GCF_027887165.1). NCBI lineage: Eukaryota > Metazoa > Chordata > Mammalia > Didelphimorphia > Didelphidae > Monodelphis > Monodelphis domestica. The sequence continues at coordinate 114,556,965 of NC_077233.1, forward strand.
ATGTATATAAACATAAAATGTCATCCATTCAGAAACCACTAGTTATGTAAAATTATTTCTGAAGACCCCTTAAAATTACAACTAAATTCTTAGCTTATTAGATTCTCTAAAGATTGTATATAATTTAGCCAGTTTTGTTGAAACCCTTCCATCATCATCTATGTGACAATTAACAAACAAATTTTTAAAAATCATATTTTGCATGATTGTATTTAAGTAGCTGTAACCCCTCCCTCACGCTCTTTTGGGACAGGGCTGAAGTCAGGTAATTCTTTTGCTTTAGTTATTATTAATAAAACTTTATAAAATATAATATTTAGTTATTGATTATTAATTTAAAAACCTACATTTTGGCAACCACAAAGGGACTTCTGGGGGATGAAGTCCAAAGGCTCAAAATCTCCATTTATACATTATCTAGGGGGCAGTTGGGTGGCTCAGTGGATTGAGAGCCAGGCCCAGAGATGGGAGGTCCTGGGTTCAAATTTGTCCTCAGACATGTCCTAGCTGTGTGACCCTGGGCAAGTCACTTGACCACCACTGACTAGCCCTTACCACTCTTCTACCTTAGAACCAATACACAGTATTGATTCTAAAACAGAAGGTAAGGTGTTTTTTTTTTTAAACACATCTAGTAAACATTCACTTTGTGCCAAATGTTAGGGATACAAAAGCAACAAGGAAAACAATCTCTGTTCTCAAGGAGCTCACATCCTACAGGGGATGGGGAAGAAGTTGGGGAAAGAATAGGTGAATAGAGGCATAGTTTTAGGAGTACTAATAACTGAGAGGCGGGCTGCAAAAGCCTTATGTAAGCAGTGACATGAGTTCAAACTAGAAGTGAACTAGAGATTTAGAAAGATGGGATGTGAGGAGAGAGAATATTTCATGGGAACCTCCTGTGCAAAAAGATGGAGTCAGGATCTGGTTTGGGTTTAGCTTTCCTGTTCTCAGAGGAATCACTGAAAAAATGCCAAACGTTCCCAAATCTGTGCCCTTCTTAACTATAGTCATGTGCTACACAACAAAGCTACTGACAATTTGGAGCCAGGAATTCTTAAAGCAGTTCCCATCTGACCATTAGGTCATGTGCTTACATTGCATAGTGGACTATTGCTCCTCCCTGTTCACAGCTGGCACATCCTCTCTGGCTTATCCCTCTCTGTCTGTCTCTTTTTGGAGGGACATGTTGAAGAATGTGAACTAAGAAATTAACCTTGAAAATACTGACTTGGGGAACCAACTCTCTCAAGTTGAAAATCAAAAGTGTGAAAAAATTCACTGTCTCTGTTAAAATTCAGGACTGTAATTAATAAGCAGTTATTAACGTCCACTGTGTGCCAAACAGTGTGATAAACGTGCAAAGAATGCTGAATCAATTGATTCATTAATTAGGTAATTAACTAATTAATAGATGGGGCAGGTGTCTGTAGTCCTATTTTGTAGATGAGAAAATTGTGGCATAAAGAAGTTGCCGATAAGTCTGGATAGACTCAGTCGGGAATCTCCTCCAGTCATCCTGTTCTCTTTTCAGGGCTCTGACTATTAGGCATGCCTACCTCTACGGCTATATCCAATACTGAGAATGAAAGATCATATTTCTTTGTCAATTGTCTGAAATGGGGGTTATTTATCTGCTTGCTTTTGATTTTGCTTAGATAGTGAGAGTGGACTGATTGGTTGCCTGTCAAGTTCCTGTTAAAGCTCAGATTTTTTTGCACTCATTTCTCATACTAGGCAACTTCCAACTGTCAGCCCCAGATAACGTTTCCTAGTGTGAAACTGACTGGGACTAACACACAGCTGACCATCTGGAGCACAATACAAGGGATTGCAGAGAGAGGGAAAATGCAAGCTTTTTTTTTTCTTTAATTTTTGCCTAAACAGCTACATTTCGAGTTCCATCCTACCCTTCACCTGCTTTCAGAACTCTCACTAATGATAAATAGATACGGAGAAGTTGTCAAAGGTTGATTTATTTAATTCTTAAATGGTCCTTTTTAACCCAGACTTTCTTTTGTTTCAATCTTCAGAGGAGTTGGCCAAAACTAGAAAAGAACAGGATACTGACACCTCGAGTGCATGGAACCGCCAAGGAATGAGATAGTCTAGATAAATGGTGTTTCTGGAGAAGTGCAGGTTAACCCACTCAGTGTAAGAAATTTTATATGAAATGGGGGTTGGGGGTCATTACCTCTCTAGGCTCTTATTTTCTGTGATTTCTAAGGTTCCCTCCAGTGCTAAAATCTTACAATTCTCTAATTATAATTATTTTTAATTTTTTTTCTGAAAGGTATACCAAACTTCCATACCTGAGCAAACAGAGCATGCTGAACATAATTTAATCTTTTTATTAACAATAGAATCATTATTATGAGCATCAATTCTCATATGATGATGTTCTCAAAAGTTACACAGCTAGGGGTTGTACAGTGCTAGACCTGGAGTCAATACAGGGATGCACACGGTTATTGGGTAGCTCTGGGTAAGTCACTTCATCTCTACTTCAGTTTCCTTGAATGAAAAAAAAATTGGAATAATAAAAGCATTTATCTCCCAAGATTGCATACTTCTACTTTTTCCAGTCTTCTTGCACCTTTCTCCCTGACACATACTCTGATTCAGTGACTCCATGAACAAGATACTCCAACTCTGAGCTCTGAGTTTTTTCTCTGCTTGTCCACCATATCTAGAATGCCCTTTCTTCTCCCCTCCACTTACTGTCCTCCCTTCCTTTAATTTTCAATTAAAGTCCCATCTTTTACAGGAAACCTTCAGTCCCTCTTAATTCTAGGGCCTTTCTGCTGATTATTTCCCTTTTATTCTATATATAGCTTGCTTTGAATATATTTGCTTGCATGTCATCTCCCTCATTAGTTGCAAGCTCCTGGAGGGCAAAGACTTTCTTTTGCCTCTTTTTGTATCTCTGGAGTTTAGCATAGTGCCTGACACATATTAAGAGCTTAATATTTGGTTGATTGGTCAGTTGTTGTAAGGATCAAATGAGACAATATTATTAAAGTATTTAGCATGGTGCCTGGCGCATATTAGGTGCTTTACAAATTTTTGTTTCATTGCATCTTTAGAATGGCACAAACAGTAATAATGTCAGAGGTAATTAAGGCACAAAGGAGCTACTGAAGTACAAATAATAATACTGACAAAAATAATACTTTGAGTGACCCCAGACAATTGTATCACCCCACCAGGTTCAGATAGCTTTCTTGAAGTTATCTTTGTCTTCTACCATTACTGTATATCTTCTTTCTCCCACCTCTACTTTTTGCATTTCTTCTCCATGCTGCTACTTCCAAATAAGTCTTGTTCCTACTTCCATTCTCTCTCATCCTTTTTTCATTTTATATAGAATACTAGAACCTGGTCCAGAACTTAATTTTATAGGAGAGGAACTAGGATCAGAAAAGTAAATTTGCTCCATGATTCTATAGACAGTAATATGTAGTAGAACTGGGACTTGAATAAAGAACCTTTGTCACCTAATGCATGGCTCTTCTTACTTTGCTTTTACTCTTTTTCTTTCCTTTCTTTTTGGTTTCTTCTCACTCTCTGAGGCTTGGCACCCAGGGGGTTTGGCTTTCATAGTCATCGCCAATCAGTTGAAGTGATTCTACTTCTGGCCAGTGAAATAACTGATCATTATATTAACTTAATTTTTTTTTGCATCTTTATCTTTCATTGGTTCTTATTGGCAGTGCTCACAGTGTTTAAGCCCCCTGAAAAATGTGAAATGTTATGCAGATGTGAAGAAGTATCTACACTGTTAGTTTTATTCCTGCCTTTTCAGATGACCAGACTGCCAAATACATACACTCCAGATAACTGTTTTGTTTTTTTTTACTTTTTACTTATCACCTTTACTTATCCAACTCACAGGATGTCTTATTTTAAATTTTCTTTATATTTCACACCTTTTATTTATAATAATTTTATCCATGTGTGGTATACTTTATTTTAACAAATTTAATTAATTAATGTATTTGTTAAATTAAAATTCCTGGTTATCTCCCTCCTTCCCATCCCTGCACTAGAGAAGGCATCATTTGATAAAAAGATATACACATATATAAAACTTTGTCTTGCTGATTTCTATTTATCAGTTCTTTCTCTGTAAGTGAACATATACACATTATTCTTCAAAATAATATTTCTATTGCTATATATAATGTTTTTAGTTCCACTTTTTCACCCTTTATAATTTCACGTGTCTTTCCTTTTTAAAAAAATTAACCCATTTGGCATTTCTTACACCAGAGTAGTATTCTATAACAATCATATGTCACATTCATTTATTTATTCATCCAGTGAACATTTATTAAGTACCTACTGTAAGCAGGACATGGTGCTTATTAATGATTCAGTATATTCTATTTTTATGTCCCTATTTCAAGAGTTTATGAGATATTTCCTTGCCACATACTGGAAACAATCAATGTTTTCTTTTCATAATTTATTCCTTTATTAAATACACTGTATAATTAAATAAAATATGAATAAATATTATGTTGATTTTGCTAAAGTTTTGTTTCTGGTGAATGATGCCTATTAAAGGGCTAGAGGGATTGACTAGCAATGAAATACAAAGAAAACTTTGGTTACCATGAACAACACCAAAATCTTTGGGGTAAAAAATAAATTTGGAGCAGATCAATATTGAGAAATGGACATTATCTTCCTTTTTTATTTAAAAAAGGTAGAGCCCTAATAAAGTATCTATCCAATTCCAAAGAAGCTTATCAAGTAACTGTGTGTGTTTGTGTGTGAGTGAGAGAGAGAGAGACAGAGAGGCAGAGATAGAGACAGAGAGAGAGGAAGGAAGGAAGGAAGGAAGGAAGGAAGGAAGGAAGGAAGGAAGGAAGGAAGGAAGGAAAGAAAGAAAGAAAGAAAGAAAGAAAGAAAGAAAGAAAGAAAGAAAGAAAGAAAGAAAGAAAGAAAGAAAGAAAGAAAGAAAGAAAGAAAGAAAGAAAGAAAGAAAGAAAGAAAGAAAGAAAGAAAGAAAGAAAGGAAGGAAGGAAGGAAGGAAGGAAGGAAGGAAGGAAGGAAGGAAGGAAGGAAGGAAGGAAGGAAGGAAGGAAGGAAAGAAAGAAAGAAAGAAAGAAAGACAGAAAGACAGAAAGACAGAAAGACAGAAAGACAGAAAGACAGAAAGAAAAAGAATGAAAGAAAAAGAAAGAGACAGAAAGAGAAAGAAAGAAAGAAAAAGAGAAAAAAAGAAGAAGAAAAGAAAGAACTTGGGATAGTGGAAAGGTTATTGGACTGGGAATCAGAAGATTGGGTTTGAATCCAGGTCTCAAACTTGCTAGCTATGTAACCATGAATAAATTATTTCCCCTCTCTGAACCTCAGTAAAATGGGGACAATAATGCTTGCCCTACAGTGCAATACTACTACTCTCTGACTTCACTAAGATGAAAACATTGTGTAAACCATGTAAACATGAGTTTATTTATAGATGTTTGATACCTCTGAAACATTCTCTGATATCTGAAAGAGAAACAGCAAGGGTGGTTTCTGGTTTTCTAATATGCTGAGATTTATGAAGCCGTGAACTCTTCCATGCAACCTTTTCCTCCTACACTCATATCCATCAATAAGTATGGATAAGAAGGAAGAGGATCATACAAAAAGATTGCCTCAGATATCTAAAGTGAAACAAGCTGCCATGAAAGGGACTAGAATTTAGAGTTCTTAAGAATCATAAATATTCATTAAAAATTATGAATTGTGGATTGTGATACATCTTGTAAGCAGATACACAGGTAAAAGTAGCAGAGCTGGGATCTGAACCAAGGATTACTTTCCACTGTACCTTGTATGTTCCTCTATCTTGTTTTCTCAACGATATAAAACCAAACTATTACCAACCACTTTCTTCCATGGGAAAGAGAGGTAAGTGAACCCTATGACTTTGTGATTTAAGTATTTTTTTTGTCATTTTCCATGAACACCAAGAAAATAGGTCACTGGGTAACTGGGGTCTCCAAGCCCAATTCAATTTTGTCAGTAGTTCTGGGAAGGTTATATAGGTATTGGTTAGGCACCTACCAGAAACACACCCTCTCCATGCATACCCTTTCCTCTGCCTAACACCTACTCCTCTCTCATTAGACAATATTTTTCTTTTGAGCATGTATAATTAGGCATTAGCATATGTACCAAGTTCTGAACATAGAAATCTCTCCCATTGGGAGCTCCTAAAATTTCTTGCTCCATTTATTATATTTACACAGTCATCTTCCATTCTCTCTCTCTCTTATCTACTTTGGCCCAGTTAGCACCTAGTTAAGTCAGATTCCTCATACTATGTCCAACTCCTTTGTGAAAGTTGAATTACCAATTAATCAGTAAGTATTCCAGTTCCATAATGGGTCTGAGATTTCGTCAATGTAGGTTCAACTTTCAGTGTTGCAGAAAATGACATATCCATGCCTGTCTGTCCTGTATGTCCCTTTTCCATGAGCTTGACACAGAGAATGGTATAACCCTCTGCTTTATCTTGACATTGCAATGATTGGGAATCCATTGAACATTTCTCTTTCTCATCTCTTTTTCAGTCATATTTCCCAAAATATGTGTGGGTATTCATATTGGGAAATATTCAGGAATATTTCCCAAAATATTCATCAATAGTGATGAAATCATGATGAAAGAGCCCAAGAGTGGTAGTACCATTCTCCTTGATGGTGAAAAGAGTTTTTTTTTTTTTAATGGGGGTAGCACATGCATGTAAGAGACTGAGGCTGTTTGGATCAACCGAGTTTAGGACTTCTGAGCTATGCAGTGAAATAAATCTAGGTGTTCACAATAAGTCTATCATTCAAGGGGCAGCTGGGTCGCTCAGTAGTTTGAGAGCCAAGCCTAGAGACAGGAAGTCCTAGGTTCAAATCTGGCCTCAGACACTTCCCAGCTGTGTGACCCTGGGCAAGTCCCTTAACCCCCATTGCCCAGCCCTTACCACTCTTCTGCCTTGGAACCAATGCACAGTATTGATTCCAAGATGGAAGGTAGGTTTTTTTAAAAATAGTAAGTCTATCATTCAAAAGGTGAACCCCTTTACCAAAGGAGGAGGATCACTAGCTGTCTAAGGAGGGACAAACCAGCCCAGTTTTAGAAATGGCATGATTCAAAATTCCCTTATTGATGCAAACTGGAATTATGTCAAAGAGTGACCTAACAACACTTACATATACATGATAGGAAGACTCAGTAAAAAAAAATGTTGTGAAAATCTTTGCAGATCTTTTCCATTTTTTGTCTCTCTAGTTTCACCCTTAAATTTCTTCATGATACTTTTGTTGTTAATTAGGTCTTTCACCTAAGGTTTCTTGATACAGATTTTACCTTAAATAAAAAATATTTTATCAGGAGATGGTGTTCTTAATCTTTCATCATTCTTCTATAGATTACAAGCAAGATTTTATTTTGAACTGATATTGTTCTTTGTTGTCACATTAGTTGTTTTGGCCAGGAGTTATAGTATTGGCTTATCAAAATAGTTTTTAGATTACTTTGGTCCCTTTTTTGTGGAAACCAATTTACATAGGCTAATCTCTACAATTAATAACTGGAGTTGATGTTTTTTACTTTGTCCATTTACCTTTTTTCAGCATTAATAACTTTTTATAGCAGTTTAGAGTTGTTTTAATTACATTCTATATTTTTAAAATCTTTTTATTTTTTAAGTTTCTATTAATTTTTATTTTTGTTCTAACAAGTTGGTAATATATATAGAGAGAGAAGAGAGAGAGAGAGAAAGAGACAGAGAGAGAGAGAGAGAGAGAGAGAGAGAGAGAGAGAGAGAGCTCTCATTCAAAAATTACCAGTGAATTCTTGTCTCTTGGAATACAACTATAATGTTCCATTATTCTAAGAGCTGATGAGACAACATCTGTATTATTATTTGTGGGAACCACAATTTTAAAAAGATACTGTCAATATGGATAACATCCAGAGGAGAGCAGTCATAATTGTGAGAGTCTTGAATTCATGCCAAATGAGGATCAACTGAAAGAAATAGGGATGTTTACTTTGGAGGGGAGAAGACTCGGGGAGAAGATGATTCCATAGTTGTCTTCAAGTATCTGTAAAGTCTGACAAATAGAAGACCTTCTCTAGAGGGAAGAACCAGGGCAATAAATGGGAACTGAAAAGATACAAATTTAATTTTGATATAAGGACAAGCTACCTAACAATTAAAGTTATATACAAATATAATGGTCTATCCCCAAATTTCCACCTCCTGAGACATCTTCAAGCAAAGGCTGGATGACCATTTATTAGATGTGTTGTAGACAGGATTCTTTTTCAAATAAAGGTTAAACTAGATGGCTATTGGGTTTTCTTTCAACTCTAAGATTTATACCATGATTTTGTTGAAGGAGGAAAAAAAGGAATGGAGAAAGGAAAGAGGAGACAAGAAGGGAATATGGAAAGGAAGTAGAGCAGAAGTAAGAAGGGTGGTTGAACTTAATGAGATTTAATATATGTAATTGTTCTTTCTCTATGTCTTTCTTCAGCAGATCCATTACTGAAGATAATGAAAAGAGAGCAGAATAGGACAAGCACTATGGTAAGAATAAGCTAGCACTTTGAAGAGACTAAGAATTATCTAAGTCAGGTAGAGAAGAATAATAAAAGACCAGAATTATAAGAATGAAGGGAAGATGGTTCCATTTTAGCTTCTAATTGAATAGATATGATTTGTTTTGTATAAAATAATTCCTGCAAAGCTGCTTCTTTTTGCGTATCTTGGTAAAGCCCACATTCAAGGCAAAATGGTCGTATCATTTGTGGCCTCTCTATGCTGTGCCTGGTTTTTGTGGTTTGTTTTCCTGCTTTAAAAGTAAAACCATTCCCTTTTCAGAGACGGAAAGCAGACCACATTTTGTCAGCTAAACCATTTGTCATGGTCCACCAAAAGGGGAAAATGGACTACTGTATCCCTAGTACTTTACCAGTGTGCAGACCACACAAGCTGCCCCAGCAGCCAGATGGAGAGATCGATGTGAAACAAACCCCATAGGGCCAGGTCTTGACAAATAGAGTCTCAAATAACAAGCCCTGGATGACCATTCAGTTCAAACTCTACCTTAAGCATTACAGGTCTGAACCACGGTGGCAGTGAGAAGATCTCCCTAGATCTCAATTGACCATGGAACTTTCTGACATAATAGAAAGGGGATTGATTCTAAATCAATACACACAATAAACATTTATTAAGTGTGCATTATGTGCAAAGTTATACATGGAGACGAGACATGAAACACAATGGCTTCTGAAGAATTTTAAATGAAGATCATGGAAAGAGCAAAGGGAAGTCTCATGACTGGTAAGAAGAGGCCATAATTTATAACAATAGAGGAACTCCAGTGAAGGACAATGTAGCACTGATAGGCTCAAAGCTGCTCATCCAATCCACCAAGCCAGAACTCAGCTAATTTTATTCTCAGGGTTCTAAAGGTAACCCTAAGGGCTTGGGTTTCTTTCTATTACTGTCACCCTTGAGCCTCCATTCAATATATTTTCCCCAATATCAACTAGTTAATTATCTCTTCAATATCCTCTAAGTGCTTAGTGTCCCAATATCAACTTAACTAGATATTGTTGATAATGTGTTAACATCAATAACCTTCATAGAGATATTTACTGAAAAAAATGTAGCAAGAACACAAATACAATAGCACACTCCCTCCAAGATGGGGCTCACTCACCCACCTTTATACCTTGATCCTTGGGGAAAGTGGTTTCAAATTTAAAACGTTAACCATAATGCTAATATCCTGATACTAAGTTCATTTCTGGATGCAGCATAGGCCATGCATGAGTTGCTTCCTTGTTGCAGAGCATGGTATCTTGGGTCCTGGGTTAACTCACTGTTGGGATGGATGAAGCAGATTACCTGTAGTACCCTCCGGGTCTGGTTGCTCTAGGAACTTCTAAAAGCTTTGCCAATGTTTGGGAATCCCAAGGTTGTAACCTAGTCCATGCCATTTCTTCATATTCATTCAGCTAACATTGATCAATCAATCAATATTTACTAAGCACCCACTATGTGCTAGGCATTGTGCTAAATGCTGAGATTACAAAAATAAACTGAAGACAGTCCCTGTTTTCAAAGAAATTACAATCAAGGAATAAGGAAATAAAACAGACAAAAAAAAAACCCTACAGGAACAGCACCTTTCATGGATGCATGGTGAACCAGAAGTGGGCAATAAAGCAAGTAGTTTGAGAGTCTGCAAGCATTCTCTCTACCTAGTTTTAACCTTGCTTAGCAGCAGAGAAAAGAGAGGGACTTCTGTAATAGTTGAAAGAATTGTTGAGGATTGAAGAGGGATGGGGAATAAGGAAAGTTTTGTAACAGGGAATGGAGGAGTTGAAGGGATAGAGGGAATATGTCTGCTGGTGAGGCAAAAGGAGAGATGACCCCTGCCAAGAGGCTATCTTTGAAATATGGGGTTCTAGAGAAATGGACCAACTGTGATAGCCTGATTGATTGATTGATTGATTGATGTTGAAGATACCCTGGAGCAGGTAACCACAGACCCTCCTGAGGAACAAGCCTCCCCTTGGACCAAGGTCAACTGACAGGGGTCCAATAAGGACCATTTATGGTTGAATGGCTGTCCTTAGATTCTGCTCCTTCTATGTCCCCCTGAAATGAGAGTCCTCTGATCTGACTGCAAATTATTTAACTCAAGGTGAATTTAATAACAAGTTTGGATGGGGAAGATATCAGGGTAGAGGGAATAGGGGTTCCCTATACTTTTTCCCAGATTGGGTTTGAATCTTTTTCCTTGAGCTGAGGCCAGGCCTTGCAGGATGGTGGAGATTTCTTTTATTCCTGTCTATGTTAATCTATGCTAGCTTTCTTAAGTTCAAAGCCTTAGCAGTAGATAGCAAGAGGAAAAAAGGGTTCTGACCTTCAGAGCTGGTTGGGCCTGTCACTTTGGGCTAGCACCCCTAAAGACCTGCCTTAGAGTTCAAACTGCTCCCCTTAAATCCTTTTGTTTGATGACATGATCACAGCAATCCAGGTAGAGCACACAGTTAGAAAATATCCAGGAATAGATGTACTTCTATCCAGAGACAGTGAAAGAGAGCTCCTTTCAGTCTGAGGGCCAGGAAAGAGTATCCTCGAGAGCAACTGTCACTCTCCAAGTCACCCCTCCTCCTACAAACTGTCATCACTGTTCATCAATCTTCACTCTAACATTCCAACTGTTGTTTGCTCCTCCACAGTGGCAGAAAATCCCAAAGCTTGATTCAGTTTTCATTTCCACACTTCACTTATTCATGCTTAAAATGTCCACATGTTTATTTTTGTGTGTACACTCACTTTTGGTTAAAGAACCAATGAAAAGATTTTTCTTTACTATGCAGAAATCAGACAAGAAGAAGTCACTGAATTATCTGCATATGCTCTGAAGAGGTGGCCAAAGACCTTAATGACACACCATCATGATTTTTGGTTTCCATATTCCCAATTCTCCATTATAAAAAGAGAGGATTTTACAGGGTGACCTTTAAAATCCTTACTAGCTAGGCCATATCTCATGTATTTAAAATCAATTTCTTAAATTTTTTGGTTTCAGGGTCTCTTTATACTCTTATAAATGATTGACAACACCCACCAAGAACTCTTGTCTGTATGAATTATATTTATTGATATTTATTATATTATACATTTTAAATATTAGTATTATTATGAAAATAGTTTTGACCTCATGGACTTTGGAAGAACCTTGGAAACTTCACTTTGAGAATTACTGATACATATGATCTAAGATCCATCAAATTCCTGTTATTATTTATGTTGTTTTGTGTCTTACATGACTGTTTTTGCTGTTGGAATTATGTTCTTCTTATATAATCTGGCAATAGAAAGTATTTTGGTTAAGGACTCCAGCTATTCCTAGACATACCAGATCTCAAATTGTATTACAAAGTAGTAATCATTAAGACAATCTGGTACTGGCTATGAAAAAGAGTAGTAGGTCACTGGAATACATTAGGTAGTCACTGCACAGTAGTAAATTAATATTCAATAAACTCAAAGATTCAAGTTTTGGGGAGAAAAACTCATTATTTGACAAAAACTAATGAGAAAACTGGAAAACATTATGGCAGAAGCTGGACATAAACCAACATCTCAGGCCATATACAAAGCTAAAATTAAATGGATATATGATCTTGAAATAAAGGGTTATAACATATACAAATTGGGAGAACACAGAATAATTTACCTGTCAGATCTATGGATGAGAGAAGAATTTGTGACCAAACAAGGCATAGAGAACATTATGAAAAACAAAATGAATAATTTTGATTACATTGAACATTTGTACAAACAAAACCAGTACATCTAATATCAGTAGGGAAAAAATGTTAAAACAAGTAGTTTTGAAAAAGGTCTCATTTCTCAAATATATAGAGAACTAAGAGAAATTTATAAGAACACAAGTCCTAGTTGGTAAATAGTCAAAAGATAGACAGTCCTCAGTTGAAGAATTCAAGTCATATATAGTCATAGAAAAAATTCTTTAAATCACTATTGATTAGAAAAATGCACATTGAAGTAACTCTGAGAGACTACCTCTTACCAATCAGATAGACTAATATGACCCAAAAAGGGGGAAATCATAATGCTGGAGAGGATGTGGGAAAATTGAAACACTAATACAATCTTGGTGGACTTCTGGAACCAATACAACCATTCTGGAGAGCAAAATGGAACCATACCCAAAGGTTCATCAAATACCCTTTGTACATACCCTTAGACCCAGCAATACCACCACTAGAGCCTATAACCTCAAGAGATCAAAGATAGGAGAAAATGGCCTATGTGTACAAAAATATTTATAGCAGCTCTTTTTGTGGTGGCAAAGAACTAGAAATTGAATAGATGTCCATCAATGGGGAATGGCTGAACAAGTTGTAGTATATGATTGTCATGGAATTCTATTGTGCCATAAGAAATGGCAAACAGAATGACTTCAGGAAAACTTGGAAAGACTTGTATGAATTGGTGCAAAGGAGAGTGATGAGCAGAACCAGGAAAACACTGTAACAGAAATATATATTATGACCAACTGTGAGGAACTAAACTATTATCAGCAATGCAAGATCCAAAGCAATCCCAAAGGACTCATGATGAAAAATGTTATCCACATCCGTAGAAGGAACTGTCAGGGTATGAATTCAGACTGAATCATACCATTGCTTACCTCATTTCCTTCATAAATATTTTTCCCTGCGTGTGCCTTATATCTTCTTTCATGACATGAGGAATATGGAAATTTGTACTATATGGCAATGCAGTAAAAAATCAACATCAAATTGTTTATTCTCTGGAAAGAGAGGTGGAGAAGGAGGAAGGGAGAAAATTGAAATTGCAAAAGGTCAGAGAAAAACAATTTTTTAGTGTTTTGTTTCTACATGTAATTGGAAAAAAAGAGAAATAGACAAAAAATAAAACTTCAGCTATTGCATAATTGACTACTCAGAACGATCCTATGGAATCTGAAGGTAATAGGGGTTCCAGAATTGTGTGAGACCCAGTTCCAAGGTCCAAACCACCTCCCTTGAACTCGAGTCCCAGGACCCTTGGCTTCTCAGAGCTTTTATTCCAGGCTGCTAGGCTACAACTTCTCTCTTACCACCAGGACTCCAAGATCATTGAACTCTAGGTTCCATGAAAATCACCTCCAGTACCTGAGACTGAGGAAGACAAAGAAAAAAAACACCTTCAATTCTGGAAGCTGGGCTGAAAGAGAAAGAAAGAACAGAAGAAATCCTTTCCTCTCACCAGTTTAGTTCTTAACGCCTGCACTATGAATGAATCATGATCTTTTTGTTCTCTGAATGCATCAGAGAGAAGTGGTCATGAAGAAAGAGAACAGCAGAAAAAGAGTCAAAAAAGGAACCAGCTTAGTCTTACCAGTTTTACAGATGGAGAGAACAGGGGCAGCTAGGTGGCTCAATAGATAGAGTGCCAGACTTGGAGATAGGAAGGCTTGGATTCAAATCTGACTTCAGTCACTTCCTAGTTATATGACCCAGGACAAATCACTTAACCCCTGTTGTGAAGTGCTTACCATGCTTCTGCCTTAAAATCAATATATATTTAGTATCAATTCTAAAATGGAAGGTAAAGGTTGTTTGTTCTGTTTGTTTTAAGATGGAGATGGCCCTCAAAGGAGGACCCCTACCCACGAATTAGAGGACACAGAGGCTTCAAGGTTGGGCATTTGGTCCATTTTCCAAAGACCCAAAGACCCCTCTGTGTTAGAATTCTAGAACTAGAAATGCCCAGACAAAGCCAGATTACTTTCCTTTGACATTAGGCACTGCGGTGATACAGCAGATAAAATACTGGGTCTGGAGACTAGAAGACTTGAGTTGAAATCCAGCCTCAGACTATATTATTCTGGATAAATTCCTTAATCTGAAGATATAACAATACCTATCTCTCAGAATTATTATGCAAATCAATACAATGTAGAATAACAAATTTATTAAGTTTTATTTATTAAGTTCCTACTATGTACCAAGTGTCACACTAAGAACTGGGCATTGGATCAAATGATAAAATATTTGTAAAGTGTTTAGCATGGAAATGCTTACTACCTTCCCCCATTTCCCCACACACTTAGCAATTCATTGCCAAGGACAGTAACTACTTGAGGTAGTATCCGTGCATGTCTGTCTGTTCTTGGGGAGAGCCAATTCCCCTATGCCAGTCAAGATGATTTTACTAGATTCATTGTAATATATTGAGTTCATGAAGTAGGTACAGGTTCGGGACTAAGTTCTAAATGGGAAAATCCATACTTACTGCACTATCGGGACAAAAGAGCTGAGGGATAGATGGTCTAAATAACGTCTTTCTGAGAGCATTAGACTCAGCACTTTTGCACACCAGGGTTTGTTTGTGAGAGCCACCAGAGAGATTGTGGCATTCTCTAGGATCCAAATCTCTTTGGCCAAACAGTATGGGGCAAGTGGCTATTAACGCCACCAGGAAGGGATGCTTTCTAACTATTTGTTGAATGGGAATTTTGGATTCTTGGGGCTATTAATACTTATGTTTGTTTTTTCAACATTTTCCCCTGATGTGTTCAAATTGGTTTTCAAAGGAATAATTTGTTGAAGTTGAATTAGCAGAAGGCAACCCTGACATGAATCTTGGGCAATCATTTAATGCCAGAATTGCAGACCTAGAGTAGAGTCTTCACAGCATGGCGAGATCTATATCTTCTGGGAGAAGGAAGTCAGAGAAGTTAATGCTATAAAGGACAATTGCAAAAAAACTACCCTTGACTGTAAAATTTTAGTCAAACTTAAATAGAAATGATGCCACTAAACCATATATATATATATATATATGTATATATATATATTTATATATATATATTCTAGGTGCCTATTGACTTGGAAAACCACATATTAATAGTATCTGTGTTTTATGGTATTTTTATTTTGTTAAATATTTCCCATTTATATTTTAACCTGGCTTGGAGGTACTCTGGGGTGTTTTGGGACTCAGCCTTATATCTGACACCTCTGCTGTAAAGAGACTGTCACGGAGGATTATAATGTTTATGAAAATCCATTGTTGGAGAGCAATTTATTTTCTCAATTCGAGCAATGAGGAGAGAAGAGAGTGCTTTGGGGCAAATGGGAGAGTGAGACAAGATGCCCTTCTGCTTTTAAGGGAGTGTTGTCCTTGGCCCTTTTCTCCTTTTTTATTATTTCACTCATCACCTCCCAGAGATTCTCTATGTTGATGATTCTTAAATCTGCCTGTCCTGCCCTAACCTCTCTGCTGACTTCCAGTCTCAAATCTCCAACTGCCTTTCAGATGAGAATTGAATTTCCTGTAAACATCTTAAACTCAACAGATCCAAAACTGAATTTATTATCTTTCCCTCCATGTATATCCCTCCTTACTATGGAGGATAACACCCTCATCCCAGTCTCTCAGGCTTGCAACCTAGGTATCACTCTGGATTCCTCACTATCCCTCATCTCCCAGACCCAATTCATACCCCCCCCCCCAGTTTTTTTCTTTCAAACATATCAGAAACAGTTCCATTCTCTTCTCTAACACTACCACCACTCTGGGGAAAGCCTTATTACTTCATTACCTCCAAAAACAAATAAACAAACAAAAAACCAGGGGAACTGCGTGGTAACTAGGAAAATGTGGCTTCTCTTACAAATAATGGACTATTATAATACTCTACAAGTGGGTCTGCCTGCCTTAGGTCTATCACCACTCTAATCCATCCTCTATTCAGCCACCAAATTGATTTTTAAAGCATAGCTCCAACTATATCACTCCCTTAGTCAATAAATTTCAGTGACTCCCTATCACCTCTAGGATCAAATGCAAAATTCTCTGGTATTCAAAGCCCTTCATGACCTATTTTCCTCCTACCCTTTCTGTCTTCCTATATCTTATTCCCCGCCATGTACTTTTTGACCCAGTAACAGTGGCTTCCTTACTGTTCTCTCAACTCTGGGCATTTCCTCTGTCTGTCCCCCATACCTGGAATGTTCCCCTTCCCCCTGCCTATTACCTTCCCTGGCTTTCTTTAAAATCCAACTAAAATCCCATTTCCTACAGAAAGCCTTTAATTTTAATTTTAATTTAATTTTTAATTCTCTCTTAATTTTAGTGCCTAGCCTTACTAATTTATTTCCTTTTTATTCTGCATCTAGCCAGTCTGTACATATTTGGTTGCTTGTTGTCTTCTCCATTCATTTGTAAATTCCTTGAGGGCAGGGATTGTCTTTTGCATCATTTGTGTTCCCATTAATTAGCTGTGTTTTTGGCACACAGTAGGTGTTTAATAAATGTTTATTGACTGACTTGACACCTCTACCAATCTTCCTTACTTAAGGAGGCAGGGACCAACATCAATTTCTAAAACTAAAGGGGCAAATAATGTTTTGTTTATTTTTTCCCTGATAAAGGCAAGAAACTAGTTAGAGGTCCATTTGTAGTAGCCTTTTGAATTAGGGTTGAACATTCTGAATGGGCACAGTCTGGGCACTTCTAACACTAGGAAGAAATTCAGGGCAATTTTCTAGCTGAGATATGGGGAAATGCTTGAGTTAGATTGAGCAATAACTAATAAATCTGGAAATTTATTTAAGCTAAACAAGACTGATATTTATCTGGTTCTAACACACAGTGTCTCTTTGCATATCCATCACTTACAATGATATATATTATTAATAAAAATGTAATAAAGAATTATATTTTTATGAAAAAATACACCTGAATAGAGAAATATGTACTGTAGCTAGCACCTCTTGGTCTAAAATGCATGGTCTAGTCTGAATTGAAAGCAACAACAAATATTTTTGTAACGTATTAAATTTTACAAAATACTTTCCTAACATTCTCTGCAAGGAAGAAAGTGTGAGCATTATTATTGTGATTTCACAAAGAGGACATTGGGGGTCAGAGGGGTTAGATGGCTTACGTAAGATCACAGACCTGGTAAATGTCAGAACCAGAACTTATGTCAAGGTCACCTAACTGGAGGTCTACCTTCTTTTCAATTTCATACTACTGGTTTAGAAGGACAGAGTTTCACAAGATCATAGGATTTACAGCTGGGAGAAACCTTGAGATAAGCCATTCTGACCTTTTGAGACAATAAGTACCAAAAGTGGTGTTAAAATTTAGGTCCTTTTTGGACTCACTCTGCAAATCCAAAATTGCCAAACTTAGCAAGAGGCAACGCCACATTTTATGCTGACTTTGGAACTGATCTGGACTCCAGATCATATATATTCCCAGAGAAAACCAAACATTGTGTATTAATTCAGAAAAGGACTGACTCAAATTTATAAAAATAAAAGTCATTTCCCCAGTTGATAAATGGTCAAAGGATACAAACAGTTTCAAAGGGAGAAATCTAAGGTATCAATAATCATATGGAAAACATTATCCAAATGACTAACAATTTGAAAATTTCAAATTAAAGCAATTCTGAGGTTCTGGCTCACATCTTTTTTTTAATTTGGAAATTTTTATTTAATTAATTAATTTTGAATGTTTTTCCATGGTTACAAGATTCATGTTCTTTCCCTCCCCTCCCATAGTCTGGCTCACATTTCTCGAATTGGCAAAGATGACAAAAAAAGAAAATGACAAATATTAGAGGAACTATATCCCTATAAATATGTTGTGACATTGTTGGTAGAGCTATGAATTCATCATTTTGGAAGGTTACTTCAAGGAACTTTGCCATAAAAGTCACTAAATGATTCATATTCTTTGACCCAGTGGTATCACTACCAGACCTATGCCTCCCAACAGATCAGAGAAAGATAAAAGGAACCCCTATGAAGAATAATATTTATAGCTTCTCTTTTTTTATACTGGTAGTAATCTGAAAACTGAGAGGGTGCCTATAAATTGAGAAATAGCTGAACTAATCGTGGTATGTGAATATAATATAGTATATGAATATAATAAAAGTATGGGAATAAATGACAACAAGGATTCTTTCAGAGAAGATACCTGGGAAGATATTGGATCAACTGATGCGGTGAAATGAACAGAAACATGAAAACAATTGATATAGTACAGAAACATTATAAAACAAACAACTTAAAAGACTGAAGAACTCTGATCAATGGAATAATCAACCACAATTTCAAAGAGCTAATGATGAATCAGTCTACTTACCTTCTGAAAGACAAATGATGGACTTCAGATGGAGAATAGTAATTATATTTTTGAACATAGCTGAAGAAATTTTTTTTGCTTGACTATGCATATTTGTTTCAAGTATTTGATAATTCTGGGTTTCCAGTGAGAGAGAGGAGGTAATAGAGAAAATAAGTTCTTCTTAACTGAAAAATAAATAAAATCAAAGTTAAAAGAAAAAAGTCTAATATCTAGACCAACTTTGGTCCAAACCTTTGTGCCAGTGACTGATTCAGAAGAGCAGTATGATTCAAGACTTGAGGATGAGTTGTTATTGGACTGACAAAATTTAATCCTCAGTCAGCTTACACACTGAATGGTTGCCCCAAGTCCATTTTCCTGACTTCATTATTTCAACATGCCTAGACAAAAGGCTAGCTGTTATGCTACATACATCTGGCTCACTCTTTTAGCCCTCATCTTGCAATTTTGCTTAGTAGGAATACTAATTTGCACATGCTTTCCTTTTTATATTTTATTATGTGAAAGAGAAGAGGGAGAGGAGGAAAGAATGAATAGAAAACTAGAAATTTCTAGTTCTTGTCTAACTATGGGTTGACAAAGATTAGTACAGAGTTTCCTTCTAATTCTCTTTCTCTGATTCCGTGAATTCTGAATAAAAGTAATGGCTAATCTCTCCCTCTGCATTATCTATATTTTAAATCCAGTGGTGAAGATGTGTGCCAAAGACTGAGGTGGGGTGGAGGATAAGGAGACGTCGGGGAGCTTTAAGAGGTGGATACATTCCAAGACCTATTGGCCCTACCAGTGGGTTAATCATTTAGTATACACAGATGATTTAATATTAATACGGTCATGGTTCTCAGAAAAAAAAATACCAACACTGTTTATCACTCTGTCTTGTTGGTGGAAAAACAAAGAAACCAAAGCACAGATGGCAAGATTGGGCAGGGGGGCCAGAGGGAGAGTCAGAGATAGAAAGAAAATACAAGATCAGAGATGGAAACAGGATAGTCTTCTCTACTTTACAAGAATATAATTTTTCTTTTCTCTTATTCGGGGATCATCCTTTTATTTTAAAAACAAATATATTTGCCTTCATCACATTAATCATCTGTAAGTATCTTGGCTGGCCAAGTATGTTTTCCATGTAACTAATTTAGAACAGTTTCTCTTTGTATGGGACTAGGGCTCAGGTTCTTCGCTGATATCTGGAACGCATGTCAGTCATGGTAAAGGCACAGCATGTCTCTGCTCCACTGTGTGTCTGGAATGTCAAACATGAGTTTAAAAGAATACATACCCATTGGTAAGAGATTAAAATAAGAATCAGCATTGGTGCCACTTTTTTCATCTATTTCATTTTCTATCCCTGTAGCTTTAATGACAACTAATCTGTGTTTTGCTGTTCTTGTTTTTAATTGTTGATCATCATTTTGCTGGGAAAAATTCACAGTTGTTTGGTCCAGACTACCATATTCAATCATTTTCAAACACTGTAAAGAAATAACACCTATTGGTGACTTTCCTTATGGAAAGATCATTCTTTATCATAGACTCATAGATTCTTAGAACTTTAAGAGACCTTAAAGATGATATAATCCAACTTCTTCTCTCTACCTGGTGGTAAGCTGAGACCCATAAAAGGGAAGTGATTTGCCCAAAGTCACAGAAGGATTGACCAGTTCTCCTAAATTCTGAGCCCAAAGACTAGTCTATGACAAGATGACCACATTGTTAGAAATGTGGTCTTTTTTTTTTTGAGACATTGCCTCCCTTAGGTAATATATTCAGTAATAATCACTCATTAAATAATTATAACATTGAAAAAATAATTAATGCCATTAAAGAACACCTTCCTATGAATTGACAATGGAATATTTTCCAAACAACAGCTGCCAAGAGCTATGTCATCACTGATGTTATAATTGGATACAATAGAAAGAACATTGACTTTAAAGTTAGCAAATCTGGTTTCAAATCCTGCCTCTTATGACTGTGATTAAGGCACACAAGTGAAGAGTGCACTCATAAATCATATTTGGAGTAATTCACACACACACACACACACACACACACACACACACACACACACACACACACACACACACACACCCCAGAAACCAAAATGCTAGATCATAGCAGGTAGGGTCATCAGCCTCTGCTACTGTGTTGCATTTCTGCCTTTATTATCCATAGATGCTAGCCATATCTCTATACTGTAAAGCTGCCAGTAATTTCTGGGAATGTCATCACGTTGTACTCTGCTGGGAATTCCCTTCATCTTTGTGGATTTATCCTTTTTTGATTGAGGATATGTAATTCCTTTTAACTGTAGTTAAGTTCCTGGTTGAGAGACTGTGTCCCCAAAATGTATCTCAGGGATTCCACTTAGTCCTCAAATAAAACAAACACACCAACACAAGAGAACTGTGTGGAGCCCAGGAAAATGAAGTTCCTCTCACTGTTAAGGCGCTTCCTGATTGGTGCCCAAATGAACGTGTCTCTTCCAATCTCAGGCTCACTAAATTGTATGTGTTTGTTTGCAGGTTGCCTCCCCTACTAGATTGAAAACTCTGGGAGAGCAGGGATTGTTTTTGCCCCCTTTTCACATCCCAATGGTTAGCACAATATTTGGTATATAATAAGTGCTTAATAAATGTTTAATTAATAAATGTTAATCTATTGATTGCTCTTTACTGCCATCTCTTGGCCATCAGCTCTTTAGCTTCCTCACAGTCATTTAAGCTTCTTCAGGACCATCTACTGTTCTCAGATATTATCTATGACTAGAAAGCCTCTTGGTAGAGTTATGAGCCAGACTACACCAAGCAAAGCAGTCAAGAAAAACCAGCAAGAAAAACTGCCCAAGTTAAGATTCAGTCTACCTTTCTGATGGTGTTATCCTTGGACCCAAGAGACTATCTGATGGAGGCTCTACAGTTCCTTTTAACTTTGGTAAAATCTTTGATTCAGATTCTGTGCCCCCAAAATACATTTCAGGAATTCTACCTAGTCCTTAAAAATAAAATAAAACAGGGGAGCTGTATGGCAAATCATAAAATTATATTCCTCTCATAGTTAAGATATTTCCTGAGTGGTGCACAAACAGGTACAAAAACAAAATGCTAGGTAAAAAAAAAAGGAGAGACATAATTTTTGCTATTTTACTATTTTACATGTCTGTCTTTATTATACATAGATGCTAGCAACAAAAGCACTGGCATTCTGTGCACCGTCTTGGCTAACACAAATCTTGTTGATCCTCCTCCATTTATTTAGATGTGTATTCTCGTTTGTTTCTTTTTCGTAGAAACAGTTCCAACTCCTTCATATTTTCCAGTCTTCTAATTGATTCTTTCATGTCCTATGTATATACTCCATGGACCAGTGGTTTCCAAATTATATGTAACAATATCATCTGTAATATATATATATATTACTGTATGTAATGGACATTGACAATATCATATGTGGTTCTCTTTTTTCTGTTCTTTAAGTGTGGAAATATTCATGATTGTTAATGCTCATTAAGTTCATAGTAATAAAATAAAAACTTTAAATATATGTATTTTGTGCTCTCCACATTTTTAGAGACAATATAGTACAGTTTTGAAACAATCAGATTTATACTTAATTGTTCAATATTTCACATAAGTATAACTATTCTTGGTTTATCTCATTTTTAAAAATATATTTTATTTGATCATTTCCAAGCATTATTCGTTAAAGACATAGATCATTTTCTTTTCCTCCCCCCCCACCCCCCATAGCCGACGCGTAAGTCCACTGGGCATTAGATGTTTTCTTGATTTGAACCCATTGCTTTGTTGATAGTATTTGCATTAGAGTGTTCATTTAGAGTCTCTCCTCTGTCATGTCCCCTCAACCGCTGTATTCAGGCAGTTGCTTTTCCTCGGTGTTTCCACTCCCATAGTTTATCCTTTGCTTATGAATGGTGTTTTTTTCTCCTGGATCCCTGCAAATTGTTCAGGGACATTACACCACCATTTATGGAGAAGTCCATTACGTTCGATTATACCAGAGTGTATTAGTCTCTGTGTACAATGTTCTCCTGGTTCTGCTCCTCTCACTCTGTATCAATTCCTGGAGGTTGTTCCAGTCTCCATGGAACTCCTCCACTTTATTATTCCTTTTAGCACAATAGTATTCCATCACCAACATATACCACAATTTGCTCAGCCATTCCCCAATTGATGGGCATCCCCTCGTTTGGTTTATCTCATTTTTAAAAAGAGTTACAAGCCTTCATTATATCATGCTCATCAAATTGAATGTTTTGAAAAATGTAGTAGGTATTATGGTACTTTTAATGTCTAAGCAAAAATTAAATTTGCACTTAAAAGTAAATTTGCACACTTCACCTTCAAGTGCAGCAGGCAGCATGGCATAACTTCTTTTTCATGAATTTAAACTAATTGATGGTCACGGTGATGGTGGAAAGGCAAAATTCAACATGTGCCAACTTAAATTTTCTCTCAGTTGTTTATATCTTGTAAAATGATCACAGACATTTAGTTGGATCAAATTTGCCATAATTATCTGTCTCTGTCTCTCTGCCTCTATCTCTGTCTTTGTCTCTCTCTGTCTCTCTCTCTGTGTCTCTTTGTGTGTTTGTGTATGCCTCTCTGTCTGTCAGTCTGTCTGCCTCCTGATACTTTAATTTGAGCTTTGTTTCCATGCAACAAGGGGATATAGTGGGAGTGAGATTCAAAGACATTCAATTATTTTGAACATTGCTTCATCTCTTCTCTTACCCCTCTCCCATCCCAGGAACTTGTCTTGCTCAATGGTGGTGGTGGTGGGAGGATATGAAGGGGAGATTTCCCATAGTTTTAAAACTCTACCAGAGAGTATTTATTCCATTTTATGGAGAAAGCTTCTTCTCATCCTCTGAATATGTTGAAAGTACCAATGAGGCACTTGTGTCATTATCATTACATGTTGAACATAATTCCTTTTCCAGAATATAGACAAAGACAGATGGACTAATCTGTATGAAAAGACAGACTGGTGACTAAGAGATAGATTAAATAGATAGAAAGACAGAAAGAAAGATAGATAGATAGATAGACAGACAGACAGACAGACAAATAGATAGATAGATGTCTAGGTAGACAGACAGACAGACAGACAGACAGACAGACAGACAGACAGACAGACAGACAGACAGACAGACAGATAGATAGATAGATAGATAGATAGATAGATAGATAGATAGATAGACAGATAGATAGATGTCTAGGTAGATAGACAGATAGATAGACACAGACAGATAGATAAGATAGATAGATAGATAGATAGATAGATAGATAGATAGATAGATAGATGGCTAGGTAGATAGACAGATGAATGGTAGATCGATGGAAAGAAAGAAAGATAGAAAGCTAGATAGAGATTGATAGATAGATATAGATACTGATATTTTAAATTAATGTACTAATTAATTGCTATAAGCCAAAGTGCCCGACACAGAGCAAATCCTTAATAAATGTTTGTTGATTAATTGAGCCTGCCAAATTAAATTAAGTAAAAAAGATGTATACTGTCTGCATAATTCATTATTTTTTTGTATGATGAAAATCGGGCTTGAAAATTTGGTGAGTGAAATCAGAAGCTCATCCTAGTGAGTTTTAGAATTCAACTTAGATGAGCTGGGATTTGAGGACATCAGTGAATGGCTAAACAGAAAGGATTTATGAAGTTGAAGGGGGAGCTTTGAATATTAACAAGGAACCAAGGATTGGATGTCAGTGGTGGCATTTCAGCCATAGGATGCCCAAATCACAACCGAAAGAAGGATGCCTACTTTGCCTCTGAATGGCTCACTTGGCAGAGTAGTCCAGCACACTTTTCTCTGGCGGCGTGGGGGGCCAGCTCCTTCTTTTACAAGCAAGGTCAATGCTAGGAACGGTGAGAACAACACGGGCATGTCATCCTGGCACCACCTGCTCTCTCCAGCCCATAAAATATTTAATAATACACGAATGATTTAGCAGGCATGCTAGCCAGGATCCCCAAGTAAATCATTCCTATTTCCCACTGCGGGGGCTGTCTAAAATTTCCCGGAGGTAGCTTAAAACTACCAATGTCAGGAATAGCTGTGGCAGCAGTATAGTTGTGATTTCAACATTGCATTTCAAACGTTGGTTATTGTTGGGATGAATGGTGCTTGCAGTTAATGTGTGGAATCTAACTGCTTAGCTCATGAATCACTGTCCTCTGTATTAAATACAATTTTAAAATTTGTGAGAGGATTTCCCTCTCAATAGAGAGGTGGGGGACTAGGGATGTCGAATGCTGCATATCCTGCCAAATGAGGTCTCTTTTAAAATTAGTTTTGCTTAATTGTTTTTCTTTTTTAGAAAGGATAGTTCAATAACAGGAATAGCAGTTGAATATTATGAAATGACTAGGTCTTAAAAACAAAGGTATTAATAAATCTTTTTTTTTTTTTACAATCTTTGCAACGTAGTTTCTCAGGGAGGAAAATGGACAGCAATTTTGATCCAATTGTACCATGATGGTTCTTCTACTCGTCAAACCCTCTGAACAGTGAGATGCACACAAATGTGGGACATCCATAGCAAAACTAGTATGGCAACAGCTGGACAGTGTGTGTCTGATCAGTGTGGACCATGTCCTAACTAATAAATGTCAGCTTCATGTGAGTTCCTTTGTAAAACATGGTTTAGATAGGGCCAAGAGGAAAAACAAAACCTTCTCTCAATGAATTGGAATCCCAAATCTTCAATAAAAGATCCTACCTGGAAATAATAAGTTTTTACCTCTCACTCAAGAGGATAATGTATGCAATTTAGCTAGTGATGACCATATCTTAGAGGCTGTTGTTTATTTAGAAGAATGCACAAACACCCACATCTAAATATTCACAAGTTTTGTCAAAATTCAAAGCCTAAGCTCACACTTTTGTCTCTGAAATTAAATTAGAAAAATTATATTTTTTTTAGAATTGACACTCCTCCCTCAACAAAAACAAAAAAAAAATTCATTTTATTCCTACATCAGAATTAACTGGAGAGTAGTTAGTTATATCAAAGATCATTCCAAATTCAGGATCAAAAGATGAATATTTTCCTGGTATATAAACAGTGCTTTTTCAATAAAAAGAGACAG
Source organism: Monodelphis domestica (assembly GCF_027887165.1). Classification (NCBI taxonomy): domain Eukaryota; kingdom Metazoa; phylum Chordata; class Mammalia; order Didelphimorphia; family Didelphidae; genus Monodelphis; species Monodelphis domestica. The sequence continues at coordinate 114,582,832 of NC_077233.1, forward strand.
AGCATCCAAAACTCAACAACTCATAGCTAGCTAAAGATGACTATACAATTCATGCTTCACATGAATTCAGACCAATGGTATGCTGGGGTCAGCTCAAACTGACAAGTGAGAGCTAATTGTTAAATATTCAGTGTGAGCATGAATGCCTTGGAAATTGGCAAATGCTACAAATTGGACCTTGATTTATTATTTTGTTGATTGTTTATACAATAAAGTGATACAGAAAATATTAATTATGCCAATTAAACTTATAATTGTGTCATATATATATGTATATATATTTTTTCCCTAGAGTATTGGTTTTTAAACCAGTACAGCTCTGGCTCAGTCCATATGTGATTAGTGGCAAAAGAAAATGGAGAATGAACCAGATTCAGAATTAGAATACTTAAAGTCAAAGACCCAGACATAACATTTATATCTTTATGGCCTCAAGCAAGTCACTTTTTGTCTCTAGGCCTCAGTTTCTCCATCTGTAAAATGAAGGGATTGATCTAAATAATCTATTTCTAAAGTCTTTTTCAGATCTCACAATTGGTTAGTCTTTGATTTTTTTTTTTGCCTGTTACTTGGATTGAAACTCTGGAACAATGATATACTTTTATAACAGAATTATAGTCAATGCTTAAGGTAGGAGAAACAGAGATAAACTAGGATAGTCATGTTTTCTGGGTTTGTGAACAGAACAACTGGGATTTCAAGTCTCTTGGTTCTTAGTACAGTTTATTTTTCCTATTGTGCCTCTTTTAAAGGATGCAACCAAAACTGAAGCTTCTATTTTCACTGAAAAAAATATAATTAATCAGTAAATGATCATACATAAAAATATTTTAGGTGCCAAGATACATTGCTATGCTAAGTTCAAGAAACAAAAAGAATAACAAACTAGGAATAAAAGGTGAAGATAGAGGTGAAATTAACTTTTAAATAATTACAACCTACTTTAAAATCTTTATATTCCAATGTAGAAGACAGCAGAATCGTTCTTGATTACATACCAACTATCAGACTTGAGAGACTGTAATTCTTCATTTTTGTCATCCATAAATCAATATCCAGCTTCCCCCCCCCCTCTGTCCAGGTCTCTGAAACAAATCCAATGCATCCATTCCTTGGACAATTGAGCTTTTAGGAACATTGAAACAGATGGTCACATAACAGTTGAACAAATCATTGTGTAATCAGTCCTACTTTAACAACAAAGGTGGCTGAACTCATTGGGACAGAATAAGCTTGATCCTAATGTCTTAGCTGTCATCGTCACTGAATTGGATTGACAGGGAGGTGATCCACTTGATGGCTCAGTAATCAGCTATTGCTTGCAGTTGACAAAAATTCATCAACTAAGGAAAGGTCACATCAATTGCATTGTATAAGCATGGCCTATATTATGATTACTCCTTCTGGGTTCATCCATGGGTTGTGTTGATATATACAAAGTAAAATGAAGACCTGAGGGTGCATGTTCCTGGAATTGGCATGCCTTGTCTAATATTACTAATCAGTTGCCTTAAAATGTGATCAAATTTAATCTAATCCAACCCAAACAGCCTTTGTCAATCACCAACCACATGCAAGATATTGTAAGACGTTCTAGGGATGCAAAAATAAAACAAAAACCAATCCCTGACCTCAAGAAGCTTACACCCTATTAAAAGAAACAACTTTTACAAAAACCTCCAGAAAATATAAAATAAGAGAGCACCAGACCAAATACTAGTTACGAAATAGAGAAACTAGTTAATATACTCATCCTACCTAGGCTGGCAAAAGAGGACACCTAAAAGCCGACAAGATACCAAGGAAGGGACCCATCAAGAAGAGTCACAGTAAGATAGTGAGTCATTGGGAATCCTTCCAGGTCAAATAACCTCAAAGTGTTTTAGCTAGGAAGGCCCAGGGGGTTGGGGAACTCAGAAACTAGAGTTGCCCCAAGGCATTCAAGAACCTCTGTTACCCAGACCAACAGGAGAACAGGAGCCAATAAAACTCCTACCGAGAGGGCAGTGATCAATCTACACACCTTCAGGGCTTTGAAATTTTACAGGAAGCTAACATAAGCTCAGGACCCAAGATAGTACAGATTATCTAGCTTTTATATTATTTTTTTACATTATTTATTCTTTGACTTGCCAATTCTTTCAGATGAAGTTTTTTAGCCTAAAATAAAATGTTAATCTTTGCTTCAAAAACTCTTTATTGAATATACTTTTTTTGTGGTGGTCAGTAGAAGTCACATTTGCTTTTTTATTTTCCTTCATTTGTTTGTAAGGTTTTTAATTCCCTTGATCCACTACCATGGCAACCTGGTCCTATTACTTTAGTATGACTATCATTGATGAAGCTGATTCTTTGCAACTGCTGCTTCCATTTTTAATCACTAACCACCCTTTAAATAATATGTTGTAGAATTTTACCAGGATTCAAATTCAGCCCCATAGGTCTGTAGTTTAACAAGTTCATTCTTTTCCTTTTTAAAAGTTGGACACTTACTCTTCAATCCTCCCACACCACTCTACCTCCCACTACTTTTCAACATATATGCCAGTTATTTTAATACCCTGGGGTAGTTCTTTTGGGCCTGGTGTCTTGAACTCATCAAAGAAAACCTAGGGCTTCTTTTATTACTTATCTTGGATATCAGCAGCAACTTGGAAAGACCTTTTTGTTCTTTCCTTTCTGATCCAAAGATCATTTTTCTTAGCAGAGAAAACAGAAACAGAATAAGTGTTGAGTTTCTCCACCTTCTCTTCATCATCCTTTATCATCATCCCATTCACCCCAAGCAGTGGTCCTATCTCTTCTCTGATCTTCCTCTTTGTTCCAACATAGCTTTTATAAAATCTTATTATCCTTAGCTTTCCTCCTCAGCATCCATTTATACAGAGCTGTAGCATACTTACAGGACCATACCCCCTTTTCGTTTATTTCTGTTGCCTGACTTTGTTTCCATTTTCCAACTGCAAAACTAAGTCTGTCTTTGACCACTGTCCTGTCACTGGATTCTGCTGGCCTCCCCAGAATCATGGACATCACCTCCCTAAGCCAGCTCCTTTTCTTCCTTGTATGGTTTTATTAAAACACTTCTTCAAATCGAAGAATTTTGGGAATCCCGCCTGCGTCTAATGTACTATAATTTACTAATGTAATCCAGCACTGTTTGCTTTCTCTCTTGGCCTGTTGCATTATTGTTGGCTGGCCTCCAAAAGGCATAATTGGAAAGAACAAAAAACTATTTTGAAGATGATTATCCAAGTATCCAAACCATTCTTCAAGTAATGAGTCCATATCAAGCATAGATACTGTTTGTGGCGCTGATATCTTCAGGGGAAAGACAAATAAAAAATATCAAAATAAACAAGCTATCAGAATCAGTCTTTGTAGACCCACAATAAAGGCCTTGATAGATTAAGTTGTTTGGACTTGACCCATATACTGAACATTTTTCCAAAGCCCTCATCTCAAGTAAATTTGTCAAAGTTTCAATAATGAAATTATTTAGCTATACATTTTCTTGCTTGTATTTCCCTCAGTTTCCCTACAATGACAGGGAAGAGGTACAGAAGGAAGAAGTCAAATTATATAGTTCATAGAAGGAATGAGAGAGAACCACATGAGGCTGTCTGAGATAGTACAAGGAAGAAAGGCTAAAGTAAAGTATTAGAGCCCATGTATCATATAAGATTATTGTTGATAGATAGGTCAATAGATTGGTAAACAGATAGACAGATTTGCCACTCATTATTGCCAAATGAGTCACTGTAGCTAAAAATGTCTAAACCACTTGACCCAGAATTATCAGAATTATTATGCATAGATTCCAGGTCAGACATTCACTTATTCAACAAATATTTATTAAGTTACTATTTTCACACAAGGAATTGAATTAGATGCTAAGGATACAAAGACAAAAGCAAGGCATTATATCAGGTGAGAACACATCTGGATTATTTACCAGGTGTAAACAAGGTCTCAGCACCTCTTTAAATTGAAAAAGAAATCATTTAAATATGATGAGATCATGAGAGGGACTTGGTCTTTCCTTTATGAGTTTTTATAAAGGGAACAGTTACTCCATAATCAGAAAAAGATTTTAGGGCTTGGTAATAGAAAGAAAGGAATGGAGACATCAAGAGCTAAGATGGAAAAATTGGGAGCATTGGAACAATCAGCAAAAGGAGAAAGAGAAAGCAGTACCGAACTATGTATATATATATAAGAGAAAGATTGAATCTATCTCTTGAGCCAACAGGCACATGAAACAGAAGATTCAGATTAATCCTACCAATTATATCTCCAATAAGCCAAGGACTATTTTCCCCAAAAATTCCCTCCTCGTGTCTATATCTTAGCAAAGACTATAATATATTCTGCTATTTCTTTGCCCAAGCATTTATGATAATTTTGCTTCAACCACAAAGAATCCAGGTGTTAACAAGAGATAAGTATAAATCCTGATTAAAGCAAAGAGCTAAACACATGCCTAAATGGTAGTCACTTAACCTCAGTATGCTTAGGAGGCAGTGAGATGGCTCAGAGAATAAAATGGGATGTCCAAAATGAAGCAGACCTGAATTCAAATTCAGACACTTTCTAATTGTGTGACCCTAGAAAAATCACTTTATCTTTAATTACTGGACAAAAGAGTCCCCTGGATCTACTGGAGAAAGAAATGGAAAACCTCTCCAATAGCCTTGCCAAGAAAACCCCATGGATAGCTATGGTCCACTGGGCCACTAAGGGTAATACATGACTAAACAACAACAATGGGTAGGAATTTTCTTAACTGGGGGCTCAGAGCAATTGTGATGGTGATGCTTACTTTTTATTTGACATAAACTTCCTAAAACAGATGAAGAAGGGACCACATAGATTTGAGGGACCATTATATTGCACCCAGGCTTAAAATGAGCCCATGATTGTTGTAGGTATTACACACATATGAACTGATGCAGAATGAATAAAGTGAAACCAAGAGAGTAACATATGATGACCACAATAAAATAAGGAGATATAATACTAAAACACACCAGAATTTAGGTCGATTTGATGACCAGTCTTTTTTTTTTTTGATGACCAGTCTTGATACCAGAAGACTGACAATGAAATATTTTCCTCTTCTCAAAAGAGGGTCAATAGATCCCAGATGTAGAATACTGTATATGTTTTCAGACATGGCAGAGTTTGTTTTCTATAATTTTTTTTGCTTACCTATTTTTTCTTTGTTACAAGATTTTATGGAGGGGGGATACCGAGATTTTGGGGAAGTGATGGTGATATTAAAAATAAATAAACTGGAAATCATAATAAAACAATAAAACATTTTTGAATAAAATATTTTTGATTTTTTTAAAGAAAATTGAGCCATCTAGGATGAAGAAGCCAAAGTCCTGGAAAGAATTCATCGCTTGTTTGATAAGGAAGAAGCCAAGTAGCACAGTAGATAATGGGCTTGAAATCAAGAAGAACTGTATTTAATTCCAGCCTCAGATGCATTCTAATTGTTTGACCCTGGGCAAGTCACTCAACCTCTGTCTATCTCAGTTTCCTCATCTATAAAATAATAGCGCCTACCTCCAAGGGTCATTGTGCTGATGAATTGAGATAATGATTTTAAAGCATTTTGCACATTGTTTTGTACATTAGTAAGCAATATATATATATAAATATATTCGCTATTATTATTATTATTAAAGAATCAATAACATTTACCAAGGTGATTATATATCAAAGGAATTGGTTGTAAAATGAAGCAAGACATGGAAAAATCATACTTTTAGAGCCAAAAATAGATTGTAGAGATCATAGAACCCAGCCCTCCCATTTTACCCATAAAAAGGTAAAGTAATTTATCCAGGTCACACAAGTAATAAATGGAACAGGATGTTCAGTTTTCAGGAGAGTCTGAAACCATCCCATTATCTTTGTATAACTACATTGGGGAGAAAGTTTTTGGTTCTATTGTCAGTGGACCTATGTATAAATCCTCCCCACAATACTTGGTATCTCTTTGACCCTGGATGAATTACTTAATCTCCCTAAGCCTAAATTTTCACATCTGTAAAATGAGGCCACTGGATTTATATGGGCGCCAAGGTCTTTTCCAGCTTAGATCTATGGTCTATGAATTGATGCTTAGGAATAAAATACTCCGCATTCTTATTTCTTCACCTAAAGTTACACACAAACAATTCCACTTCCTTTTTTTCTCCCTTAAAGCCTTGATTATCAGTGTTTGGAAAAATCACAGAACTTGGCTCTCTTGATGATGCTACTTGAGTTCATGGCAAGCAGCATACTGAAGAGAGCATGACATTTAGAGCCTGGAGATCCGATTCCATCTGATTTTCATCATAGACTTACCAGCTCTGTGACCTGGGATGGGTCTGAGTAGTCCTTTACTCATCTGTAAAATATGGATAACAGTACTTGTGTTCTCTATCACAGAGTTGTTGCAAGAAAAGTATTTTGCATAGAAATGTGAGTTATTATGATTATTATTGCCTTGAAGGATATTGTTTCTTCTCATGACCCTGATAGTAAAAGGCAAAAGCCCAGTGATTGAGCCTGAGGGAAGACCCATAATTCTCACATGGGAGGAAGAAGAGGAGCCAATGAGGGAAACAGAAGGAATGATTAAAAAGATAGAGGAATCAAAATAGTACAGCCAATGGAAGAGAGTCTCCGTAAGGAGAGATGGCTCACTCCCAAAATCGATCCAACAAACGTTTCTTGAGTATTTCTGAAAATAAATGCAAAGTACTATGTTAGGTACCAGAACCGGAACCAGAGCTAAAGTATCAGCAGAGCACCACATTTAGAGGCTTTTGGATTCACAGAAACACCCAAGTTTAGCTTCTCTGTAGCATGACAAATTAGTAAATGTAGGAAGCTATCTGATGGCAAGCTAGAATGGCCCCTGTCCCCTCACCTTGCTCTCCCCCACCTCCCACCACTGCTACCTCTTGAAAGCATCTTTTCTCCCCCCACCCCACCTCCACCAACCGAGGAAACACTTTGTGCAACTTCCTCTGGGTTTGTGACATTTGTCAGATGCAAGAAATACTGGTTCTAGCTCTGCTAGCTGCTGAGCATCAACCAAAAACTCATGGTTTTTGATAATGATGGTGGACGGGAGCAGGTCTCCTTCTTTTCTCTCTAATACACCTCCATATGCAGTCAGCAAACTCTTCATTTCCCCATGGTTTGGCATTGGCATCCCCCTTTTCTGCCATAGCTGGTACCTTCTAATAACCATCCCCTTCTGATGTCCAGAAGCAACCCTCGAATGTGAGAGCCATGTCCTGCCTTCCAGGATTTTCTTTACCACACACACACACACACACACACACACACACACACACACACACACACACATGATATGGTTCCCTCTTTCCCAGCAGGTAATTTTTCCAGGGAAAGACTCGCCTCTCCTCCCCCCCTCCATCCTTTGCCTCTGACCTGCCAATTATTTGCCAAGTCAGGACCAGTAACTCTTTTTGGCTGGACTTCAGAGTTCCAGTTCAGCTGGGGGTGCTATGCTGGGCTTTCACCAATGACCCCAAGGGCTTGTTCTATATGAATCATCTCCCCAGCACTACAAGACATCAAACCAAACCCTCACCCCACGATCTTTCTTTCCCAGCCGCTTCAGCTCATTGGAGTTGAAAGCAACATCCCTGGCAACAGTTCATCTGGAACATCCTAGTGAGAACTCCCCTTTCTATAATAGTTAATTCCCTTTTCCTTTGAGAGTCAGACAGAAAGACCTACAGAGAAAATCAGAGATGGAGAGAAACAGAAAGACAGAGACACACAGAAATGGAGAGATGCCCAGAAGAGCCAGCTAAAGACCGACAGACAGACAAACAGACAGACCATCAGATAGGCATTCAGAATAAACAGGAAATTTTCTCTTGGAAAAGAAGAGAAAGAAGAGAAAATCTTGCTGGGGACTGAGTCAACAGTAACCCTCCTCCCCTCTGGAAATCTGAGCAGATTATTTTTTGTAGTTTTTGAAACATGTCAGCATTCCTAGACCCTGTCAGGCGTCTTGAAATGACCAAATCTGGGGGAATGTAGCTCCAACTCTCACCGCCTGGGGCAGTTCAGAGGAAAAGTCTGGGAAGAGTGTTCCCAGTGGTTTCTTTTCTCTGTGAAAATCATAAAGGAAGACATGCCTGATCTCCAGCTCATCCAAATACTCTCAAAGATCAAGGGGTAGATAAGCTAATCTATTATACATTCTAATGAAACACACACACAGTTCCCTGACTAGGGCATCCTCTCCATCTGTGCCCCAAGCATTAGCTGATATTATATCAAAATCAGCTCACCAAACATATGCTCACCACTCTCTGGGCCATGAAACCCACAACACACATCAGACACACACATACCGATAATTGCCATTTTCAAGGTGTCTCCTCCACAGCCATGCTTGCATATACACATATTCGCACAGAATGGCAAAAGATGCAAATCTAAGATTCTACACTTCTTGGCCTCAGAGCTGTGGGTTCTATTGCTTAGCCTCTCAGCCTCAGTTTCCTCATCTGTAAAATGGGTTCAGTAATCTTAAAAGTTAGTTTATGTACAAGGCGCTTTGCAATTTATAAGGCAACAGTAACTTTACAACTTAGTAACTTTACAACAGTAAATTTGTAAATGTGAACTGTTATAATTATGCACATGTGCATTAGTGAATGGCCTTTGATCTTTTCAAAATAGGCACTTCCTTAGAAATCACAATTTCTCTGAGAGTTAGAAGATGACCTGGAAGAGTGACTGTGGCCAGAAAAAAAAAAAAGCTTGTTGTCTTTTAGGTTGGTCCTTGGAAGATGCATGCATTCTATAACCAGGTCTGTCCTCAAAACTTCCAGTTTGAAGGCAATTTGGAATTGTGCTTAAAGGGCTATGAAAGAATTCATACCTTTTGGTCCACTAATGCCACTACTAGGTCTGCATCCCAAAGAGATAAAAAAAATGGGAAAGGACTTGTTTGTGCAAAAATATTTAGCTCTTTTTGTGTGGGAAAAGAATTGGAAATCGGGGGTGGGGGTCCCTCAATTAGGGAATTGGCTGAACAAATTGTGTATATGATGGTGTTGGAATACTATTGTGCTATAAGGAATGAACAGGATAATTTCAGAAGAAGCTGGAAAGACTTACTTGAACTGATACAAAGTGAAATGAGCAGAACCAGGAGAACATTATACACAGTAACTTCAATGTTGTGGAATGATCAAATGTGATAGACTTTGCTACTAACAGCAATACAATGATCCAGGACAATTCTAAGGGACTTATGAAAAAGAATGCTGTTCACATCCAGAGAAAGAACTGTGGGAGTAGGTTTATCATTTGCTGATTTGGGCATATGTTTGGGGGTTGGGTTTTATAAGATTATTCACTTACAAACATGAATAATATGGAAATATGTTTTGTGTGGTAATACATGCATAGTACAGGGAAATTTTTTAAATATAATTTAAATTTTTTTTCAATTTGGTAAGACTTACCAAAGTTTGGATTATCTTGGTATAGACTTCAAGAACCTAGGATCACCCCCAACCATACCATGAAGAGACAAGACACATAAACACAAACACAACTGATCCTTGACCATTTTTCTGACCCAATCCAACTAAAAATGCTTGGTTTTCATCAAGAGTAATTATATAAGAACCTGGGAAAGTTGTTTTATTTCTCTGTCCACTTTCCTCATCTGTAAAATGAAGGGGTTGGATTAGATGACCTCTATGATCATCTGATACACCCCAAACCTAAATCTGTAATCCTGTGATCTTATGTGAAGCCCACAGAAGAAAGCACGTGAGATTCCCAAATAATTTGTCAATCCATCTATAAGTATTTATTTAGTGCCTATTATGTGCCTGGCACTCCACCAGGTGATAGAAATTCAAAGGCAAAACCAAAATAGTTCCTGTCCTCAAAGAGTTTAAAATCTATCATAGAATAACTATTTTTAAAACCAGGAAATGCTTAGGTTTAAGAGTTTCCTAAAAAATTTCCATTTAGCTTTTTGACTTACTCCTTGTTCATACTGAGCATAAGACACAATTAAAAAGAAGGCACCATAGCATAATGTAACCAGGCTGACTATGTCTAGTAGTTTTCATCCTTAGTATTAGAACATCTGGTTCTCTCTATACCTTTTGGCAAATTACTTGATTTCTTTATTCTCTGACCTATAAAATGGGAATAATAAAATCTCACAAATACAGAGTCTCTTAGAAGCTGTTTTGAAGATCAAAAGGATTTGGGCCACACAATCTTCATTAGAGTTTTTGATCATTATAGTCTCTTTTCATTAAAACAGGACTTTATACCAATTCATGAGCCTTTCCTAGTGTCTGATATTTCCATATTTGGTTCAGTCTGGAGCATAATTCTCTTTAAGGTTATATGGGCTTCGTGGTGATGTAGAGAAAAGCATAATAGATTGAGTGTCAGAAGACCTGGGTTCAAATCTTGAGCTCTGATACTGACTGATACTGACCAGTCACTAGTGACCAGGCAAGTCACATCACCTCTCTATATCCCAATTTCCTCATCTGTAAAATGAACATAATAATTATAAATTATGAGAAAGGCAAATTGATTCTATTCATACCAACCAATATTTTGGATAGATGCTTAAGTTGTGTTTCATTCTGGGCTAATTTTAGAAGTTCAATTTTTCTATTCATCACTTCAGTTCAAGGAAATTTGGTCTGTTATCTTGGTACCACTAGATGTCCTTCAAGGAAGTCTGGTCTATTAGCTTTGTACCATTAACTGTCCTTGCAGGTGGACTGAATCAATCAGAATTTACTAATGAAAAGTCATTGTTGGTCTCACATTTCCCATTTCTAGCCAATCATATTGTCCCTCATGACTATGATGCTTCTGACTTTGTGACCAATCTTATTGTTTTCTGCATCTTTGATACTGACTTATATTTGCTTCAAATCCTCTTCCTTCTGTCTATAAAAATGTCAGCCCTCATTCAAGGTCTTAAGTTTTGCTAAGGAGGCTGCAAACCTGTTTATTGGCAAATGTACACTTTGTTAATAAATTGATCATGCTTAGAATTTGTGCCTCAGTTTACCTTAATTTTAATCATGACAATTACCTAATTCACCAGATAAGTGTAATTTGACTTGTGTCTTTAAGACAGATTTATCTATTAGGTCCCAGATTAACAATAATTTTGCACTTTTTTTTTTAATAATTGGTTCATAAGAACCATTTTTTTAAAATATATTTTATTTGATCATTTCCAAGCATTATTCGTTAAAGATCATTTTCTTTTCCTCCCCCCCACCCCCCATAGCCGACGCGTAAGTCCACTGGACATTAGATGTTTTCTTGATTTGAACCCATTGCTTTGTTGATAGTATTTGCACTAGAGTGTTCATTTAGAGTCTGTCCTCTGTCATGTCCCCTCAACCTCTGTATTCAGGCAGTTGCTTTTCCTCGGTGTTTCCACTCCCATAGTTTATCCTTTGCTTATGAATGGTGTTTTTTTCTCCTGGATCCCTGCAAGTTGTTCAGGGACATTACACCGCCACTAATGGAGAAGTCCATTACGTTCGATTATACCACAGTGTATTAGTCTCTGTGTACAATGTTCTCCTGGTTCTGCTCCTCTCGCTCTGCATCACTTCCTGGAGATTGTTCCAGTCTCCGTGGAAATTCTCCACTTTATTATTCCTTTTAGCACAATAGTACTCCATCACCAACATATACCACAGTTTGTTCAGCCATTCCCCAATTGATGGGCATCCCCTCGTTTTCCAGTTTTGGGCCACCACAAAGAGTGCAGCTATGAATATTTTTGTACAAGTCTTTTTGTCCATTATCTCTTTGGGGTACAGACCCAGCAGTGCTATGGCTGGGTCAAAGGGTAGATATTCTTTTGTCGCCCTTTGGGCATAGTTCCAAATTGCCCTCCAGAATGGTTGGATCAATTCACAACTCCACCAGCAATGAATTAATGTCCCTACTTTGCCACATCCCCTCCAGCATTCATTACTTTCCTTTGCTGTTATGTTAGCCAATCTGCTAGGTGTGAGGTGATACCTCAGAGTTGTTTTGATTTGCATCTCTCTGATTATAAGAGATGTAGAGCACTTCTTCATGTGCTTGTTAATAGTTTTGATTTCTTTATCTGAGAACTGCCTATCCATGTCCCTTGCCCATTTATCAATTGGAGAATGGCTTGATTTTTTGTACAATTGATTTAGCTCATTATAAATATGAGTAATTAAACCTTTGTCAGAGGTTTCTATGAAGATTTTTTCCCAATTTGTTGTTTCCCTTCTGATTTTAGTTATATTGCTTTTGTTTGTACAAAAGCTTTTTAGTTTGATGTAGTCAAAATTATTTATTTTACATTTTGTGATTCTTTCTATATCTTGCTTGGTTTTAAAGCCTTTCCCCTCCCAAAGGTCTGACATGTATACTATTCTGTGTTTACCCAATTTACTTATGATTTCCTTCTTTATGTTTAAGTCACTCACCCATTTTGAATTTATCTTGGTGTAGAGTGTGAGGTGTTGATCTATTCCTAGTCTCTCCCACACTGTCTTCCAATTTTCCCAGCAGTTTTTATCGAATAGTGGATTTTTGTCCCAAAAGCTGGGATCTTTGGGTTTATCGTATACTGTCTTGCTGAGGTCGCTTTCCCCCAGTCTATTCCACTGATCTTCCTTTCTGTTTCTTAGCCAGTACCAAATTGTTTTGATGACTGCTGCTTTGTAATATAGTTTTAGGTCAGGGACTGCAAGGCCCCCATCGTATGTGTTTTTTTTCATTATTTCCCTGGATATCCTTGATCTTTTGTTCTTCCAAATGAACTTTGTTATGGTTTTTTCTAAATCAGTGAAGAAGTATTTTGGTAGTTCAATGGGTATGGCACTAAATAGATAAATAAGTTTGGGTAGGATGGTCATTTTTATTATATTGGCTCGTCCTATCCATGAGCAGTTAATGTTTTTCCATTTGTTCAGGTCTAGTTTTAGTTGTGTGGCGAGAGTTTTGTAGTTGTGTTCATATAGTTCCTGTGTTTGTCTCGGAGATAGATTCCTAGGTATTTTATTTTGTCTAAGGTGATTTTGAATGGGATTTCTCTTTCTAGTTCTTGCTGCTGAGCTGTGTTGGAGATATATAGAAAAGCTGATGATTTATGTGGGTTTATTTTGTATCCTGCAACTTTGCTAAAGTTGTTGATTATTTCAATTAGCTTTTTGGTTGAATCTCTAGGATTCTTTAAGTAGACCATCATGTCATCCGCAAAGAGTGATAACTTGGTCTCCTCCTTGCCTATTTTGATGCCTTCAATTTCTTTATCTTCTCTAATTGCTACTGCTAGTGTTTCTAGTACAATGTCAAATAGTAGGGGTGATAATGGGCATCCTTGTTTCACCCCTGATCTTATTGGGAATGCATCTAGTTTATCCCCATTGCAGATGATATTAGCTGTTGGTTTTAGATATATACTGTTTATTATTTTTAGGAATGACCCTTCTATTCCTATGCTTTCTAGTGTTTTTAATAGGAATGGGTGTTGTATTTTATCAAAGGCTTTTTCTGCATCTATTGAGATAATCATGTGGTTCTTGCTAGTTTGCTTGTTGATGTGGTCAATTATGTGGATGGTTTTCCTAATGTTGAACCAGCCCTGCATCCCTGGTATGAATCCTACTTGATCATGGTGAATGATCCTTCTGATCACTTGCTGGAGTCTTTTTGCTAGTATCCTATTTAAGATTTTTGCACCTATATTCATTAGGGAGATTGGCCTATAGTTTTCTTTCTCTGTTTTTGACCTGCCTGGTTTTGGAATCAGTACCATGTTTGTGTCGTAAAAGGAGTTTGGTAGAACTCCCTCTTTGCTTATTATGTCAAATAGTTTGTATAGTATTGGGGTTAACTGTTCTCTGAATGTTTGATAGAATTCACAGGTGAATCCATCAGGCCCTGGGGATTTTTTCTTAGGAAGTTCTTTGATGGCTTGATGGATTTCAATTTCTGATATGGGATTATTTAAGAATTCTATTTCCTCTTCTGTTAGTCTAGGCAGTTTGTATTTTTGTATATATTCATCCATTTCTCCTAAATTGGTGTATTTGTTGCCATATAATTGGGCAAAGTAATTTCTAATGATTGCCTTAATTTCCTCCTCATTGGAGGTGCTGTCCCCCTTTTCATCTTTAATGCTGTGAATTTGCTTTTCTTCCTTCCTTTTTTTAATTAGATTGACCAGTACTTTGTCTATTTTGTTTGTTTTTTCAAAGTACCAGCTTCTTGTCTTATTTATTAAATCAATAGTTCTATCACTTTCGATTTTATTAATTTCTCCCTTAATTTTTAGGATTTCTAATTTGGTTTTCTGCTGGGGGTTTTTAATTTGATTGCTTTCGAGTTTTTTCAATTGCATTTCCAATTGATTGATCTCTGCTCTCCCTTGTTTGTTAATATAAGCTTTCAGGGATATGAATTTGCCTCTGATTACCGCTTTGGCTGCATCCCAAAAGGTTTGAAAGGATGTTTCGCCATTGTCATTTTCCTTGATGAAATTATTAATTGTTTCTATGATTTCTTCTTTAACTAAACGGTTTTGGAGTATCATATTGTTTAATTTCCAATTGGTTTTAGATTTGGTTTTCCATGTACCATTACTAATCATTATTTTTATTGCCTTGTGATCTGAGAAGGCTGCAATCATTATTTCTGCTTTTTTGCATTTGTGTGCTATGTTTCTGTGACCTAATGTATGGTCAATTTTTGTGAATGTGCCATGTGGTGCTGAGAAGAAAGTGTATTCCTTTTTATCCCTATTTATTTTTCTCCATATGTCTATTAATTCTAATTTTTCTAAGATTTCGTTCACTTCTTTTACTTCTTTCTTATTTATTTTTTGATTTGATTTATCTAAATTTGATAATGGTTGGTTTAAGTCTCCCACTAGTATGGTTTTATTGTCTATTTCTTCCTTCAATTCGCCTAGTTTCTCCATTAGAAATTTGGGTGCTATATTATTTGGTGCATACATGTTGATTAATGATATTTCCTCATTGTCTATAGTCCCTTTTAACAAAATATAATTACCTTCCCTATCCCTTTTGATCAGGTCTATTTTTGCATTGGCTTTATCAGATATCATGATTACCACTCCTGCCTTCTTTCTATCAGTTGAGGCCCAGAAGGTCTTACTCCATCCTTTAATTCTGACCTTGTGGGTGTCAACCCGCCTCATGTGTGTTTCTTGAAGACAACATATGGTAGGGTTTTGGATTCTAATCCATTCTGCTATTCGTCTACGTTTTATGGGTGAGTTCATCCCATTCACGTTCAAAGTTATGATTGTCATTTGTGGACTCCCTGGCATTTTGATTGCCTTCCCTAATTCTAACCTTTTCTTCTTCGGCTCTACCTTTTAGTCCAGTGATTTACTTTGAATCAGTGCCCCTTGTCCCCTCCCTTGATATTTCCCTTTTTAGTCCCTCCCTTTTTCTTCCCTCCCCCTCCCCCCTCTCTTTCCCTCCCTTTTTGTTCTCCCTCTCCCCTTCCCCCCCTTGGTTTTCCCTTCTCCTTATCCTTGTTGGGTAAGATAGAATTCAAGATCCCAATGGATCTGGATGTTTTTCCCTCTCAGAGTTGATTTCCCTGAGATTGAGGTTTAAGTAAACCCCCCCCCTCTCTTCCTCTCCTTCTTATAGGAGTTTTCTTCCCCTCCCCTTCCCCTGTGAATCTTTGTGTGAGAACCATTATTCTATTTGGTCTTTCTTTACCCCCTATTTATACATTACATTTTCCCCATATGTTAGTATACATAGATTGATATAAATGTAGTCCTTATAGAAGAGAGTTTGAGTAAAAGAAGAAGATAACATTTTTCCCCTTTCCTTAATATTTACCTTTTCAGGTATTCCTTGCTCTTTGATTTTCGGTATCAAACTTTCCACAGAGCTCTGGTCTTTTCTTTGCAAAAAGTTGGAAATCTTCTATTTTGTTGAATGCCCATACTTTCCCTTGGAAGTATATAGTCAGTTTTGCTGGGTAGCTGATTCTTGGTTGGAGACCCAGCTCTCTTGCCTTTCTGAAGATCATGTTCCATGCCTTACGATCATTCAGAGTAGAACTTGCAAGGTCTTGTGTGACCCTGATTGGTATTCCTTTATATCTAAATTGTCTTTTTCTGGCTTCCTGTAGGAGTTTTTCTTTTGTTTGATAGCTTTGGAATTTGGCAATTACATTCCTGGGAGTTGTCTTTTGGGGGTTTAGTGTAGAAGGTGTTCTGTGAGCTCTGTCAGTGGCTGTATTGCCCCCTTGTTCTAGAATCTCTGGGCAATTTTCTTTGATTATATCTTGTATCACCATGTCCAGTTTGGTGTTTATTTCTGGCTTTTCTGGGAGTCCAATTATTCTTAAATTTTCTCTTCTCCCTCTATTTTCCAGATCTATCACCTTGTCGGTGAGATATTTTATGCTCTCTTCTAATTTCTTGGTGTTTTGGCTTTGCTTTATTAGTTCTTGCTTTAAAGCCTGGTTTTCTTTTACAGTTTGGTCAAACTGGTTTTGTAGATGCATGAATTTCTTTTGCATTATTTCCCACTTTTCCTCCCAGAGGGCTTCCATCTTTTTGGTCATTTCTGATTCAAATTCTTCATGGGTTTGTGGAGAGTTTCTATTTCCTTTGGATGATTTTGGAGAATTTTCTTGTATATCTTCTTCTATCTGCTCTGTATTTTGTATTTTGGCTCCATAGAATGTGTCCAAAGTCGCCCCTTTCTTATTATTTTTCTTCGTATTTTGGGGCTTCTGTGCTTCTGTGGAGTTTGCTGCCATCTCTGAATGTGGAGGATTAGCTTTTCTTATCTCTGTCTGGTGATCAGAGGCTTTAGTCCTGGGCAGATGGTTCTATGAGCTTTCCCTGGGTTAAACTGAATATGCCTCACTGGAACTGGAATGGAAGGGTTGGACCACGAGGCCACACTCTCTCCCCCGGCTCGCTTTCCGGAAGTTGCCTTCAGAATCACTGGCCGTGAGGCTGTTTCGTTGGCCTGCGGGGGGGGGGGGGGGGGGGGGGGGGGATGGGCTGCAGCTTTCCCAAGCTCCGAGGGCGAGGACTTTCACTGAGACTTGGATAGCAGGATCCAGCCCGTGAGGCTGTCTTGCCCGCCCTGAGGGTTGCTGTTGTTTAGACCAGCTCTCTGCAGCAGAAGCCCCAGGCAGTAACTTTCACCAGGACTCAGGTAGAAGGCCCTGAGGGTTCTGCTCTCTGAGCCCCGTGGGGCTGCGGCTTCCGGGAGCCTTGGACTCTGCGCTCCTACCCCTGAGGTCCGAGTGATCTCGGGTTCTGGCTTTTGAGGGGAGCCGTACCTTTTGAACCGGGTCCAGGTCCAGGAGGAGGGTTCCCAGGGTCTGTGCTGTTGATCGTTTTGAATTTCGGCGCCTTAGGAGCTTTTGGTTTGAGATCGGTCGGGAAGGGTTTTCCGGAGATCTGAGCTTTAGCTTTCTCTAAGCCGCCATCTTAACCGGAAGTTAATTTTGCACTTTTAAGGGCAGTTTTAAAGTGGTTTGTGATTATGCCCCCAATTAGAGGGCAGAACATTCTAACAATGGACAGAGGATGGAGCTCCCAGCCAGCACTAGGAAAGATCCCTCCATCCTGTGTGGCTCCCTTTACATCCTCAAAGAAATGAATATTTGGTAACATAAGGACAGAGTTGACCACAGGTGTTTATGAGAAATAATATTAAATCTAATATATGTATTCTTCAAAAGAATAAATTAAGGAAAACACAAACTAGTGCTCTCCCACTGTTCAGTTCTGGCAGGTTGGATTCTCACCATCCACAACCCAGGTCTGTTATCTTAAATGGAAGTCCACTTAAATGGAAGCTATCTCTCATGGAGATGTGACAGGCACCCATTCCTGCTGCCCAATTTATACTGCTTTTGTAGGACAACCAACATCTCTCCCTTCTTCTCTCCTGTTCTCGAGAATGAGCTACTCCAACTCCTCAATTATGATTTGTGGAGGAAAAACCTTAGCCCATTTCTTTTCCAAGGGCTCATTTTAGTTTCCTTTTTTCTCAGACTGGAATAACAACAAATCCTTGGTGGGATTGTGGCCAGTCAACCTTTTCCACAGCTCATACTCACAGTCACAAGTCAAATTATATTTCTAACAATGTAATGCACAATTATTTGTATTTTACAGATAAGGAAATTGGGACCTAGAGAGGTGAGATGACTTGTCCAGGAACACATAGCTGGTAAGTATCTGTATAAAGAAAATCCTCTGCTAATTTTAAAGTGCTATTTAGATATGGTTTCTCATTATTTTATGTTGAGCTGCTGATAACCCAATCGAGTCCACAATATTTGATATGTATGTCCCTAATTCTAGGGTTTCTTTGAACTTTAAACCAATAATGAGTAGGAAACCATTTGCATAAGACTTTGCTGCTTTTTATCCCATAGGTCTAGTTCCTGAAACAAATTTGAATGACCTAAAAAGAATTAGCCCCAACAGGTAAGATAACCCTTTACTAAAAGCTAAAAGATGTCCCATAGCTCTTGGATCCCATTATGTAGGAATCAGTATTAGGACATTGGTATGCTAAGTGAGGATCAACTCTGTCCTTATGTTACCAAATATTCATTTCTTTGAGGGTGTAAAGGGAGCCACACAGGACTGAGGGATCTTTCCCAGGGCTGACTGGGATGCAAAAGTGGTTGCAAAAGGGAAGGCAATGGGGGAGGGAGGGAGAGGACAGAATGGGCACTGGACTGGGAGCCACTAAAATTGGGTTCTTATTCCATTTCTGCCACAAAATAACTGTATGACCTTGTGAAAATTATTTAGCCTTTCAGGGCCTCAGTTTCTCCATCTGAAAGATGAGAGAGTTGAATCAAATCTAATTCAACAGACATTCATTAAGCATTTACTGTGTTTAAGGCACTGTGTTACCTTCTAGGGTGATAGAAATTAATAGTTCCTGCCCTCAAGGAGTTTATATTCTACTGAGGGATTGAACATGATCACAGATATGAAAACAATGTAATTTGAGGAGGGAAAGAGCAGTCATAATGCAAGAAAGGAAGATCTTAGAAAACCATCTGGAAGAGGTGAGCTGAAAAAAGATAAAGATTATGAAATGAGATAAAGCGTTCACTTACAAGTACAGAGGGAAGCTTTCTTGATTGAGTAAAAGAGGGTAATTGAATGTAAAATTAATTTTTCCCATATATATTTTTAACCAATTACATGTGATAACAAATTTCCACACAATTTTTCCCAAATTCTTTGATAGAACTTATCTCCCTCTCACTCTTCCCTTTCCCTTTCCAGTGTTGGCAGGAGATTCAGTGTGGGCTATACATACATTATCATGCAAAACACATTTCTATATGGTTCATTTTTGTAAATGAATAATCTTAAAAAAAAAAAACCTCAAAACATAAACCAAAATAAACAATGGAAAAATGGTCTGTTTTCACCTGCATTCTGATTCCAATAGTTCTTTCTCTGGTGGTGGATAGCATTCTTTGTCTTAAGTCCCTCAGAATTCTGGATTATTATATTGCTGATAATAGCTAAGTCTATCACCAGTGATAATGGAATGTAGGATTAAAGGAATAGCTAATAGACCTGTTTGGTTGGGACAACAGAGGGCTTTAAGGGGGACAAAAAAATAAAATTCTAAAATCAGATTGTCAATGGGTCTAATGGACTGAGAAGTTTGTATTTTATCTTTTGGGCAATAGGGAGCCAGTGAAAATTTTTCTGAGGAGAGTGATGTTATCAAACCTGTGCCTTAGGAAAATTATATTGGTAATTATGTAGGGAATTGATTAGAGAGAGCAGAGTCAAGAAACCAGAAGATGAATTTGGATAATTCTGCAATAGATGTGGAGGAAAGGTGATAAGGAAGTGAACTGAAATGGAGGCTGCAAATGAAGTTAAAGAGGATATATATGAGATGTTCTGGAAGTTAAATCAACAAGACCTAGAAACTTAAATTTGGGGGATCAGCAGGGAATGAGAGAGAGAGAAAAGAGTTAAACAATGCTCAGTGATTCGGAACCTGGGTGACCAAGAGACTGATATTATTACCTTCAACAGAAACAGGACCAAATAAAGGAAAGGGAAGTTTAAGGGTAGAGGAAAGTGTTTAAGTACACTTTGGACATGGTCTCTCAGGTGCTTCTTAGCCCTATAATCTATGATCACTCTCAAATATATTTCCAAGACTAATTGTGGGATTTCTGCTATCATATTCCAACTTCAGCATTCCCAGAGAAAAGGAGTCCCTTTTACACTTTTAACTCAATATGATACATTTTTTTTTTTGGTTTTTCATTTTCTGTAAAGTGTTTGGCAGTTCCAGCCACCTTGCCCTTCAAGTCCTCTCCCTTTTTTTCTTCCCAAGTCTCCAGGGGACCCCTTGAGCATCCTTCATCTATCTCTTCGTCTGTCCAAAGGGAAAAGGTTTCTGGTAGATTAGGAATTTGGCCTCACTCCATTATCCTGTGTGCAAGGCAGACACCCAGAGAATCTCCCAGGTTCTTCCTTTGCCAGCTCTTCCCAGAACCCAACATGAGGGGGCTTCCACCGTGACCCATCAGCCAGCCACGAGCAGGCAGCAATAATGGAGGAGAATGCAATAAGCTGTCACTCGAAGACAGACTTGATGCTCTGAGTCTTAATGGGAGAATAACACAATAGGGTCAGACTAAAAAGGTTTCCTTATGAAAATTTTATCAGCAACTTTGGTAAATTGCTAAGGGAAAGGTGCCTTCCTCTCAGGCAAACCTGGGACCTGTTTTTACAAGGTGCAGCCGGCCTGCATTGCATCACCCCCCCACAAGATATTAAGGGCACTCAAATTGAATTAACACCAAATCAGTCCGGTGCACTTAACAATACAAATGCACTTAAGGGATGCCTCAGAATGATTTGTGACTAAAGAAAGCAAAGAATAAAACGGCCTTCAAGACCACAAGGGTGGTGTTGTGTGTCATCTACAGGAAAAGCCATAAGTAGAACTTAGAATACCGGAAAACCATGAACTTCAGGGGCTCTCAAATACCTTAGACCCAGCCGTAAAGTAGATGGCCGCTCTTGTGGTATGCAGAAACAATTGATAAATAAATTACAGCCAATTTTCTTAGTGGCACGGTCTCCATTACCTCTGACAGCAGTGTAACTGCTCGGCTAAAATGAGACGAAGCGAATAATGGCATATCGGATAGCACAGAGCGGAAATTCTTTGCCAGTTGCCAGGCCTCCTCATGACAGCGATGACACCAAGATCCCCTGTAAGAGCAAATTGATGGGACTTGACAGCTTATGGGGTGAACCGTGACATGTCCTAAAAGGAATCAGCTGAAAACTTCCCTGTCGGAGATCATACCAGTAATCGCTACTTTGAAGGACTTCCCCTTCCATTTTCTACTATTTATATATGCCACTTTCTACTTTTTATTCTCTCCCCTTCCTTTGTCTCCATTTCTCTCTCTCTCTCTCTCTCTCTCTCTCTCTCTCTCTCTCTCTCTCTCTCTCTCTCTCTCTCTCTCTCTGTCTCTCTCTCCTTCCTTTCCCCCATCCTTTTTGCATTTCTCTCCCTCTCTTTGTCTCTCTCTCCCTCCTTTCTTTCTTCCCCCTCCTCTCCTCTTTCTTCTGTTTCTCTATCTCCCAACCATCAATTACTCTCTTCTCTCCTGTTTCCCTCTTTCTCCCTCTGTCCCTTCTTTCTTCTCTTTCTCTAATTCTCTTCTCTCTTTTCCTCTATTTCTTTCCTTTCCCTTTCTCTCTCCTCTATTCCCCCTTTCTATTTTTTCTCTCTTCTATTGCCCTCTTCGATCTCCTCCTTTTCTTTCTCTTCCCAGCTCCCCCTATTCTATTTCTTACCCTCTTCTTTATCACTCTTTCCCACATCCTGCAAGTGCCGAGTTGGAAGAAAGTTAAGCCATTTTCTTCCATGAATGAGCTTGGGAATGATCTTGGAAACTTAGATTCCTGTTCTGGACATGGGAAACCTCAGGAGGAGAAAGAAAACTCCCTGGGGATTTCTCTCCATTCAATAAAAAGCACACACATGGAGAAGCAGCATGCTTTTAAGAAATGGTTGGCGCAACAGGAGTATCTTGTTTTAAATACGAAATACCACTTTAAATGGAAAGTGCCCTAATTTCGAGAGAGACTGCTAGGAAAAACTGGAGCAGGTCGAGCATGATTTTATATACTACTTTTTGAAAAAAAAAGAAAAACCAACAGGATGCTCTTAAATAAGGAGGACCTTTTTCCAATTGCCATTGAAGCAGAAAGTAGAGCAGCTGAGTCATCATCATCATCACCAACATCACCACCATCGTGAGGGAGATAAAGTATTTCCATGATGGCAGACTCAAAGTTCCCTTAAAGACCATTTAGCCCAATCTCCTCACTTTACAGATAGGGAAATTGAGGCTAAGAGGTATTAACGACTTCTCTAAAGTCCTGACTCTCTTGAAATGACTACAGACACCAAGTCCCTCAAAGCAGCAGTCATGGACCTCAAAGTGATGCAAGCACATAAGATCATAGATTTAGAGCTGAAATAGCCCTTAGAAACCATTGAATCCACCTCTTCATTTTAAAGAAAAGGAAAGTTAGACCCAGGGAGGTTGTGATTTACCTAAGTTCACACTGTTAGTAGATGTCTGGGATAGAATTTGAACTCAGGTCTTGCTGACCCCAAGCAAAGGACTCTATCCAATACACTCTCTATTAGACTTCTATAGTTACAACCAACTCAAATCATATGGAGGAAAGAAATGAGGGACTGAAAAGTTGTGGTCTTTTAAGTATCCCAACATTATTTTACCTATTCTTTTCATCCTTCTTCTACAGTAAAATTCAAACAGGGTTAAATCAATGGCAAAAGTCATCTCAGTCTACACCATCAGGAACCAGAGCTAAGTACTGTGTTGATTAGTTTTACTTGAGAGTTTTTCTTTGGTACAAGGAAAGGTTTAATGCTAAACTGCAGAATAAGATGGTAAGGGAAAAATAACTATATTGTAAAGTTAAAAGGCAAGGATAACTTTCTTTAGATTAAAAGAAAAATATCCAATTACTATAAAAGAACCTCAAAAATGCCTTGCATCTACTAGGTATTTAGTAACTGTTTGTTAAACAAAATTTAAAAGTCGTTGTGAGAAGAAAAACAACTGCTTGATCACATGGGTCGATGGGGATATGATTGGGGATTTAGATCCTAAACAATCTCCCCTAGTGCAAATATTAATAACATGGAAACAAGTCTTGATCAATGACACATGTAAAACCCAGTGGAATTGCTCATTGGTTACAGGAGGAGGAGTGTGAGGAGGGGAGGGAAAGAACATGAATCATGTTACTATGGAAAAATATTCTAAATTAATTAATTAAAATTTTTTCAAAAAAAAAAGTCATTGTGAGCATTTACCTTGGGGGAAGCTAGGTGGCTTATTGGATAAAGCCCTGGCCATGTAGTCAGGAAGATCGGAGTTCAAATTCTGTCTTCCTTAATACAATGAATAAGGAAATGGCAAGCCCCTTTGGTATTTTTGCCAAGAAAACTCCATGGACACTACTGGTGGGATAAGGACCACAGGGTCATGAAGAATTGGACCTAATTGAACAACAACAAAGTATCTCCCACTTATTTCTTTGCCCAAGTGGGAAACTGCAGATATGGAATAATGCCTATTATGTCAGAATTTTTTATTTATTAGTGTATTTTGCTTAACTTTTTTCTTTTTAAAAAATTCCTTGTTATAATGAATAGCTTTCTGGAATCAGCTGGGGAGAGGGAGACACTGTAGGTGTAGGTGATGCAAAAACAAAAAAATTAATAAAATACTTTTTAAAAGAAGTAAATTGATTCCTCCCAATCAAGAATCACTGCTTCTTCTGTTTGATAAAGTGAAAATTTTGCTAAATTTGTATTTCAGAAGACCCAGGTTCAAACCTTGATTCTGTCTTCCTAACTTAAGTCTTTGTGTTTATTTGCTCATTTATAAAATGAAGAAGTTGGACTAAATAATTTCTAAAGTCCTTTCCAACTTAAAGGACTATGATACTATACTTGTTATGTTTCAGATCACTCATAAAAGGAATTCTACTATCTTTCTTAATTGCCTCATTTCTGAGAAATTCCTTCTTACCTCTAAATCACTCCTCATATAGTATGCCAATTTGAGTGATTTCCCCTCTCCCAATACTGTGACTTTAGTAGAGAATCATTGGGCACTACTAAAAATTAATTACTACATACATTGCTATGGGCCTTTAAAGTTTACAGAGCATTTTCCTCATCATAATTTTGTGAGGTGTCAAGAGTCTAAGAAATATTTATCCCAATTTATAGATGAGTTAGGGTTGGAGCCAAGATCCCCACTGCCTAACTCTTCTGCCTTAGAACCAATACACAGTATTGATCCGAAGACAGAAGGTAAGAATTAAATAAAAAGATTGAGAGACTTCTTGTTGGATTTTAGCTAGGATTTAAAGGAAAGCAGGGAAGTCAAGTGGCAGAGATGAGGAGGGAAAGAATTCCAATTATGGAGGGGGGGGGAGACTAGTGAAAATGCCCAGCTTTGAGAGAAGGAATGTCTTGTTTGAGGAATAGCAAGAATGTCAATATCACTTGATCACAAACATGGCGGTGGGATAGAGAAAGGCATGAAGTGGAAGAAAACTGGAAAGGTGGGGATTGGGCAGGTATAGAAAGGCTTTGAACACCAAAAAGGAAGGTCTATATTTGATCATGGGGACAATAGAGAGCTACTGGGATTTATTGAATAGGCAATAAACAAATTGCACATGCTTCCTTTGATTCTCAGTTTTCTCAACAATAAAATGGGCATAATAATACTTGCACTACCTTCCTCACAGGGTTTTCATGAGAAAAGCATCACAAGGTCTAAAGTATTTAAAGATATACCAGTTAATATTATTAAGAAACCTTGATTATGATCCACTACTCACTGTGTCACTTTGGGTAAGTAGCTTCCTTTCTCAAGGCTTTGGTTTCCTTCTTGCAATGAGAGAGTTGGATTAGGAATACTAAATCATCTGGGAAACTCTAAAATTTTGAGTCTAGAATATTGAGTTTATGATCTCTTTGATTTATACATCTCTTTCTACTTTACTTAGGCCCAGTCAGTGTTTCTCCAACTTTAACTATAGCGGTCTACCTTCTCTCCTATCAACTCTCTTTCTAAATTCATTTACATTTATTTTTTTCTACCTCCCCTTCATCCACTGGAGGTGGTAAAAAGGTAGGAAGGCATCTGAGAAACAAGCAATGGAAACATAAAATGGGAAAATGAGGGGTTGCATAATTCTTAAGCCTTAATTAACCTAGGAAAACTTAAAAGTTAACTACAGTATCCCAATTAATTGGTCAAGTAGAAGGTTACAGAATTATAGCATTTTAGAACTCAAAGGGACTTTAGTGGCCATCTAGTTTAATTGATATCATATAAAGAATCCTCCACTATAAAATATCTAGTAAATGATCATTTAATATTCACTTGACGACCTCCAGTGATGAGGAACTCACTGACTGTTAAGTCAGCACTTCCATTTTTAGATTGCTCTAATTGTTAGGACATTTTTTCTTTATGTTGTTGTTCAGTTGTATCTGACTCTCCAAAACCCCATTTGGAATTTTCTTGACAAAAATACTGGAATGGTTGTCCATTTCCTTCCCCAAGACATTTTACAGATGAGGTAACTTAACTGAGGCAAACAGGATTAAGTGATTTGCCAAGGGTCATACTTAAGTAAGTGTCTGAAGCCAGATTTGAACTCAGGAAAATGAGACTTTTGACTCTAAGCTTAAATCAAGTCTAAATTTGACTCTACAATCTCTACTACTTTCCCGTAGTTCTAACCTCTGAAAGTTAAACATTACAAGTGTAATCCCTAGATTATAAACTAGATTATAAACTCCTGGAGGACAAGGAATGTGTCTGAGTCAAATTTAGTATCTTTTTCCAGCCCCTGTCATAGAGTTATGCATACCATAGATCAGTAATAAATATTTCCTGAATTTGCGGTATCTGTGGGAAGTCTGAACATGGCAACAAAGGGTGGACCATTATTTCAATATCATTATACATCCCCTTTAGCTATAGGGATATCCCATAACATGAATACACCACACAGTCCTACTATCATTCCCAAATGATTTAAGGATGCTCTCTTTATTTTAACATTTTTTAATTTTAATAACAAATTTTCACATAAGTTTTACAAAGTCATATGATCTACATTATCTCCCTTCCTTCTTCCCTTGCCCCTTCCAGAGCTGACAAGCAATTCAATCTGGGTTATACATGTATTTTCATGCAAAATATATTTCCAGATAATTTATTTTTGTAAACAAATAATCTTATAAAACCAAAACTTTCAAAACATGTAACCAAATAAACAAGTGATAAATCATGTGTTTTAATTCATATTTCTATTCCAACAATTCTTTCTCTGGAGGTGGATAGTATTCTTTTTCATAACTCCTCCAAATTATCTTGGATCATTGTATTGCTGTTAGTAGCAAAGTTTATTCCATTTGATCATTCTACAATATTTCAGTTACTGTGTGTAATGTTCTCCTGGTTCTACTTGTTTCTCTCTGCATCAGTTCACAAAGGTCCTTCTACTTCCTTCTGAAATAATCCTCTTCAACAATCCTCATAGCACAATAGTATTCCAATACCATCATATATCACAATTTTGTTCAGTCCCAGTTGAGGGACATCCCTTAAGGATTCTCTCTTTAGCTGCCAGGTTAGCCATCATTTCTGTTTCAGAACTACATGCAAACATACTTCTAGGTATTCAAAAGTCCATGATAATCTGACTTTCTCTGACCTTTTCAAATCTTTCTGTAATTTTTTTCTTCTAATGTCACTGTTTACATCAGAATATCTATTTCTATCTATGTTTGGATAAGAACGTGAGAAATGTTTTAGAATTAAAGAAGGAAGAAAATAGTGTACATTTGTGTTAAATGTTAAAATGTGCAGAACATTTTCTTCATAAATGGCCGAAATGAGAAGTGATACAAACATTATTTTTTCTACTTTACAAATGAGGAAACTGATGCCTAAAAAGAGGATGATTTCATGTAGTATATTGGGCACTAGATTTAGTGTTGAGAGGTATAAATTCAAATCCTAGCTTTATAATTTTCTATCTATGGGATCTTCAGCGAGTAATTTCACTTCTCATATCGTCTGTGTCTTAAAAGCTAGGAATTAATGTGGGAACATCTGACAAATGGCAAGTCAGGAGAAGGAAGTCATTTGAAAAGTGGAATTATGCCTGGCTTTCCAATAAAATCCCTGAAGTGGAAACAGTACAGAAGAAGAAGCCTGGTTTTCAACCTATCCAGGTCTCCTTCAACCACCACTTAGGCTAGAAGATCGTGCAAGATTTCTAAGGGGTCTGGAAGACTTTGAACTTCCCATTTGCCCATTGGTGTTCCAGTAACATATTCAGATCAACTAATGGCAGTGGAAGCTAAGGACAAAATAGATGCAATGTAATGGGTCTACAAGAAACTCAGCAGAGAAACTAGCCCAGGCTGAAAGGAAACTTCCTGAACATCCCACAAATAGGAGAAAGGCACTTTCAACAACTGAAAATTGTGAATTACCCCCCTTGCCACACGTGGTCTCCAAGCTTTAGTCCATTTTTCCCTGTATTCTGGATATACTTGTCAGAGGTGATGTCTCACAGAGTTTTGGAGGGCTCTTTTGCCACAAATATTTTGCCACAAATATTTTGCCTGAGTCACCTTAGTAAATACCTTAGAAAAAAAGACTTTTAAAATGTAAACTTGTTTTACTTAAACTTATTTTAAAACTTATTTTATTTAAACTTTTCAAAATTTTGTTTATTAAAAACTTTTTTAAGGACTTGTTTTTTTTTAAAGGACTTTTTAAAGGACTGTTGAATAGAAGGATTTTCAATTTATAATCTTGAAAGGGAGAAATGCAGCAGTGTGGACTCAAAAATTGGTATTAGAGAATCATTACTGAGTCTGCAAGGTACCCCTGAAACCTTGATGAGGAAATTAGATTTACTTTGGGACTCACGACTCATTTGTGAGAGTGGGAGTTAGACTAAGGATCCTCAGAACTTACATGGGCTACCTTGGGAAGTCCTAAATTAACTTATGCAGATAGAAGGAAAAATAATTATTGAATCATCTACCATTCATTAAGTGCCTCCTGAGTGCCATTCATCATTGTAGATGCTAGGAATATAAACATAAAAATGAAAAAGCCCTGCCCTCAAGGGTCTTATATTCTAATGGAAGAGACAAGATACACATAAATATAAGGTTAAATTTTGGGGGAAAATACTTTTAGTTGAGATCAGAAAGACTTAATGTAGAAGGTGGTTCCTGAGCAATGCTGTGAATTAAACAAGGGCTTTAAGAGGCAAGATCAAGGCAAGAATGCATACTATGAATGGGACACACAGCCAATCAGTAGAAAGGCGTGGAGACAGGGCATGACCAAATACAACAATGGAAATGGAAGAAATAACCAAAAGTGAAACAGTGCTCTGTCATAATATTAATTGAGCTTGTCCTCAAAGAGATGAGAAAATGCACCATCTTCCTTTCTCTGTAGAAGTAGGACATCATAGATATGGAGCCTTACACTTACTGTGAGATGCAGGACCTAGGTCTGGAGTTAGAAGGTACCTCAAAGTCCATTTTACAGATGAGGGAACAGAGGCTAAGGGAAGTTAAGTACAAGATCAGTAAGGTCATAAGCATCTGAAGCTGATGCTCTGGCTTCACTGCTGCCGCTTCTTCCTTGGCTTTGTTTGCATTGCTTCCTCTGCCCCATTTCTTTTTTTATTCTTTGCTCTAAGTGATAACTATCTGGGTAGGAGAGGTGAGAGAGATATACTTGGAAAGGAAAGCAATTGTAAAAAAAAAAGATATAAATCTTTTACATTTTTTAAATTATTTACCTGCTCAGAGAATGAAGGAAAAAGAGAGGGGGGAGGAGGCACATGAAAAAATGGCCCAATGCTATGGATAACTGGGTAGAGTGACTCACAGCCAAGTGGAAAGGGAAAACTGACATGTCAAGGTGTTGCAAAGGAACAGGAAAAAAAACTGAAAAATGAAGGGCAGTAAAGAGTCAGTCTAGTGTTCTCACACAGTCTATGGTGAGGGGAGAATGGAAGGATGTGGTCATGGGGAGAGGGAAAAGAAAGATGAATGGGGTCTGAGTCAGTCATAGGCTAAAGCAAACAGGAAGGTTTTAAAGTGAGATTTGAAGAGAGGAAGTGGTTCTGAGCAAAGGAGGGAGAGTGTTCCAGAGATCTGTCTTGGAAAAAAAAAAAAGCTACTCTTCATTTTTTTGGATGGTCCGACACATGCAAATGGTTTGGGGTGGTGGAGAAGGATGGGGGAGAATCAATTTCTTCCTTTCTTTTTCTTTTTATCAGCGCTGGCTCCAACCTTTACCCCAAACTTAAAGTGGAAACAATTCAGTCCTTCAGGTTTGAAAACATTCCCTGAGTTCATTTTAATTACCTATTTATTCGATTTTTCAAATTGCCCGTGCACACTACCCAGCTGATGGCTTCGACTTGTCGAATCCACCCAGGCCCACCCAGAATCAGAGCAGAGTGCCAGGGCCATCCCAGCTGCACTCTCCATCCTGGGATTCTGTGGCTATCTCCTTAATGCTGTGTGCACTGGGGCAGAGCAGGCTGGGGAATGGAATCCAGAGAGAAGGATTGTTACCTTTAAAAACTACCAGATGTGGGATTATGGTTGGGTAACTCCCCACTGAGGTGGGGAGACCCTCCTGGTGACGGTCTTAGCCAACTCTTGGCTGTGGACAGCCAGTCACTGCCTGTGGCCACTGGAAATATGAATGAGCATAGCCAGAAAATGGAGGGCGTTCTGCTTTCTGCTTTCTGCTTGGTCTGGCAGTCACATTGAAAAAAATGAGTCCATAGAACTGAAGAATGACGAAGAGGATGCCTGTCAGAGCAATAACGGGCTGTCTTCAGAGAAAGACATCTTAAGACCTTTCTGGAAGTCACTAGTCGTTATTAATGTAAAATAGTTTCATCTGAATGATTCCAAAATAGAATGGACAAGTCTTAAAAGCTCCTTGGGGAAATCTCTTTTCTGAAATCAGTTCCTCAGTTTCCCCCTCTCTCAAGTGTGCTGAATGCAATAAATATTTTGGGAACTGAGGAAACTGAGTTTTCACTTATTGCTACATGACTTTGGGAACTGAACCTCCCTGAGTCCCATTTTTTCTCATCTATAAAATGGAAATAATAAGCCCTGCTGTTTCTTCAAAGACTGTTAGTTGAGGAGTTTGAATTTCTTGTGTGAAAGTCAAGCCCTGCAGGCAAAGCAAATGTTATTCACAGCAATAATAACAATAGTTGTAGCAGGGTTAACTGCTGATAAAAGGATAATTAATTGAGGTGATTTTTTGTGTTTGTATCTAAGTCTATACAGGGATATGGGGGAGCTTTAATTTGTATTTTATTATTATTTCATTAATTATGTTTACTTTTTATTAATAATGTTATTAATAATTTATTTTTAATAAATCAAATAATTTAATAATTAAATTTTAATTTTTAGTTAATGATTTTTATTTTCATACTCGGAGGAAAATACGCATTTGACCATCTTCTATTGTACACATCTCCCATTATGGAGAAGCTACAGAGTCCAGAATACCAATTCTGTCTATTGCTAATACAACTTCAAAATCAACTACTTAAGATGAACAATTTTAAGAAAATCTTTAGTGGAATTCAAGATTTGGAAGCATTTGACAGTTCGTGATGTCAGAGAAATTATTTTCAAATTAAATAGCTTCATTAAGCCAGTTTTTATTAGGCACTTATAGCACTGTGAGAGAATATGTGGAATTCTGTAGAAGATGAAAGAATTAATAACTCTCTCCCTGTATAGGAGATAAGACACAGTGGAGAGGCTGGTCTAGGTGTCCACCTGGGATATTTTCAACCCTATATCTATGATCCCACCTATGCAAATAACTAAAACAGAACATACATAGAGAGGCGTACACACAAAGAGACCACTGGAGGAAGAAATTATAATTCGTCTGTCAATGAGGGACAAGCTTAAAATATAGTCTCATTCACCTCAAAAAAAAATTCACCCCTACTCTACTATTTCCTAAGAACTATTGCCATACATTAGTGAAAGTTGCATTTTTAATAAGAATCTGCAAATACTAGTACTATGGGGGCTTGGTGGGTAGTAGCTTCACTTCCAGTACCAGCCCATCACAATGATCCAAATAAAAGTGGAAGTGGAAGCAGAAGCAGAAGAGATCTTCACCAGGAACAGACTACTCCTATAGGCAGACTTCCAGGGCTCTATGGGTGGATTTCCAAAGCCTAGAGTTGACTGCAGATAACCAAAACCACAGAAAGCAAAACTGCAGATAAGGTGGCCCTATTGTATACAGAATAATATAGTTTCTATTTAATTTAATTTGAGGATTACTCAAAGAGCGATAGAGAGGCTCATGGTGAGTTTGGATAGGGTACAACACATTACAAAGAATTATAAAGGAGAAATGGTGTAAAGGATGTAAAATAACATTTCATAGGGCATTCAGAAAAGGTGAAGAGTCCATTGGTGCCTTGAGAGAAAGAAAGGTGCATTGAGAGAAAGAAAGGAAAGGTCTCATTGTGATGGGTAGATCTCCATAGCAAACTTATGGGAGGACAGGGATAAGAATTACTCAGAATGGATGTGGATAAGCCTTACTCTCTATTGCTGAAGAGAATATACCTATCAATGAGATCACAGATCCATTAGAATATTGGAGGGTTTGGTATAAGGCAGGTGGTATAAAAGACACTATCAAAGTTATATATGTATATCCAGAAAAGGAGACTGATTACGCTGGTAGACTGAGGTGTAACAGATTGCCTCAGTGCTACATTGGTATCCCTGACATGTTAGTAGTCCTAGAGGAAGACCTCCATACTGCTGTGTATGTGGAATTTATGGATGATGGACAAGATGCATAAGAAGTGATCTAGATGAATTGTTATCTGCACCAGTAGGAATGTCCATACTGAGAAGATCATGGCTTCACAGAAATATAAAAATACATGCCATTATAAAATAAGAAGCCGTGCTAAACCAGAGACAACATTGGGCAGTTCCTCTGGAGTGTCACGGAATATGGAGTAAAGTGATTTGTAGATATGTTCAACTAGAAGAGGGGAAAGGCAGAGCCAAAACAGTAGAGTAGCAGGAAAATATGCAACCAAATTTCCCCTCATAAAAATCCTCCACAGAGATCTAGAAAACATACTAGATCAAATCTTTTTCTTTTAAACCCTTACCTTCCATCTTGGAATCAATACTATGTATTGGTTCCAAGGCAGAAGAGTGGTAAAGGGCTAGGCAATGGGGGTTAAGTGACTTGACCAGGGTCACACAGCTGGGAAGTGTCTGAAGCCAGATTTGAACCCAGGACCTCCCATCTCTATGCCTGATTCTCATTCCACTGAGCTACCCAGCTGCCCCCTAGATCAAATCGTAATCAGGAGATCCACAAAAATGTATGAGTCATTTTTCTGGCCCCAGTTGGCATAGGCAGCAACTGGAAATAAAAGAGTCACCGGCATTCGAGATAAACTCTAGGCGAGACTGTGCTACATGGAACATTCTAAAACAGGCATTAAAAGAAGTTTGAGTCTATATACCTGGGGAAAAAGAAATCCCACAAAGAGGGGCCCAACCTTGTGTGGACTCTAGGAATAGGTACCACTTGTTCTATCACTCACTGCCTAGTTTCAGGTCAATGCACCAGGGAGGACTGAGCAGGGAACTCGTACCTCTAGGATGAAGAAACAGTCATGAGACCTAGACTGAATTCAGCAAGGAGCAAAATCAGAAGCAAACAGTTGCTGTGTAGTTCTGTCCCCAGGAGTAGAGTGTCTTAGTTTCCAGTCTCTAGTCCAAACTGAAGCCTACAAGAGAATTATCAGGGCAGGAATCTCAGACTAAGGAGGAGGCAGTAATTCTGTCACTGAACCTGCAGTGCTTCCCAGTTGCCTGATAATGGCTGATCTCAATAGCAATCTACTGTAACTCCAACTAGGGGCAAGCCCACAGGTATATTGCTCAGTTACAGATCC
This sequence comes from Monodelphis domestica, assembly GCF_027887165.1. Classification (NCBI taxonomy): domain Eukaryota; kingdom Metazoa; phylum Chordata; class Mammalia; order Didelphimorphia; family Didelphidae; genus Monodelphis; species Monodelphis domestica. The sequence continues at coordinate 114,616,073 of NC_077233.1, forward strand.
AAGCCAGGATTTTACAGAGCTCAGAGTAGGAGGAGAATGATCAGACCTTACCTTGGATTGGACCACTTTGAGACCAAAACTTGCAGGTCCCCTGCATGAGCTATCTGAAATACACAACACTCAATCCCTCAAGAAGTAGTGGAAGGATTGAAAAGGATGAAAGCTTAGCCCAGACATTTCCTTAAGAAGTTCACAGATTCTAGCCCTAATGTAAAGGTTGAATTCAGGAAGTAGGCTTGAGGAATAATAAAAAAAAAGAAAAAAAAGAACCCCACTATAAAGATCTTGACAGGTACTAGAGTTAATCCAGGAATGTGCTAGACCCAGCTCAAAATGGCTTGAGAGAGCTAATAATTATATTTTCATTGTGGATATTGACACCTAAGCAATCAACAATCCTGACAAAATAGATCTTGATTTGTTTTCTTATTGAGACTTAAGAAAGTATAATAATACAGATTAAACTTGAAAGTGTATTGCCAATATTTTTTTTTCCTTCAGGAGAGCTTGGTTGTGAATCATTTACCAGAACACCCATGAATTGTTCTATACTCCTTACTTGAGTTTAGCAGAAATCGAATAAAAAGATCAAGGAATGAAGTCATCACCAGACTAAGGAGCTGGTGAATGTAGACTAATAGTAACAATTATAACAATAATAACTGGAACTTATAGATAGCTTTACGTTTTGGAAAGTGCTTTTTATTCATTATTACATTTTAGCCTCGTGTAATTCCCCTGAAATAACCCTAGAAGAAAAGAATGATTTTAAAATGCCTAGAAGCAAGGCTTCAAAAAACCAAAGTGTAACTTGGGCACAAGTTCATCTAGAATTCCTGGAAGAAATAAAATAAAAAGGTTTAAAAGATGATTTTAATAGAATTAGTGGAAAAATGGTAAAAAAAAAAAGCTAGGGAAGAAAGAATTGGAAACAGAGTTAACAGCTTGGAACAGGAGGTAGAAAATTTTACCCCAAGAAAAAAAAATCCCTCAAGATCCAAAAAGAAGCTAATAACTTCATGAGGCAACAAGCTTTTAAAGTAATGCCAAGCAACAGAAAAATAATGGAATATATCAGATTGGACTACATGTAAACCATGGCTAAAAAGGGCTTAGACATCATATTTCAAGAAATAATAAAACTGGCCAGATCTCTTAGAAACCGAAAGCAAGGTGGAAATAGAAAAAAATCCACTAGTCACCTCTTGAAAAAAAAAAACTCCAAAATTAAAACTCCCAAGAACATTATAACCTAAACCCAGAGTTTTTAAGTCAAAGAAAAAAAATCACTGTAAGAAATCTTAAAGAACTCAAATACCAAAGAGCCATCATTGGAATCACACAGAGTTTAGCATCCACAACTCTAAAGAAGAAAAGATCTTGGAATGTATTTCAGAAGGCAAAAGATATAGGCTAATAGCCAAGATAAGACGTCCAACAAAACTCTCTGTAATAAGTCCAGAGGGAGAAGAATAGACCTTTAAAAGAACTTCCAAACATTCTTCATAAAAAACAAAGCTATATAAAACTTTGAAATAAAAAACAAAGGAGTCAAGAGAAAGCATGGAAACATAAAAAAGTAAAGACAAGCAAAAGTTTGAGCAACAAAAATTGCTTCCATTCTGATACAGGGAGATGATACATATGTTTGGTTTTTTTTCAGAACCCTTGTTATCATCAAGGGTCATAAAGGATGTTTAATATGACACAGAGATTGGAGATATTTTTACATTTTGATGATTTTATAGGAAGAATGTAAAGGAATATACCAAGAAGGAAGAGGGTAAAGGATGGATGGAAAAAATTAGCTAGAAATGGGAAATCCATTGAGAAGGCTGTATGTCAGCACTTCAAATAAATTAAATCACTTTTTTAAAAGTCACTATATATAATGGAAGAGGAGATGATGACCATGCCTTGATTTCTTGCTATATTTCACTTCAATATGCCAAGAATACTTATTTTGTCAATTTGGGCATTCCTATCTAATAATAAAAATTATAAAATTATAAATTTGTAAATGCTCTTTGAGAGCATGTGAATGAACAGAAAGAGTCAAAAGGCACTATTGTACAAGATCAAGGTCCAGTTGTGGGTGGAGGTAGTCATTGTGACACAAAGTTGGAAAGATAGATTGGAACCAGACTGAAAAGGCCCTTACATGACTGCCTAAGGAATGTATATTTTATTTTCTCCACAATGGGAAGCCATTGAAGATTTTTGTATGGAAGAGTGATAACGTCTGATTAATGCATTAAAATGATAATTTTGACAGCTGTGTGTAAGACTGACTAGGAGAGGGAAGGAAAGAAGGAAAATCAGTTAGAATATTATTATATTAGGTCTATATTAGAGGTGTTGAAGACCTGAACTATTAAGGCTGACTCTGGGAATGGAGAGGAAGGGCCATACATGAGAGATGATGTGGAGATTGAACCAACAGGATTTGGTGACTGGTTGGATATGAACAGGTAAGGAAAAGGGAAGAGTCCAAAATAACCTCAAAATTTTGATTAAGGAAGGCTGAGTGAATGATGACGGCACTAAGAGAAATAATGAAGAAATAATGAAGTCAGAAGAAGGATCAGACTTAGAGGGAAAGATAATAAGTGAGAGACAGGAAGGATTTCTGGGGAAAGTATAGAATCCAGAAGGCTAGCTGGGAAACTTATAAGGGAAACTGTAATAAGCTTGTTCATAAATAGAAAGTTCTTACTTAACATAGTATAACCTAACTACAGTTTTGCTGTATCCAGCAAAGAAATGCAGCAAAGGGAAATCCATAACCCTTCAGCTTTCCGGGATCAAGACTGACCTTGCACATAGGTGAAGGTCATTTATTTTATAGTTTGACATCTGCACTTCCCAGAAGACATCTCCAGCTTCCAAACATTTTTCCAATTTACTTCCATGAAATAAACAAGATGAAAAAATAGGGAAATAAGTTGTAGTCTTTTCAGCCTCAATTAGAAAACAGGATGAAAACACTAACATTCCAGGAAGAATAAGAAAGCATTTATTAAGCACTTGTAGGTTATGTTCTAGGCACCTGAATGAAGAGCTGGAGGTACAAAGAAGAGATAAAAGCAGTCCTTCCCTTTATGATGATTTTATCCTAAAGAGGAAGAAAACATATAAATGTCTAAGGATATAAAAGGTATATTACAGGATAGATGAAAGGTAGTCTTAGAGGAGACAGGCATTAGCAGCTGGAGGGATCAGGAAAAGTCTTCTATAGGAAAAGATACTTTAATTGAGTCTTAAAGGAAGTTAGGAATCTAAAAGGTAGATAGATGTAGATAGAGAGAGGAATATTCCAGGCATGAGGGAAAGGCATGGTGATGGGAAGTGGACAATCATGTATTAGGAACAGTATGGCTAAACTGTGTGTGGAAGGGAATGATGAATAAGAAAGATAGGGAAATACCAGATTGGGAAGAACTTTAAATGCCATATAAAGGAGGTTATATTTGATTCTAAAAAGAACTTAGAGAGGGATTAATGAATTGAGAGCCATTACAATTTATGGAGGGAGGGTGATACAGTATAGCTTAAGCTTTGGGGGAAATCACTTCAGTAGTTGAGTGGAGGATGGATTGTAAAGGAAAGAGACTTAAGGCAGAGAGTACAAGTAGAAGGCTATAACAACAGAAGATGCAAGAAATTTTGAGGACCCAAAAGGAGAGAGAAAGTTTTGATGGGAAAGAAGATGAAGGGGAAAGTGTAAAGAGGATATGCAATACAACATTTATGGAGTCAAAACTGAGCAGAGCAGATGATGGGAAATAAGGAGTTGGCTAGAAATTCTGAACTCCATCTAAAGGGAGGTTTTAGGAAGGGTTTATTGCTTCATCTTCCGACCCTCCTCTCAAAGAGGAGAGGCAACCAAGGGGGCTGAGTATCAAAGCTGAATCAGTCACCATGGTGATGAGATTTCAAGTGATGGGTGGGCTTATCCTGAAAAATGCATGATGCTTGAATGCAGGCAGAACAGGTGATGAAAAATGGAGGAGGTTAGAACATTAAGACAAGTCTTGTTGAGCTCTCTCCATGACTTGAGGCAACTTAGGCAGTTGCCTAAATAAATGAGCAGCTGGAAATTTAAAAGTTCTACTATTCTAGAAGGTGGAGTCACCTAAGAAACTAACTCTAGGTTCACTACTCTGGGACCCAGAGATATGTCTGGAACTAGGGAGAAATGCTGTAATTTCATTATATCAAGGAAAGTTATGCCTTCCTGGTGATAGCAAGGCACAAGCCAACCAACTGAGAGATCATTTGGGGAGAGAAGGAGGATGATGGTGGAAAGTAATCATACAATGATAACAGAAATAAGAAATTGTGGAGAATTGAGGCAAGATAGTATTATAGCAATCTGATGTGGAAAGAACCCTGGAGTTAGAGACAAGAAACTGGTGCTAGCAAAGAGTGTATGTGATAAAGAATGTGGAGGAAAATAGCCATGGCCATCCACAAGAGATGAAGTTTAGAAGCACTGATCACTTCTAGGTTAGAAAAAAAAAAACTACTAAATAAGGTCTTCTCTATAATCACCACAGGTATATATCATTGTCAAGCCAGCCCATCTTCTCTGAGGTTCTTGAAGCACCATGTGGAAGACAAGAATGAACAGTCAGAAACCCTGTTGAATCTAGCATATAATGGTTAACAGTTCCTTCTTGCTTTCTTTAGTCTCATGAGGATACTAGGGCTAAGCCTCTCTGGGGAAGATTATCAAGGAAGGTAAGACAGCATAGAAGAAAGAACATGAGATTCGGGAGTCAAAAGACCTGGCTTTGAATCTCATCTCTACTTCCTTTGTGACCATGGATAAGTTATTTCCCCTCTCTTGGACTCAGTTTCCTCATTTTTCATGAAGGAGTTGGATTAGATGACCTCTAACATCCCTTCTGGTTTTAAATCTGGATTTCCTGTGGCTTGTTTGTGTTTCCCTTTGTTGGATGTTAAGCTATCATCAGACTCTTAGCTAATCTAGGACAAGAAGTGGGAATCTGAGCAGTGATGACATGTCCTGAAGAGTGGGACCAGAGCCACGGATCTGATTCTCTATACTCAGTTCACTTCCTATCCCTTAGAAGGAATGCCTGGCAATGGGTATCATCAATGACGTTTGGCTCTATTCCTGGCTCTGTCCTAAACTAGCTAGTTGTGTGACTTTGAGCAAGTCTGATAACTTCTCTCACCCTCATTTTACTCTTCTGACAAATTCTGTGTTTGAACTAGAGGGTCTCTAAAAAAATCTTCAAGCTCCCTTTCCCAAATCTATGTTCTTTTGAACTTAATCCCCTTGAGTTTCAAATAGTTCAGTTTTTACTCTAGATAGAACTCTTCCCGACAGACATGAGAGTTTGTGAAAATAAAATTTTGTAATGGTTACTCCAAGCAACAAGATACGCCTTTAATATTCTTGGCCAGCAAGAGAATTATTTGGGGAAAAGCGGAAGTCTGTCTGTCAGCAGAAGGCTTAAACTTAACTGAATGGTGTGCTAGGGTGATTGGAGGAATGATTCTGGAAAGGATCACAGACTGTTTGAAAAGGAGAAGGAATTTAATGGGATATAATCACTCACTGAGGATTTTTAACCCTTAGGCACAAGCCAATGAATGGGGTTATGAGAGGAGAGTTTGCAAGAGGAAAAGACCCAGTAGGGTCAGTGCTTGGTGAATAAAATGGAATATAGGGAGAAAAGAAAACTAGAAAAATGAAGATAAAGCTGAGAAGGGGAGAGAATGAGCTAAGAGAGCAGAAGGGCAGACAATGGACATGTAGAGTCAAAGTGGGGAAGAGGAAACATGGAGAAGTGAAGGTCTACCACATATATGGTAGGTTTGTGACCTCTGACATCCCTTCCAGCTTTAAAGCTGTGTCTCTATGATAGACATGGCAGAAAGAGAAGCTGAATGAAATTAGTCATTAGAAGCTGGCATTATCTTCAGGCAATTTGCCACAGTATAATTTGCCCATCCTCTATGGAGCTGGGCATTTAGTCGTGTTACTCCCCAGCTCAAGAATCCCTATTGCCTTCAGGATAAAATATGAATTCCTCATCTTTTGCGTTCTACATTGTATTGTCACTAACGCATACATCTTCAGGCTTGTTTGACTTTTTTTTCTTTACATTGCTCAGTTGCTTCAGTCACATCTGACTCTTTGTGACTTCATTTGGGGTTTTCCTGGCAAATATAAAAGTGCAGTTGGCATTTCCTTCTCCAGTTCATTTGACAGATGAGGAAACTGAAGCCCTTGTGCCTCAGTTCTCTGCCTCAGGCATTTCTTAGCTGAGTGGTCCAGAATAAATAAATAAATAAATAAATATATATATATATATATATATATATATATATATATTTGCTTTCCCCCAATAAGTTCCTTGAAGACAGTGACTATTTTTTGCTTGGTCTGTGCATCCCTAGCACTTAATATAAAACATGTGCACCTAGATAGCACTACATTAATGTTATTTGAACTGGAATGGGTTTTCTTCAGTCCTCCATACCCTCCATTGGATCAGTCACCATTCTGCACTGGCATGTCATTTGCAAGCTTGCTTTGTCCTCAGGACCGAGGAGCCAAGATCAGAATGTTTAGCACATTCCTGAAAATGACTGAGAAGCTAACCTATGGTCTGATCACAATAATTCCCACTTCTTTGGCTGAGTTTTCAGCTCACTTCTCAACCATTTGCAGCACCATCTGTATACAATCAGGTCCTCACATGCTTGTTTTTCCCTCAGGGTCAATTAATCAAACTAAGAATCCCTTCATTGTCCTCTAAAGGATGCTACAGGACAATGCAAGATGTTTTGGGGCAGGAGGCAGTGGTAGCTGAGGAGCCAAATGTCAAAACTTGATAAGTCAATTGGTGAACCTGTTTTCCTAATAGCTTACCACTGGGGGGGAAATAGTCCAACACAAACTCAGATGGAATTATTCTCTATAAGATCTGCTTGGCCTTTTCCATGGCATAGTAGAGAGAATGCTAAATTTTGAATCAGGAAGACCTGGGTTCAAGTTAGGTCTCAGGAACTTATTGTGTGACCTTGGGCAAGTGACTTAACCTTTGTTTGACTCAGGTTCCTTACCTATAAAATGGAAATAATAATAGCACCTATATCCCAGGGTTGTTGTGAGGATCTCATGAAATAACATTTGGAAAGCATTGTATATGCTATATAATTATTATTATTATAGTTGTTATCATTTATTGCCTGGGTTCCAAGCCTACTTTAGATGCTCACTTACTGCATGACTCTGATGGGTCACTTACTCTTTCCAGATCTCAGTTTCCTTATCTGTAAAGTAAGGATACCAATACTTACAATAATACCTTGGATGGTACACTCCTATAAGGCAAAGACTCTCTTTTGCCTTTTTTTGTATCCCCAAGTTTATGACAGTACCTGGAATATAGTAAGAGTATTAAATGTTTAATTATTGATTGACTGTAATACCTATCTCATAAGGCAGTTGTGAAGTGTGAGCCACCTTGTAAAGTTTCAACATTTATGTGTAAATGTCAGTCCAGGTTCAATTCACTTCCTCCAGTGGTATGTCTACTTGTTGGACAAGGAGCTGACAGACTACCAAGAGTTAAGTTAAAATTGAGAGGCGGTCTGAAATTCTTCACCTGAACACACATTCCCTCTGCATCCTTCCACCTTTCCCACCATTCTGTCATCATTCCTGCAAACATTCACTGGCATTACAGACGACTACGCACTCCATAAAGGTGTCTCAGATTCTTGGTGGTGGGAGAATGTTCAAAGATTCATGAGTCCTTCCTTTTCCTTCCTTCCTAAAAACAGACCCTTCCTCCTTTTCTTTAAGGAATTATGATTCCATGTTTCTATAAAACATTGTAACTCTTAAATCTTTTGAAACTCTTTTTAACTATTTGAAATCAATGATCTAGAACTGGAAAGCATCTCAGAGGTCATCTAGTCCAACTTGTTCATTTTACACATGAGGAAACAGAGTACCAAAGAGGTTAAGTGGCATGCCCATCATGGTCAGAGAGGCATTACATAGTAGAACCAGAGATTGAACTCAGGTCCTGTGCATGATTCCAAGTTCATCATTCCCAGTTCAAGGACTTTTCTTCTATTCCACCTTCCCAGGTCCATTTGGCCAAGGGTTTTTGTACCTACTGGCTGCCCTTATCTTCCAGTGTGCAAAGGCTTACCATTTCTTTATGTTTACGTCATTCATCTTTTGTTAACTTCTTTATATCATTCCCAGCTACTAATTCCAATTTAAAGGAAAAAAGAAGCCTCAAAGACTGATGAGTCTGGATAGAGGCATTCAAACAAGTCAGGAGCTGAATAGAGAGTGAAGGATGAGGTTGGTTCTCCAAGGAGACTCTATGTCTGTGCCTACCACAGTGCTCTGTACACAGCAGAAACTTAAGGAATGTTTGTTGAATGAAGGAATGGCCAGTTTTCTCTGGGATCTGAGTAATTTGTGCATTCTTCACTCTAAATATCCCAAAGTGGGTGATAGAAGAAGACCTTCGAAACTCTTATGATGAAGAGGGATGGAGTGGGGAGGGAAACAGCATCACCAAGTAGGCAAAAGGGGCTGCGAGGGGCATCAGAAGACAAGCTTCACTAATTTCAGGTTGGTCCTATTCATGCCACTCACCATCAGTCTCTCACGTTGTCTGCTTAATAGAAGAGCTCTATACCAGAATCTGTGGGAAAATATAACAGAATTCTTGATTAATGCTTCAAGCAGCTCGCAGCCCTTCTCTGCAGTTAACAGACACACAGGGAATGACTGAGGATACATTCAAGAGAAACATAAAGTCAATGATCTGCCTAGAGAACACCCAGACAAGAAGATCATGGAATCAGGATCAATCGTGGGAGGTTTCCAGGAGCAGTAACTTCTGAAGTCATGTTCTGAAGGCTCTGAAAGATGTGAATATTTTCTGTTGGGAACATCTCAGAGGTCTGTCATCTTCTATAGAGGTTTATGAATGAAGTAGTGTTAGGGGGACATTTTTGGGAAATGTGCCACTTTGCCCCAGTGAAGGTTCCCTTCCTTGCCTGCCTAGGTCAGAGAGATAGGTACTGAAGTAAGAGTATCAATGAAGCTGGCAGAGGTTTAATCATCCCTGCAGATGCCTGGCTTAGGACTCAGTGACTTCCAGTCCTGGGAGATTGCATCTGTGATAGCACCAATGTTTTCCTCCCAATGATGGCTTTGGTGTCCCTGGTATGGTTTCCTGATCTGGAGCCAATAAAAAGGTCACATTGAGGCAGAGTTCAAAACTCTTAGACCTGATAGGTGTCTACAAGCATGTAATTCATTATTCTGTTGACTGTTTAGTATATTTTAAAATAAAATTAATGTTATTTTATTTCTGTGAGAATTAATAAGGGAGGTCCTGTCTACCACAGCCAAAGATACAAGCTGCCCTTTTCTTGATGGGTTTGGACAAAGTAAACCTCCTTCATTAAATGTTCAGAGACTTGCACGACTGTCATCCTGTCCTCAAATGAAGCCTTAACTAAGAGTGTGGTAGCATCAGTCATGTACACAATAGCACCCATCCACATGGGTGCTCACACCATTGTGAGGACAATTAGTGATGGTGACAGAATCAGCAGGACAGAACCTTTTATTTGTTTGTTTTAAATGATTTAAAATGAGTCATAACAGTAGCTAACAGTTATATAGTGCTTTGACCATTGCAAGGAAATTTGCAAATATCTCTCTTGGTTCTCACAGCAGTCCCTTGGGATAGATGCCATTATTTTCATCCCCATTTCATACATGAGGAAACTGAGGCACAGAAAGTTATGTGACTCATGCAGGGAAGTGGCTAAGGCAGGCTTTGAACTCACATCTTCCAAACTTTAAGACCCAGGCATTATCTAGTGCACCACTTAGCTGCCTTGGAGCCACAGGATTGCCTAGTTGTACAATAAACTTATGAGATATAATTAACCACGTTATATCCAAACTAAGACGACTTTGGTCCAGAGATGTCAGAGGGGTGATCCAAACTTAGTTATTTCTGACTCTAGCCATTATGCATAGTGGTTCTCAACGTACTTGAGGGAGCTACTTGATGCTATAGTAGTTAAACACCTCCCAGGCAGTAGGTGTGCAGCTAGGCAAGGGTAATTCAGCCCCTGGTTTTCCAGTGGTTTACGTTTCTTTTCAACATAGGGTGGATCCTGCCAAGCAAGGCTTCGACTGTTTCAATCTGAGCTGGAAAAATAATGAATGTAATTAGTCATGTACACACTTCCAGATGCTTCTCCAACACATAAGCTTTCAGTATGTGGCAAGAAACAAAATGGCAGTCAATTTCTTCAATGTGAATAGTACTAAAAGGAAAACCTTTTTTTTTTAATGTCATAGCCAGAGGATTAGATCTGCTTACAGTCACAGGATGTATCACTTATAGAAAGTTTCTTCTACAGCAACGAAAAAAAGAAAAACACATGCAAAAAAGTATTAAATATCTGGACATATTTGATCTACATTTTTCATTCTGATTTTATTCTCTTGTGGTTTTTTACCATAGCCACTTTGTCATGCCATTAAAAGAAAAACCTTCATATATGAGCAATAGATTTTTTTTAATCCAAAATATTGAACAACCCAACACAAACGATTTGGAAGAAGTAACTGGATCTGTTGCTCTGGCAGGCTGTAAACTGGGAAATGGAGGATGGGGGGGATGTTTTTCTTTTGGTCATTCTGCCAAGTTAAAAAGGAAGTTGGAGATTAGAACAAAATATTTAAATCAAAAATGAATCCTTCAATGAAAGTTGCTTGATCCCCTACCATCTCCTTTCCCCTCCTCCTTTATTGGAAGCATATTTCTTTTTGAGAAGAAGAAAAGCATTATTGCTGAATAGATGGGGGACAGTCCATTGGGGAAAATAGAGATTTCATAATTTTAATAGTTTATAGTAAGTGATTTAAGGCATTCCCAAATTCAAACTGTGTTTCTATATATTTCTGGGGTGTGGAGGAGGAGAAAAGAGAAAAATCCTAGATTCACACAGAATCTCAGAATTGAAAAGGATGTTAGCAGTCATCTAGTCTAACCTGTACCTGAACAAGAATCACTTCTATAATATCCTCTTTAAGTTATCGTAAAGCCTCTGCTTAAAGACTTCCAGACATGGGTAATTCATTCCTCACTAGAGTGATCCATTGGATCTAGATTTGATTAAAATCATTTCTTTAATTATTAAGACGTTTTATCTTGTATTAAGCCAAAATCTCTCCCTTACTTACAATCTATCCTTTACAACTAAGTAGAACATCGGTAACTCTTCTACAGGATCGTCTTTCGAATACTCAGAGAGCTGCCAAATCCCCCTCTCACCTCTAGGGTTTGCCTTCTCCTCAGTAAACATCTTCAGTTCCTTCCATCTACTCTTAAATGTCATGGTCTTCATTCTGGTCCTCCTCCTGTGGATACATCCCCGTTTGCCAGTGCTGACAGGAGAGCAGATGGCATGGATTCTTGGCTTAGCTTTCCTGCAAAGGCCAAGCATTCCATCTCTGGGACCAAGGTTTATCGTCTGACCAAAATGGGAAGCTGCATTCCAAATGCAAAGCATGACATTAATGCTTCAAAATGCAAATAATATTTCAACTTTTTCCTATAATAGCCCCTGAAGATGTCTGCCATGCTGTGGCAGAGTTTAGATTTTCATACACTTGTGCATTTGGTTTCTCCCACAAAAACACTGTCTAGAAAGCAATATATAACATTTTGTTCCACCTGCGCTATTACAGAAAAGTGCAAGGAAGCATTAAATGACGAATAGGACAGTGTCAGGGACCTCAGAGATCCCAAGAGGCTGAGATTCATCCTGCTGGCCTCTCCCAAGGATTGATTTTCATCTTGGATGTAAGAAGTGAGGTCTCCTTGGCGCTTTGCCTACTTAATAAATGCTCAACAACAATAATGAAAGGCAGATAATGCGGCAGAACAAGACAATACATTACCCATCGAAAGCACCACTTACTAGAAACGCCACACAAAATCTTTGTGGGAAAAAAACAAAAATCATGTGGTTCTGTCAGCGTAAGACTAAAAGTGGAGCCTGAGGAGCGTTAGACACACAGCTGGACAGCTCGCTGCACCAGGTACCTATCATTCTTTAATGCCAAAATGATAGAACTTTACAGCCGGGAGGGATCCTAGAGTTTATTTAGTACAAGATGCTCATTTTACAGATGAGGAAACTGAAACCCTGAGAGAGGAAGTATCTGGCCAAAGACCACCCCAGGAGTTCGTGATAGAGTGAGGAAGAAGCATGAAAAGAGGTCCAGATCTGGAAATAGCAGACATGGCTATGATCCTCTAGTCTGCTGCTTGCCCAAGTCATCCCTCACCTCTGAAGGTCTAAGAAGGGGAGAAACCAGCCCAGGTCAGAAACAGAGTAGACCAGCGCTCCCATAGTGGTTGGAAAGGCCCGTGAGGGGCCTCTGTACCCCTATTATGATAGGCAGTGAAGGGAGACTCAGCCTTTTAAAAAAAAAGAGCTCTAATTCCCATCTTTATATCTTTGAATTCCTTTATTGAATTCCTCAGCAATCTGAAGCTCTTGTTGTTATCAAAGTACTGCTCCATCTGGAGAATTCATCTCACTTTATTTTACTCCTTTAAAAATTTTATTTATGGGGGACAGCTGGGTGACTCAATGGATTGAGAGCCAGGCCTAGAGATGGGAGGTCCTGGGTTCAAATCTGGCCTCAGACACTTTCTAGCTGTGTGACCCTGGGCAAATCACTTAACCCCCATTGCCTAGCCCTTACCTCTCTTCTGCTTTAGAACCAATACATAGTATTGGGGTTTTTTTTGTTTTTTTTTTTTAACATTTCAAACATTCTGTTCATTATGTTCTAACTTACAAATGCACATTCCTTTTTCTTGAGATAAATCATAAATAAATATTCTTAATAACCATTTTCTTAGGTGGCTTTGGGGTCAGAATTCAGGTAAAGAATCTGGTTTAGGAGGCAGAGCTAGAAGTCAAACCCAAGAACCAGAAGCCCTGGTTTCCAGCGTCATTTCTGCTACCAACTCACTAATGTGACTTTGAGCAGGTTCCTTCCCCTTTCTGGACTGTGGTCTCCCTGTCTCCCCTTTGAGAGGTTTGAAGCAGAAGAAGCGTCTAAGGCTTTCCCAGTTATGACAATCTATGCCTGTATGCAGGGCAGGGCAATACATAGTATTGGTTCTAAAGCAGAAGATAAGGGTTGAAAAAAAATTTTAATAAAAAATTAAAAATATTTATGAATAATAATAATTTATAATTATAACATGTGAATAATGAGCTGTGTTATATCCATGTTGTTTATTTATTTCATAGTTTTCATTATTGGAACTTCTTTTTTTGCTTATTCATTTTATTCATCTTTATATTATTTTCTGCAAGGTATTCCTGGTGAGAAATACTTATCTTTCCTCTCTTTTTTCAATATTCTTTTTTTACTTTGTTTTTCCTTGTTGAATTTCTCAGAGAGCTTGCTAAGCTTACTCAGCTACTTAAAAACAATCATTCAATCTTTTTTTAATTAATTCACTTTTTACACCCTTTACACCCCTCCATTTTAGAATTAATACTAAATATCAGTTCCAAGGCAATAGAGAAGTAAGTGCTAAGCAATTGAGGTTAAAGTGACTTGCCCAGGGTCACATCTCTAGGAAGATCTGTCTAAGGCCAGATTTGAACCCCAAACCTCCCTTTTCTAGCCCTTGCTTTCAAACCACTGAGCCACCTAGTTGCCCCTCAGTCATTTATTAAGGACCAACTATGTAAGGGTATGCTTATATATATATAAATATATACATACATCTAACATACATTTAATTATATTGGTATATATTATATATAATATACATGCATATTGCATATATTATATTATTATATTATATATAGATACAAAATATATATTTGTACAATATACAATGGGTATACAAAGATAAACATTTCTAACTATCTGTTTCCAGGGAGCTCACATTTTTTAGTAGAAAATCCAACAATATATCATAAATGCACATACATGTATAGGCTATATACACATCCAAGTATATGTTGTGAGTATATTTGGGTAGAAACACAAAAGAGTAATACAAGAAAAAAAAAGAAAAAGTAATACAAAATAAATATAAGGTAGATGAAGGAGCTAGTTTGGGCAGTTAGGTGGCACATCAGATAGAATTCTGGGTCTGGAGTAAAAAAAACTCATCTTCCTGAGTTTAAATCCAGCCACAGACACTTACTAGCTGTGTGACCCTGAACAAGTCACTTAACCCCATTCATTGCCTCAGTTTCCTCATTTGCAAAATGAGCTGGAGAAGAAAATGGCAAACCACTCCAATATCTTTGCCGAGAAACCCCCAATGGGGTTACAAAAAATAAGCTACCACTGAAAAATGACTGAACAACAACAAAAATTTGAGAGAGAGAGAGAGAGAGAGAGAGAGAAAGAGAGATAGAAAGAGAGAGAGAGAGAGAAAGAGAGACAGAGAGAGAGAGAGATGAGAGAGAGAGAGAGAGAGAGAGAGAGAGAGAGAGAGAGAGAGAGAGAGAGAGAGAGAGAGAGAGAGAGAGAGCTAGCAATGAAGGAGATCAAGAAAAGAGTTCCAATGGAAAGTGCTACTTGAGTCACCATGATAATAGTCAACATTGCACCCTTTCGGGTTTGCAAAGTGCTTTGGATACATTATCTTATTTGATCCTTACAAAAGCTCTGAAGAAGATGCTATTGTGCTCATTTTGCAAATGAAGAAACTAAGGCTTAGAGTCCTACAAGGCTTGTGCACAGCCCCAGAGCTCATAAATATAAAGAGCTGGATTTTACTTCTCCTCTTTTGACTCCAAGACCTGCACTCTCTCCATGAGGCCACTCTCGCCTCCTCTAAGGGTGAATGTCTCCCAAGGATCCCACCTCACCCTCCCTTCTCTGCTCTCCTCATTTTATCCTTTGGTGATTTCCTCTGCTCCATGAATGCAATTAGGAAGCCTTCTCCTGGTGCTTCCCAGTGATCTCTGAGGTCTCTTCTGTTTCCACAGGCTATGATCTAACTCCCACTGGAGGCCTATTTCCACTACACCATGCTACCACTCAATTAAAAAGGAAATATTTCTAGATACTTTCCATATTACCAAAGAGATTTCTATTACACAGAGAAGTTATTATGTATTTGATCCATGATTCAATAAATCAATCAACAAGCATATATTAAGTACCTACTATATTCCAGGCACTGCGATAAGCCCTGGGGATAAAAAAATAAAAACCACACTCAAGGAGTTTATGTTTTAACCAGGAGGTAGTATATACATAAAGGAGTGTAATGGGGATAGATAAAAGCATAGAAGATCCCAGGGAGCCTGCTTTCAAGAGAGTCATGATGACAAGTAATGGAAGTACCTTGGAAAGATTTTGGAATATATATAAATATTCTGTAATTAAATTCTATCTGCTAACTGGGCAGTGGACAGGAGCATTTTTGAAAGGCTGTAGTTGAGGAGATGAAGCTGGGGCCATCTTCCAGAGGTCTTATTACACCTCAGTTGCCTCCTCCCTCTCTTAATGATTATCTGCCCTTGATAGAACTCCTTTGTTGTAGAAGCCACCGCAGCAGAGGGAACTGGGTGAAAGAGAAAAAGGGGTGCCCACTGGAAAGAAAATGCCCATTTTCTTTGAGTAGATTATACACAATAGAAGTGAAAAATAAAATGGCTAATTTGCAGCCATCACAAAAAGAAGTGTTTTGCAAATGAACCAATAAGATTTAAATATTAGCTTCTCAATTTATCATATTAGCAATATAAATAACTAGATGTGTAACCATCTTATAATTCTTTAACATTTTCTTTTTATATTGGAATAATAATTAGCTTTTATAAAGCACTTAACAAATATCTCATCTTATCCTCCCCAAAACCCCCCACCCCATTTCCCTCATTTTACAAATGAGGAAAATGAAGCCAAATCTGTGCTTTGCCCAGAGTCACATAGCTAGAAAGGTTCTGGGGCTAAATCTGAGCCCAGGTCTCACTGACTCTAGCTCCAGCACTTTATTCACTGAAATACCTAACTGCCTCTGCAGAAAACTTTCTGTTGTATTCCTGATTCATGCTTGTACTGCGAGTGTTTTTTTACTTTCCTTCTTTGGCTGGGAAAAACTCTATAACTATTTTATAATTAGAATCTTTAATAAATAACCATCTTCCTCAAGGGAATGAATGTGGGTTTGAAGAACCAGTAACTATGGGTATGGAGATCCTACTTTCCCTGTGGAGGGGTTAGGCTCCATGGCATAAATCTATACAAAATGCAAGGGGAATTAAAGAATGGGAATTTGTATTCATTATCAACATCTAGGTGCCTGGTAAAGCTCTGTGTCAGACCAACATGGAGGACTGATGAAAAAAGGAGAATTAGGAGCAGGAGTCCCATATACAGCAGACAAGACCAGTATGGTTGGGCCCTACAATATAGTGGAGAGGAATAATATGGAGAAAGATTGAGGTTGGATTGAGCTGCCAATAAATATTTGCATGAAATAGTTTTGATGGCAGCAGATAGTAATAACATAGCAAATACACCATCCCAACTGTCCTCCCAGCTTCTCTAAATATTCCTTCCATTTTCTTCACTAATAGTTCTTCTCTCTACATCCTAAACATACGTTCAAGATCTAGTCCTCATTCCAATGCTGTTTTCTCTTTATTTTCTCTCCCTTGGTGATGATATAATTCATTCCTTCTAACTCTTCTAACTCTTTTAACTCTTAACTCTAAGTGAATGACTCCCTTCACTACCCTAACACCTCCTGAACTCCAGTCCTGCACTCTGATTACTGCCTGATGTCTTCCTCTTAGAAGGTCAACCCTCTCCTTAAAGGCAACATGTCAAAAAATGAACTCATTTTATTTCCCAAAATGGGGGAATCATATCCTGAAATAGGCACTTAAAGGAACTACCTTCATCCCAGTGATTCAGACTTAAAACTTTAGTCATGATTGATATTTTTTCTCTCTTGCTCCTTAATCTATTTGTTAAATTCTGTGTATTCCTTCTTTTCAATGTTTTTCAAATCTGTACTTTCCAAAACCTTTCTCATTGCTACCACCCTAATTTAGACAGCAATATTGGCAGCAAAATTAATGCTAATACTTTATATCTGTACGTCATCCAAAACTTACTAAGACATGTACTATTTCTTTGGGTCTGAAACACACTAGTTGTGTGACTTTAGGCAAGTCTTTCTCAATACTTCCAGACAACTTTCTATGTCAATATGCAAAGTTTACATGTAATTTCCTATACTGATGAAATCACAGGTCCCAGCAGAAGAAAAGAAGCATTTACAAGAACTTCATAAATGAGTTGGGGTAGGAATCATCCCCATGCAATAATTTCCTTATCTAGAGCCAAGATAGTGGATTAAGGAAAAAAAGAGTCTGTGGAGCTCTCCCAAATTCACTTCTAAACAACTATTTTTTAAAAAACCTTTTCAAAACAAATTCTAGAGAGAAACAATCAAGAAAAAGATGGGATGAAACAATTCTCCAGTCCAAGAAAATGTAGAAAGTTGGAAAGAAAGCTCCATTTCACTAGCTAAGAGGGGAGTGTAGTCCAGGTCAGGCAAAGTCCATAAAAGTTAGTAATAGCCCCCCCCCCACCTCACCCCAGCAAGCCACCAGCAAGGGTCCTGCAGTCACTGCCCTCGGCAGTTAGATGCCCATTGCTTAGCCAGGCACACCTGGCTCCCAATCCTGAACAGCTTCACCAGCAGCCAAACACACATGCCAGGTGAAGTTCCATTATCACAAAGTCCAATGAGGTCACACATCCAAGCAGTCAGGCTATCTGTGTACAATGGCAAATGCCAGCACAAGAGACTTGAGTCAGTGCCCCAAGGAGCAGGCTGGAAAATTGAACAAAGGACAAAGAAAAAATTTGGCCATGAAAAGTTTCTGTAATAACAGGGAAGATCAAAACACAAACCCTGAAAAGGATAATAATGTTAAAAGGGATACATTTCCCTCACCAGAAAATGTGAAATGATACAGGCCCAAAACAAACTCCTAGAGAAGAAAATTACTTCAATGTATTTTTTTCAAAAAGGATTTTAAAATTCAAATAAGAGAGGTAGAAGAAAAATTGACAAAATGAATGAAGGTATTTCAAGAGAATAAGGAAAAGAATCACGGTAAAGGAAACACAAAAATATAGGAAAATATATACAAAAATTCACATAAGAAAACAACATTGGCCAAATGGAAAAGGAGGTACAAACACGAAATGAACAGAATAATTTCCTAAAAATTAGAATTGGACAAGTATAACTCAATAACTTAATGAGATGTCAAGAAAAATTAAACAAAATCAAAAGAATGAAAAAATAGAATAAATTGTGAAATATCTTGATGGAAAAACAACTGACCTGGAAAATAGATCCAGGAGAAATAAAATAAGATTTATTAAAGAACTTAAAATCCACAATCAAAACAAGAGCCTGGATATCATTTTACAAGTAATTATTAAAGAAAACTTCCCTAATATTCTTGAACAAGAGGAGAAAATAAAGATTGAAAGTATCTGCCACTTACTTCCTAAAAGAGATTCCCTAAATTAAAACTCTCAGGAATCATATAGCCAAATTCCAGAGCTCTTGGGCTGTGGAGAAAATACTACAATCCTTAAGAAAGAAAAAAATCAAATATTATGGAACCACAGTCAGGATTACACAGAGCTTAGCAGCTTCTACATTAAAAGATCAGAGGGCTTCAAATAAGATATTCTGGAAAGCAAAAGAACTTGGATTACAACCAAAATTCATCTACCCAATGAAGCATAATATTTCTTCAGGGGGGAAATGGATATTTAACGAAATAGTGAATTTCAAAGAATTCCTCATGAAAAGATCAGAGCTGAATAGACAATTTGATGGCCATACAGGACATAGGAAAAGCACAAAAAGGTAAACAGGAAAGAAAAAGCTTTAGGGATTCAATCAGATTTAAAGGTGTAATGATAGGGAGTAAGAAAAAAGAACCATCAAGGGAAATGGGATGTTGAGAGCTCTACAGTGCATAAGGCAGGAATGGCAGTTGGAAACTGGTCAAGGACTTCTGGGAAATTCCCCTTAGGAGAGGGATCTTGAGTACTGAAACACAGAAGGGAGTAGAAGGAGGAGCTTTTTCTCTGTGCCATTTTTCTAGACACCTTTGGAGATTTCTGTCTCTGACAGAAATCCTAACATCACTGGTTCCTGTGAACAAACCCTAACTTCTCTGAAGAGTTTCATTCCATGAACTATTGAGATGTTGGACTCAATTCAGTGAATGGTACTCTCTCCCCCTTTCAACCTCTTCACTGCATACAGGACTAACAGAGACTGACAAGGGCAACTAGTTAGACAGAAATTAGGGTGACCCACAACCCCCTAACCTTTATCCCAATTCACAAATAAATCACATTGAGCAGTCAGAAAGCTAATTTAATCTTGTTTATTTACATCTAGAGAGTAAGCTCATTGGCAGACTCCATTTTGTTGCCAGCTTTCAAGAAGACTAGAGGGGGAGACTTATGAGTGCCCCAAAGTAATGCATATCTGAATTGTGGTCCCACTGTGAAGAAGACTTCCCTGCTGCCTTTTAGGGCTGGAATAGCCATCAAGGGGCTATCCTTCACAGAAGGGACATCTCCATTGAGTCTCCCTCAAGTAATACAGGGACTCTGGGAGGGGGTAGTGAGGGAAGCCATTTTCATCAACCATTTCCTCACTGCTTTCAACCCTTATTTCTCCATCTAAGGAGCAAGAGTCCTCCACAAAATTACACTGGGGAAGAGGATACTTGGGATTCATAAGAACTTTTTCACTATTAGGGTAATTAGAAGGAGTATACATAAAAAGAGGGTATGAGAGTGAATTGAATATAATGGAATACTTTCCAAAAATGCTGAATTGAGTGAGCAAGAGGAATGCAATGGGAGAAGACAGAAGGAGAAGTAGAATGGGATAAATAATCTCACATAAGGAAGTGAGAAAGGGTTATTATAATAATGGGGAAGATGGCAGACACTTAAAACTTACCCAAGAGAATTTTCTCAAAGATAGAATAGCATCCACATTCAGTCAGGCATAGAAATCTGTCATACCTAATAGGGAAGTAGGAGGGTGGAGTAATAAGAGGAAGGGTTGATGAGAGAGTGAATTGGGGAAGATAATGGTCAGTGGCAAAATATTTGTCAGAAGGGAAAGTGTAAAAGGAGAGAGAAAGATAAGTACAAACAGGGGAAAATATGATGGAGGGAAATAACACAGTTAGTTATCATAACTATGAATATGAATTGGATGAACTCAGCCATAAAATGGAGAGCAGAGTGAATTAAAAACCAGAATCCTGAAAAATGCTGTTTACATGAAACACATTTGAAGCTGAAAGGCACTCACAGAGTAAGGTAATGAGTTAGAACATAATCTACTATGCTTCAGCTGAAGTAAAAGGAAAAAAAAGCATGTGGATCAATAATTATCTGAGAAAAAGCATAAACAAAAAATAGATCTAATTAAAAGAGACAAGGAAGGAAACTGCATCTTTACAAAATAGACATTGAAGAAATAACAATATTAAACATATATGAACCAAATGGCATAATATTCAAATTATGAAAGAAGTTAAATGAGTTCCAGGAAGAAATAGACAGTAAAAATTTACTAGTGGGGACCTCAACTTTCCCCTCTCAGAACTAGATAAAACTAAAAATAAACAAGAAAGAAGATAAGAATGTGATTATGTAACAATTAAAATTAGTTTCCAATAAATTTAAGGAGGAAAATTGGTTTGACAAATATAAGAGTTAGAAGAGATAAGATTGAGGTCGCCATTTATAAAATTAACTTCTTAAGTCAAAATAGCTGTTAGTAGCTTTTAACAATTTAATATAATGTAAATATAGTGAAAGAAGAGAAATGTAGGAAAGAAGTAGAAAATACTGGCTAAAAGTCCAGCTCACCACCTGGCAAGGGCTCCCTCAAGTCCCAGTCTCCACTTGTAGTCATGGTAGTCTCCTCAGCTACAAGTCCTGGTAGTGTCTTCAGCAAGGGTTCCACCAATGCAAGCCTCTTTCATCCACTCTAGTCACTGACCCAGCAAGCCTTTCCAGGGCAGCAATCTCCAACCCAAAATGAACCCATGAGAAAGGTCTCTCTCAAAAGACCAGGAATCCTTCAAAGTTTTTTTGGGTCTCACCTTTTATACCCTTTTTCCATGGCACTCCCTGTCTCTCCCCCTTTTCACAGGAACCAATCACAGCCTTTCAATTTGCCTAACGGGGTAGTGCTTGTGGCTTTTAGGGTTGATAACTTTTCCTGTTAATGACTTACTCAGTGTTGAGTAGAGGTACTTTAAGTTCTTGATTGATGAGATTAAAGGTTGCTAATTGATTACATTAAAAATAAACAAAGAGAGTTTCATTCTCTCTTCACAAACAGAATTTTAGAAAAGTTAGATATGATAGATCTCTGGAGAAAATTGAATGGGAATGGAAGGAATATACCTTCTTCTCAGTGTTATATGGCACCTATGCAAAAATTGACCATGTTTTACAGCATAATGCAGAAAAGCAGAAATGTTCAATGCATCCTTTTCAAACCGCAATGCTATAAAAATTGCATTTAATAAATGGCTAGGTAAATATAGATTAAAATTCATTGGGAACTAAATAATCTAATCCTAAAGAACTAATAGGTTAAAGGATAAATCATAGAAACAATCAATAATTTTAATAAAGAAAAATACAACAGAGACATTATATCAGAACTTGTGAAATTCAGCATAGTTCTTAACTACCAAAGAAGTACTATGTGGAAATATCTCTAAATACTTACATCAATAAAATAGAGAATGAGCAGATCAATGAATTGGGCATGCAACTAAAAAAGCTAGAAAAAAGAACAAATTTTCAATCCCTAATTAAAATATTAAATTGGAATCCTGAAAATCAAAGGAGAAATTACTAAAACTGAAAGTATGAAAACTATCAAACTAATAAATATGGCAAGGAGCTGGTTCATGAAGAGAATGGATAAAATATGTGTTAATTTTATTTCTAAAAATATCAAGAAAACCAAATTACCTATATCAAGAAATGAAAACCACCACTAGAGAAGGAATTAAATAAAGCAAGCATTAGCAGCTATTTTGCCCAATTATATGTCAATAAATCTGACAATCTAAGCAAAATGAATGTGTTTACAAAAATATACAGTACTTAAATTAACAGAAGAGGAAAAAGAATACTTAAGTAACCCTATCTCATAAAAAGAAATAGAAGAAGAAATCAATGTACTCCCTAAGAAAAATTTCCAGGGATATATGGACTTACAAATGAATTCTACCAAATACTTAAAGAATAATTAATTCCAATGTACAAAAAAAATTGAGGAAATTGACAAAAAAGACATCCTACCAAGTTTCTTTTATGATATAAATTTGGTGCTGAAATCTAAGCCAAGAAGAGAAAAAAACAGAGAAAGAAAACTATAGACTAATTTCCCTAATGAATATTGATGCAAAAATTTTAAACAAAATACTTGCAAGGAGATTACAGCAAAATATTACGGGGTTAAACACTATGTCTAGGAAGGATTTATATCAGGAATGGAGAACTTGCTCAATATCAGCATAATTGACTATATTGATAACAAAACCAATAGAAACCATATGATTATTATCAATAGATGCAGAAAAAGATATTGACAATACTCATTCCTGTTAGAAAACACTGAAATAATTGGAGTTTTCTTTAAAGTGATAAATGGCATCTATTTAAAACCATCAGTAAGCATGATCTGTAATGGGGACAAGCTAGGACTCTTCCCAATAAGATAAAGGGTGAAGCAAAGATGCCCATGTTCAACACTATTATTCAGTATCATACTAGAAATGCTAACTATAGCACTGAAAATAAAAAGAAATTGAAGGAATTAGAAAAGGAAATGAGGAAATCTTCTGTTACTCTTAGCAGATAAGATGGTATAATTTTAGAATTCTAGAGAATCAACTAAAAAACTAATTGCAATAATTAACAATTTTAGCAAAGTTGCAAGATATGAAATAAACCTACATAGATCATCAGCATTTCTATATATTATCAACAAAGTATAGCAGTAAGAGATAGAAAGATAAATACCATTTATAATAACTGTAGAACAAACTCAGGAACTATACTGAACACAATTACAAAAAAACTTCTCACACAAATAAAGTCATATCTAAACAATTGGGAAAATATCCAATTCCTCATGGGTAGGCTTAACCATTATAATAAAAATGACAATTCTACCTAAATAAGTTTACTTATTTGGTGTCATACCAATCAAACATCCAAACATATTATTTAGATGTGGAAAAAATAAAATTCATCTGAAAGTACAAAATATCAAGAATATTAAGGGAATTAATGAATAAAAATATGAAGGAAGGAGGCCCAGCCATATCAGATCTCAAATTGTATTATAAAGTGATAGTCATCAAAAAATCTGGTCCTTGCTAAGAAATAAAGTAGTGGATCAATGGAATAGGTTATTGATACACAGTAGTAATTGACTGTAGTAATCTAGTGCTCAATAAACCCAAAGATCCAAGCTTTGTAGAGAAGAATTCATTCTTTGACAAAAACTGCTGGGAAAACAATATGGCAGAAACTAGGTGTAAACCAATATCTTACACCAATTTTTTTTGAAAGAAGAAAAGACTTCTCCCTCAATCCAATCTGTGATTTCATGAAGTAGGGAATTCCCTATGTAGTATAAGAAATTCATCCTATCCATCATGGACACTGGTTTAACATTCCTCAGATACCATTTTAAATGATATATAGTTTCATGAGTTTCGTGTGTAATTCCTTTTGTTGATACTTTTATGTTTGAACATTTGTGTTTGTTGACAGGTATTTCAGTTATTTTTTAAATTTAAATATTGCTTCCATCATGTTTCTCTACTCAAAAATCTTTTGTGACCCCACTTTGTGCCATCACTATATACAGCAATAGTATCCAAATTTAAAATATATATATATATGTATATGTATATATATGTGTATATATATATATATATACTTAAGGATCCTTAATGACTGCATATTAATTTTGTTGTTTAATCATTTTTTAGTCATGTCTGACTATGACCCTTTTGGAATTTTTTTGGCAAAATACTGGAGTGATTTGACATTTCCTTCTCCAACTCATTTTGCAGATAAGGAAACCTAGGCATACAGAGTCAAGTGACTTTTCCAGTATCATAGAAATAATAAGTGTCTGAGACCAGATTGGAACGTGAAAAACTGAGTCTTCCTGACTCCAGACCCAGCACTCTATCCACTGTGCTATCTAGCTGCCCACATATTGATTTAGAAAACCATATAATAACACTATGTACTATATTTTAATTTGAACCCCTTTGTCTAACATTTAAGGTCCTGCACAAAGTCTTTCCAACCTTGTCCCCACTACTGTGGTACACAAACTTCTAATCAAATTGAATTGTTCATAATCCATGAAACATGACTTTCAGGAAAGAGTAATGAAAGACCCTCCTTTCCTTGGTTCATATCCTTTAATCTACTTCAGTTTACCTAATCCCTTATGAAAGATTCCACATTTCGGAACCCTATGCATTCTTCAAAACCTTTCTATGAAATCTTCTTTGAACACTCCAATGTTCACTACACTTTTCCTTCAGGAGAATCTTTGGATCATAATGATGGAAGGGATCTTATGTGAATAAGAAGAACAAGAACAAGAACAAGAAAGAAGAACAAGAACAAGAACAAAGAAAAAGAAGAGGAGGAGGAGGAGGAGGAGAAGGAGGAGGAGGAAGAAGAAGAAGAAGAAGAAGAAGAAGAAGAAGAAGAAGAAGAAGAAGAAGAAGAAGAAGAAGAAGAAGAAGAAGAAGAAGAAGAAGAAGAAGAAGAAGAAGAAGAAGAAGAAGAAGAAGAAGAAGAAGAAGAAGAAGAAGAAGAAGAAGAAGAAGAAGAAGAAGAAGAAGAAGAAGAAGAAGAAGAAGAAGAAGGGAAGGAAGGAAGGAAGGAAGGAAGGAAGGAAGGAAGGAAGGAAGGAAGAAAGGAAGAAAGGAAGAAAGAAAGAAAGAAAGAAAGAAAGAAAGAAAGAAAGAAAGAAAGAAAGAAAGAAAGAAAGAAAGAAAGAAAGAAAGAAAGAAAGAAAGAAAGAAAGAAAGAAAGAAAGAAAGAAAGAAAGAAAGAAAGGAAAAAGAAAGAAAGAAAGAAGCAAAGAAAGAAAGGAAGGAAGGAAGGAAGGAAGGAAGAAAGGAAGGAAGAAAGAAAGAAAGGAAGAAAGAAAGAAAGAAGGAAAGAAAGAAAGAAAGAAAGAAGCAAAGAAGCAAAGAAGCAAAGAAAGAAGGAAGGAAGGAAAGAAAGAAAGAAAGAAAGAAAGAAAGAAAGAAAGAAAGAAAGAAAGAAAGAAAGAAAGAAAGAAAGAAAGAAAGAAAGAAAGAAAGAAGGAAGGAAGGAAGGAAGGAAGGAAGGAAGGAAAGGAAGAAAATATATAGTATTAATAAATTCCTTTAAAATTTGCAAAGTTTACATATATTTTTATCATTTCATCCTCACAATAACCCTGTTAGGTAGGTACCATTATTATCTCCATTTAACAGAGAAGGAAATTAAAACTAAAATTTAAGTCACTTGCCCAGGGACACATAGTATCTGAGGAAGAATTTAATTTCTATCCTGCCTAAATGCCAAGACCAGCATCCTAGGCTGCCTACTTCAATCCCTTCATTTGAAAGATGAAAAAAAATTAAGCCCAAGGAAAGTTACTTGTCCAAGGTCACACAGATAGTAAGTGGTAGCATAACTAGGAATTTAAAAGGTTCATAATACTTATTATTAATAATATTTGTTTAAAAATAAATACTGGGTTTCTTCATGAGATCTCTTGAATTGTCATCAGATCCATAGGATTTATACCTGAAATAAACAACCAAGATCATTGAGTACAATTTACTTCCCTTCCCAACGCCAGTAAATATTATATTGCTATTTAACTTTCCATATGTTTAAGTCTCAAGTCTCTAATTAGATTCTGGTGTCTAACCTAGTATATAGGGATTCTTTAATAAATAACTTGTTGATTTGAATGGATCAATATTTATCTTGATTCTTTCTACTGTATTAGAACTGATAAAATGTGGAGTTTAAAGACATCATTGCAACTGCAGCAAAATAGAAAGGATTTTTCCCCCTGGATTTATTTGTAGAAATTCATAAGTACATGCATATATCCATGTGTATCTATTGTGTGGATGAGATTGAGAGAAAGCATACATATGTGTGTGTGAGTGAGTGAGTGAGTGTGAGAGTGTGTGATTCTGTGTGTGTGTTCTGAGTGAAGATTAGTTGGAAGCTCGTTAATTTTAAAGCCACATACCGTGTTTTACTAAGGATGTGACTCCATTTGTGCATTTCACCCACGTAAAATACACCCTGGGATTCTGGACTGAAAAAACTGGCCATATAAGGAAAAAGTCAGGCATTCCCTAAAGCCACACTTGTAAAACATACTGTGATTTAACCCTCTGCTTGAGGCAGATGGGAGAACTTGCATTTTACAGCTGCAGATTTCCATATTCCTGGAAGAAGCACAGTGTGTTATCTGTGCCAGTGGTCAAGAGGAATCACAACACAAATCTGAACTCTCTCCTTAAGAACAGAATGGCCAAAGCTCTGGAGCCTCCTGACTTCTTCCCTCCCTCACCCCTCAGAACTGGGGACCATCAAAGAGTGGCAAAAGCAAGCACTGAGATCAGATGCAATCAAACAAAAGTGACTTTCTGTAGCACTTTCAAATTTATTTATAAAGCACCTTCCTCGTAACCAAACCAAACCCTGGGAAGCAGCCAGGCTGGAGATTTTTTTGTTTTTATTTTTATTTTTTGGACCAGATCTATCATTTCCTTGGGATATTGAGCTACTCCGTGTCAGATCAGAAGGTCCTTTGTGGTGTGGAGTCCTAGCATGCTGGTTAGGGCACTGAGAGATGGCTTATCCAGGATGAAGAAAATGAATCCAGGTCCTTGACTCCAAGGCCAATTTCCTGGATGCCTCCTGGTGCAAAAATGAAGTTTGACAGAGGAGAAAGCTAAAGTCTAGAGTCATTGACTGACTTCTCAGAGCTCCAGGTTCCTCAACTGCAACATCAAGAAGTTGGACTAGAAAATCTCTGAGGTCCTTTCCAACTCTGTCTACAGTGATATCTACAAAGTAGGTTGTCCACCTTGATGCAGTTGCTAAACATCAGAGCTAAGATTTAAACCCAAACTGACTGACTCTAGTTTTTCAAAGCACTGGAAACTTAGACAAAATCAGAGATTACAGGCTACCAACCATGATGTCAATGGAGGGGAAAGCCAGTTCATTTTTTTGGCCCATGACCAGCTAAAGAAGCAAGTCTCTATCATGACATTACTTAGATCTAGTCCTCATGCTCCATCCTGGGTGGATCAGCTCTATACAAAAGAGTAATTCATTACCTCAGTACTGCCAAAGTGTATTCACTGGCTGGCATATGGGGAGGACCATGATTGGACAGGAAGGTGAAAGAAGTTAAAAAAGCAATACGTGAGTAATAAGACATCTTAGAGGGCTACCAGCAGGTGGGATTGGGATATAGGCTGAATAGCAAGAAGGAAAAAAGGACCTAGGAATATTGGCTGAAAAGGCCAGAAGAAAAAAGGACTTGGTGGAGGGGCTGTAATAGATAGATACTTGAGGGTGTATCTTTGATGGTATATGATAAACTAACGGACCAAGGTTTACCTACCCTCCTCCCTATTCCTCCCATTCTCTCCCTCTTCAGAAGCCTTTCAGCTTCCCCTCCCCTCTTTCTTCTGTGAGCTATGAGATTTCAGAGGAAATACTCTTTTTTCTTCTTTTCTCAAGTAAGGGTTTATTTAGGGAAGACAGGGCAAGGGTAGAGGATAAGGTAAGAGGGATGGGGTTTCCCAGTCTCTATAGAGAGTGTTTGGAGGATATTGAGGGTATGGCAATCCAGTCACTCTTGTGAAACAGAGTCAGTCAGAGAAATATGAGGACAACTGTCTGTCTTCTTTCTTCTTCCTTCAAACTCAAGTCTCAGAGATACAAATAGGTTCTTCTCCACCTCTGTCAGAAGCCCAAAGCTCAGAAGCCCAGTTCAGCCATTGGCTTGACTCCAACGGCTTTCCCAGTAACATTCCAAAAGGAATTGTCATTTGACTGACAGATGATCCATCCTCAGCTTTTTCTGTCCTTTGCATGCATTGTAAATTCTCTCCTCCACAGGGCAGGTAGTGGGTTTAGTGCCAGATCTGAAGACAAGAGTTTCTGTGTTCAAATCTGCCCTCAGATACTTCCTAGCTGTGTGACCCTGGGCAAATCACTTAACTCCTATTCCCTAGCCCTTATCGCTCTTGGAATCAATACTTAGTATTCATTCTAAGAAGGGTGTTTTTTTTAATGAAAGGGAAAAAAAAGGTACTTAGAATAAAAGTAATATGATGTACTTAAAAATTAGATGGTCAGAACTTCAGTCTGACTTTGCCACTTGCTAACTGTGTGACTTTGAGCAGAATTTTAAAAAAATAATAGTAAAATGCTTTAAAGTTTACCAAATAGATGACAACTAAGAAAGATAATAATTGTTGGAGTGTCTTTGGAAGGACAGGCACACTGAGGCACTGTTGGCAGAGCAGTGATTTGGTTCAATCACTCTGGAAACCAATTTGGAATGGTGCAAAATCACTGAACTGTGCATAATCATTGATCAAGCAATACCTCTGCTAAGTATATAACCTAAAGAAATCAAACAAAGAGGGGGAAATGCATATATATGTATATGTATATGTATATGTATATGTATATGTATATATATATATATATATATATATATAAATGTGTTTATAGCCGCCCTTTTGTCATACAAAACCCTAAAAATACAGTAGAAGCCCCACAGTTGGAGAAGGGTAATACCTGAACGTAATGGGATAATATTGCACTGGAAAGACAAAAAGAACAGATTCAGAGAAACTTAGAAAGATTCTCACGACCTGACACAGAATTAAATGAATCAAGTTCAATTATCTACACATTCACTGACTATGAAAATAACTGTGGAAAACAATGGTGAGAGGGTTAAGAATTCTAATCAATGAAATAGCCAATCATGACTCTAGGAAGCTCATGATGATGCAAGCTTCTCACTTCTTGGTGAAGAGGTGATGGATTGTAGGGATATAGCACTTATTTCCAACACAACCACCACAACCACACCACATTATGTTAAATGTAATGTATATTAAAAGTTGGCATACAGGGTGTTCAGGGAGGACTAGCATCTCTGATATGAATGTCCAACGGGCACTTTGAATTTATAAAGTTGTGAATTATTTGTGGGTTATTTGTCTCTAGAGGGATATCATAGTCAATTGGAATGAACATTAGATTTCCAGTTCAGAGAACCTGAATTTGAATCTTGGTTCTGCTACTCACTACTCATAACGACTTGGGGAAGACTGAAAACTCACTATCCCACTTGTCACTGAAGATTTTTCCAAACATTTTCCTTCTTCCTTAAACCTCTCGCCTTCATCTGCTCAGAGAAACATTGCCTTATATTGCACTGAAAAAACATTGAAGTCATTCTCTGAGAGCTCCTTCATGCCTTCCTCCTCATCTGATATCACTCATACACCTTCTGTCATTATTGCCTCCATCAATTTTATCTCACATGAAGAAGTGGCCCTTCTTGCTAAGGCAACCCCCTCTATGTGTACAAGGTATTCCATTCTAGCTGGTCTTCCCTAGCAGATTGCCGCTATTATCCTCTTTCATATCATCTTTAATTTATCTTGAACTTTTCCTCATCTACTTGCTGTTTCTGTACTGCACAAAAAGATGCTCATGTATCCTCTATCTTTAAAAACAACTTCACTTGATCCATTCATACCTGCGAGATATCAACCCATATCTCTCCTCCCTTTTGTAGCTAAATTATCTATGACAGTCTGCAATCAGTACTTTCACTTCCTGTCCTCTCACTCCCTTCTTAACTCTCTGCAATCTGACTTCCAGTCTCATCATTCAAATGAAACTGCTCTCTCCAAAGTTAACAAATATCTTAAATGCCACATATAATGGACTTTTCTCAATAATCATCCTTCTTGATCTCTCTTCAGTTTTTGACATTTTTCTTCACACACATTCTTGATATCCTCTCTAGATTTTGTTCACTTCCTACCTGTTCCATCTCACATTCCTTTGCTGGATTTTCCTTCAGGTCTTTGTTGCTAAGGGTGTCTTATAAAGCTCTGTCCTGAACTATTTTCTCATCTCCCTCTACATTGTTTTGCTTGATGATATTAGCTCCCCTGGATCAAATTATTATCCTTCTGTTGGTGATTCTAAAATGTATTTATCTACCCCTAATCTTCTTATATAGTTTCACATCTCCAAGTGATGTCTTAGAGACATCTTAAATTCAACATGACACAAACTGGCCATTATTTTTTTCCTTCCAAGCCCTTTCCTCTTTGTAAATTTCAGACACGATCATTCTCCCATTCATCCAAGCTAACAACGTAGCTTCTTCCTCGACTCTTACTCTCTCACCTCAAAATCCAATCTTTTGTGAATTCCTGATAAATTCTACCTTTCTAATATCTCCCACATACACTCCCTACTCTTCTAATCCCCTTTGAAACTGCCACCAAGAACTGTTAACTGACACAACTATTCAGGGAAGCAATTTGGAACCATGCCCAAATAGCCATCAAACTGTGCTTTGACCCAGTAATACAACTACTGGGTCTGTATCCCAAAGAGATAAAAGACAGTGAAAAGGGACTTATTTGTACAAAAAATATTTATAGCAGCTTTTTTTGTGGTAGTAAAGAACTGGAAACTGAAGGGAAGTCCACAAAATGGGTAATGGCTGAACAAATTGTGATGTATGATTGTAATGGCATACTTCTGCACCGTAAGAAATGATGAACAAGAGAATCAAGATGATTTTTTTTAAAACTTGGAAAAACTTTTATATAAGTGATGCAAAGTGAAGTAAGCAGAACCAGAAGAACATTATATACAATAACAGCAATATTGTCTGTCTGATGATGAATGACTTAAAGGGCACAAGACAACTCCAAGAGACTCGTGCTGGAAAAGGCTAGCCACTGCTCTAGAAGGAACTGACAGAGTCTAAATGCAGACTGAAGCATGACATTCTTCACTTTATTTCCACCATGAATTTTTCTCTAGTGTAAGCAATATGAGTCTTCTTTCACAATATGATGAACATAGGAATATATATTCTATGACAACATGTGTACAATCTGTATCATATTACCTGTGTGCAGTTGGAAAATTTGCCACACCTGAGCTACATTCCCAGCATCCTTTTAAGTTACATCCTCATTTTAGGTAAGGATGCTTGGGAGATAAAACTGGCTGAGACTCACACTGCCTGGCTCTTTTTTGGGAGCTTGTGCTTTTGGTAAAGTGCTTCAGGTATGAGTCTCTGGCTCCTTTGCTCTGCTCACTTGACTGAAAGAACTTCTTTTCTTCTTTCTTCTCTTGTGACTTATTATTAAAAAAATCCTTTACTTTTAAATACTAGGAGTATTAATTTTTACTCCTACTCCTGCCATCTTGGGGAAGGCAGAGAGGTGGGATGCAGGAAGAGAACATGGATCACAAAATGTCAGAATATGACCATTGAACATCTTATCATATGTAACTGGAAAAATATTTTAAAATAGAATGTAGGAAACTGCTAGCAACCTGGTATAGACCCTGATTCCTTCATGATCAGACTATTGCAGCAGCCTATTGGTTGGTCTCTAGGACTCAAGTCTCTCCCCTTTCCATTCCATCTTCCATTTAGCTGTCCAACTGATCTTAAAGCATAGGTCTGACAATTTCACCATTACCACCCTTCCCCATTCAGTAAACTCCAGTGGCTTTCTATCAGTTCCAGGATCAAATAGAAAATCCTCTTTTGGCATTCAAAGCCCTTCACAAATTGGCCCTCTCCTTCCTTTCAGGTTTTCTTACACCAGAGTACTCTACTATATAATGCCCTTGTCCTTGTTGTTGTTCACTGCACATGACACTTTATTTCCCAAAGCAGCATCTTTCCACTGACTGTATCTCATGCTTGGATCTCTCTCCTTCCTCATTTCTACTTCTCCTTCTCTCTGACTTCTTTTAAGTCTCCATTAGAATCCTATCCTCTATAAGAAGCTTTTCACAATTCCCTTTAATCTTGATGACTTCCTTCTTGTTGATTGTCCCCTAGCTTATCCTGTATATTTGTTGTTTGTGCACAGTTGTGTGTATGTTGTCTTCCTCATTAGACTGAGTGCCTTGAGAGCAAGGACTGGGATTTTTTTTTTACATTATTGTTTGTGCCACTCTTCCTATCACCAGCACTGAGCATATACCTGGCATATAATAGGCATTTAATTCTTGTCAGACTGACAATTCACATAACCTCTATGGGTCTCAGTTTCTTCATCTGTAAAAATGAGGATGTTGGACTGCATGATGTCTAATAAGGTCCCAGTTCTAAGTCTATATTTTGGGGAAATAGAAAGCAGGGAGATATCAATTTTCTTATCTCCATGAGGTGATCAAAATGTACAAATGTATGCCAAGAATTTGGTTCTTGCCTATGTTGTACCATTAATTCTTTCCTCCCTTTTTTTGCCTGTACCCAGAGGTGTTATTTCACTGATGCAGAGAGCTCCTAGTGAGGAAATTCTCTTCACTAAAGCAAATAAACAACTTCCAAATTGTAAAGTGTTAGAGAACAGCCAGGTACCAGGGCAGGGCAGGGGAGAGAGCATCCAGAAGTTACCTGACTAGTTCAGGATTACACAGTCAGTGTGGGTAAGAGGCAGGACTTAATCCAGGTTGGCCCAGGTCATTCTGAGTCTGAAAGTGGCCTTCTATCCACTAAATCACCTTGTCTCTCACCCTGCCTACTCAGTTCCACCAACAGCCCATCACATACATCATGGAAGTCATTTGGTCCTTGAAGGCTAAGGACCTTTGCTAGGACTTCCATAGCTGAAAAGGTTTCCTTAACTATTCTCAGAGAATCAGGCTCATTATGCTCATAGAGATTCATTATCATAAGTTTTTCCGATGAGATGATGATTTATTCTAGACATAGCAAGATAGTAAAACTATCTCCGAAGGCCCAGATAATTTCTCTGCCCCTGTGCAGCTCATATCCACACACGAAAATTATGAATGCCTGGACTTCTAAAATATGCAGTAGTGATACAAATTTAAGTAAGATTATTTTTGGCATTGATGACAAGCACATATGTGTGCTGCCCTCCATATAGAGAGATGATTAATTTTGAGTTTATTTCTTTGTATCTATCCCTATTATTTTACCAGGTGTCTTCGCCACATGACCTTATGAGATGGGTGACTATGGTTAAGGGTACGTTGAATAGCCCAGAACAGAGTAGAACAAGTACAAGAGGACCCTGGATCCCAGGGTCATGGCTTCATTAACATCGCCAATAAGGCTGACCTACTACAAAGATACGACTCTAGCTATTAAGATGTAGCCTCCACGTCCAGTAAATGAAATCTCACATAATTAACTTTTGGAGACAAAATCACTAGTAGCCTGTTTTTTACAACCACAATCATTAGAGTGAAGATTTGGGGCTGGAAAAGGAGCCAAAAGGTCATGTCATCCAATCTCCTCCTTTGGCAGATGAGAACTCCATGGTGGCTTGCCCACACTTACACGAGTAGTGTTAAGCAGCCAAAAAAAAAATTGAATTTCTTTCCACAGAGTTCAACTCACAGTGTATTCTTAATAAATGTTTGTTGAATGAATTAAAAAAATAACAATCCTTTAGTAATATACTAATTCTTGTGTGTCTGCCTTGAATTGTGATACCTCTGTCTCTCTGGCTTCCCATATTGCCACCTAAGACAAAAATAAGACTTAGTTCTGGCTAGGTTGAAAGCTTTTCCATGTGGAATTCTTGGAACACCCTCCTAGGCTGTGTGATTCAATCAATATACCAATGATGTACTTGTGGCAAGCAAAGTCTTTGGTGCTTGGGGCTCCTTTCTGTCTTGCTGGCTATCTTTTATTTATTTATTTAGTGCTGCTGGGTATCCTTTACATGCTGGGTGCCTACAACAATGAAGGAACTCAGGGCAAAGTCCCTCCTATGCCATTATGTCCATATCAGACAACACAGAAAACCCTGGTTATATTTCATACACATTAACACAAGGGCTCTGAGAAGTTAACAATACCTTGTTCCCAAGCTATGGACCGTGATCCCATACGTCCTCTGCCAAAACAAGTTCCACCTAATTGGACTTCATCAAAAATGGCCCTGTGTTGGCAGAAGAAGGCCTCACCCACCATGGCAGGAAGCGTTAATATAGTGGAATTCAGGATACCTCTTGCAGCTGGAAAGCCCATTCAGTAAGATTTTCCCAAGAGGCCCATAAGGAATTCACACCTGTGATTAACCTAACTGGCCAATGGATTTCCCTGCAGTCCCATACAGACACAGTTGAAAGAGCAGCTATCTGGAACTCAATAGCTCGATTTCTTAAGGAGGAAAATTTGGGTATAACTTCTTCATGTAATTTAGCATATCATTATAAATGCTGTGAATTTCTCTTGGCAAGACCTTCATTTCTCTCCTCTCCTCTCTCCTCCATTCCTCTCGTCATCTCTTCTCTCTTTCTTCTTCTCTCTTCCCTTCCTCCATCTCTCCTTCTACTCTTCTTCCAACCTTACCCTTTCCTCTTCCCCTCCCCATCATGCATCTTCTCTCTCTATTATACAAACACGCACACACATATACATGTGCACAAATATGTCTTGGATGGTATGCACAATGGATAAATTCATAAAAGAGTATGTATTTTAAATGAATTCTTCTTGAATTGAAACTAATTTAAAATCAAGTCAATAAAAGAGCACTCAAAGAAAAGTCAACGACTATTTGCATGGCCCTACTTAACCTAAGGAGTTCTAAGAGATGAACTCTGTTCCTAGCCAGCTGTGCAACACCGGGCAAATCGTTCCCAATTTCTAGATTTGTTTATTCATCCATAAAATGGTGTGGTTGAACCAGATTATCTCCGAGTTCCCTTCTAGCTCTAACAATCCATCAATCTAAAATTTCTTGAAAATTTAGATACAAGCTTCAAAGCACGATTGGCACTGATCTCGCAGACATCAAAATCTATTCTTGTAACTTTAACAGAGCTAACCAGTAAACCAGGCTAAAGGAAACATGCTATAGTTTACTCTTCTTTTGTAGTTTTAAGGCCAAACACACTTACTGTTCTCTTTAACACACTTACTGTTCTCTCCACCTTCTACACACACACACACACACACACACACACACACACCAATTCTGCATCTCCTATCACTTAAAGTCAGTAGCTAACACATTGTGAAGCAAATGAGGAAAAGAAAAATATCAAAAGATCTATTTTTCACTACATGTGAGTAGCTGTCATCACAAACTGGGTCATGCAATTCAGGAGTTCAAGTCTTTTTTTTTTTCCAGTGCTTCAGAAATTTCTAATAATCACTATTCAAATCTTTATGATTCATTGATGTCTACTTAAGTTAAGGTAACATATTGGTTGGAATGCTGAGATTGGATGCAATATGATCTGACGTCAACTAAAACTATCTGTGAGACAACAGGCAGGTCTGGTTGAGGCTCTTATCACCTCTTGCCTAGACTATTGCAATAGCCTTTTTATTGGTCTCCCAACAGCCTGTCCTCCCTTCAATCCTTCCAAACATTTACCAACTGATATTTCCAGAGCACAATCCACTGAAAGTCCTTGATCTTCTTCAGAACTATTGTCTATTCACATTGTTGGGTTTTTTTGGGTTATGTCCAATTTTTCATGATCCTATGTGGGGTTTCTTGAAAAAGATCCTAAAGTAGTTTAATATTTCCTTCTCTAATTCATTTTACAGAGTAGGAAAATGAGGCAAACAGGGTAATTAAGTGACTTGACCAGATACACACACGCAGACACACAGGAAAGTGTCTGAGTCTAGATTTAAACTCTTGAAGATGTCATTCTTACCCCAGGTCCTGCACTCTATCCATTGCTCCACTTAGCTGTCTAACTATACCTTCCCCATTTTTTCCCATTTGTGAAACTGACTTTTTGGTATGCAAACACAAGATTTTACATTTATCGCTGTAGTCAAGAAACCCAAATCCCTTTCTCATATAATCACCTTCTTATTTACTCATTTCATTTCTGAGTTAATTTTTCTCTTCTGTATCCCTTGCCTTCAATGACAGAAACAAGAAAACTACAGCTTATGTTTCCCTTGTCTTCAGTTTCATTTAAGACTTCATAATCTCAGTCTCCTTTGGCATATATAATTTACCTTCTTACTAAGGGTGTACCCATAAGGCACTGTCCTGGTCTTTCTTATCTTCTTTCTATAAGCTTACTTATTTGGTAAATTCTCTCACTAGTTCCCAATGGATTTAATTATCATCATTTTACATATTATTCACAAATCTATATATCCATCTCTAGTCTCTCTCCTGATTCCATAATAGGCCATTAGACAATTTAGACCAACCCAATAGCTCCAAAATAGAATTATTTATGTTTAGCTCCAAACCCACCTCTGTTGAGGGAATCGCCACTCTTCCTTTCTCCCAGGTAGAAACTTTAGAATATTCTTGACTCTACACTCTCTCTCACCACACTTAGCCAATTGCCAAATCTTTTTTATTTTCACTTCCACAATGTCTCTTGTAAGTAATTTCCTTCTCACTTCTCACATAGCCATCATTTCAGTCCGGGTCTTCCTCAGTATTTACCTAAACTCTTGCAATAACCTCCTAATTGGTCTCTCTGCCTCAACTCTCTCCCTGTTCAAATCTATCCTCTACATAGGTGCTGAACCAATTTTCCTTAGTTACCTATTTGACTATGCCACTTTCCTGCTCAAAAAACTCCAGTGGCTACTTATTTCTTCTACAATGGAGAATAAACTCTAGCTTTTAAAACCCTTCACAACCTAGCCTATCTCCCTTTCAAATATGAGATAATTTTTGTCAAACACTTAACATGTTGCCTGCCATGTGGTTTTATTTTTGTTTCAGTTGTGTCTGACTCTTGGTCACCCCTTTTGGAGTTTTTCTTGGCAAAATTAATGGAGTAATTTGCCATTTTCTTCCCCAGCTTATTTGACAGATGAGAAAAACTAGGACAAACAGAGTTAAGCAACTTGCCCCACATCACACAATTAATAAGTGTCTGAGGTCAAATTTGAACTCATCTTTCTGGCAAGAGGCTCATGCTCTATCCACTGAACTACCTAGTGGCCCTGCCATGTGGTAGACTCTTAATAAATTCTTGTTCCCATTCTTATTCCCTACCTCACTACTCCCTTCTTGCACTCTAAGATCAAACTAAGCTGGCCTTCTTGATTCTCCTCATACACAGAACTACATTGCTACTATCATCCTCCTTGCCTGGAATGCACTTCATCCTCACACTTTATTTCAAGTCTTAATTCAAGCATCACCTACAGGAAGCCTTTAATGATCCTCCAGCCTCTATACCCTCCTAAATAAATTATTTGTCTTGCATCTTTTTCTTATATAGGTATAGATGTATATGCCATTACCCACAGAAAACTGGAAACACCTCAAGATCAAGAATTCTTTCATTTTTGTCTTTCTTTCCAAAGGGACTAGTCTAGCATATAAAAGGTGCTTAATAAATGCTTGCTGATTAATTGAAATTTTAAAGTTCTTTTGAAATGAGTTATTTAATTCTAGACTAGGCAAATGCTATATGCAAATACTATG
Organism: Monodelphis domestica; assembly: GCF_027887165.1. Lineage (NCBI taxonomy): Eukaryota > Metazoa > Chordata > Mammalia > Didelphimorphia > Didelphidae > Monodelphis > Monodelphis domestica. The sequence goes on from NC_077233.1 coordinate 114,654,020, forward strand.
TGTGTGCATCAAGAATACTCATTGTTGTGCATCCATTCCTAGTTCATTCTTTATTCATTCAATTCAGTTGAGTATTTCATCAATACTTTATTAAGGTCTTATATATAGTGAAACACTCACTATTCTAGATCCTGGAGAAGAAGCAAAATTTGGATGAGATGCAATCCCAGCTTTCACTAGTCATTTATTCACATGACCTTAAGCAAATTACTTTATTTCTCCTTTGGACTCAATTTCTTCATTTGTAAAATTAGGACTAGTAAGATAAATGGTTTCTAAAATCTCTTCCAACTTTAAATTTATTATCCTAGAAATTCATTCATCATCTTAAATTCTTAAGAACATAAATCTGCTATTTGTTATTGTTGAAAATATATATACATATGTATATACATATATACAAAAATATAACAGAAATATGTCCTACATGTAAACAAATTAGTCAGGCTACCATATCTCTACATGAAAATATTTAATAGTTGCTATAGGAAGATACAAAAAACAACTGGGAAAATACAATTACTCTCTTTAAGAAGCTTCAAGTTTCTTGAAATAATAGTTAAAGGAGTTTTACCAAACTCTTTTTATGAAACAAATATAGTCCCGTTGCCTAAACCAGAAAGAGAAAAATAAAGAAAGAAAATTATAGATAACTATCTTTAATGACTATAGATGCAAAAATCCTAAACAAAATACTAGCTAAGAGGCTACAATATGTTACAAAGATAATGTATTTTTCCCAAACAGGATTTATGACAGTAATGTAGGAATGATTTAATATAAGGAAAGTTATCAACATAATTGATAATTTCAATAACAAAAATAATTTTTAAAACAATATTATTATATCAATAGATGAAGAAAAAGACTTTGCGAAATATACTTATTCCTATTAAAATCACTGGAAAGCATAGGTAGAAGTGGATTTTTTCTTCAAATGATATGAAGTATCTACCTAAAACCATCATCAAGTCTTATCATAATGGGGAGAATCTAGAAGATTTCCCAATAAAATCAGAAATGAAACAATGAAGCCCACTATTACCAATATTTTTAACATAGTATTAGAAATGTCAGAATAATAAAAGAAGAAAAAGAAATGGAAGGAATGCAAAGAGGTAATAAAGCTATCTCCACTAATGACATGATGGTATATGTGGAAAATCCTAGAAATTCAATTAAATCATACATATTTTAGAAAAATAGCGGCATATAAAATAAATCCACATAAATCATCAGCATTTTTATATATTACTGACAAGATCTTGCAAGAAGAGATAGAAAGAGTTACTCCATTTAAAATAACCAGAGAAAGAAGAAAATACCTGGGAGTATACCTGCCAAAACAAACCCAGGAACTACATGAACATAGCCATAAAACAATTTTTACACAAAAATAAGATCTAAATAATTGGAGAAATATTCATTTTCCTTGGATGCCAGAGCTCACATAATTGAAATGACAATCCTGCATAAACATAGCTACCTATTTAATGCCATCCCAATTAAATTACCAAAAATTATTTCATCCAAGTTAGAAAAAATTATAAAATTCATTTGGAAGAATAAAAATGAAGAATATTAAGAGAATTATTGAAGAAGGAAAAAAAAAACAAAGAAAGGAGGTCTAGCAGTACCAGATTTTTAAATTGTATTATAAAGCAGTAACTATCAAAACTATTTGGTACTGGAAAAGACATATAAGGTATATCAGTGGAATGAACAGACATACAACAAATAGCAAAAGATTATAAATTGTATTTGACAGTCATACAAGATTTGGGGGATAAAAATCACTATTTGGTAAAAATTATTATGATAATTGGGAACAAGTTTGGCACAAATTAGGCATAGACCAGTATCTTACACTATTCACTAACATAAACTCAAAATGGATACATGATCTAGACATAAAAGGAGATGCCATAAGAAAATTAGAAGAACAGCAAGCATTCTACCTATCAGATTTATGGATAGGAGAGGAATTTATGAGTCAACAATAGATGCAGCACATTGTGAAATGTAAAGTGAATAATTCTGAGTATATTAAATCACAAAGGTTTTGTACAAATGAAATACATGCTGCCAAGATTAGAAGGAAAGTGGAAAATTGGGGGCAGTGGAATTTTATTGACTTTCTCTCAGAGGTCTTATATCTAAAATACATAGAAAACTCAAATTGAAAAGAATAAGAGGATAACTCTAATTGATAAATGGGCCAAAGAAATGGACGGACAAGTTTTAGGTGAAGAAACCAAATCCCTATGTAGTTATATGAAGAAAAAATACTCTAAATTACTACTAATTAGAGAAATTCAAACCAAAACATTTCTCAGACATCACCTCACACCCATCACATTGACTACAATGATAAAAGGGCAAAGTGAAAAATGTTGGAAGGAACATAGAAAAACAAAGACATTAATGCACTATTGATAGAACTGTGAACTGATTCAACCATTTTGGAAAGTGATTTGGAATTACACCAGTTATAAAACTCTGTATACCCTTAAACCCAGCAATACCACTGTTGGATCTGTCTCCCAAGAAGATTAGGAAAAGAGGAAAAGAACCTATACATCCCAAAATACTTATAGCAACTCTCTTTGGTGGCAAAAAATAGGAAACCGAGGGATTGCCCATCAATTTGGGGAATGGCTGAACAAATTGTGGTCTACGATTCTGATGGCATAATACTATGCCATAAGAAACAATGAATAGACTCATTAAAAAAAAAACTTGGAAAGAACTACAATAGATAATGAACAGTGAAATGAGCAGAACCAGAACATTACATACTGCTACAGAATTAATGCTGGAAGAATAAACTGTGAATGTCATCTCCAGAAAATGAACAGAAAGGGAAATGTGAAAGATTTAATTTATATGTACATGTTGGCTGCCCTGATGTTATCTTTTGAGATGTGGGAACAGCAGGGAGGGGCTGGCACCCTACTGGATGGGATTTATTACATAAATATGAAGAAAAGTAAGCCTAATATATAGCAGATTTGTGGTTTCATTTGTGTACTATCCTTTTTTACGTGGAAATGCTTGTTTCATTGATTTGTAAAATTTAGAATAAAAAATAAATTTAAAAAGGAAGTTTCCAGTCTCAGAGACTTTATATCTACAAACACCAGTACCCTTGATGGCTCTGTGAGTTTATGAACATGGTTATTTCCTCCATCAGTGAAAATTACACCCTATTTCTATAGTTATTATTTCTAAAACTATTATTAAACTGTGTATTCCTTCCAAACATCTTAAGAAAGGTTCTACATTCCATCATTTTGTGGCCCTTCTTCTCACAGAAGTGGCAAGTAATGGATTGATAATTGGATTTCTGGAGAGGGGCAATTGTCGTTGGTTCATTATCATGCCCACTTTCTAATTTAGTCATCCTATCTATTAAATATCTCATTTTTTTCTTCATTTCCTCCATGTCATCATTATTTTCTTCCTCCTTTTCCTTGTTTCCCTTTAAAACATATATAGCTGTTTTTCGCAATTCTTCAAGGTCCATATCTGACCATCTTGGGCATTGTGTTCTAAAATAATTCTTAAATGCTTCTCATCCTCTGAGATTATTGTCCATGTTCTCCCATAAAAGCTTCTGTAGGTGATCGATGAGTGGGTGGCTCTGGGTCTTTTTAAAATTTTGTACATACTAAGGTAGTATTGAGGCTATAGATTTATTATTCTCTGCCTTTGCTATATAATATGCCCACTTATTTTCCCCATTAGATGTCATCGAGTCTTTTATTCTACTTTTTAAATGCCAGTCATCAAGAAATATACTGATCTACAAATAAAACAAATGTTGCCAAGATTAGAAGGAAAGCAGAAAATTGGGGAAATTTTTTTCATGGTTTCTTAGATAGAGCTCTCATATCTAAAATAAAGAAACTTTTAAATGCATGAGAATAAGAGCCAAAACCCAACTGATGGGCAAAAGATATGAATAGACATTTTGGATGAAGAAACCAAAGCCCTATGTAGGCATATGAAAAAATGTTCTAAATCATTATGGATTAGAGCCATGTAAACCAAAACAATTCTGAGGTATGGCTTCATACCCATTAGATTGGCTAAAATAACTAAAGGGGGAAATGCCAAAGTTGGAAGGAATGTGGAAAAATGGGGTCACTGACTTACTGTTGGTGGAACTGTGATTTGATCTCCATTTTGGAGATCAATTTGGAATTACACTCAGAGTTATAAAACTGTATATATCCTTAGATCCAGCAATAAAATTTCTGTTTCTCAAGGAGATCAGAGAAAGGAGAAAGGAACTATGGGTTGCAAAATATTTATAGCAGCCCTCTTTGTGGTGGCAAAGAATGGGAAATTGAGGTAATGTCCATTAATTGGGGAATAATTAAACAAATTATGATATATGAACTCGATGGAATATTACTGTGCCCTAAAAATGATAAGCAGGTTAATTTTTTTTAATTTGGAAAGAGCTATATAAGATAATGAAGAATGAAAGAAGAGAAAGAAGAGAACATAGTATATAGCTACGTATTTGATATTTGAAGAATAACCTGTGAATGTGCACATCCAGGGAATGAATTGAAAAACAGAAACATGAAAGATATAATATAATACATATATATGTTTGTCAAATGATGCCTTCTGTGATGTGAGGAGGAGAAGGAGGAAATACTTGGAAGTAAATTATATTAAAAAAGAAACATTTTTAAATATTTTTAAAAGAAATATACTACTTTTCAAAATGCACTATACCTCTTCTTAGGGAGCCTCTGTGGATAGAATATTGGCCTTGCAGTCAGGAAGACCTGGATTCAGATCCTAGTCTCAAACTGTGAACTTGAACAAATGACTTAACCTCAGTTTCCATGTTCTCATCCATAAAATGGAGATAATAATGGCATATACCCCTATCTCAAAAGGCTGGTCTGGGGATCAAACTAGGTAAAATGCTTTACAAACCTAAAAGTGTTATATAAATGTTAGTTATTATTATTATTATTTCCATTGGTCTTTGGTGCATCTGCCATTTTGATTACTGTGAAATCATGGTTACATGATTAGTAGACATATAGCAACTCTAAGAGAATGCTATTATAAAAGAGATAGGCTTGCAACAAAGATCACAAATTCCATTTGCAAATACGATCCAGAACAATCCAACTCCTATTAATTTTGGATCTGGCTCTTTGTCTTCTGTTCAAAATACATGTGCTTGGGTTGATGGGGATACGATTGGAGATATAGATTCTAAACTATCACCCTAGTGCAAATATCAATAATATGGAAATAGGTCTTGATCAATCACACATGTAAAACCCAGTGGAATTGCACATTGGCTACAGGAGGGTTGGGGAGGGGAGGGAAAGAACATGAATCATGTAACCATGGAAAAATATTTTAAATTAATTAATTAAAATTTTCCAAATTTCTTTTAAAAAAATAAAAAAATTGGTTGATGGATTAACTCAGTGGGATGTCCACCCAATTCCATGTTATAATATGAATAATCTGTTCCTCATCAAACTGGTATCTACTGAATGGAGACTTCTCCCACACCAATGAAGTCACACATTGTTTAAATAAGAAATATTAAATATCAAAGCAGTACATTGTGAATAAGAGTTTACAAATGAGGAAGAAAAGGAAATTCTAAAGAGCCTTTGTAATCCTGTCTTCTAGGGGTTTCTGATGGTTTGTTTAAAAAGGTGTGGAGGGGAGAAATGAGATAATGATGTAATCACCTCATTTTCAAGGCTACTTACCCAATTTGTATATCCAGATTCAAGAGGCAAGAGGACAGGTCAGATTGGGGAATGGGAAAATGGGGAATCAAACCTAGAAACTTTGTTTTGACTGAAAGGGAGCTGGCAATGAAGTAAGCCAATGGTCAAGTTGAAGGAGATCCAAGAGAAGTATTGGGTTCAGGCTGGTGGAAATATAACTAATCCAAGTGTAAAGGAAACAAAACCTAAATATTTCTGTTCCTGCCCCTTACATTTTGTATTCCCATCAAATCAGCTGGGGGGACTCAACGATTAGGAGACCTAACCATTCTCTCTCCCCCAACAAAATTTCTCGAGGGAGAGTGTGCCGATAACTGAGAGGATCAGGAAATGTCTCAAGTAGGATGTGACACTTAATCTTAATAATAAAAAAAAATCATAATTAAAAAAGCTAATAAAAGCTACAATTCAAAGAACACTAACTATTGGTGAGGCACTGGGCAAGGTGCTTTATAAAGATCTCTGTACTTTAAAGAAAGCCAGGGCGTCTACAAGATAGAAATGAGGAAAACATGTATTCCAGTTATAGAGGACAACTTGTACAAAGGTACATAGAAAAAGGAATATTTGTAAGGAAATAATAATAATAATAATAATAATAATAATAATAATAGCAATAAGCATTCACAAAGTCCTTTAAGTTTTGCAATGTGCTTTACATACATGACCTCATTTGATTTTTCCAAATATCACTTGAGGTAGATACTGTTATTATGTCCATTATACAGATAAAAATGTCAAGTGTGATAGATGTTAAGTGACTTTTTTTAAGGTCACAGAACTAGCAAGTGTCTACTGTAAGATTCAAATTCTGGTCTTCCGGACTCAAAAATCCAGGGCTTCAGTCTCAGATGTCAAGCTGCCTTTCAGCAGCTACTAAGCCAGTTTGACTGGATAGGGAATGTGAAGTCAGACTTTCAATCAAGAAAGGATATGGCCAATCATGATTCTCAACTTCAACCTGTGGCACTAATATCTATAAGCATTTGTAAAACCATCTGGGTAAATACGTTTTGTTTTGAGCACTGGTGCATATGTTTAATTAATCAGGCCTGCCATCTTTTACCCTTGACTGGGTTTCACTGATGATTGCCCACTGGAAAATTAAGTCCTTTAAGGAAAACCATATTCTGATTAATGTTTTCATGCTGTGCTCTAAGTTGGGGGGTGAAAAAGTGGGTAGTGCTTCCCTTGTTAGTGAATCAGGCCTGGACCCTATTATCATTCACTTCTGAAAATTCAAACTTAATTCCCAACACATCTGCACTTTCCTGTATATCAAGGCTTTGCCTTTCCTAATTCCATTCTCCCGCCTTTGGTTTTTGGAAAATAAATGGGCATGATAGGAAGTATAAAATTCAAGTCATATAAGCTTTTAGATTATTCTGACTTAATATGGTTATAAGACTGATAGTTTCTTGCTGTTCTTTACATATGGAATTCCATCTCTCATCTGTATGCCTTTGAATAGGATCTCCTCTATTCCTGAAGCCCCTCTCTGATGCACCCACCCCCACACACAGACACACATGCATGGGCGCCATCTATGTTTTTGTAGAATCCCTAGCTCCAATTCAAGTTCAACTGAAAGGCGGCACAGAGCCTTCCCTGTTTCCAACTAGTGCCTGATACCTTCCCCTAATTCCCTTGAATTCACTTTGCTTGTAACTATATGTGGGCAAGGGATTTTTTTCCTGCTTATAGAATGTAAGTTCTTTGAGGGGAAAATACAGTTTCATTTTTGTCTCTGTGTCCCTAGAAACTGGCACAATGGCTGGCACATAGTAGGTGCTTCGTAAATAGTTGCTGATTAAATAGACAATGTCATCAGAGCATGGGAAGAGTCTACAGTAAGGTGCTATGTGAAGTACAAGGAGAGAGGTTGTTAGCTCCTAGAGAAGCCATGGGTGTCGGGCTTTGGAAGATGGAGGGGAAGGACATTCTGCACATTAGGAGGCAGAATGAACCAAGGTATGGAGCCTTCAGAGAACTTCAGGTCTTATTGGAGAGAAGAAAGTAGTTCAGTATATGTGTGTGTATGTATGTATATATATATATACACATATATGTAAAATCCCCCTATGACCCCTTATACATATGTATACTTAATATTATTTATATACTATACAACATGCTATATATGCATTTAAGAGGCCATGGGGTTTTATATATATATATACATATATATATTTACATATATATATATACATATTGTTCTTGTTTCTTTTTAGGTACCTTCTCTTTTATGTATATGTATATATATATTATATTTTATATAAATAAATATGTCACGGGAGTTATGTACTCCCATGACTTCATATTTATTTATATAAAATATATAATAGATATAATTCTATATAAGGTATATTAATAAATATTATGAAATCACAACATTATTATTCTTTCTTCCTCCATGGAAACATGGCATGAGCATATTTTGGGTTGGTCACAAGCTTTTCTTTTCTGCCACTCAGTGAAAGAAATCAATCAGATGGTGGAATGAGCCCTCTAAATAAAATATCATCCATACAAAGTAGAAGAATTTTCCTCTGGGTCATCATCAGTGAAACCCAGAGAGGGGATAATAAGGACAAGAGGCTTGATTAATTATACATTTTTGCTCTTCATATATAATTATGCTCGGGTGAATCAAGCCAGGGACATCTGTTTACTCAATTACCAAAGTAACCCTAACTCGGATCTCAAGGCAGAGCGAAAGGCTTAAAGTAGAAAAGATACCCAGGTTTTCCTGACTCAAAATTTCTCTGCCCAGAAATCATCTATGGCCTCTTTTTAAATGGTTAGTTGTGGGGTAACTAAGTGGCTCAGTGGATAGAAAGTCAGGTCCAGAGATGAGAAGTCCTACATTCAAATCTGGCCTCAGACACTTCCTAGTTGCATAATCCCCATTTCTTACTGCTCTTCTGCCTTGGAACCAATACATAGTATTGATTCTAAGATGAAAGGCAAGGGTTTTTGTTGGGGGGTTTTGGTAAGGGTTTTTAAAAAAAAATAAAATGTTATCATTTATCATCAACCTCAACTAATTCTGATCTTTAAACATGCCTGACAAAAATACTACAATGTCATTAGTTGTTTGTATTTGTTCTGTTATTTGCCCTTCTTCCCATTTTTTCTAAATCTTGTTTAAAAATCTGAATTTTTTTCTTGAATTCCTTGAGCAGATACATTGTTCTCTTTAGATGCCTTCTCTTTTTCTTCCCTGTGCCTCCTTTTCTGCTTATGTCTTCAGAATTCCATCCTTAAAATTTCAGAGTTCCAGCTTACTTGCTCTTCTGAGGTCACCTTCCCTCTTCAAATTCCTATTGTTCTTTTATTTCATATCTTTATTACTTTTTCTCCCCAATTCTAGGATACATGTCAGATAATGCAAAATTTTCCTTTATTCCTTTATTATGAATTCTTTGTTTATACTCAGTAACTATGAGTGTTCCCCAAAGCTCGATCCTGGGTCATTATAAAGATAAAATTCATATTCAATCCTCCAAGTACTATTTTTCTGTTTTCCCATTTGAAATAGTTTATTTAGTCAATTTAGAACATTATTCCTTGGCTACAATTATCACATTATTTCTCTCCCTCCCCTCCACCCATCCTTCCCGCAGCAACGTGCAATTTCATTGGGTATCACATGTGTCCTTGATCAGAACCTATTTCCACGTTGTTGATGTTTGCACTAGGATGTTCATTTAGAGTCCACATCCCCAACCATTTCCCTTCAACCCATGAAGTCAAGCAGTTGTTTTTCTTTGGTGTTTCTACTCCCACAGTGTTTCCTCTGAATGTGGATAGTGGTTTTTCTCTTAGATTCCTCCAAGTTGTTCAGGGTCACTGCATTGCCACTAATGGAGAAGTCCATTACATTCAATTATACCATAGTGTATCAATCTCTGTGTACAATGTTTTCCTGGTTCTTCTCTCACTCTGCATCACTTACTGGAGGTTGTTCCGGTTCCCATGGAATTCCTCCACTTTATTATTTGAGCACAATAGTATTCCATCACCAACATATACCATAATTTGTTCAGCCATTCTCCAATTTAAGGGCATCCCCTCATTTTCCAATTTTTGGCCACCACAAAGAGAGCAGCTATGAATATTCTTGTATATGTCTTTTTCCTTATTATCTCTTTGGGGTACAAACCCAGCAGTGCTATGGCTGGATCAAAGGGCAGACAGTCTTTTATCGCCCTTTGGGCATAGTTCCAAATTGTCCTCCAGAATGATTGGATCAATTGACAACTCCACCAGAAAGGCATTAATGTCCCGACTTTGCCACATTCCCTCCAGCATTCATTACTATCTATTGCTGTCATGTTAGCCAATCTGCTAGGTGTGAGGTGATACCTCAGAGTGTTGATTTTCATTTCTCTGATTCTAAGAGATTTAGAATACTTTTTCATGTACTTAATAGTTTTGATTTCTTTAACTGAAAATTGCCTATTCGTATCCCATGCCCATTTATCAATTGGAGAATGGCTTGATTTTTTGGACAATTGGTTTAGCTCTTTATAAATTTGAGTAATTAGACCTTTGTCAGAGGTTTTTGAAATGAAGATTATTTCCCAATTTGTTGCTTCTTGGGTGCATTAGTTTTCTTTGTAAAAAAACTTTTTAATTTAATGTAATCAAAATATTTATTTTACATTTTGTGATTTTTTTCTAGTTCTTGCTTGGTTTTAAAGCCTCTCCTTTCCCAAAAATCTGACAAGTATACTATTCTGTGTTCACCTAATTTGCTTGTAGTTTCCTTCTTTATATTCAGGTCATTCACCCATTCTGAGTTTATCTGGGTGTAGGGTGTGAGATGTTGATCCAAACCTAATCTCTTCCATACTGTCTTCCAATTTTCCCAGGAGTTTTTACCAAATAGTGGGATTTGGTCCCCCAAAATTGGATCTTTGGGCTTATCAGAGACTGTCTTGCTGAGGTCATTAACCCCAAGTCTATTGCACTGATCCTCCTTTCTGTCTCTTAACCAGTACCAAATTGTTTTGATAACCACTGCCTCATAGTATAGTTTGAGACCTGGTACTGCAAGTCCTCCTTCCTTTGCATTATTTTTTCATGATCTCCCTGGATATCCTTGATTTTTTGTTCTTCCAAATGAACTTGGTTATTTTTTTTTCTAATTCAGTAAAAAAGTTTTTTGGTAGTTCAATGGGTATGGCACTAAATAAGTAAATTAATTTGGGTAGGATTGTCATTTTTATTATGTTATTAGCTTGTCCCACCCATGAGCAATCAATGTTTTTCCAATTGTTTAGATCTAGTTTTAATTGTGTGGAGAGTGTTTTGTAGTTGTGTTCATATAGTTCCTGTGTTTGTCTTGGCAGATAGATTCCTAAGTATTTTATATTATCTAGGGTGCTTTTAAATGGAATTTCTCTTTCTAATTCTTACTTCCGAAATGAGTTGGAGATATATAGAAATGCTGATGAATTATGTGGGTTTATTTTGTATCCTGCAACTTTGCTAAAGTTTCGACTAGCTTTTTGGTTGATTCTCTAGGATTCTTTAAGTAGACCATCATATCATTTGCAATTAGTGATAGCTTGGTCTCCTCGTTGCCAATTTTAATACCTTCAATTTCTTTTTCTTCTCGAATTTCTACTGCTAGTGTTTCTAGTACACTGTTAAATAATAGAGGTGATAATGGGCATCCTTGTTTTACTCCTGATCTTATTGGGAAGGTTTCTAGTTTATCCCCATTACAGATGATGTTTGCTGATGGTTTTAGATATATACTGTTTATTATTTTTAGGAAAGGCCCCTCTATTCCTATATCTTCTAGTGTATTCAATAGGAATGGGTGTTGTATTTTATCAAAGGCTTTTTCTGCATCTATTGAGATATTCATATGATTTTTGTCATTTTCTTAATAATATGGTCAATTATGTGGATGATTTTTCCTAATATTGAACCGTTCTTGCATTCCTGGTATGAATCCTACCTGGTCATAGTGAATAACCCTTGTGATGACTTTCTGGAGTCTTTTTGCTAGTATCCTATTTAAGATTTTTGCATCTATATTCATTAAGGAGATTGGTCTATAGTTTTCTTTCTTTGTTTTTGACCTGCCTGACTTTGGGACCAGTACCATATTTGTGTCATAAAATGAATTTGGTTGAACTCCCTCTTTGCTTATTCTGTCAAATAGTTTGTATAAAATTGGGATTAGTTGTCCTTTGAATATTTGATAGAATTCATTTGTGAATCCATCTGGACCTGGGGATTTTTTCTTAGGGAGTTCTTTGATAGCTTGTTCAATTTGTTTTTCTGATATGGGTTTTTTTAGGTAATTTATTTCTTCCTCTGTTAGTCTAGGCAATTTATATTTTTGTAAGTATTCATCCATATCACCTAGATTGCCATATTTTTGCCATATAAATTGGGCATAATAGTTTTTAATGATTGCCTTAATTTCCTCATTAGAGGTGAGGTCTCCCTTTTCATCTTGAATACTGTCAATTTGGTTTTCTTCTTTCCTTTTTTTAATTAGACTGACCAGTACTTTGTCTATTTTATTTGTTTTTTCAAAGTACCAGCTTCTAGTCTTATTTATTAAATAAATAGTTCTTTGACTTTCAATTTTATTAATTTCTTTTTATTTTTAAGATCTTTAATTTAGTCTTCATCTGAGGATTTTTAATTTGTTCACTTTCTAGTTTTTTTTTTAAATTTGCATGCCTAATTCATTGACCTCGGCTCTCCTTTATTTGTTAATATATGAACTCAAGGATATAAATTTCCTCCTGAGTACTTCTTTGGTTGCATCCCATAGATTTTGAAAGGGTGTCTTATCATTGTCATTTTCTTCAATGAAATTAATTGTTTCTATGATTTGTTCTTTTACTAGTTTTGGAGAATCATTTTGTTTAATTTCCAATTAATTTTTTTATTTACCTCTCTATGTACCCTTACTAATTATTATTTTCATTGCATTGTGATCTGAGAAGTTTCCATTTATTATTTCTGCTCTTTTGCACTTGTTTGCAATGTTTTTATGCCCTAATGGTCAAATGGTCATGTGTCATGCATGGTCAAATTTGTGAATGTAACATGTGCTGCTGAAAAGAAGATGTATTCCTTTTTGTCCCTATTTATTTTTCTCCATATATCTATTAACTCTTAATTTTTCTAAGATTTCATTCACCTCTTTTACCTTTTTCTTATTCATTTTTTGGTTTGATTTATCTAGTTCTGGTGAGGGAAGGTTAAGGTCTCCCACTAGTATAATTTTTCTGTCTATTTCATCCTTGAGCTCCACTAGTTTCTACTTTAGAAATTTGAATGCTATGTCAATTGGTGCATACATGTTGATTATGGATATCTCCTCATTGTCTATACTTCTTTTTATCAGGTTGTAATTACCTTCCCTATCTCTTTTAACTAGATTTAATTTTACTTTGGCTTTGACAGATATCATGATTGCAACTCCTGTCCTCTTTTTATCAGTTGATGCCCAATAAATTTGGCTTGATCCTCTTACTTTCACCTTATGAGTATCTACTTTCCTCAGGTGTGTTTCTAGTAAACAGCATATCGTAGGGTTTGGGATTCTAATCCACTGCTGTTTGCTTGCTTTTTATGGGTGAGTTCATTCCATTCACATTCAGAATTATGATTACTAGCTGTGATTTCCCAGCATTTTGATTGCTACTCCTGGTCCTGCCTTTTCTTCTTTCACTATTTCCTTCTACATACACACATGCATATGCATATGCATTTATGAATACTTATATCTATATACCTATTTATGTCTTGTCATTTCATCCTATATAGTTTGTGACTGTTCCCTCTAAGTGTAATTCTTCTAGCTGCCCAGGTGATGATAACAATTTTTAAGAGTTACCAATGACCTCTTTTCTTATAGGGATACATAACATTTTAACTTATTCGGTCTCTTTAAAAAAAATTTTTTTTGTTTTGTTTTGTTTTGTTTTGTTTCTCTTTTTTCCCTCTTTTTAAATTACCTTTTGATGATTCTCTTGACTTCTGTACTTGGGCATCAAATTTTCTGTTCAGATCTGGTCTTTTCTTTACAAATTCTTGGAATATTTCTATTTTGTTGAATGACCATACTTTCCCCTGTTAGAATATAGTTTTGCTGGGTAGTTCATTCTTGGTTGTAGACCTAGTTCCCTTGCTTTCCAGAATATCATATTCCATGCCTTTTGGTCATTCAGTGTGGATGTGGCCAGATCCTGTGTTATCCTCACTGTGGTTCCATGGTAGCTGAATGACTTCTCCTTGGCAGTTTGTAATATCTTTTCTTTGGTCTGGTAGTTCTTGAATTTGGCTATAACATTCCTGGGTGTTGTCAGTTGGGGATTAAGTATAGGAGTTGATCTGTAGATTCTTTCAATCACCACTTTTCCCTCTTGTTCTAGAGTATTGGGGCAGTTTTCCTGAATAATTTCCTGTAGTATTATGTCCAGGCTTTTTCTTTTGTCATAGTCGTCTGGTAGACCAATGATTCTTTAATTGTCTCACCTTGAACAATTTTCTAAATCCTCTGTTTTGTGAATGAGATACTTCATATTTTTCTAAATTTTTTCATTCTTTTTGTTTTGTTTTATAGTGTCCTGCTGCCTTGTGAGATCACTTAATTCTAGTTGTTTTATTCTGGTTCTTAAAGACTGGATTTCCTCCCTGGCTTTTTGGTCATCCTTCACCTTCTGGTCTGATTTTCTTTGTCGGTCATCTTTCATTCTCTTTACCTCATCTCTCATCTCCTTTGCCTCATCTTTCATCTTCTTTGCCTCATCTTTCTTCTCCTTTGCCTCATTTTCAAGCTGGTTGATTTTGGCTTTCAAGACACTATTTTCTGTTTCCAGATGACTTATCTTAGTTTTTAAATTCTTTTCCCAATTGTCTTCAGCCTCTCTTGATTGTGTTTTGAATTGCATTTTGAGTTCTTCCAAAGCCGGTATCCAATTCACTGGTATTTCTCTTTTATTGCTTGCCTCCTCTGTTCCATTTCCTCTTAGATCGTTGCCTGTATGGAATCTGTCTATTGTAATTTCTTTCTTCTTTTTCTGTTGTTTGCTCATATTTACTCCTTCATTGCTCCCCATATTTGTCTGTGTTCTTGATCCTCTCATTTTTTTGGTTTTGGGGCTTTCTGTCAGTCTCCCCTCTTGGATCTTTGTCAGGAGATCTCTCTGTGCAGTTTGTGGGGGATGGGTTTTGGAGTTTGAGCTTCCCTATCCTCTGGAGGCTTTTGATTAGATTAAAGTTCAGCAGTCTGTGGGGGAGGGTTGTTGGAGCTTGGGCTTCTCTGAACTCTGAAGACTTTTGATGGGATTAAGTTCAACTGGGTTGGGCTGGGTATGCTCTGAGGCCAAAACCTCCTGGAAGGCTGGAGCAATATGAAGGGTCTCCACCGCTATGACCAGGCTGCCTGCTCTGCGCTCCCACTGGAGCTCCTTCCCCATCACCTGTGTTTGACACTCTGAGCCTGACACAGCCCTGCCCACAAGGTATACCCTCCAGACCTGCATCTTTGACCACCTAGATGTTCCCACTGCCCCTGGAGGCTTAGTGCTCTAGGTAAGGGGGAGAGGTCTTGGGACCTTCCTTCTGCCTTCCCCTTATACCTGAGTGTTCTTTAATTCCAGCTTTTGGGGGGGGATACCTTTTGAATTGATTTCAGCAGGAGGTTTCCTTGTCTCTGTCCTGTTGTTAGGCTTTATTTTTAGTCCCCTAGGAGAATTCAGTTTGTGATTAGTAAGGAAGGGTATTCAGAGGTCTGGACTTCGGCTGCTTCTAGGCCGCCATCTTGACTCCGCCCCCAAGTACTATTTCAATACTTTTTATTAAAATCCTCCTCGAGCAGAGAGAAATTTTAAAGAAAACAGAAATTTAAAAAAAAACAGAGAAAGGCAAAAATCTGCTTCCTCCTTCATGCTGGTATAAGTCCAAGAAACCATGTGGGTGGAAACTGAAACTCAGAAACTCAGAACTCAATCCACAAAAGGAGAAGCACAAACAGGAAAAGGGAAAGGGAATTGTGGGAAATGTAGTCTCTAGTGTTCAAGATTCTAAATAAATACATTAGACCCTGTGATCCTTTGGGAGACCAATCTCTCCAACGGATCATGAAAACATAACTAACTTATAACTTGAACTAGAGGTATATACAAATATTACAGTTTTTAAAGAGAAATTGCAATAATTTGGGGATAAGGGGAAAATAAAAGAGAAAAGGAACAAAACAAAAAATAGGTGCACTGACAAAAAGGCAAATGGGGGCAGTCCCCTTTGGCATAAGAGTGTACATTCAAAATAAAAGCATTCAACCCTCCTAAAGTTTAAACTTGCCACATCTCAAAGTTCATTCTGGATCTTCTGGTACAGTGTGTGGTCTCTACAGTCACCTTCACAGTGCCTTCTAGATTCTGGGAGGTAGTCTTTTGTTCTAAATTAGTCTCAAATTCAAATCAAAGTTCACAACAATAACATAGTCCCCCCTGAAGAAAATAATAATACATTACCCCCTTGAAGAGGATACAGGGATACATGTAGGGATTACACAGGGATACATGGTCGAGTCATAAGGCATATGAATCAAGTATCAAGAATATCAAAGAAGTCAAAGAAATTTTTTTAAAAAACCTCTAAGTAAAAAAATAGGATATAAAAAGAAAACTTGAAAAAATTCTGGAAATAAGGAAAAAAGGGAAAAAAATTCACAATTCACAACAGGTTCTTGTAGTGATCCATGTCCCATAAGTGTGTAACAACACTCACTCACTAATCCAATTTAGCAGTATGGACTGAAGTAAGTTTCCACATCATGAGAGAAAATAGAAAAAAGACTAGATTTCGAAGACAAATGGGAAATACAATTTTCCAGTTCAAATATTTTCTTTGCTTTTTTGGGCCAATGGAGCCAGAACAAATAATGATATATGCTTGATATAGAGTGTGGTTCAATGATGTCTTGCATTTAACACATGTTAAACAGTTGTAACCTCAAGTCTCACACTTGATCAAGTCATTGTGCTTTTTGTGCACAAGTCATCAATCCCCATAGGATTGGCTTGATTTCTTTTACTTATTTGTGCTTGAATGGCACTTTTCAGGTCAAGTTCTGTGCTCCTTTGTGGTCCATTTGTCCTTGGATTAGACATAATCATCAAGCGAAAGACTCATAATAGTTAAATAACTAGTGGTAGGTTGTCATAGTCCAAAGCTTTTGGGGTATGTTTTTATATGCTAGGTAAACAGACATCTTATCTTATTCTATTGCAAAAAGTAAAAATAGTTAAATCTTTTCAATATTAATGACATGTGTTTCAAAGGCAAAAAATGAGATAAGTAGGGGGGAAATCAACTATTGTAAGAAAACAAAAAATTTAAATTGTGTATATTTCACAATTACAGAGATAAAGTATAGAGACTATTTTTTCAAAAAATAAGATTCATTTCCTCTTTGACTTACCATGATCTGCAATGTGAGTGCAAAGGAGGTAGACAAAGCAATGTGAGTGCAAATGATGTAGATGAAACAATGTGAGTGTAAATGAGGTAGATAAAGCAATAATACATTCAAGAAAATAAAAAAATAGAAAAGGCACAAAATGTTAGAAAAGACGTATCAGGTCAATTTAGGTTACTAATACAGATTTTCTTCTTCAAGGTAGTATATGTGTTGTCCTACAAGGCAATTTGTGCAAGTTCTAAGAACAACCAAATAATGTGCAACAAAATACTACAAATCCAGCAATAAAGAAGTCTAATCACAATCAATAGTCAAATAAAATCAGTGCAAGCAATTATTCATCATCAACAGAAGGTATTCGTTTTACATGGGTACAATGAGTCCAAGAGTCCCTCTCTCCAATTTTTATGATTATTAGTGTAGTTAGTAGGACCTGAAATGGTTCATCATAAGCAGGTTTAGTCAACCCAGTATGTTTGAAATTCTTAATGTACACACTATCACCTGGATTTAAATCATGAAGCAAGAAATCTATGGGGCCTGCTTGAACAGCAGCTCTAGAGTCATGGAGTTCTCACAATTTTGTTTTTAATTGTCTGATATATGTAGTGTGAGAACAAAACAAAACAAGTTCTGAACTTTCTGCCACTGTGTTGGAATAAGCAATAGTGGGAATATCCATAAAGAGGAAATTGTCAAGACTGACAGTTGGTGGGGGAAGGGGCAACTGGGAGTGGCAGTTGGGTCTTGTGACTAGGAGCACTTCCTTCTGGGAGGGACTTCCTTACTTCCTGGTGTTGGAGGTGGGAGGAGTGTAGGCTTCCCAGTCTAGATTAGGAGTGCCTCTACTCGGTTTAGCTTGAAGACAGAGGCCCAACTAGCTCTGAAGGACAGAACTGTTCTTGTTGCTTTCTGTCTACTGCTAAGATTCTGAAATTGTCAAAACTAGCACAGATATAGCATAGATGGGAGTGGGAGAAATCCTCCACCAGCCTGTGAGGCCTGGCCTCAGCTCTCAAGCTGAGAAAGACTCCAACCTTATTTAGGGACCTCCTTCTTCCCTTTTTCCCTGATATATCTCCAATCCAAACTGTTTATTAAATTTTCTTTTATTAGAATATTGCAGTCACATAAGTGGACTATCTTTTCTGGGCATAAAGGAAGCTGAACAGCTCAGTCATTCAACAACAAATGGTCCTTATCGGACCCCTGTTGCTGCCTCTCGGCAGTACCTTTGCCTCACCAGCAGCAATATTCCCTTTCTCCCTTAAACTCCACCATTCCCTGCTACAAACATTCCTTATCCCCTTTTTTCCACTCCTCACATCTTTCCCAATAAATATTACAGTAGCAATGGTTGTATCCACTCCTAACAGTGAGGTACAGGCATGGGTAAATGGTTGTGCCTGAATAGGTAGATGTCCAAATAGCATATCAAATGGTGAGATGTGTAAATCACCTCTGGGTCTGTTTCTGAGATAAAATAGGGCCAGAGGTAGACTTTCAGGCCATGTTAAATGATTCTCCATGCACAATTTTCCAATCATGGCTTTAAGTTCTTTATTCATTCGTTCAACTTGGCAGGGACTCTGGGGATGCTATAGTGTATGAAATTTAGGAGTTATCCCCAAACAAATAAAAATTTGAGATAAGACCGAATCAGTAAAATGTGTTCCTTTATCTGAATCAATATGAACTGGCAGGTCAAAAATGAGGGATCATTTCTTTCAAAAGGACTTTGGCAACAAAAGCTGCTGTGGCCTGAGAAGTAGGAAATGCTTCAGGTCACCTGGTCAGTTGATTGACTATGACCAGACAAAATGTATACTATCCAGAATTTGGCATAAAGGTAAAGTCAACTTGTAGGTGCTCAAATGGTGTGTAAGCAAGAGGTCATCCACCAAAGGCTTTTGCTTGAAAGACATGTTGATCAAAGGCCTGGCAGGTAGGGCAAACTATACATACTTTGGAGGCAACTGTAGATATTTCATGTGCTATCCATATTCTTTTAACAGAGTCTACAATGCTTTGGGTGTCAAAATGACCATGTTTATGAATGGAGTGACAAATCTGGTTATAGAAAGCTGTAGGGAGCAAGGGTTTGCCATATGATGATACCCATACTCCATTTAACTGTTTTGATTTAAATCTCTGCTTCCATTTTTCTACTTCATTGTCATTATAAGAAAGGGATAGATCCAAATCATCAGTAATTGTTAGAGGCATAATTAATTCAGGGCCTTCTAAGGTTGCTAGTTTTACTGCCATATCCATATCTCCTTGGCTATTTCCCCTGGAGACAGGGTTAGTGCCACCTGTGTATGCAAAGCAGCAAATGACAACTATGGCTTCAGGGAGCTGAAAGGCAGAAAGAAGTTCAGTAATAAGGTTTTCATTGGCAATATATTATCCAGCTGATGTTAAGAATCCTCTCTGAAGCCATAGCATGCCAATGGTGTGACCTATCCCAAAAGTGTAGTGGAAGTCTGTGTAAATTGTGACTCTTTTATTCTTTGCAATGATACAGGCATGTTTCAAATCTGTGAGTTCTGCATCCTGTGTGCTTATATTTGAGGGTAAAGAAGCTGACCACAAAGTATCAAATTTGGTAACTATCACAGTTCCTGTATAGGGCACACTATCCCTCATAAATGAAGAATCATCTGTAAATAATATGAAATTCAAATCATCCAAAGGGGTGTTTAGTAAATTAATACAAGGTTTATCAACAATGGACACTAAAGATATACAGTTGTGTAAAGGTTCTCTGGAAGTTGGCAAATCAGGTAGTAAGTTTGCAGAATTAAGAACTCCACAGCCCTTTAGTGTGATATGTTCATTATTCAATAAGGTTATCTCATACCTAGTAATACTTTGGTCGGTAAATGCCTATGTCCTATGTCTTAATAATAATGCCTCAACCTTGTGTGAGTACATTATGGTCAGAGGGCATCCCAATACCAGACTGGCAGATTTGGTTACCAATAAAGCTGTGGCAGCTACTCCTCTAAGGCATGGTGGTGCTCCAGCAGTTACTGGGTCAAGATGGGCTGAATAATAGGTTACCAGGCATTGAGCAAGGCCCAAAAGCTGAGTTAGAACACCTGAAGCTACCCCTTTCTGTTCATGGACATATAAGGCAAATGGTTTATCATAATTTGGGATGCCTAGAGTAGGGGCAGACAGGATAGCTTGTTTTAAAATTGAAAGAGCTGTTAGGTATTCTGTTTCCAATTTAAGTGGTTCAGGGACCAAGTTTTTCATGAGTGCTACAAGGGGTTTAGTGATTTCCCCATAGTAAGGGATCCACTACCAACAAGGCACTTCCCTTAAGGGGAAAAGACATTCATAGGAATCATTCAATGGCTGTGGTTCCTTAGAAGTTGACCATGGGGATACTGAGGCAACATGGGTAGGAACAGGTATGGTAGAAGGATGAGATTTTATTGGGGCTGGGACTGGTCATGGGGTAGGAGAAGGGACAGGAGAGGATGGGAGAGTAGATGAAGGATCAGAGGAGATAAAATTAGCTAGAAGTTGCAGAGCATGAGAGAGAAGTTGCAGAGTATGAGAGAGAAGGGTTTGTACTTGATATATAGGAGAGGAGTGTCTTGTCTCCATTTCAAGAGAAATAGGATTATCCTCTGTTAGTGGTTCAGAACAGGCTCTCAAAATTCAGGCTTGTTTTGGATGGGATCAGCATTTTTCATTAGATCATGGAAGTAGTGTTTGAAATTGCCCAGTTGAATTTGCCTGTTGGTCTGCATTTCTGCTTTAATCTCTTGTATAGTAGTATTTTTTATATTAATATTGAAGGCCTAAAAAATAAAATGTCCTAGGAGTATAAGGAGAAAGAGGTAAACTGGAATCTTAAAGGCCTCTAATTGGGCAAAAAAGCAGAAGGTTGTCATGCAAAGAAGCATTTATGCTGCTTAGCATTTTGACCAAAGAAGAATGTATATGTTTATTAAATTGTTGTTATTATCATTATTATTATTATTATTATTATTATTATTATTATTATTATAAGGGGTGGGTAGGGTAAGGTGAGGGGTTTTAGCTTATTTTGTTATATTTTTATGATTTTATTGGATTTTTATTCGTGAAAAAAGAAATAGAAAATTTATTTATTTATTTGTTGCTGACCTCTGGTGGCAGCAAACAGTCACTGTAGCTAAGCATAAAAAAGGGGAAGAGAAAAAAGAGAAGACAAAATTCGAGAAAAAAAGAAAAAATAGTGCTCAATATTGACCTCTAGTGGCCAAGAGATTGCACTACAATAGGGAGGGGTTAGGGGTGGGTTTGGGGGTAAGGGGTGTGGTTAGGGACTGCCAGAAACCAAAATGGAGGATAAGACTACAAAAAACAGACAGGGTCTGAGAGAGAAGTAAGGAAGGCAGGTTGGGGTTAAATAGGGAGGGGTAGGAGTTAGGCTCGGGTGATTAAAAAAAAAAGGGAAGTTAGGAAATAACCAGCTACTCAGCAGGGAATAGGACTTCCCTTCTGAGCTGGGTTGAGGCTGGGGCTGGGGAAAGGGAGGCTTGTACTCACCTGCAAACAGCAGCAAAGAAGGAGCAGGGGCCAGCAGAAGCAGCAGTAAGCACCGAGATGTGGCCGCTGCAGGAAAAGCCAAGCTGGGCCTAAAGAGGCTTTAGCAGCCACAGGAGGTAGTGGCCAAGGCAGTAGCAGAATGGGGGTGGGTCGGGGTGCCACGGCTGAGGTAGTAGCTTGAGGCAGTGGGGGAGGAGTGAGCCTGTAGCCTGGCCTCTTGGCCAAGAGTTGGGCCACTGGCAGGAGCAGAGGGTGGGGAGCTTTCTGCAGGGAGGCCAGGGAGCAGCTAGCAGTGGTTTGAGCAAGAGCTTAGTCAGAATTTTTATCCCTGTGTACTCAGCCAATTGTAAAAATTAAAATTGATATACAATACTCCAAGTATTATTTTAATACTATTTATTAAAATCAACTTAGAGCAAAGGGAAAAGTAAATGCAGAGAAAAGCTGCTTTAGCTTGCTACTTACTTCCTCCACACCAGTCCATCCAGAGAGAGCTAGTGGTCAAAACTGAAACCAAACACCTCAACCCACATTAAAATGACGCACAACAGGAAAGGGGAAAGGGTATTATGGGAGATGTAGTTCAAGGGTCAAGATTCTAAATCAATACTTAATACTAAAGAAATCATAGATCAAAGAACAAATTGGAAATAATAGTAAATTTCATCAAAGAAAATTATAAAAATAAGAAAACATAATAAAAACTTTGGGGTATAGTCCAAGCAGCCCTAGAGGTGGGGATAATTGTCTCAGAAGACTTTTGTCAACTAGAAGGAGAAAGAAAAAATTAATGAATGTGGCACAAAATTTTAAAACCCAGAAAACTAACAAATTAAAAGACTGGTTAAAAAAATGAAATAGAAATTCTGAAAATCAAAGAGATTAAAATTAAAAGAAAAAAAATTAAATTGATAAATAAAACTAGTATTGCCGACTACTTCTAAACATTTCTGTTGAGAAAACCAGAGCTGGGTAAAGTATTCAAAATATATTTTTAAATTCTTAATTTAATGAATAATAGAAAAAGACAGAACATTTTATTTTACAAGAAGTATGAAGAAGAACTGAAAAAGAGAAATATAAGTGAAACTACAAATCTATCACACAATTCTTACATTTTAAAAAGTATATAATACATTCAACATGTTCTATTTTCTTTAATGGAAACTTTAAGACTTTCATGATACTTTCTTGCACAATTTATATGCTCATTATGGTTCCTTGGTTTATAATCTCTTCTTATTTCCGGCTTGCAGTGTTTATTCTTCAACATAGAATTTTTGAACCGTGACAATCACATTTCTTGAGGTGTTAAATTTGAGGTTTCCTTCAGGGGGTAATATATGAATTATATTTTCATTCAGCCCTTTGGCTCTAGTTTTATGGACTATTTTATTTTATGATTTATTGAAATATGCTATTGAAGTTTTCTATTGTATTATGGCTTTTAATTTATGCCAACAATTCCTAAAGTATATCCTTTCACCCTATTTTCTGGGCCAGTTGCTTTTTTGTTTTTAACCCTTACCTTCCATTCTGGAATCAATACTATGTGTTGGTTCCAAAGCAGAAGAGTGGTAAGGGCTAGTAAATGGGGGTTAAATGACTTGCACAGGGTCACAAAGCTGGAAAGTGTCTGAGGCCAGATTTGAACCTGGGACTTCTTGTCTCTAGGTCTGGTTCTCAATCTACTGAGCCACTCAGCTGCCCCTGCCAGTTGCTTTTAATAGTAAATATATAATGCATTATCACTCATAAGTCTTTTAATTTTATTCTAATATGTATGGTGTATGGGGTGCTCAGGGAGGAGTAGTATCTCTGGTATGGAGGGCTTGTTGTGCCCTCCTAGGGCAGCTCTCCAACCTCTGACCCTCACCTGACACCCAGCTCTCACTTGTGGCTCCCAGTAGCTGCTAGCATGCAGCAGTAGCCACACCCCGGGCAACGGCTTCAACAGGCTGGCTAAACCTTGTAAGGGTAGCCATCGGGTCATCGACCCCTGGTGTACCAGGGCTTTGCTCACCCAGCATGTGAAGACTGCTTCGGTGGAACAGGCGGAAGAAACCAACAAGAAGATTCAACGGCTGAGATGGCGACACAGCAATGCACTATGGAATGCTCAGGGCGTGTTGGAGCACAAAAGACAACACAGCCATCCAATGCAGCTGAGGAAGTCTCCAGGCGTAACGACTGTTCGTGCCACTGGACCCAGGCTTCCAACGCCGAGAGAGTGGGACTGTCTCCGTGCAATGACTTTTCCACTTAAATCTCCTTCACGCACAAGCGTCTTTGTGCACACTCATCTACATCACAGATGAAAGCGCACAAAGATAATCGTCATCCTCGGTTACCGAGAGACTACTACTAATATTTCTTATTAAACCTGAAATTTTTAGTTTCACTTCCATCATTTTATTTTTCAATGTGTTCACTTTGGTGGTGAGATTTTTCCTGCCTTCTTTTTTTTTAATATTTCATTTTTCCTTCCAAAAGCTCTCATTTAATTTTTTGTCCTCATTTCAATTTTTCCTTCGTGACTTTCAACTACTCTTGAAAGTCCCTATAAACCCTCTGGGTTCAATTGTGAGTGCTGTCCTGACTTCTAACTGTCCTATTTATGATATGAAGTTCAAAGACTGTTTTAGACGGATAGAGAGGAAATCTTCCTGGGGTGGATAGCTTTATATAAAAGTCCTATCCACTCCTGTTGTCTTCCACTGGATTTAGGAAGTCTGGATTCACAGAAGGATGATCAAGACTCAGAGGTTCTCTCAGCCTAACCTCTCTGGAGGGCTCCCCAAAGAGAAGTGAGTTAACAGCTTGGATCTTCTCATTTCTTCTGTTCCTTCTCCGGAATGCTCTGTCCTTCTTTCCCTTTCTCTGCTTGATTTGTTCTTCTGGCAGATTGAGTCTGGGTTTTCCTCTCTTTACAACTGTCATTCTTTATTCTGGGATGATATTTAATATTATTGAAGAATCATATTTGTCTGGAATTTTATCTTTCATTTTTCTTAATACATTACTTCATCTTTTTAAGAGTTTTCCTATATCTGTTCATGTCTTCATCCTCTCAGATTGACAAAGCTATTAAAAATTCCACTTGCCATTTCATTTCAACTTTTCTTGTCTCTACAATTATTGAAGTTATGTTTATTCAAGTAACTTAATGTATGACTCCAGTTAAGTCCAGTCTCAAATCAGTCACAATGAGATCTCAGTCCTAGAGTCAGAGTACAGCAGCACCAAGTCCATCTAACAATGGCTTCATGCCCTTCTCCCCTTTATCAGTCTTGGTTTGGGGCCCTAAGGTAGAGGTGATCATCCTGAATAGGTCAGCTGAATCTGGGATGCTTAGTTTCTATCCCCAGACACTCTTGCCCAATCCTAATTGGGGTAGTTGAATTGGTATCATGATGATCTCCAGATTCTTCTCATTGCCACAATTTCATATTAGGGTCCTTTACTGCGTCAGGGTTTGTTCTCTGCAACAGTCCTTGATGGGGAGCCAATCTCTGCCCTTTCCCACAGACCTGGATTGGTTGGAGGGAACTGAGGATGCAGAGGCTGAGGCTGGAATCCTCTGTGCTCTCTTCCCTTTCCTATGATTCAAAGAGGGCCAATAAAAGAGAGGATAGGAGCCTCCACTTAGATTCGGAGTTTATGATGTCATTTATTGTTCTTGTGCCATGTGTGTTTATGTGCTTTTCGATCTCTTTTCTATGTGGATTACCACACTGATGTTTCTCTTAGCTTTTCTTTCTTGTCTGTTGTTCATTTGTTCAATTTGACAGTATTTTTCACTGCTTTTGAGCTGGTTCAAGAGCAATGTTTTTAACTAACTTTGTTTCATGGACTCTATGGATTCCTCAGAATAATGTTTTTAAATGTATAAAATAAGTGAGATTAAAAGGAAACTGAGTATATTCAAATAAAGATGAAAGATGAAAATGAAGATGAAGATGAAATTTTTTCCCCTTCTAAGTTCTGGATCACATGAAACTTATACATAGACCCTTTAGGAAAGAGAGAAGATGTGGATAGTAGGTATGAATACTAAGAATCTTTGATGTATTAATCTGAAACTTTTCATTTTGCCATCTTTGCCAAAAGTCTCTCCATTTGTATCTGTAAAAATTATTTGACAATTGAATTGTATCTTTTTTTTAAATACTGTGTGTCTTGGTGGTTTTGATGCTCAGTAATTTACTTGGGACAGGAAACACAAAGTGAAAAAGATAGCTGGGGACTCAGGCACAAAATCTGCCTAGTGGAGGCCCTTTTCTCTAGCTATCACATAAAAATGTACTGAGTTAGGGAAGGGCCATTCTATTCCACAACTGTCACTGGAAGTTTCAGAATTACTCTATGCTACTTGAAGGATCCAAGGAATAGGAACAAAAACATCTTTTCTATTATTCCCTTATTATCTCCACCCTCCTCATACCACCCTTGCCATCGTCATGAAAATTGGAGATCCAAGGGATCAGGGTTTTCTACGTTATACCAATTCCTTGCACTGCTTATCCACCGCAGGGCTAGAAGTAGTCCAGAAATTTTTCGTCATCTATGAAAGGTTCATGTGTTGAATCACACGTCATTGTAGTCCCCAGAAATTTCCAGAAGGGTTGATGGTACCAGTTGATCTCTGGGATGTTGCCTATAGACCAATGCAACTTCTGCTACAAAATCATCCCCTTTTCCCCATAAAATTATAGCTCCTTGGTTTTTATGAATTTAGAGAATTGTAATGAACATAAAATTATGTGTGTATGTGCTCGTGCAGGCAAGCACATGTACATCACTGCCCTTTTGGTATATCCTAGACTTAATTGGAAGCTTATGGACCAATGTTGTAAAATGCACAGGACTATCAAAAAACAATTATATTGAAATAGTTATAAAATAGTTCTTAAAAAAACAAGTTCATACACCCTAGGTTAAGAACCACTGCTATAGAGAAATGGGGCACAAGGCAGAGCATGGCTGAGAGAGGATCCCAAAGATAAGCCTTCTCAAATTTATTGGTGAATGCAGCCTATTTTAGGTCATCTGTCTTCCTCCAAATTTTATCTTGGTGTAGTGAAAAGAGTGTGAGATCTGGGTCAGGAAACCTGGGTTCAAATTCTAACTCTTAACACTTACTATGACCATAGGTGAATGATTTCACATATCTATGCTTTGGTTTCTTTATCTGTAAAAATAGGGATATAATACTTGTTTCTCCCTACCCCTTCTCTATCTCTCCGGCTCCCTCCGTCTTCCTCTGTCTCTGTCTCTTTGTGTGTCTCTCTCAGTGGTTATAATAAAAACTGCTTTGTAAACTTCATATTACTATACAAATGTGAGGAGTTTTTATATTCTGCTAGTTTTCTAAAGAGTTTATGCTCCTGGAGGCAAATAGCCAGGGACTTTTTTTATCCCATCCAAGAAAATCTATCAAATGAATGCAGTGATAAAAGGGGTTGATGGAGTATAATGGAATAAGTGCTGAATTTGGAACGAGAAGGATCTGGGTTCAAAATTTTACTCAAGCAATGTCTGTTTCTTCATCTATAAAATGGGGATAATAATAATGCTTTTAGAGCACTGAACTTGGAGTCAGGAAGAACTGAGTCTAAAATCCTATGTCAGATACTTTGGAGCTATGTGACTCGGGACAAGTCACTTAATCATTGTTTACCTCAGTTTCCCCACATGTAAAGTGGAGATAATAATAGCACCTATCCCTCAGGGCAGTTGTGAGGGGCAAATGTTGTTTACCATTAAGTATAAGTGTGGCAGGTTTCCAGTGGGATGTCCTGGGGATCCATGCTTGGCTCCTCAGCACTGTTTAATATTTTTATCTGTGATGTGGATAAAGATGTGAGTGGTATGCTCATTACTTTTGTAGATGACGCTAACTGGAAGAGATCGCTAACACTAGGTGTCAGAATCAGGATCCAAAAAGATCTTGACAGGCAAGCTAGAGAAAGGGTTGGCCTACTTTGCAGGCCAAGAGGCAAAATTTAGGACACAATGCAGATACTTATATAATAGGAGAAAAAAAATTTCTACACATTTTTATCACTGAAATTCATACTATAATAATATTATTTTCATAACACAGGTCTGATGATCAGAAGGGTGGAATTCCTGGGGGATAAAATTTTGCATAATTAGGATTGAAAATTAATGTTTTATGTCATCAAAACTGATTGAAAATATTCATCCGTTAATGCTGATCTATAATTAAGTTTGGTATATTTCATTTTTGAAAATATCTTTTCACACAGCTACTACACATCTAATTTAAACTGAGCATATTGCTTGGATAGCATTTATAGAATTCTATTAGATTCTCTTGATATTTGCCTTTTAGTATGTCATTACATTGGAAATTAATCACTCCCATTTGAAGGCTAAATAGAAGTTTTATTTGCTTTAATTGCACAGTTAAATTGATTTTGAAATACAGACATTTCTTTTGCATTTGCATCAAAACCAAAAAATGCTGCTGAAACTGTAGTTTGGGCTCAGAAAACATATTCTCTGCAAATTTGTATGGGAATGATGATAGTACTTGTTTAAAAATTTGTTTTAATCCTTACCTTTGGTCTTGGAATCAATACTATATATTGGTTCCAAGACAGAAGAGTGGTAAGGGCTAGGCAATGAGGGTTAAGTGACTTGCCCAGGGTCACACAGTTTCTGAGGTCAGATTTGAACCCAGGACCTCCCATCTCTAGGCCTGGCTCTCCATCCACTGAGCTACCCAGCAACACTGCTTGTTTTAATTTTTGACAGCATGGGAAGTAGAAAAAGCAATCTAATTGACTTTATTTCAGTGTAAGTTTTGCCTTGTAATTTTGATTGAATTCATTAAGAAACATTATCCAATCTGCTCTGACTTCTCATGACCCCTTTTGGGGTTTTCTTGGCAAAGATACTAGATTGGTTTGACATTTCCTTCTCAAGCTCATTTTACAGATGGATAAACTGAGACAAACAGGGTTAAGTGACTTGCCCAGGATCACACAGCTAGTAAGTTATTGAGGTCAGATTTGAATTCTGGACTTCCTGATTCCAGGTCTAGTATTCTATAGACTATGCCACCTCATTGTCCCAGAACAAATCTACAGAAACCACTAATTTCCAGTTTTTTATAATACCTGAGCAATTCTCATTTAGAAAAATTTCAACATCATCCCCAAAATAGTCATTAAACTTTAGGTCCCTCTTTTTCACTTTACCTTGATGGGTTTGAACTGGTAATATAAAAAGACAAACTGTTGTGGAATGATATGTGCATGGTGCTTAAAATGCTGTTGAGTTATAGCTGCCTCATTGTGATTCATGATGACACAGCCAGAGAAGTTCTCTCCCAACTACTCAATGCTGCCATTGTAGTGAAACAGCAGCCACAGACAAAATATAAATGAATGAGTGTGGCTGTGATCCAATAATTTTTTAATGTTAAAAACATTCTTTCAGTTTACAGGCCATACAGAAACAGGTGGCACACAAGATTTGGTCTTAAGGCTCTAGTTTTGTAACCTCTGAGCTAGATCATTGTACTAAAGCAAATAATGAAAAATCCTACAGTTGGGCTAAAAAATTTTACCAATATTTGGTATGGTGGAAAATATGGATAGACAGAAGTTCATCTGATAACACTCTGGCAGTTTTAATTCACTTAATGTGAGTTAGACATGGTATGAAGGCCAGCATAGCTCATATAGTCTTGGGCTGTTGGAGGAGCATTGAATTCCAGGAATAAGGAGGTCATCATGCTTTGGACTCCCCTAGTCAGACTACACTCGGATTACCATGGCCAGTTCTGGGTGTCATAGTTTAAGAAGAATATTAATAAACTGAAAAGTGTCCTGAGAAAGGCGACGGAGATGTCTAAGACACTGGGGAGTTTGAGATGGACAAGAGACCACTCTGGGATGATACGATAGCTATAGTCAAGTATTTGAAGGGCCATCATGTGGAAAGAGTGATTAGATTTGTTCTGTTTGGTCCCAAAGGCTGGAACTAGGAATAATGAGTGGAAGATGCAAAGAGACAAACTTGGGCTTGATGTGAGGAAAAATCTCCTAATAAGTAGAGTGATCCAAGAGTAAAACAGGCTGCCTGACTACAGAGGGGACTGCAAAGGTTCCCCTGCCATTAGAGGTCACATATAGGATAGTAGAGATTCCTTCCAGATGGGGTTTGGGATAGGCAGTCACAAAAGTCCCTTCAAAATCTCAAATTCAGCAATTCTGTGATTCAGCTCTGCAGGTTCAGACATTTATTGTTACCAGTAGTTTGGTTATGTATGAGCAGGTTCTAGGAAATTGTTTCATTCAAACCAAATTCTTAAGAGTTTGATTTACAATCCAGGTTTCCAATATATGAATTTTGTAATGGGGTAATATACTTTTCTAGAAACTAAAAGGGGATGCTTGCTTCCCCTTTCCAGGGCAGCTTTTCTTCCAAATACCTGGGAATATAATTTCTGATCAGAAGTTTTCTTTAATTAGCCCAGACTCAGCAGAAGGAGTTGGATGGCCATGAAGAAAACTATATCTAGGCTATGGTAGGCACTGACAAATTATCCCTGATTAAGTCCCGAGAAAACCTTTCCAAAGACTAGAATACTCATCTGTCAGATACAAAATCTCTCTCTCTCCTTATCCTCTCTCTCTCCATCCCTCTCTCTCCCCCTCCATCTCTCCCTCTCCCCCTCCATCTCTCTCTCTTATTTCTCCCCCTTCTCTCTCCCTCCTTCCTCCATTTTATTCCTTCCTCTTTCCCTCTCCCTCACCCCTCCTCTCCTTCTCCCATGTGTCCCCTTTCCTCCCTCTCCCTCCCTTTTCCTCTCTCTAGAACAGTATTGTAGTCACAATGGCCTCCTAAGGGGTCACCCAATCTCCAACAGATTCACGCTCCAATCCCAACTTCCACATCACTGATCTATTCTTCCTGGGAAACTATTCTGATCATGGAAATCTTCTGTACTGGGTATTAGGACTACAAGAATGGGGTGGGGTGGGGGGCAACTGTAGTCTCTCACTAAGAAGACCCAGGCAAAGCATTATTAGAAATTCAAGGGAGAGTTCACTTTCACGTGGGGAGTTAGTGAAATGGCTTCGTGACCCCAGTGTAAGCTCTTTACTGTTTTATGGGCTTTTATCCAAATATCTATAGGGATTTCATACGTTCATCAGTTGATGTAGCCTGTCTTGGATTATTAGCTGTTAAAAAACAGGCATAGTGCCTGTGTAAATCTTTTGGTAAGCTATCTAATACTGTGCTAATTAGCTTTTCAATAAATACATTTTAATGATGGCAAGGGTAATTTATAGTGCTTGGGACAAATCATAATATGGCTAATGTGAGGCGAATTAATAGGCACCATTGTGTGTTATTAATAATAATCATTTAAATTTTGTTCATGCTTTAAGATTTAAAGCACTTCATGTAAGTCGTTTCATTTGACTTTCTCAAAAGTCCTATGAAGAAACCGAGTCTCCAAGAGATTAAATTGTATACATTTGAATTGTTAAAAGTTCACATTGCTAGTAAGTAGCTGAGCTGGTATTTGAACTTGGATCTCTTGATTCTGAATGGAGGGTACTTTCTCCTATGCCACACTGCCTTTTGGAAAGAAATAGAGATGCGCCGTAGCAGTTAAAAAACTCATTGTTTTGTCTGAAATCACAAGATCATGTCTCTCCTCTTCCTCCACCAGCAGATAGAAAACTTAATCATTAGCAAACTTTGACTGACAGCGAACACGGCTCAGAAGAAATTTTAGTCAATTGAACTGGGAAAAGTTAGCCAAACAGCATGCTTTGTGGGTGAGAATGACATTCTGGAATGTCAGAATCCTGGGTTCTATTTCCCTGCCTTTCCCCCTGACTAAATGTCTGAATTTAGGTAACTATTTCAGCTCTTTCCATGTAAAACCCAGACAGAGAGTACTGACCTACCTGACAGAGTGTCAAGGGGACTTAATTAATATCTGTAAAGGCTTTGAAATGCTTGGATGAAATGTACTATGTAAGTACCAAGTTCTCTAAAAGGGCTTTTTCTGTCTGATTATCCTACAGTGAAACTAATCCTCCTAATCTCTGAATAATGGCTGAATTTGGAAATAAAGTTCCCCGCACAGGAAAAGCCTAGCATTCACCCACTAATTGTCATTTAGTGGGCCTAGAGAGAAGGAAATTAGGTATTTTTATTTTTCTATCATTCCAGGAGAATAAAGCAGAGGTGTCCCTTTGAAGATTTATCAACAAATTCAACTTAGCCAAGGAGATCATTGCCTGCACCTGGCACGTGGGTCATGGGGCTGAGTGTTGTGTGAAAACAATCCACAGGGAATGCCAAAGGGCTGACGGTAAGAACTACAGCCCACCAGGGACTGCATCTTTTCACCCCGGACTGGAAGATGCTGATAGCAATTAGGTGTTGCAAGAGCAGAAATCAATGGAATGACCTAATGAGGACCTCACCTGGGGCAGAAGACAAATGAGCCATTTTGGCAGCATTGCTGTCTGGGAAAGAGATACAGGTGAAAAGCCTCCTTGCCATGGGGGCTGTTTCTATTGGGCCTTCACCATCAGCATGGGAAAAGCTTGGGGAATGTAAGCAAGCAGTTGAGCTCCAAAATGGAGGTCAACTATGTTAAGATGCTATTAGCTGAAATGGTTACCTTTGCCTCACCTCACAGCTCCCTATGGTAAGGAAGGCTCAAAGAAAGGATGGAAACAGACCACTGAGAACAATCCTTGAATACTTCAAGGGTCCGTTCATCCAGTGGGATGGGCTCATTATGCTGACCCAAAGTCCAGGCTCTCCACGCTTTGGTAATCGAGTGAGTTATTGTGAGGGTCACACATTTCTCAGTTATTTATTCTATAGATAATCATCAGAAACAAGCAATAATCCAACCCTCTGAAGATGATTCTGACTTTAGCTGGGCGAGATCATGAGCCAGCCCATTCTCAAAGATTTTCCAGCTTGGTCATATCTGCTACCCTTTGTGCTTCTGGCATAATCCTCCAGAGGAGGGGGCCACCACCAGCCAGTGATACAGTAAAGGAGGAGACCTTTAAAGGAGAAGAGATGAGAAACAAGGCAAAAGGGAATATTCCATGACTGGGCTCCCCACTCCCATAAGAACATGTCAATTCTGGAAGGGTGTGAAGAGCAGCGGGGAAAGAAAGATAGACTGCTGGGAGTGGTGTCTCAAAAATGCACAATGGCTATCATTACACACCCGACACTGTGTCTATGATTAAACATTATTGTTCCATAATAAGGTGAGCTAATGGTGGGTGGATAGGAGAAAAAAGGTCTCTACATATGAAATTTTCAATTTTGTAGCAAAGTTTTAAAAAATAGAATATTATGAATGAAGGGGGCACCATCTCCTTTCCCTGGAAGTATTTAATACTAAAAGTAGATTGTCATCTACAAAGAACTGGCTGTGTTTTTATATCTGAGGGTGAAAGTGAAATTAGATGACCTTTAAAGGCCCTTTCTAAGTCCTGTGAATCTCTCAGTGAGGATGACCACATCTGCTCATCTTGGGTTCTATTCTAAAGTCATTACTTAGGCAATGCTCTCACTAAGAATTATGTAATTCTAGGAGTTTTATCTAAGCTTTCTAATCAATTTCCCTTATGGTCCTTTCTGCTAAATGAATAGGAGTTGCTTAAATACCTTTTAAATTGCTATACCAATATGTAAGTGCTATCATACTTTAACAGTAAAAATGTTGGAAAATCAAGAAAGCCCATATATCTTTGAAGAGAATAATGTATATATGAGTGACACGCACTCATTTAGAGAAAAATATTCAGATAAATTCTAGTTATTATGTCTATTATTATTTTAGAAGGAAATTGAATTAATTCTTAACAAAACATATTTTACTGAGATGCTCTATGAGTAAATTTGAAAAAGGGATAAATCTTGTAAAAGGACAGATGGTAATAATAATCTCTTAGACCTGAAATTGTATTATGCAAGACCTGAATGCTGCAACTATGTTAAAAATAAATAATACTCATTTTATTTCACAACAAAAAAGTTCCTACTCAATAATTTATTATTAAAATTCAGTAAACAAATATAGAAATATTCCATCCACAAAGTAATTTCACATCTTTTCTCGGGTTTGCAGAAAATTACATATTACATACTTGGAAAGGGTTGCAAGGAGTGAGCTGAGAAGGTAGAAATGCACAGAAAAGTATCACTTGCTATGCTCATCAGAGACAGAGATATTATTTTATATTTTTCTGCAGCATTCACATCACCTAGCATTGGGTTTTAGACACAGTGACAACTAAAAGAATATGTTATCTGATTAGAAAGGATTGTCTCATATAGATTTCACATATTTCCTCCATTTTATGTAAAGCAACATCCAACTTTGTGACACCAAATAATTCCAGCCATCAGATTTGGAAGAAATCAGCTAAAGGTCGGCCTCGGAAGGACATTCTTAGTGTGTGTTATGAAGCAGGTCATCAGTGGCTTTCTGATAACCAAACCAATGACTTTTTGTTAGTCCACATTTCCTTGCACCGCTTTACAACACTTGATGCTGATGACTGACTTTCCTCTTGAAACTCATTTTGACTTTTGTGATGCAATGCTCTCTCTCTTAGTTCTCCTACCTCTCTAGCTCTCTGTACCATTTTTGTTTCTCTGCCTCTCAGAGATCCCCACATAAGGGAATTATCCAAGATATTTTCATCCTTATGCCCTTCTCTTACTATACCTTCCCCCAAGTGATTTCATTCATTCATTTCCATAGCTTCAACTATTGCCTCTAAGATGACTTATCTAGATTTGCATCTATAATCTAACCTTCTTTGCTTAGTCCCAAGGTTGAATTTTCTAGCAGCTTTTTGAACTTCATGTGGTCTGTCCACAATCCTCTGAAATGCAAAATGTCTAAAACCACACTCATCACCTTTCACCAATCCAAATTTCTTGCTCCTGTTTTTTATTCCTATTATCTATATGACCCTCCCAGTCACCAGGGCTTAAGACCTCAGGGCCATCTTTGACCTGTCCATTTCTTTTTAATGCATCCTTCCTTTCCCCAGCTGAATTGGTCATTAAGATCTGTCAGAAAATCTTTCATTCTCAGTGTCTCTCCATCTGTCCTTTCCTTTCCCCTCTTGCTTCTCATCTGATCCAACAAAATAGATTCCTACATGTATGTCTCCAACATCTTTCTCCTTCAACCCACCCTGTATGTAAGTACCAGGATAGTGCCCCCCGCCCCCAAAGTATTGCTCTGATCACAACACTCCAAAAATCAAAAATCTTGAATGGTTCCCTACTAGTTCCAGCCTACATTTCTGGTGTTTTTCTCCTGCTAATGCCCTACATATAAAATGTATTGCAAGCACCAAATTGTAGAATTCAATAGATAAAAGGGACTTCAGAAGATTTCTAGTCCAGCCCATATCAGAAAAAAAGAACCTACGATATCAAAGCTTGGCTAGAAAAGCACAACTGAGGGGGAACCCTCTACCTCCTTACAAAGCTAGTTCCACTTTGTAGAAGCTCTAATTGTTAGGAAGTTTTTCTCTCCATCAAACTTTAATCTTGCCATCTGCACCTTCTCCCTGTTCCTACTTTTGACCTCCGAGGTCAGGCAGAACCAGTTTAATTTTTCTTTCATTTCAGATACCTGGAGACAGCTATCATGTCCCTTATAAACTTTCTCTTCTTAAAGCTCAGCATTAGCAGATTCTTAAATAGACCCTTACCTGGCACAACCTTGTTCCTCACCTTCCTCCAAGTATTTTCTTTTGAAATGTTCTTCTGAAAATGAACCAAACTCAGCACAAGTTTAAAGATGTGGCCCAGAGAGATTTGGGGATACCAAAGTTTTATGAATTTACAGAGGGGTCAACATGCTTATATTTTATTTCCCCTCATTTCACCTCAGAGGCTTCTGTGATTATAATCCAGGTATGAAAGTATGTCTGCTTTCTGACTAGAAACAAATCTTTTCTGGTCCAGAAGCTTCCCAAACGCTCAATTTAACCTGGAGTTTCTTCAGGTCCATTGTTAGGTAAGCTCTGAAAGATCAATCAGCATTTAATAAGCCCTTACTATGTGCAAGGCATCACCCTTGGTACCAATGATACAAATACTAAGGATGAAATGACTTCTCCTTGCGAGGATGTGAATCATAAGACTGTACTTCATCACCCTCAGGAGACGGTTTCTCTAATTGGAAAGGAACCTACAGGTAGGTGGGGGGGGGGCTCCCCATCTTTGTCATTACTGAGTAACTACTAAACAGCTGGGACCAGGGAAGCTGGACCATGCTGACCATTGAGTATGTTGAAATCAATTGGAAATAAACAGATAATACAGTTTTCATACATGATTTTAATAAACTTGAGAGAAATCTTTAACCAATGTTCTGGAAAGTGGTTGGAACCCCACAGGCTCCTGTGGGAAGAGGGCAAGAATCGTCATCATTGGAGTCAGACTCGTGTCCCTGATCAAAGCTCCATGTCCACATCCCTTCTGAAGAGGAGCGTTAGACCAGATGACCTCTGAAACCACTTCTGGCTCTGTATCTACTGTCCTGTGAAAAGTTTTTTCCATTATTTCTAAACTATGAGTTGGCTGAATTTCCTCCAGCTCTCCCAACAGGATTGCTGGGAGGTAACTCCAAGTATTAGAAGCTCTTCCCTGTCACATTTTTTTCATTATCAAAATTCTTACTTTGGTGTAGATTTCTTTGACAATTTGGGCTAACTCGCATGGCTTTAAGTAAGAAGAGAAAACCCAGAATCCCAAAGAAAAGACAGATATGCAAGGGGATGTGAGTATGAGCCTCAGTATAAAAAAAAAGTGGCTCCATATCTCTTGGTGGCCAGGAGGGAGCCTTCCTTTTATAGCAGGCTCTCTCTCAGGGTCCATGGATGGTCCACATTTCTCCGGTGGATGTTCCACAAGAACCCGACAGGTGGAAGAGCCACATCAACCTCGGTTGTTGTTGCTTTTGACTACAAAGTCCTCCTCCATTTCAGTTTGCAGATTTTATAAAGGATAAGGGTTTGGGGTTTTCTGCTTTTATTTTTTTTTTAATGAGCATCCCTTTAGTAAATCTTTGTACTTCAAAGTCTATTACTCTCGGAGCCCTGGAATCAGTTGGTAAGTAAGCAGATGGGCTCTGCCCTCGAACTTCCAGTGTCTCGTGTCCCTCAGCAACCCAGAAGAGAGACCTTTCTGAAGGTGATTTCTGACATCCGTGGCATTAGATCTTTGAAGTATACTCAATCCAGAATCAATTCAGGAACTACAGATACTTGTTATCAGCTTGTGTTGATTCACTTCCCAGAGAAGGATTTAATTAATGTAATACATATTGGTCAATTCTTTGCTTTTAAACCTTACCTTTGGCCCGCTGGCCGATCAATGGATATTTTAATCTTCTTCACATTTTAGACCTGGTTTTAAGACTCACAGAACAGAGGCCCAGATTTCACAATCATTAATTGCTATTATCAGCCCTTTCATTTTCTGAACATCAGCAGTTTCTAAAAATTCTGCTTTTATTCATGTGTTAAATTATCCCTTCTTGTTCTCCAGTCACTTGCACGGTGTCTTTCAAACAAGTACAAAGTTTACACCAAGCCAATAATGCAGAGGTGAAAGACTTAGAAAAAGAATTCTCTGACATTCTCCGTAGACCAAACATTCAATTTTCAACAACTGAGAAAGAAGATGCGTGCATCATGCCAGCGGACCCTGAACCAGGAAGCAATCACGTGCATTTCCATGACTCAAGGTGGAGACCAAGGCTGGAATAAATGCTACAGAAAACTTTCCTTTTTCACTGAGGCCTCAGTTGTCTGGATAGATGGAGTCCCCTGCAAAGGTTACAAACATCAGCTGAAATATCTTCTTTTTGGTTTTGCGTTTTTATTTTATTTTTATTTTCAGTTAGTTTCACATTCTCTCCCTCCCAGGACCCACTGAGAAGGCAAGAAATACGATGCCCATTATACATATGAAATCATAAAAAACATTTCCCCATTCACTCTTGTTCAATTATTGGTATTTCCTAGTGGAGTGGAACCCTCTAACCTGAAAGTCTGGAGAACTAGCACTGTTCCTATGACTCACTCACTGTATGATCTTAGCCTAGTCACAACTTTGTAAACCTTAGTTTCTTAGTCTGTAAAATGGGGATACTCTTACCAATTGTAGAACTGCCAATTGTAAAGGATGAAATGGGTAATAAAACATGAGAAGAGTTTTACAAATAAAAATGTTACATACACAGCAGGCATCATGAGGATGATGTAGTGAGATTTACTGGTGAGGACAAAGGCAGAGGAACATCAGGGCCATAAAAACTTAGAGGTGATTAGGGGGTTCATGGGTAGGGCTCAGAGTTCCTCTGCCTACCCAGACACCCTCTTCCCTTAGAGCAGCAAATGCAAAGAAAAAAAAGACTGAGAAAAGGAGGGATAGAGAGGGAAAGGCAGGAGGCAGCCAGCTCTCCTGCAGGATGAGGGTAGCTCTCAGTTCTTCTTGATTTAAGATTTCCTTGGTGCTCAGCTCCATAATGGAGAAAAAACCCCTCACTTAAATAAATTAAATAACATTTTAAAAATAAAATAATTAAATAAAAAGTTTAATTAATTAATTTCATTTCTTCCTAAAAATAGAGCTGTCCCACATAATTTACTTTATAAGTTTCTTCATTACTTCTTCGTTATTAAGAGAAACTGGCAAATGAGGACAACCAAGTACAGTGGCTTCATCACTGAAGTCAGATAGATGAAGGATCATAGCTGTGGGCAGTATGAATTTTAGTTATGTCCCAATATACTCTTTAATCCTGTCCTACTTTTGTTTGCTACCATTCTGAATGTATAAAGTAAGAGCTAAAGGATTAATGTATAGGCAGGGAGGTGGTGTAATGGGTAAAGTGCTAGGTCTGTTGTCAGAAAGAGTTATGTTCAGATCCAGCCTCTTGACCCTTACCAGCTTTGAGACCCTGGGCAAGTCATTCAACTTCTAAATCTGCCTCAGTTTCCTCATCTGTAAAGTAGGAGTAATAATAATCCCTACTTCTCAGAGTTGTTGTGAAGATCAAATGAGATAATGTCTGTAAGACATTGTATGCAAACTTTAAGGCATAAATGCTAGTCGGTTAATTTTCCTTAATTTATAGGTTTTTCCATAGTTTTTCCCTAAAAAAGTTTTTCTTTTAGCTTCCCTTTTCCTATTAAAAACAGGAATGGAAAATAATAAGAGAAGTAAAGTAGGGACACAAAGGAAAACAAAGAGGTATTAGAAAGGCAAGGCAAAGATGTGAAAATAGCCAAAGTGGAAATTAAAGGATATTGATAAGATTAAACAACATCTTGTCTCATTTAATAACAAAAAATAATTTTGCAAGCACTTGTAAAATGGAGATTTGAACCCCAGACTTCAATTCCCCAGAAGGCTTTGATACTTCCCAGAATTCCTTATAATCTCACCTGAGTCTCCACCTGGGCAAGATCACAATTTGTATTTAAACTGGCTGTAACGCCTACTTTGGCCTCTCTCTTCCTCTACTCGGACGTGGCAAGATGTAGTGAGTAAAATGTGAATGGGCTAATCAGCCCTAGGCACGTGGTTTATTATTTTGTATCCTTGATTTCTAATAATCTTTAATAAACCTCTTAAAATATAAAACTTCTACTACTGGAAACTAAATTAACTTTTACACAATAAAAAAAAAGTGATAGTCATCAACTTTCCTTCACCTGGGCAACCAATAGATACTTTTTCAATGCACAAATTATTACAGTGCTGTGCACAGTTTTAGTTTGGGCAATAGCTCAGGGGTGACTTCAAAAATATTCAGCACTTGATAAGCACTTGATAACATGTCCCAAGGGGACAACTTGGCTGTCCTACTACTCTGGGGCCATATGTATCTCCAAAGTCTATTCTAAGCACTCATTAGTCACTTTCCCAGAATTCACGTCTGCTATTCCGGACTTTTTCACAGGGAAATAAAAAAGTCAAAAGGAAACCCAAGACAAAAAACAAAAACAGAAATAACCCAAAAAACCCAAGGCTGCTTATTAAGCATTCTTAAGAAAATGACAGAAAACTGTTGGAAATGCTATAGAAAAACTGCTAAGCCTCTGTATTTTAGCTAGAGAGATTTTTTTGTTTTTTTTTAATGATATTGGTGTAAAAATGTAACTACCTGGCCAAAGACAAGACTTGTTTGATAAGGAAAAAGTGAGGTATAAGGAAAAATCAGAAAATATATTACAAATCCCAATGACTGTTGACTAGAGTGTTACCTGTAACCTTATACTGAACCACAAAAGATATAGTTTAATTCTTATTACTTACCTATCACCATAAACATAAAGCACAATGTTGTATGGAAGGAAAGCCACCCTCAACTAAGAGCTAGGGTGCCGTAGCTCAGACATATATTAGTTGGGTAGAAATGGACAGTCATTTAACATCTAAAGTCACAGTTTTCTCATAAGTAAAATGGGGCTAATAATGCATATGCAGCACTACCTACCTAATGGGGTTGTTATGAGGAAAATGTTTTATAAACTTATATGAGTGTAAATTAACAATAAAATAATGCGTATTCAGTATTCTATAGGAGAAAGTAACATATCGAGGAGAATCTGATGGAATATAAAAGAAGTTTTGGTTGCATCAGTTCATGAAATTAGCTGTATGTACAGTATAAAATTTATGAGCAGTTCTTATACAGTGTGAAAGTATATGCTTTTTTAGATATTAAAAGAATGGAATTCTTTTTAGTTGGGCATGAAAAAGAGGAACTCTCTTTCAAATTATTCAACTTTATAGTACATTTCTTTTTCCTGGAGAAGAACTTCAGATACTTTTCAAATAACCCTAAACATTTAATCTGTACCCTTTGGAAGTCATGCTGTGAGCATATAGGAAACAGAGAGAGAGATGTGGGGGTAGGAGTAGAGAATCAGAGAGGAGAAAAAGTGAAAGAAAGAGCTGTTAGTGAAATACTAAAACTCTCTTTTTTTCCAATCTTCTTTAAAACAAAACCCAGATCTCTGTCATTCGTAAAATTCTGTCACTCGATTTAGTCAGAGTTTTCTCCTTAGCAACAATACAAAAGATTGTTTAAGTCCCACAAACACAAAATACCAATGTCCAATGGCCCTTTTCTTTGAAAGCCCGGTATTTTGGAATGGAGCATGAAGCCCGCATTCAGGTGATCGGCATGCCACATTTACAAGGACAATCAGAGACCCAAGAAGTAAAATGGCGGGTGGAAGACACAAAGTGACTCTGCATTTCTGTCTATGCATAGTCAATGAGCTGGTCAGCAGCAGCATGAGACCCATCTCATCATTTTAGTCTTTGTAAGCAATACCGATCACTACGGTTGAACTGCTTGTGCTTTGAAATGGCATCACTTGTTGTCAGTCCACCGACATGAACAAATTGGCCAGACTGCAGGGGATCTGTTCGATTTGCATGCAGAGATGCTGCCAGGGCAGCTGGGACAGGGCTCAAAATGAGCCCCCAGTCCTTTGGCTCGCACTTAAGTAGTCTAATGGCTAAATCATCCTGTCTCTTGAAATTTCATACAGTCCTTATTCATGTTATTATTAATTTGCTATTAGG
Source organism: Monodelphis domestica (assembly GCF_027887165.1). Taxonomy (NCBI): domain Eukaryota; kingdom Metazoa; phylum Chordata; class Mammalia; order Didelphimorphia; family Didelphidae; genus Monodelphis; species Monodelphis domestica. The sequence continues at coordinate 114,695,492 of NC_077233.1, forward strand.
AGCTCTCTGAGACCAAAGATTCATTCATTTTGAGCAAATAAATTGAATAGGAATGTATGCAGATTTCACTAATTTTTCTAATCTTGTGAGTCACTAAATGATCATAAAAGAGAAAACAAATAGAAAGCATATCCTCTTACTTGCCCTTAGAAATAAAAATTATATTCAATGTTATCTTTATTACCAAGAGATTTGTAATAAATATCTCTATCAAATTCAAGGTGGAAAGTATTTTAGAAGCATGGGGCATCAGATGACATATGCATAATAGTCTTCGTATTTTGTATTCTAAAGGCACAGCTTCCTATTTTAAAGAAATTACCTACTTCTCAGGATATCTGAAGAAAAACTGACAGGGAAATGTTTTCAAACTTCTTGGTTACTGAGTCCCTCATTTGGCCTCCTCTCTCACCCTTATTTTTCTGCCCTTCTCCAGGTCTGTTCTTTTCCAGATAATAGTAATGAACACATAGAATACCACAATCCCTACCATGCAAAGATTGGGAAGGAATGGAAGAATCATTATTATAGCTACCCAAAGTCTACCATGTGCATGATCAGACTTTATGCCATTGAACTTGAGCCAATTTTAACTCAGACCTACTTTGTTTAACCTATCTCCCAGTTAGTTTAACCTCCTTTGCCGCCATAGCAAGAATGGTCTCCAAAGGAAAAGATTTCAAGTGATGTGGTGTACTTGAGGGAAAGCCAGGTTTCACTTAAACTAAGGAAGCTGAAGGAATGTTAGTTGAAAAGTTTGATGATGTGAAGGATTTTGTGAAAGGTAGAGCAGGAGTTTTGAAGGGTACAGTGCAAATGAATAATAGATGAGTGAATGAGGGTAGAGTGGATCCAGGAGGAGTAAGACTGATTACAAGTAGGAGAGTTTAGGGGGAGATAATGTGAGCATGAAGATTTTATCTAAAGATAAAGAGACTATCTAGGTGGTATCGTGAATAGAGAGTCCTGAGCCTGGCATTAGGAAGACTTGTGTTCAAATCCAATCTCACACACTTATTAGCTAGATGAAGTGAATCACTTTACCAGTTCCTTCTTCAGTTTCCTCAGTCGTAAAATGGAGATGATAATAACACTCCCCTTAAAGAGCTACAAGGATGAAAACAAATAATATTTGTAAAGTGCTTAGGAGTGCCTGGCACATAGTAGGCACTATATAAATGTCTGTCCCCTCCTTACCTCCCTCCCTTCTTCATCTATCTAATGCCTGAAACTGAATGAGTAGAATAGGGGATCCAATGCAATGGGAGAAGAGTGGGATTTTCATCTAGAAATTTGCCACCTCAATCATTTCCTCTTATTCATCTTCCGTGTATCCCAATCCACTGGTTCCTTCCCTGTCACCTACAAATATACCTTAGTATCTTCTATTAAAAGAAAACATAACAAAACCTTTCAGTGATATTGGCATTCCCGCAGGCAGTCATCCTCTTCTTCCTTTGATAGCCAAATTCCTAGAAAGGATTTCTAATACTTGTTGCTTCCAATTTCTTACACTCCTCAGCCTCATGCTATTCCTTGGCAGGGTTACCTATAATCTCTTAACTAGTAAATCTCAGGCTTCACTGTGAGTAACTTTGTTTATGCATTGGACATGGTCCTTTAACCCCATTTGCTTGGATACCCTCTCTCTTCTCTTGGCTTCTGGGACACTACTGTCTTGAATCTCCTATCTGTCTGATTATTCCTTCTGAGTCATGATGACTCATCATCCTGCATCTGCCTCCTAACTCCTCTAGTCCTCAAGACCTCCTCTTGTGCTGTCTTCTTTTTTCTAGGAGTTCTTAACCTGGAATCTGTGAACTTTAGGGGAAAAAATTAAATTTTAGTTTACCTTTATAGTCCAATGTATTTTGTTTTATATGCATATATGCATATTTTTTAAATATTGTTCTGAAAAGGGGTTCACAAGCTTCTCTGGAATGCCAATGGAATCCTTGACACCAAAAAGATTAGGAACCCCTGCTATACCCTCTCATGATGATATCAATTCCCTTTGGTTCAGTTATTAGCTTTATATGCCCAATTCTAGATATCCAAGCCAAATCCCTCTCCTATCTCCACTTCTCATTTTTACTGCCTGATAGACATCTTAACCTGGATGTCATATAAGTACCCCAAATTCAACCTGTCTAAAATGGAACTCATCATACAAAATCCATCCCTCCAAATTTTTCTGTCTCTTTTGGGGACACTACCACCCTTAGAGTCACCCAGCTTTGCAACTGAAGTCATCTTTGATGCTTTTCCCCACTCACTGCCTCCTATAAATTCAAATTCTTTATTCTACATCCACATCTCTTGAATTTATGCCCTACTCTTCACTCATGCAATCACTGCCTACTTGCTTTCCTTGCTTCCCTCTCTCTAACATCCTCCATTTAGCTGCCAGACTGATATTCCTCAAGATTCCAGTGGCACTTTATTAGCTTTGGAATGAAACATGAAATTCTCAGGCTGGCATTTAAGGTCCCCCACAAATGGCTCCCACTTACCTTTCTAGTCTTATTTCATAATGCTGTTTCATACATTCTGCTGCCGTCATTCTGGTCTACTCTCTGCTCCTCATACAAACCATTCATTTTCTGACTTTGGTGACTTCACACAGGCTGTCACCATGCCTGGTATGACCTCTCTCTTCTTCTGCCTCACACTAACATCCTTCAAATTATAGCCCAGGGCCACCTCATCCACAAAGCCTTAATCAATTTCTTCATTACTCTCTTTCCCCCTTGACATTCCATCATATTACTCTATGTACTTTGCATTTATGTGTTTGTCATATTCCTCCTGGTAAAATATAAAAATCTTGAGGATAAGAAGTTTTATTTTTTGTATCTGTATTCCTGGAGCCAAGTAAAGTCAGTGCCTTGAACATGGAAGGCATTTAAATAAATCAGCAGCAAATTGATATGATGTCATATCCCAAAGTCTGAAGTGAAATTTAAAATGGTGATATTTTTCTGGTCTTTGATGGCAGTTATGAGTTTTCTTGGCAGAGGGATCACAAAATGATAGCTGATTTGAAAGCTCTACAAGCATCTTAATTTCAATCATATTTTTCTCTAAAAATTCTGTAAAAATCCATAAAATTCAGGATACTTAGATGAGTCAACTCTTCTGTTTTCTTCCCAAGCCAAAAACTTTATGGGATCTGTTCATTACACATGGATTCTTCACAGCTTTAGAGAATTTGTGGAATTATAGACAAAGTATTCACAACCCCATTGGAAGACAAAGCAAAGAAGGGAGCCCACCAAATCCCAAGCTTCATAGACCCAATGAGATCCTTAGGTATGAGGTTGTTAAAGTTATCAAGTTATATAGGTAGATTCAAGATTACTTGAAAAACAGGAATAGAACTATCAGTTCATTTTCCATATATCCTTTTCTCCCCACACTTTATATACCCATCACAGATGGGGATGTCTATGAACTCCCTTTACAGGCTTCTTTTCAGTCTAAGGTATGAAATGTTACCACTATAGCAGAAACAAGTTAACCCTTTAAATGTTTTAGCAGCATCTCAAGGGTTCCAAGTAAAAACTCTTGGTCTCATCTTAGTTAACTGGCACCATGGTCATAATGGTATGTAGAAGGGAGGAAAAAGTAGAAATAAGCTGATAATGGAGGGCAATTTAGAATTATGACAAAAGGGCTATAAAAGAATGGATACCCTTTGATCTATTAATACCACTACTAGGTCTGTATCCAAAAGTGATTGAAAAAAATGGGAAAAGACATATTTGTACAAAAATATTTATAGCTGCTCTCTTTGTGGTGGAAGAGATGTCCCTCAAATGGGGAATGGCTTAACAAATTGTGCTATATGATGGTGATGGAATACTATTGTGCTATAAGGAATGATGAACAGGATGATTTCAGAAAGAGCTAGAAAGTCTAATATGAACTGATACAGAGTGAAACACACAGAACCAAGAGAACATTGTGCATAGTAACTGAAATATTGTGGAGCAATCAATTGTAATAAACTTTGCTAATAACAGAAATACAATGATACAGGATAATTCTTAGGGACTTATGAAAAAGAATGCTATCCACCTCCAGAGAAAGAACTAACTGTTGGAGTAGAAATGCAGTGATTCTCAAATTGTCTCTCCTAGATCTATTTTCTAGGTCAGTTCTTTTATTGGTAAGAAATTTCATGTTTTCCTCTGTTTTTGTTTTTATTCCTTCTGTTCTCCTTTATTGTTTCTTAATTTCTCATGATATCATTAGTTTCTGGATGATCAATTCTGATTTTTAACTTCAGAAAACTTACATAGAAACTTGTTATTAAAATTTTTTAAATAATAAAATAATTTTAAATGGTCAGAGGCTCCCTAATGAATAAAGTTCAAACTCCTGTATTCAAGGCTTTCCACAATCTTACCACTCATCCTTTTAAGCATTTTATAATAGTATACCCCTCCCCAGAGTTCCTACATTCCAATCCAATTGCACTGTCATCAGGTTTACCCAGTGCTTTCTTGCCACTGAATTGTTGTTCCAGCCTTGAAAGTCCAAATAAAGTGTAGTCTCCTTCATGTTTTCCTCAATCCCTCAACCCACATTTCCTTCCTCTCTCAGACCTTACAGAGCACCTTCCTTTGTATAGTTTTATGCATGTTCCAGATGCTCCTAACATTTTGTGTACCATATGAGGGCAGGATGTTTGTTTAATTTAAACTTTGCATCTCTCCAATTGAACCTAGCAGTGTTCTGCATGTAATAGCTGATTAGTGAATCCCCAAAAAGAGACAATATTTTGATGGCACTATATATCTAGAGGACTGACTGGCTTAAGGGCCTCTGACTTGCCAGAATAGCTGTCACTGTGTCTGAGAACTAAATCACATGAAATTCACAGTATGGGAGAGGTGTCCATGCACGGACATGAGCTCTTACTTATCACACTATCCTAATAAATTTCAACATCTATTTTTCAAACTCACAATGGATTAAAAGTAGTAGGTTAAAAGGGTGTCAGAGGAGAAGTAAAAGTTGATAGCCTGACTGAGGGAGCAACCAGAAAAACTAATGCAGGACTTGAAAAGTAACTCTGAACTTTAAAGATACTTTCTGTTCAGCAAGCCCTTTTTAGTAAGGCAAGGAAATAGATAGATGCCAACTAAAATGGCTTTAACGTTTTCAAATGTCACATGATACTTCCATCACCTGGACATCCCTTATGTGAAATTGATGCCAGGAATGAGCTGTGACTAAGCAAAGAGGGTGGTTCCATTTTAAAGAAATCACCCAATGACAGTACCAGTCTTCTGGTTTTTTCAACCAGCTGGTGATGGGCATATGATGCTGAGCATTATGTTCTCAGAGTCCAGAATCAGGAAGAGCAAGCCCAAGTTATAATGCTATATTTGGAATTGGTCTAGAGCAAAGTCTGCATCTTGTTTTTCTCATTATATCAGCTACAGGAGCTTTGTAGGCCTATGTCAAATGTCAAATGTCAAATCATCAGTGACCTGGCTTCCTAGGCAGTGGTGCCGATATCTCAGAGTATCTTTTTTGTTGAGAAAGATCTTCTTGAACTTCTATCCAAAACTCTCCTTAGTGAAAATTGGATCCTTCCCAGAACAGTATAGTGTCCAAGGTCTGGTCAAGGTACCAGATTTTTAATGGCTTTAAAGATGCTAAATTGGGGGATTTTCCATAAAAAGGACAAAGTAGTGGTCTGTGAAAATATTCCTGGAACCAGGAAAGCTTTAAGAAAAATAAATTTTAATATAGGAACAGCGTTCCTAATTGTCTAAATTAAAAGACAACGTCTGCAAATGTTTTAATTGTGGTTTTGAATGTGAACTTGACTTCATAGGAATTCTCCTCCAAAGCCCTTAGAGCATCTTTCTTCTCCCTTGAGGAAAATTGAAGTATATTCACAGATGGTGCTTCATGTAATCATAGGAGCACTTACAATAGGTTCAAGAGCTGGCTGTACATACTGCACACTATAGCAAACCTCTGGAATCCTAGTTCCTAAATTATTTGTCAGGGAGTATCCCAGTTTTGGCACTTTCCAAACACATACTGCCATAGGCACTGCTGTTATTTCTACCAGAAGGGGGCTTAGAAGGAGTCAGAGGAAACACAGCTGGCTTATTATGTGAAGAAACAGGGCAACAATGAGACCCTCTTTTTACCCGTAAAGGAGAATCCATCATAGTAACCCTTCCTATGTGTATTTTTTCCATGAAATATTTCCCCGGGTATCCAAGTGCTCGGGAAAAAGTTATTGCATTTACAGTGAGTCGTTCTGTTCATTTTGGATCCTGATCCGCACATTTCTCTGACAGATGCCTAAATCACAAAAGTCAAGACCTACAGAGGACAGAGAGCCTACCTTAAATTCTTGCCACTAGTGAATATTTATAAGCGTCTGATAGCTTGTCAGATAATTCGTCTTCAGATCTGAATAAGACTTTTTCTTCTACAGTATTTTCCAGAGCGGTGTAACATTTCTAGGGATGCTTTGCTGGGAGGACTCTGTCAACAATCAGCGTTTCACTGGCATTAATGTGCTATAAAAGACAATGAAGCATGACTCAATTAAACCACACACACACACACACATAAGCCTGCCTTCAAATAACACGAACCCGGTAAGTTTTCAAAGCTTTGTGTGGGTTGTCTGCTGCATGACTAGCATTAAGGTCAATTCTTTGAAAACATACCCCAAAGAATCTGACAAACCTACACAAATAAGACACTTCAGAATAAAGGCCAAAACCTTCGGCTGATTTATCTACCTCCCACAGCATACTTTGATATTACAGTTTGTAGTGTAGAAGGCCTTTTAAGACCACAGGAGATGACATTTGGAGCTGGAGGGGACCTCAGAAGCCACCTGGTCCCACCCCCTCACTTTATTCAGATGAGAAGACAGAGGCCAAGGTCAAAATGAGAGTGAAAGTGCAAGGTAGGGTATGAATCCAAGGCCTCTGACTCCAGTCAGTTCTTTTTCTACTCTACGATCTAATGTTTTACAATGGCAGAAAACAATAATAGATTCTCCAATTAGGTAGTGAATAAAAGCTTCAATACCTCCAATAAGAGAATACCTTCTGCCTTCCGAAATCAGCCCATTTCATTGTTGGAAAACTTAAGTAATTAAGGAGTTTTTCTTTGTCATGCAGGAAAAAAAAAAAGACTTCGGACAGTATTCAACAGTGCAATATTATTTCCACAGGTTTACCCTCTGGAGCCCAGAAGAATAAATTTAATTCCTCTTTTATACAGTAGATGCTTAAGTTTTTGGAGAAAGCTCCCATGCCTTTTCTCTTAAATTTTCTCCCCTCTATCCCAAACAACCTTAGTCCTTTCAACTGGTCATCATAAGGCACAATCACGAGTCTAGTCTATTCACCCTTCTCTGGATGTCTCTAATTTGCCAGTGTCCTTCCTAAAATGTGGTGCCTGGAATTGAACACAATATTCTAAATCTGAGTCACCCAGGGCCCAATACCGTTACATCATTCTGGATGCAATGTCTTCTTAAGAATACCATTCAATCGTGGCCACTTATTGATAGACACAATTTTTAAAAGTACCGTGCTTCCTTTTACATATTAAATGATCATATGACCACTTGTAATGAACACAATTGTGTCAGAATTCTCCTATTAAAGATTTATTATAGATTGAAATATCTTTTATTTTTAAGAAATAGTTCCACGTTAATTACTGTGCCTCCTCCACCCACAACTCTCCGGTCCTAAAGAATAATTCTAAGATCACCATTTGATGTATAGTAAACTGATTTAAATATAGTCTATTACATATTGTAAAAATATGTAATTTACTGAGATGGAGAGTTAATATTCATTCACAAGTGAAACTCTAGTTATGGATGAGCAATCAGGGATCTAATATTGTATTCTTAGTAAAAGAAAATGGTATATAGAGATCTCACAGATTCATAGAGCTGGAAGGTATCTTTGTCATCATCCAGTATAACTTATTTAAAGATCAGGAAAATGAGCTATAGAAAAGATCATATCCTCCTACTCTCCATCTATAATATGAATTCCAAGTCCCAGTGAATGACTTTCAGTAGTTTAGTTCAAGGCAAATCTGAAATTGTTCGAAGTTGGTTTTTTAAAATCACTTGTCTTGTTTTCTTTTAAAAGCATGCCTTTTTTTAATTGCAAAAAATAGTTAACACATGAAAACAAGTACCAAATCTGAAAAACCTGTCCTATGAGAATATAATAATGTAACCAATTCTAGCCAAAATGTATGTAAAAAGATTTTAACTGATATTTCTAGAAGTAAGGAATAAAAAGTGCCAGTATCCAGAGAATTTTAGCTACGTTGATATCTAATTGGGATAATCTAAGATGAGAATGTCACTTTTCAAAAATTATAAGCATCTCATATATAAAGACAAAAAAGTTTCCCAGTCTCAGTTGTTTTTAAAAGCCTTCATTAACAATGGCAATTATGTTCACTCTACATAAATCTTTATATTGGGAAAGTGCAAATGACAACATAGGTCCAGATTAGTAGGAATAATGAGTTCCATGAAGTGGTTACATTACTTGAATTTGTACTGCATATTTTTTCCATGGGACTGGAACCAATTACCCTATTTTCAATGATTAAAACTTCTAATAGTGCGAATTCAAATACCTGCTCCTCTTTCCAGGGCCCATTATTCCCACTAATGAGGACTTAGATGTAAATAAATTTACAGCCTTAACAAATGCAAGACTGGATAAATGGTAGGTTTCATTCCAATGCCAAATTGCCAAAAAATCTAGTGTGAGTTTTAGTTCCTTTGCAAGAAGCTTTCCAATGAAACTCGAAAGAAATGAATTTGTAAAAGCCCTGGATTCAAATCTTATTTCTATAAATGACCCTAATCATTTAAGGTCTTGGTGCCTTAAGAAGTTCTCTTTATCTGTAAAATTTGGATGACAGTGTTTGTACAACCTACCTTCAAGGATAAGTTATGAACTAAACCCTTTGTAAACCTTGAACTATATAGGTTGTGAGTTATTCTTATATGATGATGCTAAAGCGCCTTGGAAGTTATAAAGTGTTTGAGATTAAAAGCTCTTATCCTGGCTCGTCATACTGATATTATGAGTTCCTTTTTTTTTTCTGTAGAGAAAAACTTAGGTTTCAAGTCATATAAGATTCCTCAAAAGAACTTTTTCTCATAACTCATCAATTCACAATAACTGAGGACATGAAGACCTATAAAATTTGGGGGTTTGTTTGCCACCTTTTATATGTAATGTTTCCAGAAATTTTAGATTACAGAATTAACTAATATAAAGTTTATGGGACAACCCAAATAATTTTCTACACCTGTAACATAATGCGGAAAATTTAATTCTATATGATGTTAAGCACCAAGGACTCTCAAGGCAGGGGCAGGGAGGGATGTGGAAAGTGATTAATACAACATGTGTACTAGATGAATTATTACAGGGCAGAAGGCAGGAGAAATAAGAAAAAAGCTTCACAAAGGAGGTGGCATCTCAGATATATCTTGAAGAATATTAAAAATTCTTAGCCAATAAATATTTATTAAGTGCCTACTTTGTTCCAATCACTGCTCTAGAGGTACAAAGAAAGGCCAAAAGTGCCCTCAAGGAGCTCCCAATCTAATGCTTAAAAGGCAGGGATAAAGAGGGACCACATCCTAGGGCTGAGAGATAGCTTGTGGAAATGCACCAAGGTGAGTTTAAACTGAGTTTAAAATTTGGTAGTCCGTTTTAAGTAGAATAGAGATTGAATGAGGAGTAATAATGTAAGATAAGAAGCTGCTGGAAGCGAGACTAGGGAGGTTGAGTCCAACTGTAGATTTTATGAGTTGAATGAATCTGGATGTTATAGCTTAAGAAAATGACCCAGAAATAGCTTTGAGTTCATTTATTTTTTATTATATCATGTTTTACAAATAAAAAATAAAGCGATTGCTAAATTTAGTGAGGGCCAATCATACTTAAAGTGGTCACTTAAAGTGATTATTCTTGTACTTTAAAAAAAATTGAGTTTGTAATTAAATCATTTTAATTGTCATTTTTTGCAGATCATGAATGTATTTGAATTTGAAACATGGCCTTCCAAAATAAGAGTTTATGATGAAAATCCTGGCAGACACAACTGTAAAAAAAGTGCGACTTGGGTATCAGCATAGTTACTTACATCACAGACCCTTTCATGTTGACGGTAGATGTGGAATATTTTTCTAGATCACAGAAGGTCAGTAACAAATCCACATGTTGACATGGAAAGTAAAACTTCCTTCCCTCTACAAAAATATTTGAGCTGATTCTCTTGAGAAAAGGCTACTCTATAGATCATTCTTAAGGAGGTTAGGAAGCTGATATAGCTGTAGCTCTTGCCAATGCAATACGGATCTCAAATATGCAGCAATTGGTCACTAAGGTGCTCAGAAGCAGTCTAGAGTTTCTCAGATCTCCATAGGATATGCCATTAAATCTTTTCCTCCCGCTGGGCTTGACTTTGGGGAAAAAAGCATATGGTATAAATATAACAGTGCATTTGGTAGTGAATGCAGTGGCATAATGATGGCTCAAGTCCATTTCTATGGCCTTTTAGTCAACATCGTATGGCAAATAGGGACGTGCTTACTTGTGAATTGGAAATCGTTCTGGAATGGTTCTTATATGGTGTAGAATATTAAACTGAGGAAAGGTGTGTCAGAGAGAGTCTGTGAGAGCCCAACAATTCCTGGACACGTACACTGTCTATTCCCTAGCCACTGGAATAGAGCTTCTTGCTGCAGCGCAGGGCTGCTGATAATATAACAAACACCAGGGTCAGCATCCTTAACATTCAAAACGTCCTGATCACTGAACAGAAAAGAGAATGAAATTTCTTATGGTGAGAAGAATATTTTCCATAATTTACAGGAAATAGACAAGTAAATAAATTATTTTGCTTGGTTGGTCATTATTTTGAAATGTGAAACTGTATACATGTAAAGACATAGGGCGATGATGATGATGATAGTGATGATGGGACATCTAGCACATCAGAGTTTACAACAAACTTTTCTGGAGAGAGAAGTACAAATCTCATCTTGGGGATAAGAAGCTTTTCCAAGAGGGGGAAAGACTCAAATCACATAGCAATGAAATATTAATGTCAAGATTTGAACCCAGATCTTTGGGTTCTAAGTCTACTTGTCTTTCTACTCTGTCATAATGCCTCGCTCTCTCTCTCTCTCTCTCTCTCTCTCTCTCTCTCTCTCTCTCTCTCTCTATATATATATATATATATATATATATATATATATATATATATATGCATTTTCCCTAAGCCTCCATTTTTGGTTGTATTTTTTTCATATATATATATATATATATATATATATATATATATATATATATATAGAGAGAGAGAGAGAGAGAGAGAGAGAGAGAGAGAGAGAGAGAGAGAGAGCCTCCTAAGCCTCCATTTTTGGTTGTATTTTAAAAAATACAACCAAAAATGGAGGCTTAGGGAAAATGCAAAAGTAATTATGAACTATTTGATAGGAGAACCAATTTAACAAAAAACATTAAAGAAAGCACACATAAACAAAACTTCCTATTACATAATATGCCCTTAAATAGAGAGTATATTGACTATTATGGAAAATGTTTGCTTTTTTACCTCAGATGAGATAAAAATCACTTGGTTAATTTTGCTAATATACATATTTGTGGATCAATTTTATTTATCATTAGTAATAAGACAATTTTCAGTCATCAGGCATAATAGAATCAAATGCCACATGGAATGAAGCATAAAACATCACAAATTCCATAAAACATAATGTTATTTTCTAATGTAACATGACTTCATAATGAAAAACAATCTAATATATGGATTTTGTATCAGAACACTATTGAAAACTATAGTGCCCATCAAAAGTTAATAGCACTGGGGAGTACAATGATTAATACAAAAGCAAATTACATATTACAAATTTTCTTTTGTTCTTCACTTACAATGATGCAGACTGTGAGGATTTAACCTTTAAGGGTTAAAGAGTTTAATCAATGTCAATGTCTGATCTTCTGAAGGCGATAAAGAACAGTCTGTCTAGCGATACCCAACAGAACATCACTTTGTCAAGCCACAAAGCACCCAAAAGCTTGTCAAGTAAGTTACCAGAAACCTCTTTGTGGTTAGAACTCAGCTCCTTCCTGCTTGACCTATTATTTGATATTTGACCACTTGGTTGCAAGACACTTGCTCTTTCCAGCTGAAATGTCACTGGGGCATCTTGTCAGCTCCCCGACATCTCGGCCTGACATACAATTTTACTTTTGTGTGCTACAAGGCAGAAAATGCAGGGCAATGGCCTTGTTTTAAATTCTGTCAGCATCAAAGATGGGCGTCACTCTTGGGTCCTACCAACAACAACAAAAAAGGAATCTATTTTGAAGGTCAAGGCAGCCATTACCTTAAAGTCTTGCAGCTTAAACTAAATGTATTACCTGCAACACTGGTTTGGGAACTGTCCTTATAAAGGACATAAACACACCACAGAAATCATCTCTGCACAATTGTTCGACTTTCTTATCAAATGCAGAGTTGAGAAAAGAATGAGTTTTCAATGTCTGCAGGGACCAGATTCAGCAGTTAACTTAACTTGTTCAAATGGGCAAATGGTATCATGTAGCTTTACAAGGAGCACCCTGACCTTCTCACATTGACCAGGAGTGACATTATTGTGCAGGAGGAGAAGCAGTCACATCATTTCTGTTTTGCACAACCTGCTTAAAGTTTGCAACTAAATGCTTGTCTTCAGTTGAGCTGACAAGAGAGAAGAGGGGGCTCAGTGAACCATGGCAGGGCTGCCATGAAATGACAGGAATCATTGGCATACATTTCAAATAGCTCTCTCGATCCTATTAAAGTATTGCAGCCCTGCTTTAAAATAGACAAGTATGAAACAACTTTGATAGATAGAGACTAAAATGGCTTATTGATTTTTTTAAGTCTGAGGAAAATTACCCAAAATGTGTCATTCTTTAACATTTAAAAATATGTTACATAAAAATGAGCAACTATGATAATAAATAAAACTTTAAAAAACCCAAGTTGGTTATTTCATTATGCAAGGAGACACAGATACACACACACACACACACACACACACACACACACACACACAAGAAGATAGACATTAAGTCACACAAATTAATAAGAAACAAAGCAAATCATTGCCACAAATACTGAAATAAAATTTAAATAAGAAAATCCCCCAAACAAATTTTTATTGTTAAATATAACTTTCATGTTATTTTCATAAAAATCAGAATCCATTTTGTATTGTTCTTTTGGAATCAGTAGAAATATTCACAGCAGAGGAATGGGAAGCCCGAGAACGGGATAAACTATTTACAAATGCTTCCTTTAAAAAAGTATAAGTTGTGTCAAGTTCAGCTTTCAGTGGCAAGAAATCCTCATTCATGTTCCGGTCAGCATGAAGAGTGGTTCTTGAAGAAATGGAGACATTTGAATGGTCTCGTGATCCCTAGAATGATACACATTAAAAAAAAAAGAAAGAAGTCAAATATACTTACTAAAATATGAAATAAATATATGCTGACTCTATTTTAATGAAAATGGAATTCATATTAATAAAATATATCTAAACGTGTAAATAAAATAGATTCAAATCGCTATACATCTGTAACATAACTGTTTACTGCTAGCTAAGAATAAGCTATATCTAACTCTAAAATTGAAAAAGATATAATTATATCAGAGTTCATACAATGCTATCTTATTTTAGGAGGAAGGGAGGAAGGAAGCAAGACAATAATGAGAACCAGAGGTATAGATAAAAAATACAGTATAAGCTTTATCCTGAAAGAGTTTGAAGTCTAACAGTGTGGAGGACAAATAAATAAATAACTATAATACAGAAGAGAACAAAATAAATACAAAAGAGAGATCTAAGTAAAAGGTTATGAGGGAAAAGGAATAGGAAAAGATTACTTTCTCCCAGGAAATGGGAAAAAATCACAGAGAAGCATACCTGAGTTGGGCTCAGAAGCAAAAAAGGAACATATTTCAGTAGGAAGGGAGAGGGAGGGAGGGAAGGAAGGAAGGAAGGAAGGAAGGAAGGAAGGAAGGAAGGAAGGAAGGAAGGAAGGAAGGAAGGAAGGAAGGAAGGAAGGAAGGAAGGAAGGAAGGAAGGAAGGAAGGAAGGAAGGAAGGAAGGAAGGAAGGAAGGAAGGAAGGAAGGAAGGAAGGGAGGGAGGGAGGGAGGGAGGAAGGGAGGAAGGAAGGAAGGAAGGAAGGGAGGGAGGGAGGAAGGAAGGAAGGAAGGAAGGAAGGAAGGAAGGAAGGAAGGAAGGAAGGAAGGGAGGGAGGGAGGGAGGGAGGAAGGAATGGAGGAAGGGAGGAAGGAAGGGAGGAAGAAAGGGAGGGAGGGAGGGAGGGAGGGAGGGAGGAAGGAAGGAAGGAAGGAAGGAAGGAAGGAAGGAAGGAAGGAAGGAAGGAAGGAAGGAAGGAAGGAAGGAAGGAAGGAAGGAAGGAAGGAAGGAAGGAAGGAAGGAAGGGAGGGAGGGAGGGAGGGAGGGAGGGAGGGAGGGAGGAAGGAAGGAAGGGAGGAAGGGAGGAAGGGAGGAAGGGGAGGGAAGGAGGAATTGAAAGAGGAAGGAGAGAGAAGAATGCAGGGAGAGAGGGGGAAAAGGAGAAATGAGAGAATAGAGGAGAAAAGAAAAAGAACAAAAGGACACAAATTTTAAAAAATACAAACTAGAATTTTTACTGTTGTTCAGGCATTTCAGTCCTATATGACTCTTCTTGACCCCATTTAGGGTTTTCTTGGCAAACATACTGGAGTGGTTTGCCATTTCCTTTTCCTGTTCATTTTATACATGAGGAAACTGAGGCAAACAGTGAAGTGACTTGCCCAAGGTAACATAGGTAGTTGGTGTCTGAGGTTAGATTTGAACTCAGGAAGGAGTCTTCCTGTCTTCAGGTCCAGCACTCTGTCCACTATCCCATCTAGTTGTCCTTTGTGCTCATGTTAAGATTTTATTCTAAGACATAAATTTACAATTTGGAGTAAATTTGTTGCTTGTTACAATTGTCTGAGATTTTACCTTTGTCTTTAAAACTGTCACTATTCTATGTGATAAAAAAAAAAAAAAGCTTCAGTTGGACAAACTTTAGTATATGTGATTGCAACACAGAAGAACCTATTTGTTGGATATTTTTAAACATTATCTGAATCAGAAAGCTATTAAAGATCAAACATGTTTCATGCTACATACCATTGAAGTACCTGAAAGTTTGATTTACACTTTGAAAAAGCTACCCGTTTAACCCCCAAGTCTCTACAGTATGCACTGATTTATGTTTGGCATGGAGGGGATCTTAACATCAAAAGTGGAGCATTATTTCTAGGAAATGAAGAGATGGTAGAGAAATAGTAGCCAATTGTATGCTTGAGTTATTCTAGCCTGACACAAACTAACATCCTTAAAATTATAGGCATAGTGAGACTTTGAGTAAAGGAACAAACTCTGAAGTGTGATAGTTTCTCTTTCCTGCAAGATTCTCCAACAATTTTTACCATAATATATTGGGATACAGAACTAGCTTTAATAGAAATAGCTTCTAGAAGTTGCTTTGATATGTTTTAAGTATAACACAAAACTATGCTTCTACATATAAAAAAAAATAAAAGAAAGCCATAGTTGACTTTAAGAGAGTATTAGGAATTCCACTGTTGTATACTTCACAGTTTTTGTGGATTTTTTTTTTCTAACACAAGACTGGAGAAAAATCAATGGCTGCATCTAACACCTAGTTCAGCAATTTTCTTTGATGTTGGCTCTTTTGATTTCTTGATACTCTACTGCAAGCTTATAGCTGACAAAAATCATCCCTTTTTATGCTAGGCCTTAAAAAGACAAATAAAATGGCAGCACATTTGAGTGGAGAGATGAAGAAGCTATTTAAGCCCACCCCCAAGGAAGGAAAAGAACTCTAATGATTATGAAGTAATTTATTTAGCAGATGAATCAATGGTGGTTTGTGGGATCTCAGAAATTCCAGTTTGGGAACTATGGTTGCTAGAACTATGGTTGCCACCTATCTAGTCTTCCTAAATGGTTCAGACCTGGATGTTTCTTATTGTGAACATATCTCACATATCTAAGGACTAGAAAAAAGTGCTTCACTACTTTTATTGATACTGAAATTAAATTTTCAGATGTTTCAGGTTGGCTGTGGGGCTATCTACTAAAGCATAAGCTCCATGAAGTCAGTAACAGGCTTCATTAATATTTTCTCTCAAATTGTTAACATTTAACACGTTTGTTGAACGAATGAATGAGCTTTATCCTTGTTTCTGGTTATACTAAAACAGCAAGTAGTGTATTAGTATTGGGGTGGTGGCACAGTATCTATGTCAGGAGGACTTTCATGTGTTTCCTTCTCTTTATTCCTTTTCTCGTTTCCTCCTAGCTTTTAATTGGGTGTTCAGAATTAGCTGCTTTCCAACATGGCAGCCTGAACCAAAACAAACTATTTTTTAAGAATCAGACTTGGAGTTGGATGGCATATTAAAGGTCATTTTAATCGGATTCTTCTAAAACATTCTTGACAGGAGGTGCTTGGAAACCCTGAACGACACAGAATTCCCCATGATCTGGTTAGTGAAGTGCATTCCACTTCTGACTTTTCTAATTGTCAAGAACTTTTTTCTTATGTTCAGTCAAAATTTGCCTATTTATAGTCGGCCATCTCTGCGGTGCTCTCTCCCTCCCAGGTGACTACGGTGCAAACATTTGCAGTCTATTGTCTCTCTCCGAGGTGCTTCCTCTTCTCCATACTAAATCCCCTCAGTTCCTTCAACAGATTCTTCGAAGACACCGTGCTGAGAGCTGCAATTGCCTCGTCTCCCTTTCCTCCCGATATGCTCGCTCCTTTCTTGGAGTGTGATTCCCACGCGTGGATGCAATGCTTCAGGGGGGTCGGGCCCAGAGAGGTTCCTGCCACACTTCCTCTGCACACCCTGCATCTATCTGTTAATGCGGTTATCTCATCACAGAATCGGCCTTGTGCAGGGATGGATGAGGCTGCTCCCCTCCCCCTCTCCACGAGCGCCCGAGGGCATTTTCCCCATGCCAGCGTTTCCTCCCTCCTTTTAGGGAGTGGGCCTGAAGCCCCCTGGGAGGCTTGAGGGTGCAATTGAACATGCGATCTCTAAAAGTCTCGTCAACGCTGGTACAGGCTATGTAGTTCGCTAAACAAGCCCTTTGGGTCACAGAATCAAAAATTTAGATCATTATTTTTCTCAGGCGGTCTGCGGGTCAAATTCATTTCAGAAAAAGAATCCCCGCCAAAACCTGCCAGAAAAATGGCCACTTCCTTTGCTTGAAGATTTCCAAAGGAGAGAACGCCACAACTTCTCAAAACAGTCCATTGGTTAGGAGGTTTTCCCGAACATCAAGTCAAATTCTTGCTATCACACTCCCTGCGAAAGGATGCCAGAATCTCAGAGACAGAGTAGTATGCCTTAAGTTGGCATTTAGTGAGATAAAAAACCCCACTTGTTTTTCCAGAGACCTTTCTGTACACTATGCAAAGTATAATGAAAAGCTCTCTCAGAACGAGCAGCCGATAACCGCAAACAAATATTCTGCCTGATTGGGTTCGATTCCTTTCGCAAAGCTCTGTACCTGCCATGGTCCTGTTAGTCTCTCAAACTTGAGTTACCTGCCTAAACTAAAATCTTATCCCTGTAATTTAGTCATCCATCTTGGACTGGACTGGGCCAAGCAGAACCAGTGTATCCCCCCCGCCCCTTCTCAGATCTTCCCATGTCCGTCTGCTGAGTTTTCTTTACAAGGCTGAGCAATGACAGTTCTTTCCACGGATTCTAAAATGACAAGAACTGAAGGCCCTGTGCCGCCCTGGGGGCCTTCCTTTGGACACTCTCTGGGTTACCAGATTTTCTCCCTAAGAAACTTCCCCCAGAACTGACTCAGTCTTTCAGATGTGATCGGACTGGGGTGCTGTACAGAAGAATGATCACCTCCTCATTCCTAGCAGTGACGCCTTTCTCAAAGGAGACCAACTACAATGATTTTTCTTGACTGCTATAAGACGTTGTTGATCCTTACTGAGCTTCCGGGGGATTAAAACTCTTAGATAATTTTCAGATATCATTTAGCTATGTGATTCCTTTATCTTGACTTATAAAGTTAAACGTCTGAACTAAAGAGTAATACTTTACATTTACCCAAAGAGATCTGCATCTCATGAATTCAAGAGTTCCTTGCAATGATAAAGATTGCCATCCACCCATGTTTTTGTCAATAAAAATACTTTCAGTTTTCTGAAAGCAATGTGTTTTACTCCCCTCGTTCTGTTCAACTCTGGGACCTCCTGTTTGTCTATATGTGTTGTCTATCTCAGAGACATATACGATGAACACGTTTTCTCGTGTCCATCCAAGATGTAGGTTGAGATCTAGGCAACAGACATTTTTCATCTATTTCATCTTTCCTTTGTAGGACACATTCTTTTGAGTGATTACAGATTCTTCAGGGAGTCTCTGTAATGTCCTGGTGCTTGATGTAATCAGCACAATGTCCTTCCCAAATAGGAGCATCTGGAGGACTTTGCCATTCATGGGATGCCCTTTTCAATCCAGATTGTGAGCTGTATTTCCTTCATTACAGTAGTAGATATTTTTGGCACGTGTGTGTCTATTTTATGCCTCATCTGATGTTTACTATCAGAAGGTTATTGAATGGAATTATTTCTATTATCTTTTGAGAAATCCTAAATTATTTAGACATATAGATGGAAGATACCTTATAAAAGAGACTTCAAGAGAGTATTTTGATTTACCAAATCAAATAGGTTGTTGATTTTTTTTTTTGGTAATAAACAATGAGAAGGGGATCTTTTTTTTTTTTACATCTTATAATTAACTGTGAAATGGTAAAATGTGCTTCCCTTTTCAGTATCACATGTGAATGTCTACTTGTTCCTTAATAATATCCTTATCAAGAATGTCTGTGTACAGAAGACCCATAAAAATTTTGTATAGATGGAAGAGGAGGCATAAAGGTAAGTAGCTACTGCTCTTTTGGTTCTCTCTCTTTTTTTAAATTTATAAAGTCTGATTTTTTTCCATTCCTTTGTTATTTTCTCCTACTTCAAATACTTTATATATTGGAGCCTTAATGCTCTGATAATGATATCAGCTCCAGTATGAATATCTTCTATCTACATTTGATCCAGTCTAGCTGCTTCTGAAATCTTTGTTCTCTTTAACACCATTTCTCTCTTCTCCAAAAGTATATTTTTGGATAGTGATGTTATTATCCAAGTGTGGTAGTTAGACTATTCTTGATGAGGAAAGTAGTTTCTTAAATTCTTTTTGCAAATCTAAAAAAAAATTTTTTTTTTACTTTGTAGTCTTCCTACATAAATTAATCTTTGAGTATCCTTGGGATGAGTTTGCTCAGTTGGACATTTACTGAATACTTAGATTCATTCTTGGTAAGCAGGCCTTGTCTGTTATCTCCATAAGTGAAGCTCTGCAGCATCACCAAACCTCCCAGAGTTTTTAAATCTGTTGTTGTAGTCTTTTGAGAATTGAGGAGCTTCATAAATGAAGCCTTTCATAATAGGATTTTGTATATACCATTGAATATCAGCTTATTAATTTTGGCCTAATATTATTACTACTCACAACATTCTGAATCCTGAGTAGTCCATCTTGAGCTGTAGATAACTCTCCTTACTCTATAACAGCAGAGTCAAAAACAGATATATGGGAGAGTTCAATGGAGATTTTCTTCCAAGGTAATATTGAACCACTAAAGACTACTTCTTTGGATCTACCTATTCAAACAACTCAGAATTCTCCTAATTATGCTATTGTCTAATGCACGGTTCTCAATATTTTCTATGTGGGTAGCATGAAATTTTATTAAATATTTTGCTAAAAGTCTTTGCACTTAAATTATTGTATAGTTAGGTTTCTGTCCTACAATGCTCTAGTTTATAAACCAAAAACTAGCACTATACATTTATCATTATCAATTTGTATCTTGTTAGATTTTGTCTTTCTCTTCAGTTTAAAAATCCTGGTGAAGGGGCATTTTATTTGAGAAGAATTGCTTTGTAAACTATAAAGCATTCTAAAAGTATTCTGATAAAAATAGGATTAGACTAGCATCTTATGCCATATTCTACAATAAATTCCAAATGGATACATGACTAAATATAAAAATTAAGAAAAGAGATTAGATTTTAAAAAAATGAATAGTAGAAAATCTGTTACCGAAAACATAATAGATCATTAAGGATAAAATATATGATCTCTATCACATAAATTTTTAGAGCTTTCACAATTCAACTTAATTTTACAAACATATATTAAGTGATTAATTTGTGCCAGGCACCATACAAGGAACTAGAGATACAAAGAAAAAAAATAATAAAAAAATTCCTAAACCCCAAGAATTTTATATTCCACTAGGTAAAACATATTGGCTAATGAGCCCATACAATGGAAGGTGTAATCAATCCATAAGAACAATTTGGCCAGGTAAGTTCTATTCTCATAGGAAAGTCTCAGAAAAAAAAATTTTTAAGGTGCCCCCTCAAGGTCTAGTCCCAATGCTGTTGGAATGGATCTTCTAGACAGAGTACTATATTTATACCATGCTGAAGGTTAAATAAGTTGATGTAATGATCTCTTTGAATTTAGCTAAACTAGTCCTTGAGTAACAGACTTATAATAGACTGACCACAGCTTGGTGCCTTTATAGCTTGGTTAGACATGGATGAAATTTTGCTTGTAAAGAGGGACTTTGTGAACCTCAAGTCATTTCCACACCACAAAAACCAACCAGAGCAGAACTTACAATGAAACAATAGGAAAATGTGTCAATGAAATATTTTAGTGTAATATGTAATACCACCTTTACCAATATGTGAACATTTAAAAACTACTTTTCATCAAGTAGTCAGACTCTTTTAAATCATTAAAATCCATATTTATTTAAAGTATTTTTAAATGATCAATCATGTAAGCATGAATTTATACAATTTTTAAAGAGAAAAATATTTACCTGAAATAAAGGCTGGGTGTCATGAGAATCTTTATGGAAGTACTTGTATTTACTATGCAAGTTGTAAATGGTTCTATTTGAACTGTTACAGTCCATCAGCTAAATACATATTCAGAACACAGAATGTGTCTCATAAAAATTTGCATTTAAAAAATCTTATGAAATATAGTAATTGGAAATGCCCAATGGCCATAAACTTTTTCAAAGTTTAATGTCTAAATTCTCTGAGTGTGTTTTTCCAAGCAAAAATAAATAAATAAAACATTAGTCCTATTACACAATAATCACTTCATAAACTGCACATAAATTAAAATCATTTTTGTGGAAAGAGGCATCTGAAACAATGACACTAAGCCATTTTACTTATATGCTGCACTTAAACCAAGTTAAGCACTCCAAAGTTTACTATTACCTGAAAAAAGAAAAATGATTTAGTATGCCTAAATAACATTCCATGAAAATGTTACAGAGTGTAGTGGGGAATGCTAGATCAGGAACTAGAACAGGGAAGTGGAAGTCTAGATTCTAGTCACAGTTCTGGCACTATCTACTGAATAACCTTAGATAAATCACCTCATTTCCATAGGTATATTTATCAGTAAAAGAAGGGAGGTAGATGTAAACTGGTTAAAAACTTTAAGGAATAATACTCATAGCCATTATTAAAATTTTTTATTTTGGAGGTAATAAAGATGGGCAAGTTACTGCCTTTTTTTGTACCTGATTCATCAATTTGAAAAAAATAGACAGACTCTGGGTTCTTTTTAACTTTAAAAACAAAGATCCCAGTCAAATCAAGCAAGACTCTTCCTCTCCTCTCTACTGACCAATATAAAGTACCTCAGAAGGACAAAACCAAAATTAGATGAGCAAAGGGGCTTAACTGTAGGGCACAGGATAGAATGTAGGCAGAGTTTGGGTATTTCCACGTGAAAAGGGGGCAAAATTACTCCCAACAAAACACAAGGTCATCTCCCCTCTCCCACTTCACCTACAACCCCAGAGTTGGAGTGAGCATAGGGAAACCTCTAGGGTCTTGGGGAATGGGGGAAGGAGTGGAGTGAGGACACCATGGACTTACCCATAAAAGCAGAAACATTTGGGACCCCAGGAGGCTGAGGAATGAGGAGCATGGGCACAGAAATAGAGCAGAGCAGATACCATCATGGAAATCCAAAAAAATAGCCTCAGGGAAAAAAACCTCTCTGGAGCTCAATACAAAGATCACCCACCTTCCTCATTCTGACTTCTGACTGAGAAGGAACAGAAGAATGGTGAACAAAACACAAGAACTACAATCCACAACTACCAAAACAAACACAAAAAAACAACAACAAAAAAGAAAAAATCCTTGACCCAAGATAATTTTTCTGCAGAAAAACTCCAGGCTGTAGAGGAGACAGCAGAAGATGACAACAAGTAAACACATGTAAATCTTTCCAAAAGAAAAAGAAAAAAGAAAATTGGTCACAAACTCTTGAGGAGCTCAGATTTGAGATTATGAACCAAATTAAAAAGATAGAAGAAACTTGGCGAGAAACTTGGGAAATAGTTCAAAAAGAAAATAACAGTTTAAAAGAAAGAAACTCCCACTTGGAAAAAGAAGCCCAGAAATCAAATGAAATCATAAGCAAACTGGAGATCATGAAAAGCAGGATAGACCAAACTGAAAAGGAAAATCAAAAGATCACAGCTGAAAACCATTCTTTAGAGACAAGAATTGGGCAAGTAGAAGCTAATGATCTCACAAGACAATAAATATAGCAAAGTCAAAAGAATGACAAAATAGAAGGAAACATGAAATATCTCACTGAAAAGATGATTGGCCTGGAAAACTGGTCTAGAAGAGAAAACTTGAGAATCATAGGTCTACCTGAAAACCTAGAAACAAAGAGAAACCCTTGGCATCATTCTACAAGAAATTATCCAAGAAAACTGCCCTGTTGTTCTTCAACAAGAAGCCAAAATAGACATTGAAAGAATCCATAGATCACCCTCTACATTAAATCCTCAAAAAACAATGCCCAGGAATGCAATTGCTAAATTCAAGAGCTTCCAAGCTAAGGAGAAACTATTACAAGAAGCCAGAAAGAGACAATTCAGATATCAAGAAACACCAATCAGGATTACACAGGATCTGGCAGCCTCCACCCTAAAGGACCTTAAGGCTTGGAATATGATGTTCAGAAAGGCAAGAGAATTGAGTCTACAACCAAGGATCATATACCCATCAAAACTGACTATATACTTTCAGGGGAAAGTATGGGCATTTAACAAAATAGAAGATTTCCAAGTATTTGTAAAGAAAAGGCAAGAACTAAATGGAAAATTTTATGTCCTAATACAAAAATTAAGAAAAACATGAAGGTAAATAAGAAAGGGGTAAAATTTTTTTCTTTGTTTTAAGGGTTTCAATAAGGTAAAATTGTTTATATTCCTATATGAAAAAAATGTTATTTGTAAGTGTCAAAAATTGCATTCACTATTATAGTAGTTAGAAGAATTGTTCACAGGTAGAGGTTGGTGTACTTAGTCATTTAAGATAATATGCAAAAAAAATGAAAAGAGGGGAATAGAAGATGGCACAAAGAGAAACTTGAAGGAATAAGAAAAATAGAATAATCTATACCACAGGAAGAGATTCATGGGAGGTGGCAGGGAAGAATACTATAATAAGAAGGAGAGGAAGAGAGTGCTAATAGGTAATACTTAAACCTTACACTCAGTGGATTTGATTCTGAGAGGGAAGAGAATCTAGATCCATTGGAGTATCAAGATCTATCTTACCCTAGAGGAATGTTGAGAGGGAAAAACCAAGAGGGGGAATGTGATGGGGAGTACAAAAAAGGTAAGGAAAGAGAGGGGGAAGGAATTTAATAGACCCTAAAGACAAATAAGAGGGGAATAAGAAGGGAGGAGGTGGAAAGGGAATTAAAGTGTGGGGATTAGGGAGACTGATTAAAAGCAAAATACTGATGTAGAAGGAAATAGTGATAGAAAAAAGTGCAGGATTAGGAAAAGAAATCAAAATGATGAGAAATACACAGGTGATAATCATAACTTTGAATGTGAATGGGAGGAACTTACCCATAAAAAGGAAGCAAACAGCAGAGTGGATTAGAAACCAAAATCCCACTATATGTTGTCTACAAGAAACACAAATGAGGCAGGTAGACACAAAGGGTAAAGATAAAAGACTGGAGCAAAATCCATTGGGCATCAACTGAGAAAAAGAAGGCAGGAGTCACAATCATGATATCTGACAAAGCCAAAGTAAAAATAGATCTGATTTTAAAAGACAGGGAAGGTAATTACATCCTGACAAAAGGCAGTATAGACAATGAGGAAATATCAGTACTCAACATGTATACACCAAATGGGATAGCATTAAAATTTTTAAAGGAGAAGCTATTGGAGCTTAAGGGGGAAATAGATAGTAAAACCATACTAGTGGGAGACCTGATCCTGCCTCTATCAGATCTAGATGAATCAAACCAAAAAATAAATAAGAAAGAGGTAAAAGATGTGAATGAAATCTAAGAAAAACTGGAGTTAATAGAAATATGGAGAAAAAGAAATAGGGACAAAAAGGAATACACCTTCTTTTCAGTAGCACATGGTACACGAACAAAGATTGACCATGTACTAGGGCATAAAAACATGGGGGGGGGGAGTGAAATGTAAAAAAGCAGAAATGATAAATGCAAACTTTTCAGATCATAATGCAATAAAAATAATAATTAGCAAGGGTAGAGATAAGATCAACCAAAAATTAATTGGAAATTAAATAATATGATTCTCCAAACTGATTAAAGAACAAATCATGGAAACAATAATTTCATTAAGAGAATGGCAAGAATGGGACATCATATCAAAATCTATGGGATGCAGTCAAAGCAGTACTCAGAGGAAAATGTATATCCTTGAGTATATATATTAACAAATTAGGTAGGGCAGAGGTCAATGAATTGGGTATGCAAATTAAAAAACTAGAAAGAGAACAAATTATAAACCCCAAGATAAAAACTAAATTAGAAATACTAAAAATTAAAAGAGAATTTAATAAAATTGAAAGTAAAAGAACTATTCAATTAATAAATAAGACTAGAAAGCTGGAACTTTGAAGAAAAACAAATAAAATAGACATAGTATGGGTTAATCTAATAAAAAAGGAAAGAAGAAAACCAAATTAACAGTATAAAAGATGAAAAAGGAGACCTTGCCTCTAAAGAAGAGGAAATTAAGGCAATCATTAAAAATATTTTGCCCAATTATATGCCAATAACTATGCCAATCTGGGTGATATGCATGAATATTTACAAAAATATAAATTGCCTATATTAACAGAAGAAGAAATAGAATACTTAAATAACCGCATATCAGAAAAAGAAATTGAACAAGCCATCAAAGAACTCCCTAAGAAAAAATCCTCAGGACCAGATGGATTTAGAAATGAATTCTATCAAACATTCAAAGAACAACTAATCTCAATATTATACAAACTATTTGACAGAATAAGCAAAGAAGAAGTTCTACAAATTCCTTTTATGACACAAATATGGTACTGATCCCAAAGCCAGGCAGGTCAAAAACAGAGAAAGAAAAATATAGACCAATCTCCTTAAGGAACATAGATGCAAAAATCTCAAATAGAAATACTAGCAAAAAGATTTCAGCAAGTGATCATGAGGGTTATTCACTATTATCAGGTGGGATTTATATCAGGAATTCAAAGACGGATATTAGGAAAACCATCCACATAATTGACGATATCAACAAGCAAACAACAAAAAACACATGGTTGTCTCAATAGATACAGAAAAAGCCTTTGACAAAATACCACACTCATTCCTATTGAAAACATTAGAAAGTATAGTAATAGAAGGGCCATAACTAAAAATAATAAACTATATATTAAAAACCATCAGCAAGCATCATCTGCAATGGGGATAAACTAGAAGACTTCCCAATACAATCAGGAGAGAAAAAAGGATGCCCATTATCACCTCTATTATTTAATACTGTAATAGAAACACTAGGAGTAGCAATTTGAAAAGAAAAAGAAATTGAATGTATTAAAATTGGCAATGAGGAGACCAAGCTATCATTCTTTGCAGATGATATGATGATCTACTTAAAGAATCCTAGAGAACCAACCAAAAACCTAGCCAAAATAATCATAACTTTAGCGAAGTTTTGCAGGTTACAAAATAAACCCAATAAGCATTTCTATATATTCCTAACACATCCTGGCAGCATGAGTTAGAAAGAGAAATTCCATTTAAAATCACCCTAAACAATATAAAATACTTGGGCATCTACCTGCCTAGACAAACACAGTAATTACAGGAACACAACTACAAAACACTTTTTACACAATTAAAACTAGATAAATTCAGAATGGGTGAATGACTTGAATATAAAGAAGGAAACTATAAAGTAAATTAAGTGAACATAGAATAGTTTACCTGTCATATCTATGGGAAAGGAAATATTTTAAGACCAAGAAAGTGTTAGAAAATGTTTCAAAATGCAAAATAAATAAGATTGACCACATTAAATTAAAAAGGTTTTATACACACAAAACTAATGCAATCAAAATTAGAAGGGAAGCAATAAATTTGGAAAAAATCCTTATAACAAAAACCTCAAACAAAGGTATAATTACTCAAATTTATAAGGAGCTAAATCAATTGTACAAAAAAAATCAAGCTTTTCCCCAATTGATAAATGAGAAGGGACATGAATAAGCAACTTTCAGATAAAGAAATCAAAACTACTAATAAGCACATGAAAAAGTGTTCTAAGTCTCTTGTAATGAGAGAAATGAAAATCAAAACAACTCTGAAGTACCACTTCACACCAAGCAGATTGACTAACATGAATCAAAGGAAAGTAATAAATATTGGAGGGAATGTGGCAAAATTGGGACATTAATACATTGCTGGTGGAGTTGTGAACTGATTCAACCATTCTGGATGGTAATTTGGAATTATGCCCAAAGGGTGATAAAAGACTGTCTGCCCTTTGATCCAGCCATAGCACTGTTGGATTTATAGCTCAAAGAGATCATAAGGAAAAAGACCTGTATATGAATATTGATAGCTGTGGTCTTTGTGGTAGCAGAAAAAAACTGGAAAATGAAGGAATGCCCTTCAATTGGGGAATGGCCGAATAAATTGTGGTATCTGTTGATGATGGAATACTATTGTGCTCAAAGGAATAATGAACAGGAGGAATTTCATGTGAACTGGAATGACCTCCAGGAATTGATGCAGAGTGAAAGGAGCAGAACCTTTGGAGAACATTATACACAGAGACTGATACACTGTGGCACAATCAAATGCAATGGACTTCTCTACTAGCAGCAATGCAATGACTCGGGACAATTCTGAGGGACTTATGAGAAAGAATGCTATCCACATCCAGAGAAACAACTGTGGGTGCAGAAACATAGAAGAAAAACAACTGTTTGATCACATGGGTTGATGGGGATATGGTTGGGGATATAGGCTCTAAACAATCACCCTGTTACAAAAATTTATAATATGGAAATAGGTCTTGATCAATGACATGTGTATAACCTAATAGAATTAATTGTCAGCTCTGGGAGGAGAGAAAGAAGAGTGGGTGGGGGTGGGGGATCATGATCACATAACCATGGAAAACATTTTAAATTAATTAATTAAATAAAAATTTAAGTAAAAAAACAAAAGAAAAAAAGAATGGCCATTCACACTGAAGGGTAAAGTCTTAGATGTCTAATTCTAAAACTTATATATAACTAAAAAGGGAAGTTTCAATTTAGACAGATTTCTAATCTTCAAGGTCTTTACATGAAAACATATTTTGCCATAACTTATAACATTAATATGTGACATTAATAATAGAGATCTGTTGCTGTCACTATGAGATCCCTAGAAAAGGAGGCAAAAAGTCATTTCACAGATATTGCTAAGATTTAGGTACATTTAGTGACATCAAGAATTGCAATGGAAATATAGTTATGGAAGATGTTATGTTATTAAGAAGGGAAATAATATATGAAAGTGGGGGAAAGATAGAATGATATTTGCATATTAAGTTTTAAATAAGTGAGGAAGTCCATAAATCATAGGTCAAAAGCATGAAGGAGAGCATTTAGATGAAGAGTAAGGAAGAAATATTGGCATGAGAAAAAATACAGACTAGATAGAAGGAAAAAATTAGTATTGGCAACAGATCAAAAGTTGATCCAGTGGCATGATATAGCAATGATAGGGAACTTCAATTATCTAGATATCATTTGGAGCTATCTCTCTGTCTAATGCAAATCAGTTAATAAACTTCTTTTGTCTTGCTGTATTTATCTTTCAAAAGATGGAAGAACCAATGAAGTGAATTTTTCTGGGATTTTTTTAACCTTTACCTTCCATCTTAGAATCAATACAGGGTCACATGGCTAGGAAGTATCTGAGGCCAAATTTGAACCCAAGACCTCCCATCTCTGAGCCTGGTTCTCAATCCACTGAGCCACCTAGCTGCCCCCAAAGGGAACTCTTCTGGATGCAGAGACCCAAAAGGAGATAGATTAGTGCTTTGGTGGAAATTTGGGGATTAGTCATCATTCCATATTAGAACTAATGTTGAAAAGAAGAAAGCTGAGTATAATCTGACTCGCACTCTAGATCTTGGAAAAGTATTTAACAAGAATTTTACTGAAACCCTTGCAAAGGGTTCAGTTAAAGGATAGGTAGGCCCATATAGCCTAAAATTCAACACAGGAAAGCAGTTGGGAATTTCTTGAAAATGGGAAACTAGAAAATAAAATTTTAAAGAAACGAAAATAATTCCAGTGTGTAAGAAAATAGGGAGTATATAAGAAGACATATAATTAAGTATACATATATGTGTATATATATATATATATATATATATATATATATATATATAAGTAAGACTATACAAGTAAGTACAGGGAACTAATCAGCCAATTTATATTTTTAAAAATCATAAATACTAGATGGAAGCAAAGACAGTTAAAAGGATGAAGGCAAAAATGTGATGATGCTAATTAGGCACAGCAAAAGGGATCTTTGTAAAGCTAAGTTGAAAAATCAAGAGAACCAAAGAAATGCCTGAGGCAGATGAAATGATAATGTTTAACAGAGAGAAGGAAGAACTATTTAGCTTATCCTGTTTCTATTTGTTTTTACCAATAATAATAATTAGAATGGGAAGAAGATACTTAAAAAGAAAACTGTAAGTTGAAAGATGATGAGAATACCTTGTAGTGTACAATGAGTTCAATTCTGAAGAGCTGAATGAAATTTTGAGTTACTGAATTTGTTTCACATTAAAAATATTTTAATCCCTTAAACCCTTACCTTCTGGCTTTCAAGGAAGAAAAGTGGTAAAGGCTAGGCAACTAGGGTTAAGTTACTTGCCAGGACCTCCAATGTCAGGCCTAGCTTTCTATCCACTGATAACTGCCCCAGAGTCACTGAGTTTCTAATAGTCATTTCTTTAAAATTGTGGAGAATGTAGCGGCAGCTGGGTAGCTAAGTGGATTGAGAGCCAGGTCTAGAGATGAGAGGCCCTAGGTTAAAATCTGGCCTCAAACATTTTGCAGCTGTGTGATCCTGGGCAAGTCACTTAACCCCCATTTGCCTAACCCTTACTGCTCTTCTGCTTTGGAATCAATAGTATTGATTCCAAGACAGAAGGTAAGGTTTTAAAAGAATAATTAGATTAAATTAAATTGTAGAGAATGAGAGAGATAACAAAGACCAGAAAGAACAAATGTCCAAATTTTCAAAAAAAGAGAAAAGCACAGAATTTGTGCTTTACAGGTCAATAAGTATGAATTACATTCCTGGTGAAATTCCAGGATATTGAATAAATAGGTTTTGAATATCCAGAAAGAAAGAAATAGTAAGAACTAGCATGGCTTCATCAAAAACAGAACATACCAGAGTAATCATCTTTGTTTTCTTCATCAGGTTAGTAGACTA
This sequence comes from Monodelphis domestica, assembly GCF_027887165.1. Lineage (NCBI taxonomy): Eukaryota > Metazoa > Chordata > Mammalia > Didelphimorphia > Didelphidae > Monodelphis > Monodelphis domestica. Next base: position 114,725,607 of record NC_077233.1, read on the forward strand.
GTCATTGTATACTCATATCTCAGCAAAGGATTTTGTAAAGTCTCTTTTCTGATGGACAAGATGGGATACGATAGGTTAGAGTCTAGTTGCTAAACAATAATACAATTGGAGTCAGAAATAAGTAAATAATAAGATCTAAAAAGTCATTCATGGTAAGATTTCAAATTAGGAGATAATCTTTACTAGACTATCCGAAGAATCTATTTGTGGCATTATAATGTTTAACATTTTTATCAATGACTTGAATATAGGTATATAAGGAATGGTTATCAAATGTGTTTCTGATATAATGTTGGAATAGCAAACACACTGAGCAACAGAATTAAGATCTGAAAATTTTTTCATAAACTACAAAAATTAAACATAGCAAGGTGAAATTAAAAAGACATGAAAATTATACAATTTAAGTTCAAAAATGAGTTTCACAACTATACATTAATGGAAACACATTTAAGATAGAGTATGGAGGGGGGAGAGCAAACTGTAAGAGGTTATAGATAAAGATAAAAAGTAAGAAAGTAGAGACAATTGGAGACAATTGCTAGTTGGTTTTTTGTGGGTGATGTCTGGCAGAAAAGGGGAAGGGAATGATTGAATAGTAATTAGCTTCTTCCCTGATGCTATGTGTGTTCCCACCTCATCCTCAGAAATCCTCCCTAGATCCTACCACTGCCTCTCAGTATAGTCCTGGCTTTCTCTTTTTCTCTGTCAGATTTCTTTAGAAGACCTTCCTGTTCTCTCATCTCTCTCTCTCTCTCTCTCTCTCTCTCTCTCTCTCTCTCTCTCTCTCTCTCTCTCTCTCTCTCTCTCTCTCTCTCTCTCTCTCTCTCTCTCTTTCTCTCCCTTACTCCCCCCCTCTCTCCCTTTCTCCCTCTCCCTCTCCCTCTCCCTCTCCCTTTTAGCCAAAGTTATCAAAGAACTCTTCACTGACAACTCAATCAACTTTCTCTCTCTCTCTTTATCCTACAGTATCTGACCCTGTGGATCGCCCTATCCTCCTAAATACTCTCTTCCCTGGCGTTTTTGGCTGCTGCTCTCTGTTAATGCTCCTTCTATATACACTTTTGCTAGATGCCTAAGTTCATACTATTGAGGGACCACCACCTTTATAGTTATGCTTTACAAGACCTGACTTCCTCACCTTATTCACCATATAGACACTAGCTCCTCTTAAGTCATCAATCAATCTTGAGTACCTTACTTCTTTCCCTGGACTATTGCAATTACCTCTTAATTAATGTCCACATCTCAACTCTCTCTACTCCAATCTATCCTCTACATAGACACCAAAGTGAGTTTGTTTAAGTGCTGGACTAACCGTGATACCCCATTTACTCAATAAATTCCAGATACTTCTTACTTCTAAGATATAATTGATAAAAGAAGGAATTGGGGGAAAATCACAAATCTGGTCCCCTGCAAAAGCCATTATGTCCTTATAAATTCTAAGCTCCCATGCCATTTAAGGCATTTTGTTATCAATCTTCTCTGTACCAATGAAGCTTACTTTTTAAAAACTAATTGATACTTCTATTTAAAAATTATGGTTTTTAAATTCCTAAGCTGTATTAATACTTACAGGCAAGGAAAAGAATGTATTCCAGAGCAAGGTGGTATGGGATCAAAAGATTTCATTAAGTTTTCAGTATAAGCATCTACATTTCATAAATAAGCACACACTACAAATCAGGGCTTAATTTATTATTTTGTTCACTGCTAAGACTTTTAAAAGTGATGGATAAAATGTAAATAATGAATTAAACTTAACTTAAGTGCACATTTTTTAGTCTTTAGAAAGCTAGTTGTAAAATATTTACCAGTATACTAGTAAGTATTTACCATACCATACACCTGATTTCATTTTTTACTTTATATATTTGGTACCTAGCACCAAAAGATACTTAATGTTTGTTGAATAAAAGTCAATTTTATCTCATAGCTATATTGTCTAGTGCTTTCTTTCCTCTTGCAGTTGTAGGAATTTCTGTAGAGAATCTTTACTCATTCATGTCTTATCTTTTCTCTCTTATCTGCTTCCCTACCCTCTTACCAAACATGCTAGAGTTAGCTACCAGAGAAGGACACAAATGGGGTTTCCTTCCTTTTCTTTTCTTGGCCATGAAAATTAGACATGAGGGATGACCAAACTGTCTAGAATGTCAGAAGATTTGTGCATTGGGTGAGAGGATTCACACACACACACACACACACACACACACACACACACAGAGTTCATTTTGGGTTATCAAGAAATTATGTAACTCTTCTTCCTCATGGTTTTAAATCTCTAAATGTTCCTTTAAAGAATGTTTGCCTTTTAAACTTAATTTTATCTAGCTAAGGTTTTACATATAATAGCCTCTTCCTTTCCCTCTGCCAAATTTCAAAGAGAAAATATAACTGACTAATTAAAAGCTAGCAAGCCTTTAAAGTTGGTTAGAAAATCCTGAGGTTTTGATTAACAAAAGAATAGCTCCTAATGTCAACTTTTTACAGTTACATATCTCAAAGGGAACAAATTGATAACCAGTAAACTCATACAAGATGATCCTACAGAAAAAAAATAATATGATGCAAATCATTTTCCCTAGTAGCTATATAAAACATTTGTGATGATTTTATAAACACCATCAACAGCTGCTAGATTACTACCTACATGGCCAAAAGGTACACATGTCCCACTCTCTCTGGGAACTATTAAACAAGAGCTTTCTAACCACTTTTTCATTACTAAAGAATTCCCTTTTAAAGTTATAAAACTTTTTATGTTATGTAGAAAAACTCAGTAATAATCTGGAAACTATAACTATTCCTCTGCCTCGAGTATATCCAATATTTTTCTCCCTCTAAGTAGAATTACTAAATATTGGCTCTGGTTAAAAGTACTTGTGGTGGAATAGAAGACAGATTTCAAATTGTGTTACAGGAAATGTTTTACCCATGAATATAAGATGTCTTGAAAGACATTTTTAAAAATTAGCTTTTTGTTTTAATATGACTCATTTCTGAATGCATTTCTCTTCCCGCTACTATCCAATGGGTTATCACTATTTAACAACAACAAAAAAAAAACTAAGAGGGAGAAGTCAGGTTCATAAAACTAACCAACATATCAACTGAATCTGAGAATATATTTATAAATTCTACAAAATTCATTGCAAATAAATATTTTGCATAATGACTCAAAATTTAAAATAGGAGATATGTTCCAAACCCCAATCCTTCATTATTTTACAATGTCTCAGCTATCTATCTACTATTTATGAGAAATAGACTGCAACAGAATCTTCTATACATCTCATTTCTCAAGAACAGTGTGTTGTAATTCTATGTTCTCCTCAAATTCCACAGGGTCCTTTGTCTTCATTAAATGTTAGATCATTTCCTCTTGTTTTGTAGTATTTACAGATGCCTAAACTTCTTTACTAGAGCTAGAGACCCCAGTTCCTTCTGTTATTAGTTTTTCCTTTCAATTTATCTGTTTTTGTTCAAGGTCTTTGATTTTGTTCTTCTTGTACTCTTTGGTAACTTCAGCCCCTCCTTTTCTCTTCTATTTTCTCTATAACTCACTTGTTAATACCTTCCTCTTGGGGAGGGGTTGGATATCAAAACATCTCAGCTTCCTTCTGTGTTGAGCAATTCACAGTTTATCAGCCCGAGTCTCTGCCTGAAATGACTTTTGAGTGGTAAAAACTGACCCCAAGTGGATACTGTGCTCTTCCCTCAGGTTTAGTGGACTGCTATACTCTCATGGAATGCTCTATTCCTCAGTTCATTAACTTTCAAAGGTTAGGCAATTCAGAGCTTTGTAGCACTTGTGCTACAGGGTTGTCCACCCTTGCTCTGAGCTTTGCTGGTGCAATGAAGCTGTCTGCCCTGCCATCAGCCATTCAGAGCTTTGCAGTGCTAGTGCTCCAATAGGCTTTTGCTCCTGAGGGGCTGTGGCCATCTGGCTGTTTGTCCCAGTCAGGTAAATTTCCACAACATAGAGATAAGGTATCTAAGGTACTAGAAAGAAAGAAGAGGCGTTAGAGTTTGGAGATGTGTTTTGTTTTAAACTTGTGCTTTGTCCTTCAGTCTGCTAGTGTAGCCTCACTGCTGTTAGCAAACAAAGTGCAAGAAAGGTTCCTAAATGAGCTCAGAGTTAATAAGCATCAGTCTAGGATATCCTAGAACATGGAAACAGCTGAAGTTGCTTTATCTTTAGTGAATTGTTTCTGTTTTTGGATAGGTTTGAGAGGTCATGAAGATAAGATGTCTAGTTCTCCATCTTATTGCTCAAGACAAAATCTTACTTGGATTAGCACATGCTTCCAGAATTCTGGGGATCCTTTCTGTCCCCCAATTCACTGACTGAGTTCTGCTTCAAGATCAAAAGTACTACAGCAGAGAAGGAAGCTTCATATTCCATTGCCAGAACTGAAGAGAATAAAAAACTAATCTACCTTCTCAGTCATATTCAAGCTGCAAGGCAAAAAATATGATTTGGAATGTACAACAGAAAAGTGGTACCTTAGGTTTGCTGGCTCCTGAGTAACAGACCAGCAAAATGGAAAAAGTACTAGACCTGAAACCAAGAAGATGGATTCAAACCTAATCACTGACATGTACCATCTGGGGGTTAAGAGCAAATCATTTAACTTCCATGAATCTCAGTGTCCTCATCTGTATGGTAAGGATAATAATAATAATGGTATAATTTACCTCACAGGTATACTGTGAGGCTCAAAAAAACTGGAAAAATTATGGCAAATCTTAAGCCTCCATATAGAAGTAAGTTATCATTATGGCAACTTATGAAATAAAGAAAAATATATGAAATAAAGAAAAAATATATAAAGTGGCTCTATTTGAGGAGTAGGTTCTTCCACTTCCATAATGGTTGTGACAATGTGAAAGAAAAAGAAGTAAAGTATGCTAAAAAGTCACATCAGTTTTAGATAGTCTAAAACATTAGCTTAAATGATGCTACTCTAAATATAATATCCTTGTCTAGGACCAACAGCTACTAGAGTACATAGAGCATAGCAAGTTTCCTTATTTTCATTTTTAAAATTTATTTTATTGATATCATTACTTTTAACAAACCTATACTTTCATATGTCCTTAAAACTCCCTCCTCCTTCCAGACACCCAAACCCTCTCAAAAATTTTTTAGAAACTAGAAAAAATTTGGCAACACCAAATTACACAAAAAAATCTGACATTATATGCAATATTCAACACCTGTTTCTGCAAATTAATTGAAGAAGATCTCTTCTTTGTGGCCCAAGTGAGTTCTTAATAATTCATAATATTCAGTTTTGATTATTTTGTGATTTTTTTCACTTATATTATTGTATACATTATGTATACTGTTTTCATGGATCTGATTGCTTCATTTTCTATATATTTATATATATATATATACATATATATATACATACACATACATATATAATTATTCTGTATGAGATCAATCTTGACATAATTGTCATGAACAAAGCCAGAATTCAGAAGGAAGTTTTAGCTGAAGGGAAAATGGTTCTTAGGTTCTCCTTGGAGAGGCAAAAAAAAGAATCAGGGGAGTTGGTTACATAGTACAGAAAATGACAAAAAGAAACATTATTTCATGAGACATTTGGTAATCTAAATATTGAGATGTTTATGATAAATATTTACAAATTTATCACTATGCAAATGATTGAAGCCTATACAATAATATTCATTGCTGAGGATAAATAGGTGGAGAAATTCTACAAAGAACTCAAGAACATACAAATTAAAGGTTATGCTTTTACATATTTTTTATTTCAATGCAACGAGGCAATAGATCAGGGTTGTAAAGGGAAAAGTTTGTTGGAAAACAGAAAGCATTAGCAAAGAGTGAGAAGCCAAAGACAGACAGACTGCCCATAATAGACCAAGTACCCCCAAAAGTCTTAGTGTAGTTTTTTTTTTATTTGAATTAGTTTATCTAGTCAATTTAGAACATTATTCCTTGGTTACAAGAATCACATTATTTCCCTCCCTCCCCTCCACACACCCTTCTCACAGCCGACGTGCAATTTCATTGGGTATTACTTGTGTGCTTGATCAGAACCCCTTTCCATGTTCTTGATGTTTGCACTAAGATGTTCATTTAGTCTACATTCCCAACCATATCCCTTCAACCCATGTATTCAAGTAGTTGTTTTTCTTTGGTGTTTTTACTCCCACAGTTTTTCCTCTGAATGTGGATAGTGGTTTTTCTCGTAGATTCCTCCAAGTTGTTCAGGATCACTGCATTGCCACTAATGGAGAAGTCCATTACATTCTATTGTACCACAGGGTATCAATCTCTGTGTATAATGTTCTCCTGGTTCTGCTCCTCTCACTCTGCATCAATTCCTGGAGGTTGTTCCAGTCTCTATGGAATTCCTCCCCTTTATTATTCCTTTGAGCACAATAGTATTCAATCACCAACATATACCACAATTTGTTCAGTCATTCCCCAATTGAAGGGCATCCTCTCATTTTCCAATTTTTTGCTACCACAAAGAATGAATATTTTTGCTACCACAAAGCTATGAATATTTTTGTACATGTCTTTTTTCCTTATTATCTTTTTGGGGTACAAACCCAGAGGTAAGGGCCTGCCCAAAGGTTCCTGCTGCCTTTGGAGGCTTAGTACTCTATGTGGGGTGGGGGTGTCTTGGGACCTTCCTTCTGCCTTCCCCTTAAACCTCAGTGTTCTTGAATTCTGGCTTTTGGGGGGGATGTACCTTTTGAATTGAGTCCAGCAGGACGGTTCCTTGGCTCTGTCTTGTTAGGTTATATTTTCAGTTCCCTATGATCATTTAGTTTGTAATTGGTAAGGAAGGATATTCAGAGGTTTGAACTTTTAGTGCTTCTACACTGCCATCTTGACTCTGCCCCTCTTAATGTAGTTTTGAGCTTTAATCGATTTAGAATCACTACAAAACTAAAATTTCATTTGAAAGTCTATTTAAATTTCATTTATACTTATTTAGGTTTATTTTGAATAACAAGTTAGAAATTTTGAAATTTAGAAAGATCTGTCATTATGCATTTTTTGTGTAGATAATTTGTAGAAGACATTTTTTTTTGACTAGTAGGAGACAATCTTCTTGTTTGGCCACTTCAGTCACCTGATCTGTCCTCATTAGAACTGTTCTTGGTATTTAGGGTCTTCTGGGTAAACATGGCGGCAGTCTAGACAAGGACTCTTTCTCTCCTCAGCACTTACCAAAGTAGACTACCTCAAAAGACCAAAAGACCAAAAAAAAAGACCAAAAAACACAAATTCTTATGAACGAAGTGACTCTATAGTAAGACGCAGCATTGAAGGTATGTGGGATTTGGACATTTCCATACTATAAGGGGGTGAAAAAGCTCCCTCTAAAATGTGAGCTGATCTACCTTCCCCCACCCCACCTACAGAGTCAGTGTGCTAGAATCAGTAAATGAGTGAGGGGCACCTTTGGAGTGAGTGAGGAGCACCTCTGGGTCCTTGGCAGCTGACTAAGATCACTGAGGACATACCCCTGAGAGCAGCTAGACTTGAAACCCCATTAGGCTGAAGAGCACACACCATGAGCACTGACAGGAAGGTAGCATAGAGAAAGGCAGCCAATAGCAGAAGTTGCAGAGATTTGAGAGCTTGCCTCAGGCAAAATCATTGCTCCATAACTCCATACAAAGAAAGCCTGCCCGTGTCACTCAGATTTCTGTCTAAAAAGGGAAGGAAAAACCTCCACAGTGATGGCAAATTGGGCCCAGCAACAACAACTCCCAACCACCATGAAAAACAAGAAGAGGGGGGTTGACCCTGGAAATTTTTATGGAGGAAAAACCCAGGCTACAGAGGAAATACAAGAGGAAATTCCAATAAATGCACCAAAACCTTCCCCCCAAAATGAAAATTGTCCACAAGATTTTGAAGAATTTAAATTGAAACTTATCAAAAAGATGGAAGCCTCCTGGCAAGAAAAGTGGGAAATAGTTCACAGAGAAAATAATAGTTTAAAAAACAAGAACTCCCAATTGGAGAAACAACTGGAAGCCACAAAGAGCAGGATAGACTAAACCAAAAAGGGAAATCAGTCTTTAAAATCCTGATTTAGGCAATTGGAGGACAATGATCTTGCAAAACAGAAAGAATTAATAAAGCAAAGTCAAAAGACTGACAAAATAGAAGAAATCCTAAAATATCTCACTTAGAAGATAACAGATCAGGAAAACACATCACAGAGAGACAATTTGAGCATGATTGGTCTACCTGAAAATCCAGAAATAAACAGAAATCTTGATATCATTCTATAAGAAATTATCCAAGAAAAATACCCTGATGTTTTTGAACAAGGGGAAAAGATAGACATTGGAAGAGTTCATTGAACATCCTCTACACTAAATCCTCAAAAGACAACTCCCAGGAATGTAATTGCCAAATTCAAGAGCTTTCAAGCTAAGGAGAAAATTCTACAAGAAGCCAAAAAGAGACAGTTCAGATACCAAGGAACACCAATCAGGATTACACAAGATCTGGCAGCTTCCACATTAAAGGCCCAAAAGCCTTGGAATATGATATTCAGAAAGGAAGAGAATTGGGTCTTCAACCAAGGATAACCTATCCATCAAAACTGACTATATACTTCCAGGGGAAAGTATAGGCATTCAACAAAATAGAAGATTTCCAAGTATTTGTAAAGAAAAGACCAGAACTAATTGGAAAGTTTGATATCCAAACACAAAGATCCAGAGAAATATGAAAAGGTAAATAAGAGAGGGAAAAGCAGAAAAAATGTTTTTTTTTTACTCATTATTCTTTAAGGGCTACAATAAGATCAAATTATTTATATTAATATATGGTGGAAATGTTATTTGTAACTCTCAAAAATCATATTCACTACTATAGTAATTAAAAGAATCATTTACAGAATGAGATTGGGGTAATAAGTGGTATAAGATGATATGCAAAAAAAGAAAAAGGGAGGGGGGAATTGAAGATGGCACCAAGAGATACTTGAACAAATAAGATAAATAGGATAATTTTTATCACACAAAGATATGCATAGGAAGGGGAGTGGGAAAATACCCTTATAAGAAGGAGAAGAAGAGAGTGCTAACAGGCAATACTTAAACCTTACTCTCAGTGAAATCAGTTCTGAGAGGGAAGAGCATCTAGATCAATTGGGGTCTTGAATTCTATCTTATCCTTCAGGGAAAGTGAGAAAGGAAAACTAAGGGGGGTAGGAGGGGAGGGAGTACAAAAAAAGAGGGAAAGAGAAGTGGGGAGGGAATTTAAAAACCCTAAAAAAATAAGAAGAGAACAAAAAGGGAGGGGTCAGAAAGGGAAGCATATTAAGGGAGGGAATTAGGGGGATCGATTAAAAGTAAACCACTGGTTTAAAAGGATATAGCAAAAGAAGAAAGGACAGAACTAGGAGAGGATTTTAAAATGCTGGGCAATACACAAGTGACAATCATGACTTTGAACATGAATGGGATGAACTCACACATAAATGAAAACAAATAGGAGAGTGGATTAGAATCCAAAATCCTACCATATGTTGTCTACAAGAAACACACATGAGGTGGGTAGACACTAACTAGGTTAGAATTAAAGGTTGGAGCAAAACCTATTGGTGTCAACTGATAAAAGGAAGACAGGAGTTGCCATCATGATATCTGGCAAAGTCAAAGTAAGAATATATTTGATTAAAAGGGATAGGGAAGGTAAATACATCCTGATAAAAGGGAGTATAGACAATGAGGAAATATCAGTAATCAACATGTATGCACCAAATGGTATAGCATCCAAATTTCTAAAGGAGAAACTAGTGGAATTGAAGGAGGAAATAGATAGTAAAACTATACTAGTGGGCGACCTGAACCTACCACTATCAAATTTAAATCAATCAAATAAAAAAATAAATAAGAAAGAGGTAAAAGATGTGAATGAAATCTTAGAAAAACTAGAGTTAATAGATGTACAGAGAAAAATAAATAGGGACAAAAAGGAATACACCTTTTTGTCAGTAGCACATGGTACACTCAAAAAGATTGACCATGTACTAGGTCATAAAAATATGGCAAACAAATGAAGAAAAGCAGAAATAATAAATGCAACCTTTTCAGATCATAACACAATAAAAATAATGATCAGTAAGGGTATATGGAGAGCCAAATCAAAAATTAATTGAAATTAAATATTATGAATCTCCAAAATCAGTTAGAGAACAAATCATAGAAACAATAATTTAATTGAAGAAAATGAAAATGATGAGACATCATGTCAAAACCTATGGGATGCAGCCAAAGCAGTACTCAGGGGGAAATTCATAACCCCGAGTTCATATATTAACAAATTAGGGAGGAGAGAGGTCAATGAATAGGACATGAAAAAAAAAACTTGAAAGCAAACAAATTAAAAATCCCCAGAAGAAAACTAAATTAGAGATCCTAAAAATTGAGGGAGGAATTAATAAAATTGAAAGTGAAAGAACTATTGAACTAATAAGACTAGAAGCTGGTATTTTGAAAAGACAAACAAAATAGACAAAGTACTGGTCACTCTAATAAAAGAAAAGGAAAGAAGAAAACCAAATTAACAGTATCATACATGAAAAGGGAGACCTCCCCTCCACTGAAGAGGAAATTAAGGCAATCAATAAAAACTATTTTGCCCAATTATATGGCAATATATATGCCAATCTAGATGGTATGGATGAATATTTACAAAAACATAAATTGCCTAGATTAACAGAAAAAGAAATAGAATTCTTAAATAATCCCATATCAGAAAAAGAAATTGAATAAGTCATCAAAGAACTCCCTAAGAAAAAACCCCCAGCTCCTGATGGATTCCACAAGTGAATTCTATCAAACATTCAAAGAACAACTAATCCCAATATTATACAAACTATTTGACATAATAAGCAAAGAGGGAGGCCTACCACATTCCTTTTATGACACAAATATGGTACTGATTTCAAAGTCAGGCAGGTCAAAAACAGAGAAAGAAAAATATAGACCAATCTCCTTAATGAACATAGATACGAAAATCTTAAATAGGATACTAGCAAAAAGACTCCAGCAAGTCATCATGAGGGTTATTCACTATGATCAGGTAGGATTCATACCAGGAATGCAGGGATAGTTCAATATTAGGAAAACCATCCACATAATTGACCATATCAATAAGAAAACCAACAAAAATCAGATGATTATCTCAATAGACACAGAAAAAGCCTTTGACAAAATACAACACTTATTCCTATTGAACACTAGAAAGTATAGGAATAGAAGGGTCTTTCCTAAAAATAATGAACAGTATTTATCTAAAACCATCAGCAAACATCATCTGCAATGGGGATAAACTATATGCATTCCCAATAAGATCAGGAGTGAAACAAGGATGTCTATTATCACCTTTATTATTCAACATTTACTAGAAACAAAATAAATCCACACAAGTCATCAGCATTTCTATATATCTCCAACACATCTCAGCAGCAAGAATTAGAAGGAGAAATTCCATTTAAAATCACCCTAGACAATATACAATACTTAGGAATATATCTGCCAAGACAAACACAGGAACTATATGAACACAACTACAAAACACTTTCCACACAATTAAAACTAGATCTAAACAATTGGAAAAATATTAACTGCTCATGGGTAGAACAAGCTAACATAATAAAAATGACAATCCTACCCAAACTTATTTATTTATTTAGTGCCAGACCCATCCAACTACCAAAAAACTTTTTTACTGAATTAGAAAAAATCATCACAAAGTTCATTTGGAAGAACAAAAGATCAAGGATATCCAGGAAATAATGAAAAAAATGCGAAGGAAGGTGGCCTTGCAGTCCCAGATCTCAAACTATACTATAAAGCAGTGGTCATCAAAACAATATGGAACTGGCTAAGAGACAGAAAGGAGGATCAGTGGAATAGACTTGGGGTACGTGACCTCAGCAAGACAGTCTATGATAAGCCCAAAGATCCCAGCTTTGGGGACCAAAATCCACTATTTGATAAAAACTGCTAGGAAAATTGGAAGACAGTGTGGGAGAGATTAGGTTTGGATCAACATCTCATACCCTACACCAAGATAAACTCAGAATGAGTGAATGACTTAAACATAAAGAAGGAAAGTATAAGTAAGTTAGGTGAATACAGAATAGTATACATGTCATACCTTTGGGAAAGGAAAGATTTTAAAAATTAAGTAAGACTTAGAAAAATCACAAAATGTAAAATCAATAATTTTGATTACATCAAATTAAAAAGGTTTTATACAAACATAACCAATGTAACCAAAATTAGAAAGGAAGTATCCAATTGAGAAACAATCTTCATAACAAGAACCTCTGACAAAGGTCTAAGTACTCAAATTTACAAAGAGCTAAATCAATTGTACAAAAAAAAAATCAACGCATTCTTCAATTGATAAATGGGCAAGGGACATGAACAGGTAGTTTTCAGTTAAAGAAATCAAAACTACTAAAAAGCACATGAAAAAAGTGTTCTAAATCTCTTATAATCGGAGAGATGCAAAACAAAACAACTCTGAGGTATCACCTTACACCTAGCAGATTGGCTAACATGATATCAATGGAAAGTAATGAATGCTGGAGGGGATGTGGCAAAGTTGGGACATTAATGCATTGCTGGTGGAGTTGTGAATTGATCCACCCATTCTGGTGGGCAATTTGGAACTATGCCTAAAGGGCGATAAATGACTATCTGCCCTTTCATCCAGCCATAGCACTGCTGAGTTTGTGCCCCAAAGTGATAATAGGGAAAAAGACATGTACAAGAATATTCATCGCTGTGTTCTATGTTGTGGTAAAAAAATGGAAAATGAGGGGATGCCCTTCAATTGGAGAATGACTGAACAAATTGTGGTATCTGTTGGTGATGGAATACTATTGTGCTCAAAGGAATAATAAAGGGGAGGAATCCCATGTGAACTGGAACGACCTACAGGAATTGATGCAGAGTATAAGGAGCAGAACCTTTGGAGAACATTGTACACAGAGACCGATACACTGTGGTACAATCGAATGTAATGGACTTCTCCATTAGTGGCAATGCAGTGACCCTGAACAACTCTGAGGGATCTACAAAAAAGAATGCCTATCCACATTCAGAGGAAAAATTGTGGGAGTAGAAACACCAAGGAAAAACAATTGCTTGATTACATGGGTCAAGGGGGAGATGATTGGGGATATAGAATCTCAATGAACATCCTAGTGCAAACATCAACAACATGGAAATAGGTTCTGATTAAGGTCACATATAATATCCAGTGGAATTGCTCATCGGCTACGGGAAGAATGAGGGGGATGGGAGGGAGGGATAGAATATGATTTTTGTAGCCAAGGAATAATGTTTGAAATTGACCAAATAAAAACAAAAAAAATTTTTAAGTAGAAAAAAAAAGAACTGTTCTTGTGGGGTCACATCAAAATTGTCATGGATGAATTGAAACCTCATTCTTAAGGCTAGGATTATAAACAATTTTTTTAGTAAATGAACAGTAGCTAATGAAAATTTTAACAAAGTATGAAAACCAACCAGTGATGGATAGCACAAGGTAGTGGTTATATTGAATTTTAATAAGAAATGTATAAATACTTTTAACATAAGTAGTTAAACTTTCAGGGTTCAGGTACAGTTCAAACTCACAAGTTGGTAACACTAATACGTCTGAAGTTATTAATGTTTAAAACTGTACTAAGATATTTCCAGACATTCTGAAGATCAAGAATATTTCAGGAAAATAACCAGAAGATAACAGATGCAGGAAACAAACAAACAAAAAAGACAAAAAACAAAATGTGTTAAACTGTAACAGATTACAAGACTCATTTCTGATGTGAAGATCATTTATGAATCAGCTCTTAGTGCATCATTAGACCATCAGCCCTTTAACCCATGCAAAAATCAAAATTAATACGAAGCTAGAAAAACAAAATGAGAAAAAGTTATTAAAACAAATTCATTCTAACCTATTTTAAATTACTGAGGCTCAAAATAGGATATCTGTGAAGAAAAGAAAATTGACACCAATTACAATAACTCATATAGAAATTTAACTTACATGCACCCAAAATGTGCCTTGGTTGGCAAATATTTGACTCTCTTAACAGGTTCTGGGATGTAGTTCTCAAGAGTAATAATGGGTGAGAATATAAAATCTTTTGTAAAATCTTCCAGAGACATTCTAGGGAGGCAGAGCCAACATGGCAGAGTAGAGGTAAGGAAAACTCAAACTCTCTGATAAATTCTCTAGAACCAACCTTAAAATAACTTTTCAAAACAAGTACTACAGTGACAGAACTAACAAGGGGACAGAATGAAGCAACATTCCTACAGAAAAATAACTCGGAAGGTACATAAGGAGTGTCTGGTTCACTGGGATGAGAGCAGAATATAGCCCATAGTAAGGCTATATAGCCCAAGGCTTACCAGCACAAGCCAACAACATTGTCCCCCCAACCCCTACGTACTGTTCTAGATTCTCAACCTGGGACCAAGCCAACTTTGAGACCCCAAGACTCTTTCTAAGCCAACACCAGATCACCCCCACTCCTACCTCCTTGAAGTTCTAAGCACTAGTACAAGCTTGTGGTAAGGTCCCAAGCCCTAGCCCAAGCCACAATGTCCCTGGCTGATGGAAGCTCAGATTGAGATCAGAGCCCTTGTCTAATCCCAAGATTAGGATCCAAACCCCCATGCAAATCCCTAGTGTACCTACTCTATGCAAGCCCAGAGCAAGGTGAAGCTCCAGACCAAGTCTGAGTTTAGGCCCTGAGCCCTGGAACAACGTAGCTCACAGTCCTCTGAGACCTGAAAGCCATTAACAGTCCCTAGAAGAGATTGAGTCAGCAGTGGAAGGTGGCTGTCAAGCTCCCAGGCCATAGGTCATCATATTACCTTGTAAGAACTGAAACTTGCAGAAATCTAGAACTAGAAGTGTGAGTAACAGCAAGGAAAAACTGAAATTTAGAGGAGTGCCCACTCTACCCTGATAACCCAGCCCACCTTTAAGATGAAAATAAAAGTTGAGAAAAATGGTCGGGAAAGTGAGAGATTAAAAAAACAACAACCAAACAATAGAAAATTTTTATTGAGACAAAGAAGAACAAGGATCAGACTCAGAAGGATAAGTGAAATCAAAGCAGCCACACACAAAATATCAAAGAAAAACGGGAACTGGCCTCAAAATCTGGAAGATATCAAAAAAAGATTTCAAAATACAAATAGAGGCAGAGGGAAAATGGGGAAGAGAAATGAAGGCACAGCAAAGTGCCACTAGCCAATAAGAAAAAGAGGCTACAAAAATCAATAAAGAAAAGTTTCATAAGAAGTAGAACTGATGAAATGTACAAGGTAGTTCAAAAGCTCCTGGAAGAAATTTTTTTTTAATTAGAATTGGGCAAGTAGAAGCTAATGACTTCATGAGCCATCAAGAAACAATAAAACTAAATCAAAAGAATGAAAAATAGAAAAAAAAAAAACCATTAACTATCTCATTGAAAAAACAACTGACATGGAAAATGGGTCCAGAAGAGATCATTTTAAAAAATTTGGACTACCTAAAAGCTGTGATTAAAAAAAAAGTCTAGAAATCATATTACCAGAAACAAACAAAATTGCTCCAATATTCTTGAACAAGAGGGTAAAATAGAAATTGAAAGAATCTACCAATTACCTACTGAAATAAATCTACAAATGACAACTCCCAGGAATATTATAGCCAAATTCAAGAGCTCCCAGGCCAAGGAGAAAATACAACAAGAATCCAGAAAGAAATAATTCAAATACAATGGGACCACAGTCAGAATTACACAGGCTTAGCAGCTTCCACATTAAAGGATTGGAAGGCTTGGAATATCTTTTCCTGGAAGGCAAAGGTCTAAAGCCCAGAATCATCTACCCAGAAAAACTGAATATATTCTTTCAGTAGGGAAAAATAGTCATTTAATATAATAGAAGATTTCCAAGCATTCTTGATGAAAAGACCAGACTTAAACAGAAAATCTGATATTCAAATATAAGACTCAAGAGAAGCAAATAAATAAATAAAAAGATAAAGAAAGAAAAAATTAAGGAATTAAATAAGATAAAACTGTTTATATTCATACATGGAAAGATGACATTTGTAACTTAAAAATTTTTTTGTCAGTATTAGAGTAGTTAAGAGTATAGATAAATAGAGGGTTTGGGAGTAAGTTAACTAGGAGGACATGACATGCAAAAAAAATCATGAGGTGAAAAAGAGGATTGCACTGAGGGAAGGGAAGGGTAAAGTGGGAAAAATTGTCTCACCTAAAAAGTTGCATACCAACTATTATTACCCTTGAGAAGAGAATGATGGTGGTGAAGGGCAATGCTTAAAATCTTACTTGTATCATTACTGGCTCAGAAACAGAATAACAACCATACTCATTTGGATATAGAATCCTGTCTTACCCTATAGAGAAGTAGAAGGGGAATAAGGGGGGAGAAGAGTTTGTAATAGAATGGAGGGGGATATGATGGTTGTGATTAAAAGCAAAATACTTATGAAGAATGACAGTAAAAAAAAAAAGAAGAGAAAGAGCAAGATCAAAAAGGGGAAATAAGATGCAGGGAAATACACAGTTGGTAATCATAACTGTGAATGTGAATGGGTTGAAATCACCCATAAAATGGAAGCAGATAACAAGGTGAATTAAAAAAATGGAATCCTATGACATATTGTTTATAAGAAACACATTTGAGGCAGGGAGACATACACATTGTAAAGGTAAAGACTTAGAGTAGAATGTATTATGTTTCAGCTGAAGAAAAAGAACCAAGAGTACTAATCATGATCTCAGACAAAGCTAAAGTAAAAATAGATCTAATTATAAGAGGAAATTACATCCTTTAAATATTGTTCAATGTTTAAAGGATTAATTTTCTTTTCCTCCCCTCTACCCTCCCCACTCTTGGAGCCAATAAGCCCTTCCACTGGATTTTTAAAATGTTATCACGTATATGTATATATATATATATATATATACATATACGTGATAACATTTTAACACTTATAATGAAATTACTTGATAAAAGGGACAATAGACAATAAAGCAATATTGATATAAACATATATGCACCAAATGTTATAGTATCCAGATTTTTAGAGGAGAAATTAAATTAGTTTCAGGAGCACATAGATAATAAAACTACTATTGGGGGACCTCAACTTCCTTCTTTCAGATCTGGAAAAACCAGAACCAAAAATAAACAAGACGTGAATGACATTTTATAAGTAAGATTTAATATATCTCTGGAGAAAATTTTATTGGAATAAAAAAGATTATGCCATCTTTTCACTAGTACATGGCATCTATAAAAAACTGACTGTGTATTTAGGGCATAAAAACTTCACAACCAAATGCAGAAAAGCAGAAAAAATAAATGCATCCTTTCTAGATCATAATGCAACAAAAATTATAATCAATTAGAATCTATGGAAAAATTAAAAATTGATTAGAAACCATATAATCTAATTCTAAAAATGGGTATGTCAAAGAACAAATTATAGAAACAAGCAATAATTTCATTAAAAAGAATGACAATGAAGAGATAGCATATCAAAATATATGGAATATAGCCAAAATAGTACTTAAGGGAAATTTTAGGTCATTAAGCATTTATATCAATAAGATAAATAAAAAGCAGATCCATGAAATGGGCATGAACCAAAAAAAAAAAAACTAGGAAAAGAACAAATTTAAAATCCCCAATTAAGTACTAAATTGGAAATCCTAAAAATCAAAGGAGAAATCAATAAAATTGAAAGTAAGAGAAACGCTGTGCTAATAAAAACACTAGCAGTTGGCTTTATGGGGAAAAAAACCACACAAATAAAAGAGTATTGGTTAATGTGATTTTAAAAGGGAAAGAAAATCAAATAAAACAAGTATCAAAAATGAAAAGGATGAATTCACCAGCAATGAAGAAGAAATCAAAGGAATCACTTGGAGATATTTTGCTCAATTACATGCTAACAAATCTGACAATCTAAGTGAAATGGATGAATATTTATAAAAATATAAACTTCCTAGATTAACAAAAGAGGAAATGGAATACTTTAAGTAATCCCATCTCAGAAAAATTGAAAAAGGCAACAATGAATTTCCTAAGGAAAAATCCCCAGGACCAGATGGATTCACAAGTGAATTCTATCAAACATTTAAAGAATAATCCCAATACTATATAAACTTTTTGGCAAAATAGACAAAGAAGCAGTCCTATCAAATTCTTTTTATGACACAAATATGGTGCTGATACCTAAGCCAAGATGAGCAAAAACAAATAAAATTATAAACCAACTTTCTTAATGTATATCAATGCAACAATTTTAAATAAAACACTATCAAGGAAACTATAGCAATATGTCAAAAGGATCATTCACTATGATAAGGAAAGACCAGAAATATCTGGTTGGTTTTATATTAGGAAAACTATCAGTATAATTGACCATATCAATAACCAAACTAAAAGAAATCATATGATTATGATTGTATCAATAGATGCAGAAAAAGCTTCCTGCAAAATACAACATCCATTCCTATTAATAACACTAGAAAGCATACGCATAAGTAGGCTATTGCTTAAAATAAGTAGGGTCTATCTAAAATCATTAAGTATTATCTGCAACAGAGATAAGTTTAGACATCTTCCTGATTAGATAAAGGTGAAGCAAAAATGTCCATTATCACCACTATTATTTAATATTCTACAAGAAATGCTAGCTTTGGCAATGAGGAGAAAAAGAAATTGAAGGAATTAAAGCAATTGGGAAACTAAACTATCATGCTTTGTAGATGACATGATGGTATACTTAGAGAATCATAGAGAATCAACTAAAAACTAGTTGAAATAATAACGTTAGCAAAGTTTCAGGATACCAAATAAAGTCATATAAATCATTAGCATTTTTATATACTACCAATAATACCCAGTAGGAAGAGATAGAAAGAGAAATTCTATTTAAAATAATCTAGACAATATAAAATACCTGGGAATCTATTTGCCATGACAAACAGAAATAATATGAATATGGTTATAAAACACTTTTTACACAAATAAAATTAGATTTAAGCAATTATAAAAATATTAATTGCTCATGAGTAGGCCGAGTTGATATAATAAAAATGACAACTCTATCTAAATTAATTTACTTATTCAGTGCCATGCTAATTAAACAACCAAAAATTATTTACTAGAACTAGAAAAAATAATAGCAAAAATTCATCTGGAAGGGGAAAAAAAGGTAAAAAAAATCAAGAGAATTAATGGGAAAAATGTAAAGGAAGGTGGCCTTAGCAGTACCAGATCTCACACTATAAAGCAATGATCATTCAAACAATCTGGTACTGGCTAAGAAATAGAATGATAGATCAGTGGATATACTATATATATATATATATATATGGGTAAATAACCTTAGCAGTTGAGTGTTTGATAAGCTGATAAAAAACCCAGTTTTTGGAAAAAGAACTCACAATTTTATAAAAACTGCCATGAAAACTGGAAAACAGTATGGCAGAAACTGGGTATAGGCCAATATTTCATACCCTATACCAAGATAAGATCAACATGGGCATATGATTTAGACATAGTGATACCAACAGTAAATTAGAGGAAGATAGAATAGTTTACCTGTCATATCTATGGAGAAGGAAAGAATTTATGACCAAACAATAAGAACATTACAAGATGTAAAATGAATAACTTGATTATATTGAATTAAAAAGGTTTATACACATGTAACCAGGATTAGAAGGGAAATAACAAACAGGGAAGATTTTGTAGCAAATTTCTCTGATAAAGGTGTAATTTCTCAAATATATAGAGAAGTCAAATTTATAAGAATAAAAACCATTCCCCAATTGATAAATGGTCAGAGCACCTGAACAAGCAAGCAGTTTTCAGATGAAAAAAAAAAAACAACTATCAATAATCATATGGAAAGAAATGTTCTAAATCACCCTTGAGTAGAGAAATGCAAATTTTTAAAAATGTACCACCTCACACCCTATGAGATAGGCTAAGACGACAGTAAAGAAAGATGATAAATCTTGGAGGGGATGTGGCAAAATTAGGACAATAATGCATTGTCAAATTGTGAACTGATTCAATCGTTCTGAACAGTAATTTGGAACCATCCCCAAAGGGCTATAAAACTGTACATACCTTTTGATCCATTAATACTTCCCAATATGATTTGGTCTGCCCCCGAAAGAGAACATGAAAAGGGAGAAGGATCTATATATAGCAGCTTTTTTTGTTATGGCAAAGAATTGGAAATTAAAGGGATGACAAGATTTGTCCCAAGCAAAACTCCAGTCCTTCACTGAAATCCTCAACTCCTGAACTGAGTTCAGAGACCCAGCTCATCCAACTAACTCCAAACTCCAACTAAGTTCAGAGAGCCAGCTCCTTTTAAAGAGGAATTTCTCTTATGTCACCTCCCCTAAATTTTCACATCTACCAATCACAGTAGACGTTTCCCCAGGACTTGTAGCATCCCAAGCATATTCACATCTATGAAATATAGATGACTGTATTACTACTGTGTCTCCAAGCATGAGGCTTTACCGATAAGCTTTGTGAAGGTAACCTTGACCTGATCACGAGACCTATTGCCCAACACAAGTCCATTAACATGTTCGGAGACTTGCCCGGGAAAGCGTGGTTATGTCCTACACGCCCAAAAGGTGTTCCCTCTACCTTGCCACCCAATCTTAATTGTCTATACTTTGTGATGTGGTTACTACGTCCTTGGGAGTACCGCCCAAGCAGGACATGAATAAATTCAGAGGCAATCCCATGAACTTCCTCTTGGCCTTTCTCCCTTCCATGGAGCTCCACTGGGCTCCTCAATGACTATGTCTCTCTCTTCTTGACCTTCTCCTTCCCCGAGGCTGTAACCATCTCGGCCTGCATTCTCTATCTTAATCTCCTCAACCACCTTGTATTCCATTATCCTCATTTTCCGCCTTAAGGAAAATCATAGGGATTGCCTGCCCTATCCAATCACTGATTTGTCCGTGTCTTTCATTTCCACCCTGGTTCTCAGTTCCTACCTCTCCTCGGGTCCCATCACAAAGGTGAGCCCCTTCCCTTGTGGGACCCTGCTGGTCAGGGAAGTCCATTAAGGAAAACCCCACAGGACTGACCATTCTTAGTTCACATCTCTCTTTAGTTATCACCTTCTCTGGGTAGTTTATATCCTCTGAGTACTTCACACCTCTTTTGCTAAGCTTGACTTTTGTAAGTTGTTTGACCTTTTAGTGATTAATTTGACCTTCATAGGTACTTAGCATCCTTTTGTATTAGATCCAAAAGTAGACCCAGCTTAAGGTTCTAGCTTTACTATAGGTATGAGTTGGGGACTTTTCATTGTTCCATCAGGAGTTTGCAACTTTACCTTCCCCTAAGGCTCTATCTGAGCAGGGTGGAGTCATTTTAAAGTTCTCAATACATTCCTGACCAAGTACCTATATTGTTACAATAGGAGAATAGCTTAACCAAATCTTCTAAAGGAGAGTCTGAGCAATTTTAAGATTCACACATGAGAGTTCATGAGTCACTTACTAGAGTAAGCTCACACCTCCAAAGGCTATTGCCATGCACCCCCCACCCCCCCCACCCCCCCCCCCACACACACTTGGGCAGTGCTAGGCAAATTGAAAGTCTGCGATTAGTTCCATTCCTGGTGTTTGCAGTGAGTGGTTGAGATCCTTGCCTTGTCTTTGAAGGGATTTTTTCCCTGGATCCTGCATGAGTTTGCTGGATGAGTGGCTAAGATTCCTGTCTTGACTTTGGAGGAGGCTGAATTGGTGGTACTCTGGCTGAGGACACCACAGGGGCCTCTGGATGAGGATTAAAGGGCTGAGCCTGGCTTCTCAGGAGAAGGGCTGGTAGGGCTATTAGAATCTGTCTCTTTATCTACATTTTTCTTTCACTCTTTCCACCTCTTTGTAAATAAAGCTGCTAAAAGTCATTTTGACTTAAGCTATAATATTTTTAAATTGGTGACCACAATATTACTTTATAATTCTCATATTTAGCATAAATCCTAAATTTAAACCCTAACAATAGAATCATAATTTTAGAGTTGGAGATCTTAAAGACTACTGAGTCCAATTCTTTCATTTTATAGATGAAGAAACTGAGTCACAGATAATTATAAAATTAAGCAAAAGAAACTACCAAATGATAGACTCTCTGAGCCTCAGTTTTCATATCCATAAAAAGAAGTTTGTATTTAATAGCTTTTTAGTATCATCCAATTCATAATCTAGGGTCCTATGATTTTATTTTCCTATGATTTAATTGGGTAAAACAAAACATCTCCTTAAGACTCTTCCCCCAAAATATGAGTCCTATGCATGTCAGAAGGTATATAAGATTTCTTAAATAAATGCAACAGAGATAACTTTGTTTTGTTGACTCTCTAATCTTCAATATCAGGCAAGACATAAAATGGAGACACTGGCTTATCAAGGGCATTTATCTCTATCATGGAGGAGGTTCAGTTCATAAGGAATATGCAAATGAATGAAGAACATTTATTACACAGATTTTGAAATTACTGTAGGGTTTGCTAACCATGGCTGCTGCAATTCATTTAATATTGTCAGCATGTGATTTCTATTACTCTTTATTATTATGTGCATAAGGATATGTTTTGCATCTTAGAATTTTGTAACTACAAGGGTTGTTTTTCTTCACTCTAAGAAATGTAAATGAATTGATATTGCATGCATACACATATTTATACATAATTGTACTAAGGTCTTTCTCCCTTTGAGAGGTTCTTTGTGCTTGAGAAGTTTATTCTGTTCTTACACATGGAATATGAATTAGTGTATATATATATATATATATATATATATATATATATATATATATATATATATATATATATATATATATAGCATATAGATCTCCCTGGTCAGATTCATGCACATACCAATGGATTTACTTCTTTTAAGGATACATTGTTTTTTCCTTTATTTTCACCCCCCAAATCAGCTGATACCCTTGACTAATAATAATTCAGTAGATAAGTATGCACCTGGGCCTTGACATGGCCCCTCTAGTATCTGGCATCATACATGACCTTTCAAATTCCCCTTGCTGAGTAACCTTGTGTTCCATACTTTTATCCTCATCTACAAATTACTATGCTACAAGATGCCAAAGTGGATCCCAGATATGGGGATAACAATTAACATATTGTTTTCTAACAGTCATGATTCTGTAATGTCTGAGGAGGAAACAGAAGAAACTTCCTGTGTGAAAAGGATAAAGTAGGGCATTTTCTTTAGAGCAACCACACCATCAATAACTGCCATACTATTGCCCTACACATCTGCAGCATCTCATTCCTGTCTCTAGTTAACTACATAGAATATCCTTTAAAAAAACTCTTTTGCACACATAAAACGTATATATGGGCTAACTTTTCCTTCCCCTTGAACACATGCTGGATACCATATAATCACTTAGTTGGAGAGGCATTTGCCACCAAATGAAGAAATGAAAATAGGAGGAAGAAATTGATTTCAGTCTCATTTCAAGCTCAAACTCATGCCAATTGTTGCTGTTAAGTAGTTTTAACTTAAATAGGGATTTGGATGGAGGTACAGCATGTTATGAGGCAGCTAGATGCTGCAGATGATAGAGTGCTAGTCAGGAAAACTAGAGTTCAAATTTGGCCCCAGACACTGACTAGTTGTGTGACCCTGAACAAGTTATCAAGTCTTCCTTAGCTCCCTCATTTAGGAAAGGAATTCTACTTTCCAGGGTTGTTGTGAGGAAAAAACGAGATCAAATTTTTAAATGTTTTGAAACTTTAAAGCACTTTATAAATGCTAGTCATTATTTTTGTTAAGTTTATCTGTTGGTATAGCTTGGGCAATAACTTTATGTTGGATCCTGAATTTAACGGGAAGGGAAAAGAAGTCAAGATTGCCCTTTCTGAAATTGTGCTAAGTTCTATAAATGACTCCAAAACTCCTGAAACAAAAGCTGACCCTTTTGCTATGAATGTAAGACTATGAGACACGGAATACCATCATTTTAAAAATTAAAATAAGCATTACCCAGAAGGCAAAGGAAATGCAAATGGTAGGTGTGACAAGGTAGCACTATGGGGGGCAAACAAGGAATTACAAAGGGGACAGTGTGGAAGGGATGTCATCAAAGAAAGGCACCAGTTTAAGAAAAGGGCATGCTGGTCACATGGGAAAAGAGAAGCTTAATCGATGCCTCTGAGTTGCACTGGCATCCCCTTAAGGTTAAGAGAAAGGGAATGAAACCTTCTTTGGTGACCCAATAGGAGGCCAGGGACAATAGTCACAACAGATGGGCAAGCATGGATGAACTGGCACCTGCATTACAGGAGGGCACATCCACACCAATGAGATCAAGGAAGAATTTGGTATTTTCAATATATTCATACCAGACTTTAGTGAATGCACTGGGGGGGGGGGGTTGGGGGAAGGTTAGCCTCTAAATAAAATGCCCTTGTGATTAAAAGCAGATATATTGTTTCTGTTGCTTCAAAAATAAAGGCATTTCAAATTATCCCGACTTTGCCACTTTGGCCCTGAAAGAAGAATTAAACGAGAGGAAGAGAGCTGAACCTAACCCCACCCTGACAGATGTTTTACTTTTCAGGACTCTGGCAGATTCACTATATGAAATTTTAATCTTTTAGACTTTATAACAGACAATAAAAGATTAGGACAATTGATAGACAAGTTTCAGACCACAAGTTTATGTCCTACTTCTTTAATTCATTAGAGGAAATGAGGTACTGCAATGGATAGGGCACTGGGTTTGGAATCAGGAAGATTTGTATGACTCCAGCAAAGTCATTTAACCTCTGCTTGCCTAAGTTTCCTCATCTATAAAATGGTTACAATAATAGCATTCAGTTCTTGTGATGTTCCAATGAGATATTTGTAAAGTGCTATTTAAAAATTATTATTGTTGTTGTTAATTCTCTGAGAATAAGATCTACTTAGCAGGGGAATACCTGTATAAGAAATCTAAAGAGGATCTACCAAAAATGATTTAAAATTATTCATAATCCACATGCTGTATTTCTCAATTCTGAGACATTTTTCTTTAAAAGGTCTATAATGCATTGAGACATCAGACAATTACTGTAGGTGCTCTTTTTATATTGTAATACTTAGCTTGCATTGATTTTAACCTAAGTTTCCAAAATCTTTACTAATGGAATATACTTTCCTTGTCCAGAGAAAGAAAGACTTTTCACCCAAGTTATTTATTTAACAGGATCCTTCCACTTTCTCTAGTTTGAATGCAGTCTTTATTTTTATCTGATGAGCTAACATGCATCATTATTGATTTATTGTGAATGGTGTGATGATATCTACAATATAAGACACATTTTGTTATTAAGTTGTTTTTTTCTATTCCTTGCAAACAGTTTTTCTCCCTTTAAATTTCAGAGTTTTTTGTGTTTTGTTGGCATTTTTTTCAATTGCAGACATGCTCTCTTCTTGATTATTTCTCCACACAACTTCTCAGGGAGAGCTAATATTCCCTTCCGTGTTTATCTTTCTTTTTTCTGGTGATTGTCCTAGGGGTTCTACCTAAAGCCAGGGGAAAGAGAAGGAAGGAAGGTTGTGACCAGGGACAATAGGAACGTGACTTTGGCAACGTGCTCAGTCTCAAGCAATTCATGGAACTCTTAAGTCCTAAAGCCAGCATTTTTACTATATATGGGAAAGAAACTCATTGCATATTCTCAAGTTTTAATTGTCAATTTTCATTATCTCTTGAGAAATATATTCTATTATCAGTTCAATCCTGAAGTCGTCTATTTGTCTGAGGTAAAACCTTCAAAGTTTCTTTTGAGTCTAATGTCTATCTGGGCTGCAATAGTAAAGGAGAAAACAATATATTTACATTCACTTTGCCAACCAAACATTAGCATCTTTTGTTCAATCATTTGAATGCAGAAGGGTGAGGGGGAAACAGCCAAGAGAACAAGGGCTGACACATACAGTGTAAAATCCTTTAAGGTGCTTGAATGCAATGAGGGAGAAAGTGAGCCTGAACTTCATTTCAGCTCCCTAACTGGGCCAGAGTCCACATGAACTTTGTGACAGGTCTCTGTCTCTCAGCCACACTTGACTAGCTTTTGCTGACATTCAGCTGTCAGATAGCAACCCTTTCCCATGCCCCTAACATGCTCTACAGCTTCACCCAATTAACTTGCTTTCACTTGACACCACAGCAAAAAGCTTCATAATAGATGGTCAAGGTGCATGGTGTCTGCCTGCCCTCTAACTGCTCACACACAGCACGCTGCTGAACTACTTTCCTTCTTGTCCGTGTGCTCAGAGCTGGTGTGACTACAATTTAGTCATTTTATTCCTGGAACAGGACAGGAAATGCTAAAATTCTGAAGTGATGCAATAAGCTATTCAAAACAGAACAAAATCAAAATCCAGGCACAAGTTTCATTTCAGACTAAATCCCTAGGCCCTCCTCCATACTGGCAGTAAGATTTAATAAAGAGTTTCAATATATTGTAAATATATATATATATATATATACATATATATATATATGTACATATGCCTCTTAATTACAATGTGATTGTATATGACAGTGTCAAGACACAACAGGGAAGTATAATGGTACCTGGAGTGTGATCATTATCTACAGCATTAATGATTTGCAATACCAGAACGGAAAGGTCTAGGCACAATTAAACAATCTTTATTCCAGAAAAAAAAAAACTACATCTTTGGACCATCTTAACATGATTTTCATAGTATATTTATGAAAAAATACAATATTTGAAAACACAGCTACAAATGAGCAATTTTTTAAAATGTAAGCACTGGTAGGCTTTTCTCTCATGGCACAAGCTGTGTAACCCGAGCTGATTGTTTTTATGCATGTCCTAAAGTCCAGAACGGGAGGGAGGGTGTCTGGACTGGGAATGCAGAAGCACAGAAAACACGAATCTGATAGAAGCTCTTGATGAGCATCATTCACCAACAGCTATTGAAATAGATATTATTATGAGAGATGTATGTATGGTTCTGGTTTTATAGATTCTCTTCAGAAATCAACGGTGACAATCCAATTACAGGGAAGAATTCTTAGTGTCAACTCACCTAAGCCAATCCCAGCCAAAGGTTTAGCAGTTCTTCAAATTAGGCTGGGCATATTTTGACAAAACTCTACTATCTGGGATAACTTTAAGAAAGTAAAGTTTCTAGAACATATACTTCCTATACTGCAACACTACTGTTTTATGGCTTCAAAGTGGCTTACTCTGATATATAAAATTAAAACCTGCTTTGGAGCAAATTACAGATTTACAAACGATGACCACCATATATGTTGGGTGAACTGCTTGAGACAAATGGGGGACCAAGTGACATAGCCTCTGTTACTCAAAGCCTCTAAAGATACTAGAGCAAAATTTAATTAAATTGAACAAATGGTTGTTCAGTACCAACAATAGGCAAGGCATCTTTTGGTGCTGGATAAAAAGATAAAAATTAAAAAGTCCCTATCCCCACAACACAAAAGCCCCATCCTTACAGGAGCTTAACAAATTACAGTCATTTGCCAATGATCAAATATGGCTTCTTTGACTTCTGTTTAGATGTTGCATGGAATAAGAAAATGAAATTTGTCAATGCTGAGATCCTTTGTTGCTGAAAACGCTATTTTAAATAGAATTTTAAATAGAAATAAATAAGGGGATTTGAAAACACTCTAATTAGATGCTAAGAAGTTCCATGGCCAGATACAGTTTTTAAGTCAAATAAAAGGTAAATGAGAAAACTATCAAATGCTTTTACAATTAAGTAGAAGCAACAAATACACACAAATATATACATACATGCATACATACCTGTGTATTTATAGAGAGATTTTTTCCTTCTACTTTAAAAGTTATACTCATTTGGCTTAACTAACTTCAAAAATTTTTTATTTCTGTTTAGAACTTAATGAAATGTAAGTAAGCAGAATGAAAGTCCTCCCTGGAAACTTTGTTACCTTTCTTAAAAGGTTTGTATTTTTTCCCTAAAATGACTTGAGATTTCCTTTCCTGGTACTCTTACACATGTCTTAAACAAAATGACAGGGCTTAGAACAACAGCTGCATTTGCTAGGGCAAGATGCACCCCAAATGGCAAGTCATATTAATTTATTATCTTGTGTATCTTTTAAATAAAGTCAATCAGAGTACAAAACTGTCCTCCTGAGCCAATCTTCAAAAATTATCAGTTGATATTTAAAGCAATGGTAAAATAAAAATCTGTCAAACATTTTAGGCTCAATTTCAGTTATCTAACATGAATGCCTTTTGTAAATGCAAACTCCAAAATACACTAACTGGGCAAAGAATCAAGCTTATCAGCTATAAACAACTTGAGTGTGGGTGAGCTAGGGTTACTGTTTCTATTGTTTTTGGCCCAATATATCTACACAAGCCCTAATTCAGAGTGTTTTCAAATAACAGCTAAATAATTAGTTCAACAAAACCATGCACACTTATTCGATTCATGAGCCCAATTAACCTCTAAAGATCATTGCTAGTTCAGGTACTGAAACATAATTTCCAAAGAAACTAAATTTGTGATCTTTAAATACCACTTAGTAAAG
Organism: Monodelphis domestica; assembly: GCF_027887165.1. Taxonomy (NCBI): domain Eukaryota; kingdom Metazoa; phylum Chordata; class Mammalia; order Didelphimorphia; family Didelphidae; genus Monodelphis; species Monodelphis domestica. The sequence continues at coordinate 114,754,323 of NC_077233.1, forward strand.
GGAACTAATATTTTCTGCAACCAATCCCATCTTAAGTGAATCAAATTTCTTTCATTTTTTATTCACCAAATATAACACTTTGGTATAAAAGCCAAATGTGTTCTGAAAACTCAGTAGAGGTATTTTTAAAGTACATTAAACAATGACATCAGGAATGTATAATTTTATCCAAAGAAATTATATAAGTAACCTATGAAAGAGTTTTTAAGTGCTTATGACTTTAAAGGGCTCTAAAAACCATAATAAAATGTGGACCATAGTGATTTTGTAATAAATATTTCTAATTTTATAAAAATTGATAACAAATAATTTATTTTCTTATATCCAGGCATATAATGACAGTTATTTGTCATTTCTTCATTATTTCATTATACTTGATCTCTTTTTCTTAATATTTACAAATGCAAATACTTTACTACTATGCAGCATTTTATGCAAAAGTTAGGATCAATGAGCATGCCATTTTGACTATCAAAAAAATTAACATGTTCTACTTCCTCCACATTCAACAAGTCCTACACTAGTTCCCAGTCTTGAAATATGGGAAATTATATACATTACTCAAAAAAAGTGCCAAGAAGAAAAAAATGTCAAAAAGTATTGTATATGTATCACTGGTTAGTTAAGAAAATCAAAATAAAATGCTAGTGACACTAACATCACTGTGATCATTCTCACGAATATAAAAAAATCTATTTTGTGAACCAATGTAATTTTCTCTTTTTCTTTACATTTCAAAATAAATATAACTACTATTTCACATCTAGAATTTTAAGCATATAAGTTGGCTGTCATATTCAATTTACCAATGTCATGAATTCATTCCATGTTCATGTGTGTGTGTGTATTTGTGTGTATATAATGTTGCTAAAAAGAAAAAAAAAACAAACTCTTTACCCTGGCATTTAAGGCCTATCAGATTCCAAACTAACTCTCTCACATGATATTATTTTAGTCATCAAAAATTCCACATTCCAGTCAAACTGGACTATTCACACATAGGTTTTTGTAATTCTACATAAGAATTTAAAATCAGGTCTTAGAACTTTGCTGTTGTTCTTTAGTCACTTTTAGTGATGTCTGACTCTTCATGATTCCATCTGGTTTTCGTGGCAAAAAGCTACTGGAATGGTTTGCCATTTCCTTATCTAGCTCATTTTACAGATAAGGAACCTGAGGCAAACAGGGTAAAGTAACTTGCTCAGAGACATCCAACTAGTACGTGTCTGAGGTCACATTTGAACTCAAGAACATGAGTCTTCCTCACTCTAGGCCTAGCATTGTATCCACTGCGCCACCTAGCTATTCTTTTATACTGTAAATTATTCTCTTCATTTCATAAAATGGAATCAGAAGCTTTTAGATAAAATTAGGTGGTTGAATAATACCAGTGGAAAAGAAATGCTACAATACTGAACACATCCCTCCCCTCCACCAAAAAACTTGAAGAGTTATTATGCTGCCATGTTTTGATATGAAACAGGAAATCTTCCCTGGAGAACCTGCTATTAAGTAGAATTAGCATGGCAGCCTGTAGTTTGTTTTGTATTTCATTTCCCCATTCAGTCTTGTTCTAATCTAGTTCAACTGCTGAATCTCAAGAGGTTCAGTCCAACTCTCAGGAAGGCCAAACTCCTTGGCATGAACTTCTGATTTACCAGATTCATCATTTGTTGTTGTCATTTGCTTTAATTAAATAAAAATTTATTAAGTGTCTGATGTTTGTAAAACATTGTGTATGGGGATATAGAGACAAAAGGGGAAACTCTCTGCTCTCAAACAGCTTATATGCTCTTCCAGTGATGCAACATGCAATCAGAAATAGTAAGGACAAGGTTATATGAAGAACAGAAAGAATGCTGACAGGAGGATTAAGCCTTGAAAGAATTTAAGGAAAACATTGGAAAGAATACCTGTAGGTTGAAATGTACTGAGACTTCTCTGTTTATCCCAAAACTTACTGAAGGAAGAAAAGGATGGTACAGGAAGGGAAAATACATATTTTTCATTAGGGAATACAAGTGTGACAATTAAATGAAAAAACTTTTTCACAGTTAATCTTATGAAGTATCCCAATGACCTTTATACAAATTAATCAGTATTTCCTCTTCACCATTCTTTGTGTTACCTTTTAAAATCTAGAAAGTCTACTATTATATAGTCTACCATCACAATTATTATTTGTTTAATAAACAATAATAGTGTGCTTGGTACTGAATGAGATATATTTAGTTCCTGAACTCGGATTGACAATGAATCAGACATAACTATACAAGCTGATTAGATGCACCAGCCATTCCTTTCTCTTTTTTCTTTCTTTATCTCATTTTTAATGGAAAAGATTTCAGAGACAATGAATGCATATGTCACAGTCTGAAACAGATGACCAAAAGATAAAGAAAATATGGGAAGGTATGAAAGAAAAAGAAAAGCCTAATTCCTTTTTCAAATTTTGCAGTCCCATGCTGGCATACTGAAATTAGGATGGGTAAGAAAAAATAATTTTGACTATATTGGAAATATTGTGACAGAAATTATATATATATTAATTTAGACTCCATTAATTTGGAATCTGTCTTACCTTATGTCATTCATAAATCCTACTCTATAAAAACCTAACACGTAGAATGAAATAAGTGATATAACTCTGAACTTTTACTTTTATTTTGAAACATGATTTTGAAATTAATATTTTAAAATAATTTTATGGTATTATTATCTTGTTGTAAGTATCATTTAATAGCATCCACTTATGTCACAAAACCTTCAATTTCAACTCATATCAAACATTTATAAAGTGAGAAAGGCACTGTAATAGGCCATGAGGAATATAAAGACAAAAATCAAGAGAGTTCTTGCTCTCAACATATTCTATAAGAGGAATAGGACACAACCCACAGGTATTTTGTTAAAATATAAAGAAAAAAATAGATTATCTGTTTTGTTCAATTCCTCCTACTGAAACATCCTGGATATGTGATTCTGCAAATCAGAGCCAACATATATTGGTGGAGGGCATTTCCCCATATGGGAGTTCCCAAAAATAATGAAATCATAAGTTAAATTCCTTTTCCTATTCTTTATAGGGCATTTTGTTCTTTTCTCCCAAACCCCACCCCATTAAGGAGAAGGTTGAGACTAGGGAAAAAAGACAAAAACTGTTATGAGGATTTAAAAGCCGGGGTTCCAGGACTCCACAGACTACATATTCACCAACATATGCAATCGATGTAACAGAAGAAAAATCAACAGACCTAAGCAACAGATTGGATATGTGGAGACAGAGAGTGGGGCCTTGAGGATGATACCAGGGCCTTGAGGCTGGGTAACTACAAGGATGATAGTATCTTCCAGTTTAATAGAGAAGACAGGAAGAGGGAGAGTCTTGGGGAAAAGAGGATATGGCCACTTTGGGAAATAATTCATTTTAGATATCTACAAGACGTCTTGTTCAAGATGTCCAACAGGAAATTGGAGATGCGAGACTGGAGGTCAGCAAAGAGATTAGGGTGGGATAAGTAGATTAAAAAATAATAAATATAGCAATGATAATTGAATCTATGGGAGTTGCTGAGATCACTAAGTGATATAGTATAAAGGGAAAAGAGAAAAAGGTCTAAGACAGGGCCCTGGATGTGTTCTGGATGCGGAGACAGGGGAAGAGCAGTCAGACAAGGAGGAGGATGACTAGGGGAGAGTGATGTCATGAACCCTTAGAGAGAAGAGAGTATCAAGGAGAAGAGGTGACTAACAGTGTCAAAAAGTGCAGAGAGATCAAAGAAGGTTGGGGATTGAGTAAAGGTTGTAGATTTGGGGATTAAGAGATGATTTGTAACATTTTTGTAGAGACAAGTTTCCATTGAATGATCAGCCTGGCAGCCAGCCTGAGGAAAGGAAATGGAGGCATCTATTATATTTTAGTTTATGTGCTGCCAAAGCAAGCATGGAGGCATCTATTAGAGATAACTTTCTCAAGCGTTTTAGCCACATAGGAGAGACATGGGATGACTGCTAGTAGGGATGGATGAATCAAGTGAGGGTTTTCTGAGGAATAGCCAAACATGGACATGCTTGTAAAGGCTTTAGAGAATATATATATATACAGTATATATATATATATATATATTCATTCATTCATTTATTTATATGTATATATAAAATATGTATACATATATTATATATTATTATATAACAAGTGTTTGCACATATTTGTTTACTTGCTATCTTCCCAGGGATACTTTAAGATCTTTAGAGGCAAGAATTATTTTTGCCTCTCTTTGTACCCCTAGTGCTCAGCATAGTACCTGGTGCATAGAAGGCACTTATTAAGTTTTTACTGACTATTGTAAAGTGGGAGAGAAGATGGGAAGCAATGAGATCATTTGTGCATGAAGAGGGGTGGGGAGGCAAGGTGCAGGGCCACCTCTGATGTGAGACAGGGATGAAGAGAGGGAGTGACAGAAAAATCTGAGAGAAAGGAGTTGAGGAGGAGGGGAGAAGAGAAAACTCTTGGTGAATGGCTTCAACTTTTTAATGAAATATGAGGCAAAATTTTCTGAGTCAGTGCGGATAAGGGGGCTTTGGGAGGTTTAAAAAGGTATGAAGTAGTTGGAGAAAAGCTCCTCTGGTGGAGTTAATTGGGGACTTGTAAAAGGATTGCTTTGTTGCAGTACACGTGCCTACTTCCAGTGGCATAACAAATTTGTACTATACCCAGCTAGCATGGTTTCCCAGATCTTTTCCAGGTCTCAATTGGGAGCACGTGAAGAGGAGTGAAGGTTGAAGATGATGGGAGTAACCCCGGACTGGGGCTTGTCTGGGCAAGTTCAGAAAGAGAATAAGGCAGGAGATACAAAAGAGAGGATCTGTGTTTTGGTTAACTAGTTCAAGTCAAGATGTGGAAAGGGAAAAAACGTAATGAGTTCTGGGGTGAAGGCCTGGTAAAGAACAAACGGGTCAAGGGACTGGAGTCCTGGGATTTTGGAGAGGTAGAATAACAACAAATTGAATTTAGAGTTCATAAACATAGAAGTGGAATGTTTCTCTTCCTGAATTAACCAAACTCAAACAAGTTGGAGAGGAATAAGAAGGCTGACCAAAAGTGCCTTGTGATGAATCGAATATGGAGGAAGCTAAGTGGCTCAGTAGATTAAGAGCCATATCCAGAGATAGGAGAACCTAGATTCAAATTTTACCTCAGACACTTCTTAGCTGTGGGATGCTGGGTAAGTCACTTAAGCCCCACTGCTTGGACCTTAATTGCTCTTTTGCCTTGGAACTAATACACAGTATTGATTCTAAGATAGAGGGTAAGGCTTTGTTTTTATTTTCTTTAAAAAAGATCAGTCAGGTGATATCAAATGTTTGGGGAATCCTGCCTCAGTACGAATATTCAGCAAGGCATAGAATTTAATTTTGGAAAGTCCCATAATATTAGTAGTTTAAAAAAACCTATAAACTTTATAACCCTGTTATTAACATTTTGTATATATGACACAATGTACAAGGGTTCTCATCATATGAATATATATAATATAAATGCATATATGTTATATATAGTATATGAGTGATTTTTTTAAGTTACGAGCATTTACCAAAAATGTACACCCAACATAATTATTCAATGTCAAAAATCATTACAAGCAGTCAAACTTTTGTGAATAGTCTAATAGTAGTGAAAATGTATGTGCATAAAGAAGGAAATAGTGACTGGAGAAAGATTTCACTCTTAAACTTATAATCATGAAAATTGTAAAAAAAAAACTGTAAATCAGATAAATTACTTTGACAACATCCGTTTGCATTTTAAGTTTAAAACTGCCTGGTCTATTGGGTATATAACCCACATTTTTGAAAGTGATTTAAATATTTACTTCAATTGCTTTGGAGAACCTCTATGATCTATGGAGTAAATAATGTTTTACCAGACTAACTAGAACAGATGTCTTTTTGTTAAATAATAGGTGCTTTATGGTTTTTCATTAAATTTTTATATTTCATAAAATGACAGACTTAAACATACAAAATTATGCTTTCTTAATATTAAACTGTGATAAAGATAAAAAATGTTAAATCACTGTTAAGATGTTACTATAGACTCTCTCCTCCTTATTAATAACATTGTTAAAAAGGACTAACAATGTGAAGCAAGAAAGCAGAATTTTAGTTTAATGATCTAATAGGTCACCCAAAGGGCAACAAAAAGGATACATGATAGAAGTAGGCTACAACAGTTTCCCAACATTGACTTGCACATGATGCAAGGATGAAACTGGAAGAACAAAAGAAAAAGATGGAAAATGGCTTTGTAAAGATTTTTATAAAAAGTATTTTTTTTTCCTTTAATGATGGGAGACATCGAAATTGGACTCTGATAGGCTGCATGAAAAAGTATAAGTGGTACTAAGAAGCAAAAAAATGGAATGAGCAGCTGGCCTAGAATAAGGATATGCAAAGGAGGGAAAACCAGCCTGAAGAAGACTCAGTTTTGAGGGTACTCAAGGTATTTGAAGGAATGAAGTATATGGAGGGCATGGAGATGGCCACAGACTTTATTACTACAAGAAAAAAGCTTACTAAGAAAATATTAATAATTACTAACACACTTGATCACATACTTTGCTATGTCCTTAAACTATTTTTTTGTGAGAAAAATCTAAACACATTAATAGCTTTCTTAATTAAGTTAGAAGAAGGAAATAGATTTTTTTGCAAACAAAATTCTCACAGTAGGTCACATCATTACAATCACACAACTGACTGGTTGGAGCTTCTTTTTACAAGATCCCATGGAGACTACATAATTCTTGAGCATAAAAATGCATTTGACTTGGTAGGGCAAAATCTGCTTCACGAGCTTTCTTCAAACAAACTATTTGATAAATAAGGATCTTTTTCATGCTGTCAACATTTCTACTTCTAACATCTCCTCCTGATTCATGAGGAGAATCTAAATCTCCTTTTGAGGAAGAGCTCACACCAAATTTTCTCACATCAAACACTTGTTTAAGTCCATAATTCCTCAGACTGCTTCTGGATTTTGTTCCCTGTCCCATCCCCTCCCCATGCTTATCCCTCACTAGCTGCCCCACCTCATCTTTTACCAAATTGCCTTCCCTTCTCATTAGAATGTAAGCTCCTACAGAGCAAAGATTATCTTTCTTTTTGCTTATATATGTATCTCTAATAGTTTACAGGACATAGAAGATGTTTAATAAATGTTTACATTATCTATCATCTTAAAAAATAGCTATTCATCTAATTATTCTTGTGAAAAAAGATGGAGAAACATGGATTAGACAATTGTAAAATTAATAAATTCAGAACTGATTGAATGGCTGAACTCAAATAGTTGTTAATATCTCAAAGTCATATTGGTAGAAGGTCTCCAGTGGAATGATCTTTTTTAACAATATTCTTCCAATGATGAAATATGGCCATGAGTAATGTCAAACTATGGACTTTGAAGAATTAAAATTAAAGGGCAAGAGGGCAGATTTATACATGTGTGTGTGTGTGTGTGTGTGTGTGTGTGTGTGTGTGTGTGTGTGTAGTCTGAAACTCATTACCAATCAAAACTTGGGTAAAACAGGTACTATAAGAAATATTATCAGACATATATAAGCTCAGTACAGAAGATGACATGATCATGAGGTGAAACCAAAGGTTAACTCAAGGACAACCTTGTATATATTCCATTGGTATCCCCATAATGTTAAAAGAACTGCAAGAGAGGAGACTATATATTGGATGAATGTCCTATGGAAAATGTATAGGAGATATCTTACAGGATGAGAGAACATGGACAGGTTATAATCTGCATTTTTAAAGGGAATAACAATAATGATAAATAAAAAATCCATTAAAATACTTTAAACTCACATCTGTCACCAAGAGCATGCAGTACTGAAAAGGAGTTAGGCAATTCGTGTATTAAGAGAGAGATGGATAGTCTTGATGTCACGATGATACCACTAAAGTTTCAAAGAACCAGAAGACTATACTAAGCATGTTAGGTTTGTCTGTAAGATTTACCAAAAGATTAGACAAGAATGACATAAGGTAAAGTATCAATGAGTCATTATCTGCACCAATAAAAGAAACATCTAAATCAATGAGAACAAAGATTCATCAAAATATTGAATTATAGACATAATTTTGAACTTCCTATTTCAGGCTTAGGTAAAATACATTATATATATATATATATATATATATATATATATATATATATATTTTAGCCAGCAAACTAGACATATGGAATGGGGTAGCTACCAAGGACAACACTGATTTAGCAAAAAAAAAATTCACTTGTAAAAATCAAGAGAGGATGTCAGAATATTTTCAGCAGTTTCATTTCATAAAACACTAAAAAGTACTAGAAGCAATAATTAGTCAACAGAAAATCTAATGTGAGAACTAGAGAAGCTTGGTGTTAGACTTAACTAAGTATTTAAAGACAGAACTAGTATCAGGAAAACAACAAGAAACTAATGACAGTAGACTCTTAAGATCTTATTTTGCTATGCCTTATGCAAGGTAAAATAATACAGGATAAAATTAAATCAGTAAGAGAAACTAGATCAGGTATACCACAAGGAAATCCATGCTGAAGGTGAAAAACTTTTGCAAGCTTTGAGAGGTCATTTTATAAGACATCTCCATAGGGGAAAGAAAACAAAATAATGGGAAAAATCAAGAGATGACAATATGATTTTATTAATAGTAGTAATAATGAAAGATAACACCAATAAAGCACTTTAAGGTTTGCAAAATGCTATCTGTGTTATCTCATTTGGTCTTCATAACAATGATGTAAAAGTAGGTGCTCTTATTTCTCTCATTTTTACAGATGAGGAAACTGAGCCTGACCAAAACTTAATGACTTACTCAAGATCAAATGGTTAGCAAGTAAATGTCTGAAATGGGATTTTAATTCTGGTCTTCCTGACTATCCAGTTGCCCCTAAAAGAACTAAGTTTATAACACTACTGACTCATAAGCTTATTTTCTCCTAACTACTTGAAGAATCTTTAAAAAATTTGCTAACTTAACATATTTCTGTAGTGGTAACTTTCTCTAATAATGTTGACTGCAGTTGATTTATTATATACCTTTATTAAGTCCTAGGGAACAGTTATTAAATAACTTGCCCAAGGTCACAGAACTAGCAAGTGTCAGTGTTGGAATCTGAATTCAGGTCTTCCTTTTTCTAAGCCCAACACTGTATCTTCCATGCCACATTGCCTCTGCCTCCTTTCTTATCCATAAAAATTATTATGAGAACTATATAAAATGTATCAGAGATAGTCTTTATGAATATGTGAGAAGGAAACAGGCTGGATTTCTCAAGAAGTTATCTACAGCAAAATAATTTACAGTGGACTGAAAGATGTAGAAAAGTCTGGATCTTTCCCTGTTTGCTTATAGATTTTGAAAAAAAAAACTTAACTAGATAGACAACAGTTAGTCAGTCAGTCAGTCAGCAAATAAATATTTATTAAGCACTTACTATGTGGCAGGGACTGTGCTTTATTTCCCAGAAGATACAAAGAAATGTGAAAACACTTCCTGGCCTCAAAAAGTTCTTATTCCAATAAAGGGAGGCAAAGGATAAAAAAAAAATCTGTACCCACAAGTTATTCACAAAAAGACAGAAGGTAACCTCAGAAGGAAGGCACCAACAATAGGAGAGCCAAGAAAAGCCTCCTACAAAAAAAGGGAGAATTGAGTAAATCTTGAAGAAAACCATGGAATATAATAAGCTAAGAAGATAATTCCAGGCTATGGGATAGCCAAGGTTAAAGGCACTGAGATGGGAGGTTATTTATCTGACAGAGCCTTTCTTGAATATGTTAAGATCATGTGAGATTTCCTGATAGTTTTAACCACAGAACTAACTCTGTCCAACTCTGTCCAATGACCTTCTGGTGTTCACCAATAGATCAAAATAGAAAAGGAATTTCCTATAGACAATGAAGTCATCCATATGTTCTTGTTGGCAAGATCTGTAATTGCTAAATAATATTGGCTTGGTACATTAGTCTATATATCTGGAAAAGGAAGTGCAGATGTACAATGAGTTGGAAACAGAATTTAGGAGGGTATGGCTTTACATTTGGCAAATTATGCAGTGTTTTTAATAATAACATCATGATCTCAGATAGGCCTATTTCTTGAAAATTCAAATATTCTTATGACTTTGAATCTTTAAACTACACAATATCCAAAGACTCAGAGTTGTAGATGGCACAAAAGTCAGTTAAGGGTTCCACAGTGGGAACAAGTACATACCAACATCTTTTCAACCATATTTTAGGTTTAAAAAAAGTTGTACATGTGAAATGCTTCAGGAAACGTATGATTAGAAAAGAAAATGAGCTGACCATGTAATGAGGGCAAGAAATAATATGAGCAGGCTATAGGCTGCGATAGTATCTACAAAAGGTAAATCATGTAGAAGAAGGCTTACAATATATAGGTAGGTCTCACCAACCAGCTTCAGCACAATAGAAATTTAGATTCTACCACTGGGTCTCTATGTCACTTCATAGCTCTCTCCTCACCATTTCCCCATCCAGATAACTTTCTTCTTTCATCATCATTTTCTAGAACTTTATGCATTGTTTCCCCCATTAGAATTTAAACTCCTTAAAAGAAAAGATAAGATTTTGCTTGTTTGTAATTTGTATCTTTAATGTTTACACCATGTATAGCACATAGTCATTGCTCAATAAATAATTTAATCTATCTGTGGAAGAAAATAGACAAAAATTATGCAGGATGAAGAGGTATGGATGGATTGCTAAGTGATGTACAGAATACTCACATTAATGAGATCCCAGATCCACAGAAGTTTTGATACATATGAAGTATATACTAGAGTTCATTTTATAGAAAAAATATTTAATTTTGCATTTTAAATACAAAAGCATAAATAGGGAAATAAAAGAACATGATAAAATACTACTACATATGATTATACCATAACAAAGATATCATAACAAATGGAAAAATTCAACATATCTGTATAATATTCATCAGAATTATATACTCATTGATATTATATAGATTCAGGTATATGACACTTAATACTTTTAATTCTGAAATGTATATGATACCAAGAAGATGAAAAAAATTTTTCATCATAATAAAATTTCAGCAGCAGCAGTCATTTTAATTTTCTATGTGTAAATTAAGTTATTCAAAGACAGTTTAACTTAACTATTTGAATATTAAATCAAGTCCATAAACATTCAGAAGCATAATGAAACAATGTATCAAAAGTATCATTTTATCATTTCAAAATCAAGTTAAGCTATAGAGAAAAGTCTATTTTATCAACCATGTCTACATTTTCATCTAGGACTCATCGGAAATAAGCAATTTGATAAAGGCAAGAAAAATAGTGTCCTTTAACCTAAGTTTGCCACTTATATGCTCTCAAAGGTTATCTTTCTTTTTGGTCTCTAACAAACACTAGGAACAAAAAGAACATTAAAAAGAATAGGTTGGATTCCGCTTCTCTCAAGGTGTGACTTCACACTAAAATTATTTTAAGGAAGCTGAGATTTCGATTTCCCCCTCTCTTCATGAATGTTTTTCAAATTATATATAGTCCAAGAACAAACACACTTTCCCTAACTTTCAAATCACAGTTTAACATGGAATGATACATACTTTCAGTGTTCTCTAGCATGAAACAAGTTCTTCAAAAGCTATTGGAAACTCTTTTTGGCCTAAGTAAAAAAGACAGAACCATGGAAATAATGAATTTGTCAGACTTTTTATAAAATCTTTTCTTTAACTGAAAGATGGAAAAATTATTTCTTCTTATATTATTTTTGTTCTTTATACAACTTTTTTAAGGTTAAATGTCTTTGTCTCTAAAGTTCATTATTTTAAATATAATGGAGCACTTTCAACATTAATTGGATCATCTTTAATGTTAACTTACTATATAATATAGCCATTTTTCAAGAAAAAGGTTTGATTGTTTTTCTTCTAGAAGGTCAACAACATGCACAGCATTGCTTATTTAATTTCACATAATTTTAAATCAGTTTTGATCCATTCTCTTTTCGCCAATTGGATGTTATGAGATGACCAAGTCTTTCTTTGAAAACCCCTACATTCTATTTTCACCTCATCCACTCCTTGATCCATATACCCATTCATCTACCCACTCGCCCATACATCAATCGATCCAATACAATTGTCTTTCTATTAATTCTTGATGCACTTTGGATAAAAATATCTTTGCACATGGGTAACTCCTGTACTGTTTTCTTTGTTTGACCAGTAAGAAAAGATGTGCCTAGGCCACCCACATTGTTGGATTTCATGTCTTGGGTGTGGGAGATTTCATTTTAAAGAAATCATTTAGTCCACTCTGGGGTATTCCATTTTGGCACAAGTGAAGCACTTTTAAGCAAATGCTGTTCCCAAAGATTATTATGAGAATCATGACCCACGATGCTTGTTGTTCTGCCACCCACCTTAAATAATTGCTTCATATTTAAGGTCTGCTTTCTCAAGTATCGACAAGTGAAAAACCACTTACAGTACAAGGAGGAGATTAAAATGGCCTAAAAATGAAATGGAAGAGGAATGTTTAGTAAAGGCACCAACAATGTTTACAATAGTAACTACAATTGTATTGAAAAGTCAAGTATTGGAACCATCTAATTATTCAAACTTTTACTTCCCTGCAGGTGTAAATACATGAGCCTAATAAGCTTTCCCACTGTGAAGGAGCTTACTTAAATTATATTAAAATATTAAAAACTATTTAATGAGCTTTTTCCCTCCAAAAGTAAATTGAGTGTGTGCCTGAACCTGCTTGAGGCAAAGGAAGTTTCAAACATATCGTTTTTTAAACTAGCCATTATTTCCCATGTTGAAAAAAAAAACGGCAATTTTATTTCTCGACAGCAAATGAAACTGTCAGGAAAATTTAGGTGCAATAAAATTGGGTGGTTAAACCAACATACTGGATTTGGAATAAAACTGAATTAAAGGAATTAAAATTAATTCTTATGTCAGTCAAAATTTAAGAAATACTATTACAAAGTTTAGTTTCTTTGCAAACAGAAATTCCTTGTTTTGGGTTAAGTGCAGATTTATCTTGCTTTTAATGGTTGTCGCATTTGAAATTTGTACATTGAAAAATATTTTGCATAAGATGTGTTGCTTCTGGCAACTTCTCTGCCTAAATAAAAAGTTGTCAAGCAGTGTGACTTTAGTGGTACAGAGTTTTAAAATGGTGGCTTCAGTCCAAGGTTAGCTAATAACGGCTGACATGCCCTGGAATCTTGAGGCCTAAATCAACATTGTTTTCACAGCTGTAATTAAGCCACCTAATCAGAAGCACATTTTGACGGGACAGTTTCTGGAAGCCAGACATTACAATTTCTTATGCCTGGAGCGCAGTGGCTCATGAGAGGTCCTCATTTAATTTCAGGCTTTTTTTTTTTAAGCAGTAAAATGAAAAGACTATTTTTTAAAAAAAGCAGCATGCAACTGTTGAAATGAAGCAGGCCTATGTGTTCATGCCTTGACCAACCTTGTATCCCACCCTCCTCAGGCTCTCTGCCGAGTCCCCATCTCTCAAGTGGCAGCTGCACACAGTGAGATTAAGGGCTTCTGCCAAAATCAACAGATGAGCTGGTCTGAACTGGCTCTCTGTGTGTTCTGATTGTAAATTGTGCTGGTGATGATTAGAGAACTCTAACACAGGATGTCGACTCTTAAAACTGTCCAGAGAAAATAATTTTTTTTTTAGTTCAGGAAATTTTTTTAAACTTTTTTTTGTGGCTCAGTACATACTGTTTTGTCTATAACTTTCAGATGATTCAATTGAATTCACCAAATTAAGTAACTATGTTATTTAAAAAAAAGCCACTGCCTGTTCCCAGCAGGATCCTTCATCTCAGGCTGTTTCTTTAACAGTGCTGCTGAGGGAACCTCTTCCATACAAGTCGTGTGCTTTTACCACCTGCCAAAAGACCAGAGTTCTAAAATGGGGAGAACTGAGGGTAATTATTCACATTCTTATCTATTAACTATGTTGACCGATTTAAAAGTGACATTGTACACTTGCTGTTTTCCTGCTTCTCTGTGCCCTTATATTCAGCAACTTTAAAATAAACTTTCAACCCCAGAGGCCTTTGTAAAACTATCAATATGAAGGCACCAGTCACTGGGGTCTGATTACATTTAGTTCTGCATTTTAATTACATATGGATTCTATTAACTGAACCTTTTGCCTTATAGGCAACATTTTAATCAAATTACTATAATTTTCAAATATGTTACAATAGTTTGACAAGTTAAAAGTTCACATACCTAACATATTGAATATCAAAAAACCCTTTTAAATTAAAAGGAAATATTCTTTACAAATAGACTAATACATTGTGGGGTTACTCTGTTTTTTGTGGGGGTTTTTGGAACATCTAGCCTCATGTTGTTATTTGATTTTTGAAATTCTATTACTTTATATTCTTAAGGTTGCCATATGAAAAATTCTGTCATTTTCATTATGATATTAGACTTAAAGGGAGATGAATACACCATTCTCTTATTGCTATGAACTGAGTAGATTGCAAGACAAAGTATAGAATTAAAACAAATAGTATGAAACTTTCTGCTACAATTCAGTTGCTAATGGCCACTTAACAATTCAAACAAATTAGCAGGCTAAATAAACATAGCCAAAAAACATTTTACTTTCACAGAGAGGTTATTTCTTTGTATGAGATTTACCTTAATTTTTTTCCTCACTGAAGAAATGAACCAAAAAGGGAAAGTTTTATTGGAGACAAATATTCATTTGTCAATTGTCATTGTCACCAACCTCCTCTTACTAGACCACCTATTATACACAAGGCACAAGGCTAGGTGATGCAGAAGCACATGGCAACACGTAGCAGGACCTTGTTTTATGTGATGAATACATTCTAAGACACTTCATGCCAATCGTGTATGAGAGCAAACCCCATTATTTAATAAGTATTTCTTAAATGAATCTATCACACTTTTTCTTATAAATGAGGCAAATAAACATGTGAATAATGCAGATTAAATAGAAGTTGGTCCACTCTGACAATGTCATGACTTGTGAGAACTCCAGACAAAGACTGATGTAGGGGCTAATGCAGGGGCAAAACAATGTAATGACTCACACAATTTCTCAGGGCAAGAATAAGCAGGATTGGGTGAGATGGCATAAGACTTTACATAGCTTGGGGAAATGGGATGGATTTAGTGCATAACTAAACATTTTTATTTTACGTACCTTCCTGCCTTTTTTTTATTGTGGATCACCTATACCTGAATTCTTGTGTGTTGGATTCACATAAAAAGAGGTTCTACTTTTACTACATTTTACAAGATACAAATTCAAGGCCAAAAGATCAGAGTAAATTAGTAATCACTGAGGTGGGAGGCTATCAAGATGCACTTTTACTTCTATAAGTGAAAGACATTATTGAGGAGGATTACAGCAGTAATCCAAAATCAAGTGAGTTATGCTGATGGCAATTAAGAAGTTAGTGGAGTCACTGGTTCAATATACAATTGCTCTTTGAGGTTATATTGTAAATATGGGGGTATTTTTGGTACAGCAGAAAGATGGGCTTTAATGCTTAATGATCAGTAGGGAGAAGAATGTTGACCAAAAATGGGAAAAAATAGGGAAAGGGCTGATTGTGAATCCAGAATATTACCTGGTAGAATGAATGTACTGCCTCCATATTAATAAAAGGGCCAGTATCATAAGGATATTCTAAACCAGAGAGGTAGGTCCATAATGAAGTTCAAAGCATCGCTGGGAGAGATTATGGGATCAAGCCTTCCTGGAGTATCACTATCTAAGATCCCATATGACAGCAAGAAGCAATTTATGTCATGTCAGATAAAGAAATCAAAAATTCATTGGCATTCAAGGGAAAGACTGCCATATTGTCACATGGCCAGTCACATGACAAGTCACATTAAATTCGCCCAATATTCTTCCAATTTAGGAGAAAACATACAAGTGGGAATATATGTTTAGGAACCTATTTCAGATATATTCACCCTTTGGAAAACTGAAAAGTCTGCATAGAAGTATCTTGATATTGCTATTGTCATTGGATAAATTCAAAGAATCACAGAATTTCTAATTGGAAGAGCTTTCAGATATAATTTAGTTCCCTTACACCTAAAAAATTATCTTATCTACAATATACCTGAAAGGAGTAGCTTTTCTTTAAAGGTCACAAATGGGAGACATCTCCTACCTCCAAAGTCAATCCATTCTACCTTTGGATAGCTCTAATTATTAGGAAGAGTTGCTTTATACCAAGACAAAAATTGCCATATTGTGACTTGTATCTTCTCAGAACAAGTCTAAGCCTTCTGACAAATGAGAAATATTTAAGAACTGGAGGACAATCATCATATCCTTTCAGTATTCTCCATATTAAACATCTGCATTCAGGCACTTCATTGAATTAAGTTACTCTCCTCAAGATATTCTCCAGATTATCAATGTCCTTCCTAAATTATAATACCTCTCAAATGTGTACAATACTGGGATGTGGAATGCCTAGGATAGAGTAAAGAAAGATGAACAATCTGCTTAAGTCTTTTTTTTTAAACCCTTGCCTTCCATCTTGGAGTCAATACTATGTATTGGCTCCAAGGCAGAAGAGTGGTAAGGGCTAGGCAATGGGGGTTAAGTGACTTGCCCAGGGTCATACAGCTGGGAAGTGTCTGAGGCTAAATTTGAACCTAGGACCTCCCGTCTCTAGGTCTGGCTCTCAATCCACTGAGCTACCCAGCTGCCCCCTGCTTAAGTCTTGACACTGTCTCTTAATATTGTTTAAGATTGTATTAACTTTCTTGCTTCTCACATCACACAGATGTGTGCAAACCATTTAAATAGCCATACTATTTTTTTCAAATTGCTACTTGCCTACATCTTCCCAATCTTTTACTTTTGAAATTGACTTAATCGAAATGAGGTACATTGGTCCCCCAATATGATAGCTCCTCAGGATCATTTTGTTGGCGAAACATCCAGCTATTTATTCCAGATTTGTGTATGTTTTTATAAACATGATGCTTATGTCTTTACCTAAATCAGTGATTAAAAATGTCATACAATAGAAAACCAAACAGATTCATAAAGTGTTGCACTAGACACCTCATTTCAAGTTAACATTATATTATTAATTCCTGGTTTAGCCATGTAACTAGTTTGGAATTCACATAAATATTAACATCTAGCCCTCCATTTTCCACAACAAAAATTTGGAGACAATTTATTACAATGTTTCACTAAAATTCAGGTTAACTATATCTATGGATTCCTCTGATTTATTGGTCTAATAACCCTATCAAAAGTAGAGATCTGGGATGACCAGTTCTTAATAAATCCATGTTGACTTTTTGTTATCATTTTTATTTTCTAGATTTTTTTATTGACAACATTTCAACATAACTTAGAACTTATCGAGAAGTCAAAGCCAATCTCATTGGCCTATATTTTATAGATTCCATTCTCTTTCAAATATTTTCCACCAAATTTCTATCTTCTGATTTTTAGATGTCACATAAATCGGCAAACTATTATTAAAAATAAAATACCTAATAAAATTTTAAAGTCTGACCACTTGGGAAGGGAGAGAAAAATTAGAGATATGTCATTTAGAAAATGTTTAAATTAAGTTTTGAAGGAAATTAGGGATTCTAAGAGAAGGAAGAGAGAAAAGCATTCATTCCAGGCACAGAAAAAGGCCAGAACAAAGACACAGAAAAAGGAGATAAAGGATGCTGGGTAAAGGCCAGGAAAAAGGCCAAGTTGGCTGGACCTCACAGTGAATCAAGGGGAGTCATATATAATAAACCTGGAAAGGCAGGTTGGTGTCAGATTATGTTGGTTTTAGTTTTCTAATATTAAATTATTTTTTTAATTAAAAAGTATTTATTTTCTCACCCTTATACCTCTAATACAAAACTAGAAAAATAAAAACAAAACCCTTTTAACAAATATGCAAAAATGAACAAAATAAACATACATGTTGGCCAGGTCCATATTTTTATATCTTATCCTGTATCTTGAGACCATCAATGCTCTTTTAGGATGTGGATAGTATATGTCATCTATCATCTCCTGGAATCATGACTGGTCAATGCACTTATCAGAGGTCTTAAATCTTTCAAAGCATTTTGTCTTTACAATACTATTCTTACTATATAAATTGTTCTTTTGTCTCTGCTTCCTTCACTCTTTATTCAGTCTATACAAAAGTCTTCCCAGGTTTTTCTGAAACCCTCTTTCATAACTTTTATGGCATAATAATATTCCACTTACTCACATACCACAATTTTTTCAGCAATTTCCTAACTATTGGGTAGTTGCTTAGTTTCCAGACCTTTTTCACCACAAAAGAGCTACTAAAATATTTTTGTATGCTCTTTTATTATATATTGTCCTGGTAGTGGTATCACTGGGTCAAAGGGTATGCAAAGTTTAGTAACTCTGAGGTCATTGTTTCAAATTGCTTTGCAGAATGCCCGGACCAATTCACAACTCTACCAATAGTGCCTCATGTGCCTGTTTTTCCAATAGTTATTCTAACAGTTGTCAATTTCCTCATTTGCCAATTTTGCTAAAGAGTTGCTACATAATTATAGTTTCTCTCATTATTAGTAATTTGGATCTTTAAAAAATGGCTGTTGAGTTTAAAATTAACTTCATAATCTTTGATCCTCTATGAATTAAAATACTTATTTATTCTTATAAATTTTATTTATAATTATTTGTTCTTATACATTTTAATCAGTTTCTTTTATCCTTTGGACATGACTTTTATCAGAAAAATTCATTGCAGAAATTTTCTCCCAGTTACTATTTTTCTCCTTTTACTTGCAGCTGCATTGATTTTATTTGTATGAAAATTCTAATTTTATGGAAATAAAATTGTCTATTTTCTCTTACATGTTCCTCTCCATCCCATGTTATGGACCCACAGGCAAGAAGATCTGAGTTCAAATCATCCTCAAAATTCACTAGCTGTTTAAACTTGGGCAAACCACTTAAACTTTGCCTGTCTCAGTTTCCTTGATGAGGATCATAATAATGCCTCTTTCCAGAGTTGTTGTGAGGATAAAATGAGATTTTATTTTAGAACATTTTACAAACCTTAAAACACTGAACAGATACTGTCATGATGATATGATGAACTCTATTTAAAATCCATTTATCTGAAAGGTAATTTCTTTCATGCTTCTTTAATTTGTTTATCATGTGACCTTTTAATACCTAATCAATATACCAATCTGGAATTTATCTTGGCATGTGGTGTGAGATATGGACACTAAATTTCTGCTTGTCTGGTTTCTAGTTTTCCAGAAGTTTTTGTAAAATAGTGAATCCATACTCCAATAGTAGGAGCCTTATTCTAAATCTAGGCTGTATGATTTATTTGCTTTTGTATAATATGCACTTAATTTCTTCCACCGGTCAACTGTGAAATTTAATCAGTATCACATTACTTTTATGATTATAGCTTTAGAGTACAGTCTGAGAATGTATACTACTAGGGCTACTTCTTTTCTAATATTTTTTACTATAAACCTTACACATTTTGAACTTTTGTTCATCAAATGAATGTTATTTTTCTTGCTTAATAAGAAAATCAATGTAAATTAATTGATATGCTCCAATAATTAAATCTTCCAATTACTTAGATCTGTCTTTATTTCCATAAAGTATATTTTGTAGCTGTATTCACATATTTCCTTTTGTGTCTTGGTAGGAACACTCCTTCCCTCCCCAAAGTGGTAAACTTCCAGGTGTTTTAACATTCTGTAGTTATTTTAAATGAAATTTCTTTTTCTCTTTCATCATTTTGAGTCTTCTGATAATACAGAGAAATGCTGAGAATGTCTGTGGATTTTTTAAATAACACATTACTTTATTAAAATTATTAAATGCTTCAATTAATTTTAGTTGATATTTTAGCCTTCTCTAAGTAAATCATGATAGCCTTGGCTTTAAAATTTCCTCCTATCATATGAAGTCATTGATTTGGTCCACTCTGATTTTCAAGGAATCTATTGTTTTACCTTCTGAACTAAGCTATTCATTCTCCTTTCAAGTCATTTCTCATAAACTCCCATTTCATTTCCATGACTTTTCTCTAGTACTCTCATTTTGGTAACTCTACCTGCAAGATACTGCAGGCCCTACCTCCTTAGTACTTATTGTGTCTGAAGATAGAGAAAATTAAAAAGCTTTCATCAACAAAGTCCTTACCACTGTGAAGTGGATAAGACAAGTTTTTGTCAATGAAAATATTAAAGAAGAGGTATTATCCTCTCCTTTCCCACTGCACTCAAAATTACACTTTAGCCTTTCTATCTGTCTTGCAGAAAACACTTTCTAAATGTGTTGTCCCCCAACATTTGAATGAGCTCATTGAAAGCAAAGGCTGTCTTCTTCTTTTATTTGTATTTTCAGTATTTGGCGCATAGTAAGTGATTAATATTTAGTTTTTCATTCAATGATTAACCTGTGCAAGTTCACTAAGCTTTATCTCTCTCATTTACTCTTCCTAAGTAATGGTGATAAGAATAATTGAGCCAAATTCAATTTGGAATATTATAATGATACATCCATATAATAATGCTTTTGTGATACCATATGTAGGCCAATAAAGATAAATATGACCAAATTAACTTTTAAAATTCTTAATATACATACTGGGAAAATGGCAGAACAGGACAGAAGATTACCTCACTCTCTAAATTACCCCCAAATGTTTTTAAAATAATACATCTTAACAAACTTTTAAACAGGGAAAATGGTTAAGAATTGAGGGGAAATAACTCTCCAATGTGAGATAACTTGAGAAAAAGTTAGGAGGGCCTTAGGTAGCTGTTTAATGAACAAAAAGGAAGCTTTGGAACCTTCACCCAACTGACTGCGTGGGAGTTCGGCAGCCAACAGAAGCCTGATGGGCCTATGTGCACTGACTAGATATTGTATCAAACCATGGTTACAGAAGAGGAGAAGCAAATATTCACAAATGAACTCTGGGGGGACAGAGTTTCTGATTGTTTCTCTGGTATAGCATATATATAGCATATAGCATCTCTGGTAAAGCAGAGGTATAGAAAGGTGCTTACAAACCTCTGGAGAAACCAAAGTGGTTAAGAATGTTGAAGGTGATAGTGTTGCTGGGAAACTACAACATAAAAATTTTAAAAACCAAGGAAGGGATCAAAGACCCCCAAAAGAGCACAGAAAATAACAACAGAAACTAAGCCCTGAAACATTATCCCACACACTGAGAGAAAAGGTGACACTTGAATAAAATGGCAATTAAGAAATAGCCCATTAAATTTT
Source organism: Monodelphis domestica (assembly GCF_027887165.1). Classification (NCBI taxonomy): domain Eukaryota; kingdom Metazoa; phylum Chordata; class Mammalia; order Didelphimorphia; family Didelphidae; genus Monodelphis; species Monodelphis domestica. The sequence continues at coordinate 114,775,723 of NC_077233.1, forward strand.
TTAAACGGGTAAGCAAAAGAAAGAGAATCCATACAGTTCAAACTCAGAAGACAGTGAATTTAAATCATCCACTACTAAAAATTTAAAGGAAAACATAAAATAGACACAAGATCAAAGAGTTTTTAAAGAGACGTTAAAAACCAAAATGAGAGAAATTGAGGAAAAATTAGAAAAAATAAAAACAAGACAAGAAAATATAGAAAATTATGAAAGAGCAATCAATTGGAAAAATAAATCTAAAAACTCACCATTGAAAATAATTCCTTAAAAATTAGAATTGGCAAGAGGAAATTGATAACTTCTTGAGACAACAAGAAATTATCAAATTCAATCCAAACATTAAATTTAATTATTAAATTTAATTAAATGAAATGAAAGAAGGTAGGAAATATCTAAACGTTAAATTGAAAATACTAAAAATTAAAGGCGAGATTAACAAAATTTAATGTAAAAACAATTTAATTAATAAAAATAATTGGTTTCATAAAAAAGTAGAAAAGTCACTGGTTAATAAGATTTAAAAAGAGAGGAGAAAACCAAACTATGAGTATCAAAAACGAAAAGGGTGAATTTACTACTAATGAAGACAAAAGCAAAACAATTATTGGGAGATATCTTGTCCAATTATAGGTCAACAGAATGAATAAATTAAGTTAAATAGCGGAATACTTACAAAGATATAAATTGCCTAGACTAACAGGGGACAAAAACAGAAAATTTAAACAAGCCTATTTTAGGAAATTGAACAGGCTATTAAGAAAACTTACTAAGAAAAAAGCATCAGGGCCAGATGGATTTACAAGTGAATTTTAGCAAACATTTAAATAGTATATAATTCTAATATTAAATAAATTATTGAGAATACTTGCTAAAGAAGTCCCATCAAACTCCCTTTATGAAACACATAAGTTGCTAATTCCTAAATAGTGGGAAATTATTGTATTATTGTTATGTTACATATTATGACATGTATATTGTATGACTGAAAATCTGTTACCCTAAAAAAGAACTGTATATCCCAAGAGCCCACTGACTTCCTGTCATTATATATTTCCTGTAGACAGAGGATAAAGGGTGTGGGCTATGGAGACTCCCTCTCTCTGATGTAGAATCAGCATTGATGGTGGTGAGTGGGGTTGACTAAAAAATGGCTAGCCAGCCATGGGCACGTGGTCTTTATTTTGTATCTTCTTTATTCCTTGATTTCTAATGATCATTAATAAATCTCTTAAAATATAATATTATTATTGAGATTTTATTTTAACTTTTACAATATATAAAATAAATAGTAATGCAAAAAATCTTAGGAGAAATGGGCTATTATCTTATTAGTCTTAGCTTAACAAATTTGATGATCTTTTCATCTAGCACCATTTATCAGTAACATCACCATACTGGTAATTATCAAACATTAGTCCTTTTTTGAGCATCTGTTAAAAATCAGAATGAGCTATTCTAAATAAGTAAATTTTCTTCAATTTATAAATATCATAATACCAGCATTTATATAGCACTTTAAGGTTTGCAAAGTTTTTTACATTTTAACATCTGTAGGAGCCAAGTGCCATTGTTATCTCCATTATACAGATGAGGAAACATAGGTAAAGAAAGGTTAGGTAACTCATCCAGGGTGCTATAGCTAGTATGTGTCTGAGGCTACATTGAACTCAGGTCTTCCAGACTAAGGTCCAGGGAGATATCTTTATTCTTTTATTCTTTTTTATTTTTTTTTAATTTGGTCAATTTCAAACATTATTCCTTGGTTGCAAAAATCATTTTCTATTCCGCCCTCCCTCTCCCCTCCCCTCCCATAGCCGGCCCGCAATTCCACTGGATATTGCATGTGTCCTTGATCAGAACCCATTTCCATGTTGTTGATGTTTGCACTAGGATGTTCATTTAGAGTCTACATCCCCAATCATATCCCCCTCGACCCATGTCATTGAGCAGTTGTTTTTCTTTGGTGTTTTCACTCGCACAGTTTTTCCTCTGAATGTGGATGCTGTTCTTTCTCATAGACCCCTCTAGGTTGTTCAAGATCAATGTATTACCACTAATGGAGGAGTCCATTACATTCAATTGTACCACAGTGTATTACTCTCTGTGTACAATGTTTTCCTGGTTCTGCTCCTCTCGCTCTGCATCACTTCCTGGAGGTTGTTCCAGTCTCCATGGAATTCCTCTACTTTATTCCTTTGAGCACAATAGTATTCCATCACCAACAGATACCACAATTTGTTCAGCCATTCCCCAATTGAAGGGCATCCCCTCGTTTTCCAATTTTTGGCCACCACAAAGAGTGCAGCTATGAATATTCTTGTACAAGTCTTTTTCCTTATTATCTCTTTGGGGTACAAACCCAGTAGTGCTATGGCTGGATCAAAGGGCAAACAGTCTTTTATCGCCCTTTGGGCATAGTTCCAAATTGCCCTCCAGAATGGTTGGATCAATTTACAACTCCACCAGCAATGAATTAATGTCTCAACTTTGCCACATCCCCTCCAGCATTCATTACTATCTATTGCTGTCATGTTAGCCAATCTGCTAGGTGTGAGGTGATACCTCAGAGTTGTTTTGATTTGCATCTCTCTGATTATCAGAGATTTAGAACACTTTTTCATGTGCTTATTAATGGTTCTGATTTCTTTGACTGAGAATTGCCTGTACATGTCCCTTGCCCATTTATCAATTGGAGAATGGCTTGATTTTTTGTACAATTGGTTTAGTTCTTTGTAAATTTGAGTAATTAAACCTTTGTCAGAGGTTTTTGTTATGAAGATTGTTTCCTAATTTGTTATTTCCCTTCTGATTTTGGTTATATTAGTTTTGTTTGTACAAAACCTTTTTAATTTGATGTAGTCAAAATTATTGATTTTACATTTTGTGGCTCTTTCTAGGTCTTGCTTGGTTTTAAAATCTTTCCCTTCCCAAAGATCTGACAAGTATACTATTCTGTGTTCGCCTAATTTACTTATAGTTTCTTTCTTTATATTCAAGTCACTCACTAATTCTGAGTTTATCTTGGTGTAGGGTGTGAGGTGTTGATCCAAACCTAATCTCTCCCATACTGTCTTCCAATTTTCCCAGCAGTTTTTGTCGAATAGTGGATTTTTGTCCCAAAAGCTGGGCTCTTTGGGTTTGTCATAGTCTGTTTTGCGGAGGTCACTTTACCCCAAGTCTATTCCACTAATCCTCCTTTCTGTCTCTTAGCCAGTAACAAATTGTTTTGATGACCACTGCTTTATAGTATAGTTTGAGATCTGGGACTGCAAGGCCACCTTTCTTTGTATGTTTTTCATTATTTCCCTGCATATCATTGAGCTTTTGTTCTTCCAAATGAACCTTGTTATGTTTTTTTTTTAATTCATTAAAGAAATTTTTGGAAGTTCAATGGGTATGGCACTAAATAAATAGATAAGTTTGGGTAGGATAGTCATTTTTATTATGTTAGCTCATCCTAGCCATGCGCAGTTAGTTTTTCCAATTGCTCAGATCTAGTTTTAATTGTGTGGAAAGTGTTTTGTAGTTGTGTTCATAGAGTTCCTATGTTTTTGTCTTGGCAGATAGATTCCTAAGTATTTTATATTGTCTAGGGTGATTTTGAACGGAATATCTCTTTCTAATTCCTGCTGCTGTGATGTGTTGGATATATAGAAATGCTCATGATTTATGTGGGTTTATTTTGTATCCTGCAACTTTGCTAAAGTTGTTGATTATTTCAACTAGCTTTTTGGCTGATTCTCTAGGATTCTTTAAGTAGACCATCATGTCATCTTCAAAGAGTGATAGCTTGGTCTCCTCACTGCCTATTTTAATACCCTTAATTTCTTTTTCTTCTCTAATTGCTAATGCTAGTGTTTCTAGTAAATGTTGAACGATAAAGGTGATAATGGGCATCCTTGTTTCACTCCTGATCTTATTGGGAAGGCTTCTAGTTTATCCCCATTGCAGATGATGTTTGCTGATGGTTTTAGATATATACTGTTTATTATTTTTAGGAAAAACCCTTCAATTCCTATACTTTCTAGTGTTTTCAATAGGAATAAGTGTTGGCTTTTTCTGTGTCTATTGAGATAATCATGTTGTTTTTGTTAGTTTGCTTGTTGATATGGTCAATTATGTGGATGGTTTTCCTAGTATTGAACTATACTTGCATTCCTGGTATGAATCCTACCTAGTCATAGTGAATAACCCTCCTGATCACTTGTTGGAGTCTTTTTTGCTAGTATCCTGTTTAAGATTTTTGCATCTGGTACCTTTATTCTTGTTACTTCTTAGTAATAAAATAGGTTGTGTTAAGAACATACTTCTTGAAAATTACATTGTAAAATGAGGCAAGCCATTACTATAACTTGTTTCCCTAGAATAACAGTAAAGGACTACACATATTCATGGCATGGTCTTTCTTGTCTAACCAAACATTTGTGAGTTCTACTGCCCGAAGGGGCCACAAAATAATTATGATTGACCTCTATTGTACTCTAGAATGTGGTGGACTGACGCTTTCAGTTCAAAGTCAGTTTTGATGACTATAACTCAGAACAAAAGCACACACAGAGCTGGAAGCTAATGTGCTTGAGGAAATAAAACGGATCAAAGAAATATGACAAAGAAATGTGAAAAAATCAGTGCCAAGAATACAGCTGATGAGAAATATTAAAGTTAAATATAAATTGTGTCTTTATTTCTATATGTTGTAGAGTATAAAATGAATATATAACAAAAGAAGGAATCAAAATATTAAATTATTTTTAATTCTATGACATCATAGTGTAATGGGAATATTCCTAGATGAAGAGTCAGAGAAGGCATTGGATACAAATCTTATCTCAGCCACTTGTTGCAAGTGTGCAAATCATATAAATTTTCTAAGACTTCGTTTAAAACAGCTATAAATGATGGCTTAAGGTAGATAACTTCTCAGGCTCTGAATTTATAAAATCTCGTCATTTTTTGTGAATGCAGGCACAATAGAACAATTACAATTAATGAAAAACTTGCATAATGAACTCTCATAGAATGAAATTACTTTCATTAGTCATTATTTAGCATTTGCTGAGTACACACAATGTGCTATACAATGGTATAAAACATATCAAAACTCAAGGCTAATGGTTAATTTTTAGAAACTCTTTTGATGTGCTAAGAACCTGGAATGAGGACAGTAACAATTATGTTAAGAAAAGTGTCAACATAGGCACAATCTACAAATTCACTAATTAGTAAGGTACGTTTTTAAAAGTTTTTATTGAGGCTTTGTATAAATGAAAATGAGATGAGCTGGCCATTTAATGAGAATGAAAAAAATGGATAAAAAAGTGGTGGACTGGCCTCTTCAAAATAAAGACATAGAAGACCTTAAGGTACTTCCTGAGTTTTCTATTATAAAACACATAGAGGAGGCATTAAGGATGTAAAAATGGGGAAGGTTTGCCATATACATGAATGAAGAACATACTTATACCCATGAAATTAGGATGCCTTCAGAAACTTAAATTTTCAAAGTAAGATACATAAAACTATTGATGGTCTGCAATGCATGTCAGTATTATAAGGGAGTGCAGATAAGTTAAAACAACCAACCATTCTAATGGCCATGCAAAAATTAAAAGACAAGTCCTTTTGATATCAGACTGTCATAACTTCACATATAATCCTATATTTTATTTATACATGCATTCAAGTAACTAATGAGATCCACCAATTAATACCTTACTTTTATATGTGTAGTATATGCTTATAAAATTCTGTTCATATAGTGTAGAGAAATGTGTAACTTTGATTTGCTTTTTGGATGTTTAAACTGTATTTAGTGTAACTATTGACTATGTGTCTGTGTAAAGACTAACCTAAACCCTCAGATTTCACCTTGCCAGAAAGGTGGCCAGCAGGTAATGAGTATTTTTGGCCACTACCACTCATGAATGAACATCTACTGAGGCAGACAGAGTGGTCAAACTAGTGCTGAAGAAGGAAGTACCCAAACCAAGAAAGGATCTTTGAAATGTTGAAGCAAACAGAAAGTTAAAAATATATCTCATTTTAAAATTCAAGGTAAAATTAGCAATTGTGGGGAAAACCCTCCCAAAGTAAATCCATTTTAAAAGGGAGCTTAAAAGTTCAGGTGAGGAAACTTGCTCCATAGAGAAAATCTGAGTGGAGAGAGTGCTTGAGAATGAAGAGTTTTTACTCTCAACAAGAAGAGAGTATTGCTTCAGGCTATTCCAAAGGGAAGTTGTTCCAGGAAGATCAAAGAAGAACTAACTGTTCTCTGAATTCTCTGAACCAAGGAAGAAATAAAGCAAGTGAATCAGGACATCATGGCGCTTAATAATTGAGAAGCAAAATGTGTTAACCCAATAACGAAATCCAAGATTTTGCTTAAAACAGTTGAGAATAGAAAGCCAAGTAAAGCTCTCTCTGACTAGTTATAAACAAAGTACATCTTTTTGTACTTAGGAGTCTTTTTTTGCTCCCAAAGTTTCACTACCATGTTAACACATTTTCCTACTCAATTATTAAAAGCCACAATGCCATGAATTCAATTGGTCTATTTCTTTCTTGGTTTTCAGAATTCCCGGTGTCTTCTTTAGACTTATTAGAACTACTCTACCCTTAGCAACTTGGAAGCAATATTTTTCTTTAGTGAGCATTCTTTTGGTCTATACTTTTGTTTTGAAAGTAGCATGGAGTATTCACAGAGTCATAAAATTTTTGACCTGGAAAAGACCTTAGAGATCATCTGGTCCAATCCTTTCCTCTAAGCGATAAGGATGGTGCAGAGAGATAGAGGGAGTTAACTAATTCAGGTTTAATTTTAGAGAGTGTATATATAATCTAATGGACACAGAACTACACTGGGGTCAGGAAGGTTTAAGTCCTGCCATTGACATATACTAGCCATGTTACCATAGGAGAGTTAGCTGGACTCTTAGTGTCTCTAAGAAACTTTAAATGTTGCCAATCCACATGGAGATGGGAGGCGGTCCACCCTAGGAATTCCCCACATAGATGAAATTACATGTATAGGCACAGAATGTTTCCTTTAGTAATAAATAATTTTAAAATGCAAACAACCATGTGGTATTTTCCTTACAATTCTAAATACCACGCATGCCACATTTCATCTCTATGAATCTTAGTTCCTTCCCCTACAAATCATGGTTATAACTCTTATTTGTAAAGTACCTTCTGAAATTATCATTCTATTATTCTAAAGAAAATAAACAAATGGTTTAGTGAGTGCTTATTATGGACTGAATATTGTAAGGCATTAAAAAAGGTATAAAACAGTTTCTGCTTAAAAGCTGCAAAATAGTTGATAAGAATTTATAAATACACGAAACATGTTAAACAACAGTATGAAATGAAAAACAATTCAAAACTACAAAAGAAGAGAAGTAATAAAGCTGATATGGAAAGTAGAGAAGGAAGAAATAATTGTAGGCCAGGGAGGTTCTGAAACAAACAGGTGACTAGAAACGGGTAGGGGACGATATTCAGATAGATAGCACAACACAGGATTGGAATGGACAATGAAGCTAGAGGCAGACAATTCAGATTCTGAACCCTATTCCAGGGAGTTATGGGGAGTCACCGGAGGTTTCTGAGCCGGGTTACCATGGTAAGGCCTGTGTCTGGGCAAGAAGGGAAAGACGAGAATGAGGGAGGGACTTACAGAAGCCCACAGGAGAAGGGGTGCCATTCTGAGCTCGGATAGGGGGTTGTATTTGTGGACCAAAGATAGATGTGAGCAGAAGATAGGAGCAATCAAATGCGGTAATAGCTTGAATATGACACTGGAAACAAAGCATGAGTTGCCCAGTAGAGGTCTTAGGTAACTGCGAAGACAATAGTACCTTTAACAGAAAAAGAGGAGTCTGGAGAAGGGAAGGGGAAGACGTAGAGGGAAAGATTGTGAGTTTTGTTTTGGACATGTTGAGTTTGAACTTCCTTCAAAAGTTCCAGAAGGTGACAATCAAGAAAAGAACTTTTGGTGGTTCCTTATTGCTTTTAGGATAAAATACAAATTCCTCTTTGGGGCAAGTAAGACTTTTTACAAACTGACTCTATCTTTCTAGGCTACTTCTTATTTCTCATCTATGATATTCCATTGACCTCTTCTGTGCCCTTAAACAGGCTGCTCTGAAGAAACCATATTCATGTCAGTAAGGTGGACAGAACAATCTCGGTGCATGAGCGACATTCACAGACTCTTAAAGTAGGAAGGGACTTCGTTCAGAGATAATTGAGTTCAATGTCTCATTTTGAAGATGAGGAAACTGAGGAACAGAGAAGTGAAGTCACTTCTCTAAGGTTGTCTGAATATCAAAATCAAGATTCAATCCAACTAATGTCATTATTATTTTAAAAAATTATTATGGACTTAACATCACATAAAATTCATACTCCTCAATTCAAAATAGAACATAGTTAATAAACATGCCATCAAACATCGTGTGAAGTGCTAGGGATACAAAAATAAAGGCAATGCCTGTCCTCAAAGAGCTAACAGTCTTATGGGAGAAGGTATGAGGGGATGATGGGTAGTTTCAAAGAAGTCCAAAAGTAGTGAATCTGCTAGGAAGTATGAAGAAAACGGTGGTGAGCCCTTTCCTTAAATAGAGGTTCTCAGGCCTATAGCTCGGCCCTACTGTCAGTCTAATCAGAGAGGGGCAGAGGTCACTGATGAGTTGCATTCTATTCTACTTGTCCATTTTTCCTTCTAGTTCTCCTCCTGTTCTCTTCTGAACATTTTAAAAAAGGCTTCATTAACTGTGCTTTCTTTTTTTAGGGGGTTAAATGAGGAAACCAATTGCTATATCCTCTCTCCTTTCTACCTTTACAACCAAAAAATTGGGGTGGTGGGGGAGAGAAACTCATTGAAATAAATAGGCACAGTCAAGCAAAACAATTCTAACATGGACTGTAATCTAAAAATTACACGTCTCACTGAACATCTTGAGTTCAACACTAGTATGTTTGAAGATAGATGGCATGCTTCATTACTGGTCCTTTGTAAGAGTAGTTGATCACTACATACTGATCAAAGTTATTAAGTCTTTTAAAGTTTTTTTTTCCTTTAAATGTTGTTGAATAAATTATTACCCTGGTTTTTGCTCACTTCAAACAGGTAACAATTTTTACAATTTCTCTAAGACTGTCCCTTTCATCATTTTTTATGACCCAATAATATACCATTATATTCTATACCAAAATATGTTCCACCATTCCCAAATTGATAAATATTCCTCTAATTTCTAGTTCTTAGTTATCACAAAAAGACCTGCTATAAATGTTTGCATAGAAATGGATCCTTTTCCCTTTTAGGTAAAAGCTTAATGGTGGTATCAGTGTGGACAAGGATATACACAATTTAGTGACTTATGGTGGAGCCAATTCGCAGACACATCAACTATGGTTTTGTGTGCCTCTTTTCACATTTCTTGAGTCACTTAACAAATTTGCCAAGTATGAGATGGATTCTTAATAGCTCAGATAATTAGAAATTCTGTGAGCTTTTCCCTTTTCAAAATTACCTTTGGTTTATAATATAAAAACAACAATAAACTTTTTAAAAAGGAGCAAGCCAACAAAGCTGACACAAAACAGCTTGAATTAGCTAAAGGAAAAGAATGGAAGAGATTTTTTAACATGTCTTTGAAAAGCCATACAAAATCACATGTATGTTTAATCTCAAATAGTGATGCAAAAATTTTCTCCTTACTTTCATTTGTTCCTCAAGAAAAAGTGAATATGAGTACATAAAGGACTCACAAGTGTAAAACTTGGTTATAAAAAACCCATGTTCTTATATTTATTTACATTTTTTCTGACTTCACTCTCTTCCTGGCATGTACACATTTTAATATGGGTTAACAAATGCATGTCAAGAAGAAAATCTTTCTCCCTTATAAGCAAATATGTTTTATTGCGATAAAAAAGCAAGGAATAACAAAAAATGCAACCTATAAATCTCATTATGGACATATTTGTCATCAGAGAAATAAAGGTTTAAATCTTTACCTGGTTTCAACAGGACATAAATACAACTATGGTCAAGAATTCCCCAAACATATTCTGCAAATTTGGAGAATTATTTTATTAGTCTTAAGTGATCACAAATTTTATCATGGGTTAAATTTTTAAACATAAAATGATTCCTGAAACTGAATTTTAATCATATAGATGAATCACAACATGCATCTTTAGCTAGGCATGTATTATGGATAAGTCTAGTTTCCTACAGAGAATAATCACATGTTCTAATTACCATTTTGGTTATACACATAATTAATAATATTCTGTCTTAATGGGACACATTGAAACTTCAGACAGTTGCATGCTTTAACTATGCATATTGCCAAATCCTACTGTCATTTGTGCTGCCAAACACAAAGAAATCATGATGTTATGTTTTAGAACTAATAACAGTATTCATATTTTAAAACAAAACTGCAATAAAATATTTGATTTTCTCTTGAAAAGTATCTTCATACCAATAATTTTATATTACTGAGTAATCCATTTGCTCTAAATTATTCATTTTAACCAATGATCTTATCAAAAATAAAAACACAAAAGTAAATGAGACCTGATAATTCATATGCAAAAAGGATATTATTGCAAATAAAAACATAGACTTACTGAGTGTAAACTTTCATTTTCACGTAGACAAGCTGTTTGGAGCTCTGATTTCAGGGCTGAAATGTGATTTCTATGAGATGTCATTTCTTTCTCTAATGTAGCAATTCTAGAACTTGCAAGTTGGTAGACATCCATGAAACTTTTAATCATTGCCTAAAGAAATACAAACAGTATATCACAGGTAATTCAAATAAAACTGCCCCCCCCAAATGAGAATCTACATAATTTGAAAAGTAGAATAGTGAAATTCTAAAAAACAAGTTTTCATCTTTCCTGAAAATAATAAAGCAAAACATTAACTTTTAGATTGAGATCATTTGTGTCTATTTTCAGAAAGTTTGGATTGCCATCTTTGAAACTTTTTTCTAAAGTAGGTATTTTAATAAGATGTACTTTGATGTATTGTTTTCAAATTTGGAATGCAGTATTAAAAATTGACATACTTTTTTTTACTAGAATTAACTGCAAGTTACAGTTTAACCTAAATTTTTATCTTAGGAGACATACAGTAGTTACATGAATATATTAAAATGAGCTGAGGTGGTAAAAATTTTAAATAAAAAAGTATGTTTTTAACAAAAAGAATATATGCTTAATAGAAATAACTTTATTATAATGCAGTGTGGAAAATATAATTGTGTTCATGTTTATCACAGAGTAATATTCTTGCAATATAATAGGGATCAAGCTGCTGATAAAGTTAATAGTGCAAAAGACTTTAAATGAATTCACATTTTCTTTATATAAAATCTAAAAGTATAAGACTATTAAAGATTAAACTTAATTACAACAGACTAAATTACTTTTTTATTTTTTGTTTCTGAAATAATCTGTTATGCATCTTGGGCAAAAATACATAATCATCATCAACAACAACATCACCATCATCACCCATATTATTATAATAATGATTTGTTTAGTTATTTGAGATTTACAAAGCATTTTACAAATATTATTTAATTTCCCCTCATAACAAGTCTAAAAAGTATCTACTATCATTATCATTCCCATTTTACAGATGAGAAAATGGCAGCAGACAGAGGTTAAGTGACATCCCTGGGATCAGAGAGCTATTGTATTTGGTACCATATATGAAATCAAGTTTTCCTGACTTAGGGGCCCAGAGATCTATCCATTGTGCCACATTAAAGATATGAAATGTACTTTTCTAAATTTCTAGTACAGGCTCAAATAAATTCACTACTTTTAAGAAATCTCATTAAAACATTTATTTCACTTTATATCATTTGTACTGACAGTTTACAGAAAACAGCGGATGACCACAACAATAAGGCAGGTAAAGTATATTGTGACAGATGAAATCTGGAAATTTCTCCAGTAACTGGCATCTGATATAATAAGTCTGGGAAAGCGTATTTTAAGAAAATAAGCAGTTTTTTGAGAGTCTGGGAGGACAAGTTATGGTGAGGATAAAAATAAAAGGTAAAGATATTAGAAAAAAGACTGAAAGCAAAAAAACTTTAAAACTGAAACACATGCATGATTCAGGGTTAAAAATTGAGAAGATGTGCCATTTGGAAACAAGTTAGTAAACTGATACAAGTTGATGTAGGGGCAAGTTGTAGGGAATAGTGAGAAATAATTTTAAATGTTAATCTAATGAATAAATTAACATAAAAAGATATAACATGACTAATTGAAAGTGATAGTGGATATGGTAATGAATATCTTGATTCCCATTCAAGGACCTTAATAATCTGGCACTTCCATGCCTATGTAGATTTGAATCCCTAGAGCATAGCAGTGTTTATCACATAGTAAACAATACAGAAATATTTATTAATTGACAAATCAATGTAATTGTAACCTAGTGTTTTCTAAATCAAAGAACAAAACCTAAAGTAAGTCTCCAAAAAGTTCTACGGGTGAAAAAAAGTAGTTTGGCAGAAAATGAGTTTAAACCAGGACCTTACACCATATACCAAACTAACTAAAGTGATTAAGTGATCTCAATATAAAAAAAGCATATTATTATATTATTACAAAAAATTAGAGGACTGAAGGAAGTATTTTCCACAGAAATGGTTAGGGAAAAGATTTATAACCAGAAATGAGACAAAGGAGGATTTATTTAATTGGACTTGTGATTTTTATTGGTGTAGAGAACTCGTAGTGAGTAAATATCATTTCTTGACACAAGCTATCATTGGTTTTACAACTTACAATCTTAGAAAAATACCACTGAGCAATACAAAAGACAACATAGGAAATTAGAACACGATTAAATATAAATGAGATATTACAAAATCAATGTAGTTAAAATGCAAAAAGAATTAAGTGACTGGTTAAAATGTCAATCAACCAGAACTATTTCAAGGGACTTATGAGAAAGAATGCTATCCACATTCAGAGAAAGAACTGTGGGAATAGAAACACAGAAGAAAAACAACTGCCTGATCACATGGGTCAATGGGGAAATGACTGGGGATGCAGACTCTAAATGATCACCCTATTGTGAATATTAATAATATGGAAATATAGGTCTTGATCAATGGCACATGTAAAAACCAGTGGAATTGCATGCCAGCTATGGGAGGGAGTTAGGGGGGAGGAGAGGGGAAGAAAAGAACATGAATCTCATAACCATGGAAAAATATTCTAAATCAACTAATTAAATCAAATTTTAAAAAAAAGTCAATCAATTTACAAATATACATCATTACTCTGACATCAAAGATAGAAAACTGACAAAATTTTTAAGACTGAGTCATTTTCCCTTTACATAATTGGACAATATATAAAGAGTTTAAAAAATAAGAAATATAATCTATCAACAAGGTGAGAGGCAATACGAAATAGTAAATATATGGCTAGCCTCATAGGCAGAGAGGCCAGGGTCCAAATACTTCCTCTGACATATATTAGCTATATAAATCTGTTAAAATCACAGTCCCTCAATATTCTTGGCAATACTCTAAAACTTACATTACAGCAATGTGTCTATCCATCATTATAAGGAAGGGGGTGTTATACACCATGAATTCCCCATAACAGTAATTTGTCTATCATATAACTATACAAGAATCCATGAGATCAGACCCAAATCTGATTTGAACTTTTAATCTCCTAGCACATAACACCTGTAAGAATAATTTAATATCATGACCTAATCTAAATTTAATTTTTGGTCACCAGGGGATATCCCAAATAAAAATACCCAAGTCAGTTTAGAAACATATGGTGGTTTAACCAATATATAGGGAAGAAATCAAGGAGAACCGAGAGGGAGAGGGTACAGGATTTCTCCCGCCTGGCCTGTGCCAGGGGGAGTTCGAAATTCTCCACCACAGGGTTTCTGAAGAAGATTAAAGGCTTCTAAGTGGATAGTGTTTGGAAGGTAAAAGAGAAAGAATCAGCCTAAAATTCCAAGAGATCTCAGAGAAGACACCTCATCGAACTAGGTTACTAGGCTTCCTCCAGTATGGCATCAAGGAAAACTCACCACTAAAAACAGGACAATAGCAGCCGCCGTGCCAAGATGCTGATATGCTCAGCCAGCTGCCACCAGCCACCTCTCCGCCGTCCCAGAAGCCAGAGAGAGGAAGTGATGCGAAATATATAGATGGTTTTACATCACTTTCCTGCATCTCACATGTACCAATGATATCTTAGGCTTGACTTAGGACAGCCCAGGGGTCTGTCAGTTGTTTTTGATTTGTCATTTGCTAGCACATGTCTGTCATAGGCCATCCTCTAAAATACTTAATCCTTAAGTATGGGTGTAGAACAGTGGTTCTCAACCTTTCTAATGCCATGACCCTGCAATACAGTTCCTCATGTTGCAGTGACCCCAAACCAAAAAATTATTTTGGCGACTACTTCAAAAATGTAATTTTGCTACAGTTATGATTTGGAATGTAAATACCTGATATGCATTATGTATTCTCATTGCTACAAATAGAGAGGTTGAGAATCGCTGATGTAGACAATTTCCTGATTTTTGTTAGACTAAGTAGGATGGAGTAATCTAAAGTTCACACACAGCATACACAATAGGTATATAATAATTTTTGTTTAATTGAACATAACACAAAATACTTTTACATCTTATGAAAATGGTATCATAAATAATAAGAGTTCACTTTTTCAAGTAATTCTTAGCTAATCTTCCAAATTAAATTAACATTCTTCGATGTTCAAAATTAATACATAAAATCAGAGACTAAGAGCAAATTGATTGTCCTATTCTAAGTCTCTGTAATATTGAAAATTCTCTAACTTATACTGGCATTGATGAAACAAGCACAAATGAAGTCAATGAGGCCCAGTTCTGACACTTATTGGCCATCTTAACTTAGGTAACTAATATAGTTTCACATCTATAAAATAATATCCAGCCTCATTAGATTGTATAATAAACAAATGATATGATCCACACAGAAATGATTCTGAAAGTATAAAAAGCAATATTTGTGTAAGTTTTATGGGTGGGATGGGGGGGCATTCTTATGTTTTAATAGGAATTGACAAGACTATATGACTGTGGTTTAAGAGGTAGAAAGGATACTGAAGGGCATCTCCAGTTCTCTTACTTTATAGATGAGAAGACTTTAGCCCATCTCTAATTCCATGGATCAGCTCAAATCCTATCATTTTATAAAATTTATTTATTTAATATAATTGATTTCCAGGTATTACTATCTCCCACACCACAAAAGGAATCGCCCAACCAAAAAATATGTATATATAGATTGTGTCTTTAGTGTTTCTATTTACCAGTTCTTTCTTTGGAGGTAGACATTCATAAATTATTCTTCAAAAATTATTTCTATACATATATATATATAATGTTCCTTAGTTCTACTCTTTTTATTTTTCATTGTTTCATGTAGAACTTTCCAAGTTTAAAAAAAAATTAACCTCATCATCATTTCCTCTAACAGAGTAATATTCAATCACTATCATATACCACAATTTGTTCAGCCATTTCCCAATTGATGGACATTCCCTCAGTGTCCAATTCTTTGCCACCATAAACAGTGCTGCTATAAATATCTTGGAAGATATAGGTTCTTTACCTTTATCCCTGACTTCCTTGGGATATGGACCATAACTCTCTGGACATAATGACAAATTACTCTCAAAGATGGTTGGATTGTTTCACAGTTCCATCAATAGACTATTAGTATCTCCATTTTTCCACATCCTTTCAAACTTTTGCCATTTTGCCCTTTTATCATTTTTAGTCAATCTTATTGGTATGAAATAATATCTTAGAGTTTTTTATTTGCATTTCTTTAATCAATAATGATTTAGAACATTTTTAATACACCTATATATGGCTTTGATTTCTTCATCTGAAAATTATCTCTTCATATATTTTCCCATTTATCAATAGGGGGTTTGCTCATACATTTAATAAAGTTCTCTATATATTTTAGATATGAATCTTTTACCAAGAAACTGTATATAAAACCTTTTCCAGTTTTTTCCTTTCCTTCTAATCTTAACTACATTAGTTTTATTTGTATAGAAATGTTTTCATTTAATATAATCAAAAGTATCTATTTTATATCTCACAATGCTCTCCATTTCTTGTTTACTCACAAGTTCCTCTCCTATACATAGATCTGATAGGTAATATATTCCCTATCTAATTTTCTTATGATATCTCCTTTTACATATATATCTCACATATCCATTTTGATCTTAGTAAAAGGTGTAAGATATTGGTCCATCTTCTTTCCAATTGTCCTAGCAATTTTTACCAAATAGTGAATTCGAATCCCCAAAACTTGGATCTATACTTTTGTCAAATGAAAGGTTACTATAATCTTTTATTGCTGTTTGTTGTATGTCTGTTCTGTTTCTTTGCTAGTACTAAATAGTTTTGATAATCATTCCTTTATAATTCAGTTTAAAATCTGGTATTGTGAGGCCTCCTTCTTTTACATTTTTCTTTTGATATTCTTGATCTTTTGTTCTGCCAAGTGAATTTTATTATTATTTTTCTGTTAGATAAAATAGTTTTGGTAATTTAATTATGATAACATTGAATAAGTATGTTAGTTGAGGTAGAATTGGGATTTTAATTATATTGGCACTTCCCATCCATGAACAATGAAAATTTCTCTAATTATTTAAATCTGACTTTATTTCTGTGAAAAGTATTTTTTACTTGTGTTAATAAAGTCCCTGAGTTTGTTTTGGCAAGTATATTCCGAGGTATTTTATTCTGTTTGTTGTTGTATTTTATTTTTTACTTAGGTATCTCTCTCTATCCCTTCTTGCAGAACTTTATAAGTAATGTATAAAAATGCTATTGATTTATATAGGGTTATTTTATATCTTGCTACTCTGCTAAAATTGATAGTTTCAATTTTTAAAAGTTATTTAGTTGAATCTTAAGAATTTTCCACATATACCATCATATTGACTGCAAAAAAGACAGTTTTATTGTGTGTTTATACATTCTGTTTCCTTCCATTTCTTTTTCTTCTCATTACTATTGCTATAATTTCTAATGTTATTAGGTTTAACAATATTGGTGACAATCGGCATCCTTGTTTCACTCCTGATCTTATTTAAAAAGCTTCTAGTTCATCTCCATTATAATAATCCTTGATGACAGTTTCAGGCAAGTGGGTTTTTTTTTTATTATCTTAAGGAAAAATCCATTTTTACCCATGTTTTCCTGTGTTTTTAATAGGAACCAGTATTGTCAAAGGCTTTTTTTCTGCATCTACTGATATAACCATGTTATTTTTTTAAACCCTTACCTTCTGTCTTAGAATCAATACTATGTATTGTTTCCAAGGCAGAAGAGTGATAAGGGCTAAGCAATGGGAGTTAAGTGACTTGCCTAGGTTCACACAATCAATTATGTTGATAATTTTCCTTATATTAAACCATCCCTGCATTCCTGTTATAAATCCTGTTTGGTCCATATGAAATTTAGTAATTATTATTACAATATCTTAGTCAGTTAATTATCATTACACTATAAAATTTCCCAAGGAAAAATTGTTCTTCTGATAAGTGATTTTAATAAAATATTTTTCAGTTTAACATCAAGAAAATACTAAATGCTTCCTGAAAGAATAAAATGATGAGGAAATGTGCTTTCCACAGATGAGCTGGTCACCTCTATTGGTTTTCATTGTGACTTACATTTGTATTTTGTATTTTGCATATAAAATTTGTATTTTGCATATAAAAATATTAGTATTTTAAATAAAATATATAATATTTTAAATTGATTTTGTTAATTGTTTGTATTGCTTTTTATCCTTCAAAAGAAGTTTTTATATCATATTACTCTTCTAAACCATATTTTAAAAAGTCAACATTTCGTGGTAGCAAAACAATTTTAATAAAGAAAAATTATACTTAATGAAAATAAGATTGTAGTTTTGGAAGTGAGAGGGAACATATACATCACCCAATCCTCTGATTTTACAAATGAGCAAAGTGAGGATTTAGAGAAGTGCCTTTGTCCAAGGTCACCCAAAGTGGGAGAACTGGCATTAGAATCCAAATCTAACCCCAAGTAAAATGCTTTCTTCATTATTATCATTTAGCCTCTAAAGGCTAAATAAAATGCTGTGGATTTTTTGTATCACTACCTAAATTCACGTTAAGTCTTTCATTTCTAATAATCACATGCCTTTAGCAAAGACATATTTTTGTAAAGAAAAGTGATTTGTATTTTTTTATTGATAGCAGGTACTGTGAATAATAAAGTAAATAATCTATATGGTGTTAATATAGTACACTTCCCCTTAAAATGAAGTTTTCTTTTAAAGTTGGAGAACATGAAAGAGTATTAGTGAGGCAGCAGAGTTAGCCAAGAAAATCACAGTTCATTTGAGGAATGAAGAATTTTAACTTTATGCATTAAAAAGTCATTCATGGTTATGTAATGGAGAATGCTGGTGGGGAAACCCCTCTCCCCCAACAACTTTGTAATATTAAAAAGAATGCCAAATTGGCAGAGGAAATAGAAATGACAACATGAATCAAATGAGAAAAGAAATCATAAACATTCAAGAGTTTTCCCAGTGATCTCTGCCACATCCCTTGTGAAAAGAATTGTATTTCACAACAGTTAATTATTTTATTAAAATCTTGAGATTGTATAGAAAATAGTGGGAGTATAATCTTATGCCAAACTCAAATACAAAATCTGAAGATCAAGGGTTATTCCCATTTTATCTTAGCTTCTATGCTTTGTAGAAATATAACATGATGGCTTACATTACTAGTGGAAATCTGACTATGACAACTAGAGAAAATATGATTGGGTCTAATGAAAGTAATATTTTAAATGAGATCAATTAGAGTGTTAATTAGTTAATAAGAGGTTAAGAAAATAAAACAAAAGAAATTTCAATTAATGTACCATTTAACTTGGTAATAAGTTTTTACTTTTAAAAAATAACTTTGCAAATAAAAAATAGGGAAGTAACAATGACTAGATGTACTTTTTAGTTAAATTATATAAAGTCCTAATTTTTTTTTCTTAAGGAAGTCAGAGAGATAAGAAGGTCAGATATCCAGGGTCCCAGATGCTAGAGGTATAACAAAATTATTTATTGTTCTGTCACTTCAGTTATGTTTGACTCTTGGTGAACCCATTTGAGATTTTCTTGGCAAAGATACTAGTGGTGTTTGCCATTTCCTTCTCTAGTTCATTTTATACATAAGGAAACTGAGGCAAATAGTTAAGAAACTCATCCAGGGTCACACAACTAGTAAATGTCTGGGGCTGGCTTTGAACTTAGATCTTTCTGACTCCAGGCCTGGCACTCTATTCATTGTATCAACTACTTGCTGAATAATAGTCACAAAGAAATCATAGCAACAGTCAACTAGAATATACAAGGAATTCTGCTAAGCACTGGGTATACAAAGAAGTGGGGTGGGAGAGAATGGTCACTGCTCTCAGTAAGAGCTCAGAGTCAAACAAGATAGAATATATGGCAACAAGATATCTACAGGATAAATTGGAGATATTCTCAGAGGGAAGGAGATAAAGGAAAATTTATAAGTCTTCTCTACCAGAAGGTAGAACTTCTATTGAGATTAATAGGAAGCCAAGGAAGACAGGAGATAGAGATGAGGAGTGAAAGAAGTCCAAGAATGGGGGGCACTGAATGAAAATGATCAGAATTGGGAAACAGAGTACAAGGAATAGAAAAGAGGCCAGTATCACTGAATACTTGAAGAAGAAAAAGGTAAAAAAAAAAGACTAGAAAAAGTAGGAAGGGTCAGGTTATAAAGGACTTTAAAAGATAAACAGGATTTTACATATGAACTTGAAGATAATAGCCTTTGGATATTGATGAATGGAGGGGCTGTGAGATGAATAGCCTTATACTTTAAGAATCTCACTTTGACAGCAGAGTAAAGGATGGGTTAGACTGGGGCAAGCCAAGGCACAGAGACAGCAAGTTATTGCAATAGCCCAGGTCTAAGGTGATGAGGGCTGCCAATAAAATGGTATCAGTGTCAAAGGGTAAAAGGGATTATATTACAGATATTGCAAAGGCAGAATTGACAGGGCTTGTCCATTGGATTGGATATGGTGGAGTGAACAAAAATGAGGAGTCAAGGTAGATTCTGGCACAGAGACTGAAAGATATATAAAATGTGCCTTTGAAATATATACTGACTCCTAAAGTTTATGAATGGATTAGATACCAAGTCTCAAGAACATAATAAATTTTTTTTCCATTATTAAAAAGGAAAAATGTAACCCTGAGTGCAGGAGCTCAAGCATCACAGCTAGGGAACAAGAGGCTCTGGAGGCCCAGATGACAAAGGCTGGACACCTGCTCTTTCTCAGACTTCGGCAGGGAAGAGGAGTGAGGCAGGAAAGTGTGCCTGTGACTGTGGCTGTGGAGGGACTGGGGCCCCATCAGCTGTTGTCATTCCCAGGAGAGCAGAGTCCCTTGTTGCTGCCACACAGGAAGATGGACTGGCTGCTTGCAATAGCAGTGGCAGAACTCCCACAGGCTCTGGTAGGAACACCTGACATCAAACATGAACTGAACTGGGGTTTCAGGGGGGAAAGTGGGAATACATCTGACCCTGAACTAATAAGAACTGGAATAGTTAAATAGGACTCAGATTAAAACAAATACAAAAAAAAATCTGGAAACCTGGGGTAACATAACCCATCACAATAGAAATCACAGGAGTCTAGTAAAAGGCCAATAATTAAATCTTTTGGCCTGGCCCCTAAAATGTAAAAAATGCATACATACATACATACATACATACATACATACATACATACATACATACATATAAACAAGGAAATGAGAAAGAACCCAACAATTGATAGTTATGATGGGGGCAGAGAAGACCTTGGCTCAAACTAAGAGGACAGTAAAGTAAAAACACTTCAAAAACAGCAAAAAATATATAGTAAGTGGACATAAGCTCAAAAAGAGCTTTTGGAGGAGATTTTTTAAAAATCAAAAACCAAATGAAAGAGGAGAAGGAAAAATTAGAAAAAGAAATAAGAACAATGCAAGAAAATCAGAAAATTATGAAAAAAAAAGATCATTCAAATAGAAAAGGAAATCCAGAAACTTAAAGAAGAAAGTAATGTACTAATAACTAGAATGGGACAAGGGAAAGCTAACAATGCCCTAAGGAAACAAGAAATAATAAACCAAAATCAAAAAGAATTAAATAATAGAAGAGAATATGAAACATCCTATCATTTAAACAACTGACCTGGAAAATAGAAAAAGGAGAGAAAAATATAAAATTGTCAATTTTATTGAAATAAGATATTAAAAATAGTTGGGCTCTCAGAAAGTTATAGACTTTTAAATTAAGTTATAGATTTTAAATACAATTATCCAAGAAATCATTAAGAAAAACTGCCTAGAAATTCTAGAAAAAGAGTAAAATAGAAATTGAAAGGATCTGTTTATCACCATCTCAAAGAGACTCAAAAATGAAAATGTACAGGAATGCTGTTGCCAAGTTCCACGGCTACAAGATATATATATATATATATATATAATACTACAAGAAACAAGACAATAAGCAATTTTAAAACTGTGGCGCTACAGTCAAAATAACCCCAAGACTTAGCAAACTCCACATTAAAAGAACATAGAACATGGAAAACAGCATTTTTCAGAGTAAAAGAATTAGGATTGTAACTAAAAAAACAAATGTCACAAAAATGAGCATAATCATAAAAGAGAAAAAATGATATTTAATAAACTAAAGTAGTTTCAACTATTCCTGGAGAAAAACCCAGAACCCAGCAGAAAATTTGACCTATACAAAGGAAACAAAAAACTAATCATAAACAACCCAAAAAGTAAAACTGTTTGATTCTGTATGGAAAATATTATGCATGACACCTATAAATGCCATAATTGCCTGGGTATTTTGAAGGTATGTGTGTGGATGGAAGACTCAAGATCAAAGTGAATGTAATAGAATGAGCTAAAATGGTAGATGAATTGTCCAGAAAGAGGTAGGGTGGAATGGCTATTTCATATGGAGAAGGAATGAGTACAAGAACTGCCTCATAGAAAGGTAGAAGGCCTAGAGTGCTGGTAATACTAGAATCCTACTCTCATCCAAACTGGAATAAAGAGGGAGCAACATACACAATTAGAAGCATAAAAATTCTCTTAATGTATAGAGAAAGAGGAGGAAAAAGATAAGAGAGGGATTGGAGGGGAGAACAGATTAAGAGGAGGGATTAAGAAAAGTGTATAAGGAGGTACTCTTACGGCAAGATAGAAGAGACATTTTTAGAACTGAGTTCATATGAAGAAGTGGGAAGGCACATATAAGGATATATGGATAAGGAAGGGATCTTTGGAAAGGTGGATAGAATAAGAATTAAAAGGTAAGGAGGAAGAACAAAGGAGAGACCTTTGGAAATTTGGACAAATTTGGAACAAGGAGGGCAAAGGGAGAAGATGAGAAGATTTGGGGAAGGGGTATGAATTAGAGAGATAATGGTTAAAGGAAATTGGACATCTGAGGCAAATTGACTTTTATACAAATATTTCCCATCTATAAAGAAATGAGCCTCTGAGAAATTTCATTGATAATATTATGTAACAGTTACTCTAGACCCTGTGATCAAGGCTTCAGGGAGAGTGTTTAGATAAAAATGAATGAAAAGCATTTAGTTAAGTGCTTAATATGTACAAACTTGTATGTTAAGCAAGTGATAGTGGTGGTCAAGGAATACAAATACACAAGTTACAACAGTGCTGGTCTTCAAGTAGCTTAAATTCTAATGAAAGAAACAAAAACAAAGAGTGGTTCCTGGAGAAGGGTGCTTTGACTTAGAAACAACAGATGGAGAATAGCAGTACAAGGGAGTTGACTAACATATTTTTGTAATAATGGTAGCATTGAGTTAATTATGGTTCCAGAACTTGAAAGGGAAGGAAGTTGTTATAAATACTCTGGGAGGAAGAACACATCCTCAGGAGATCACAAATATATAATCATTAATATTATGGTTACTTTTATCACTACTAATAATAGATACCTGAAGTTTTATAGACTCAAAAATTATTTTATCCATTTACAATATAGTCCCCAGAGTGACTGTCACATCAGAATATCAAACCAGAAGCATCCAGTGGCCATTCTCAGTTACTAAGTATCATCAAAGTTAAATTCTGGACCCTTTGAATGATAATGAAAATGGTACTAAACCTCAGATACTAAATTTGGAAAACAATGAAGCTCAACAGAAGAACTTAATCGTTGTCTTTGATTTCATGTTGGATGTTATGAGTAATAGGAATGGTGAGCAGTGGTGAGAAGTCTAAAGTAGATTCACCTAATTAAAAATTGGTAGATTAAATGCCAAACTTGTAAATGTATCCTCTCTCTCACCCTCTCCCTCTTTTCCTCTCCCTCTCCCACTCCCCTTCCCTCCCCTCCCCCTCTTCCTCTCTTTCCCTCTCTCTCTTCCTCTCCCTCTCCCTCTCCCTCTTTTTCTCTCCCTCTCCCTCTCCCCATTCCCCTCCCTCTCCCCCTCCCCTTCACCCTCTCTCTCCCCCTCCCCCTCCCCCCCCTCCTATCACTGGATCACAAGATGACAGAAACAGAACTGGAATATATCTCAGGAATCATTTAGTCCATCCCTTTCATTTTCCAGATGAGCAAACAGAAGCCCAAACAGGAAAGTGAAGTGCCTACAGTCTTGAAGGGAATAAATAGTAGAATCAGAATTCAAACTGAGATCTTCTAACACCAATTTGGTGATCGTTCCATTATATGTGATTGACTATTTATTATAGGCACCCTATTTTGCCTAAATAAAGTCACTTTTAGATCAATATGCCAAGCTACATGTGTTCCATTATAAACACTGCATTTAAAGGGAAATTTTAGATCATCCAAAGAGGAGGAGGAAAGGACAGGTAGGGGGCTCAGCAGTTAAAGCACAGGCCTGGAATCGGGAAGAACAAAGTTCAAATCTTGCCTCAGTCACTTTATAGCTCTGTGATCTTGGGCAGGTCACTGAATCCTATTTGCCTCATCATTAAAGTGAATTGGAGAAGGTAATGCAAACCACTCTAGTATCTTTGCCAAGAAAACACTGAATGTGATCCCAAAGAGTCGTACATGACTGAAATGACTGAACAATATAACAAAGTTCAAGGAAGAGGTGGGAGGGGAGGGAGATCTAGCATCCATTCAGAGTGATTTGGCTAAGGGGTGAGAATGTCTTTCTCTCTGATCAGAATTTCACTCTAACCTTCCAGCTGCTGTTTGCTCCACCTCAGTGGCAGAAAGTCCAGAACTTGATTCACTTTTCCTTTCCACACCCAGGTAGACTCCTTCTTCAGCCTCAGCCCCTGTGTCTACTTTCCCCATCTCTCCCTCTTCTCCCAGGCCATACCTCTAGCCCCACTTTCCTCCCTTCATTCTTGATGGACAGAACAGAGAAGAGAGGTACTAAGGAGCATTTACAGAGCCAGTTGCAGAACACTAGGAATATGCGCATTGGAGTAGCTAACATTTCTACAACTCTTTGTGGTTCAGTCACAGCTGACTCTTGGTGACCGTGTGGACTAACCATGCCAGTCTTGGGGTTTTCCTAGCAAAGATATTAGAGTGTTTTGCCATTTCCTTTTCCAGTTGATGAAGGCAAGCAGAGGCTCTGTAATTTCCCCTGGTCACACAGCTGGTCATCTGAGGTCACATTTGAACTCAGATCTTCCTGACTTCTGGCCCAGGACTCTATCCACTGTGCCACTTAGCAGCTTCCTACTTTGTGCCAAGAACTATGCTAAGTACTTAAAAATTATTATGTTTTTTGATCCTCATAAAAACTATGTAATGTAGGTGCCAGTATAAAGCCATTTAACAGATGAAAAAAAAAAGCAAAGGCAAACAGAGGTGAGATGTTTTGTACAGGTCACAGAGCTAGTAAATGTCTGAGGCAAGATGTGACTCCCAGCTTCCGACACTAGGTCTAGCATCTAATTCATGACATCATCTGGTTATGAGGATGAGGAAAGAATCTGGAAACCCTGACACATGGGGAATGACTGAAGGAATCGGATCCATTGACCCCATCAAAGAAAGTCTTAGTCAAGTATTTGGAAGCCTGTCATGTTGGCAGAGCAATTTATCTTATTTATAGACCTGGAAGGCAAAACAAGGGCCAGTGGTAAGAAGTTACATGAAAATAGGTTTGAGCATGAAATATTTCAATAAAATATTTATTAAATGACTTCTACACTCTATCAGGTTCTGGGATGCAAAGACAGTGAGACACTAACCCCATTCTCAAAGATAAATAAAATGGAGAGTTGGGGTTTTTTAAGAGAACCATATAAAAATATTTTGTGAGGTATTGAGCACCTGTCGCTCAGAGGCTGGATGATCACCTATCAAAGGTGCCACAGAGTAAATTTCTAAATTGGGTTAGAAATAGTGCCAGAGTATTAATAAGATCCTTTTTCACAATAATATTTTACAATTATGTGATAGACTGGAAATGGAACAGAGACTGACTTAGTGGAGTATGGATAAACTTCAAACTAAAGGTTCCCTTGCTGAATAAAAATTCTGTAGAATCTTCTCTCAAAAGGAAGAAAACAAACAACCCTTCAAAAACTTTAATTTGGAAAGGGGAAAATGGAATCAGGCATTGTAGTAAAGATTGATTTTTTATTTTTAATGATTTCATCTATACTTATATGAAGCCTAAGGGTTTTATGCCTTAGTAAAGCTCTCCATCCAAATTTAAGAAACCTTTAAACTTAAACTTTCTTGATCCATAAAGGGGGGGTCCAAATCATTGTTTTAAGCTATGTAATGAGATGACTACTAGTATTCAGACTTCTAAATAAAAATTTTTTTAATTGCTGTTTTTGAAGAGTGGTTATTTTCCTTCACATAAATATTTGCAATATTTTTCATAAATCTATTGGTAGCATAGAATATTATTGTTAGAATATTCCTCTTAATGGCAGAAAAAGAACTCCCTTGTATGTTCCAAGTATTCAATAGATTCTGCTATCTATCATACAAAATTCTTTCATTGAAATAAAGCTTATATAGATCTATGTCTTTTCAAGTTCAGATCAACTATTAAGACCAAACAGCTGATTCTTCCTATATTCATATACCATTAGTTTATCCATTCTCTCTGTCTCTGTCTCTGTCTCTTTCTCAATATGACAACTCTCTCTCTGAAAATAGTATCTCTCCAGAGACAGAACAGCAAACATCCTAAATTTTACTATAGATTGAATTCCTAATAACTTATTTGATGATCAGTTGTTTTCAGCTGTGTCTAACTCTTTGTGATCCCATTTGGGATCTTCTTGGCAAAGAAACTGGAATGATTTTAAATTTCCTTGTCCAGCTCATTTTTCAGATGAGGAAACTGAGGCCATCAGGGTTAAGTAACTTCCCAAACAACACACAACAAAAAGTATCTGAAGCCAAATTTGAACTCGGATCTTCTTTACTCTAGGACCAGAGCTCTGTCAAACACATGACACTTGCTGTCCCTTGCTAATTATTTTATAAAGGTGAATCACAAATTTTCTCACTTAATCAAAATATATTTTTCATACCGAAAATAACTTTTAATGAGAGTCTCTACATATTCATTTTTGAACTAAAAATTAAATGCTCTACTCCAGCCCCTCTGTATTTATCTTTTAATTATAGAAAATTAGGTAATAAAAACCTGAGAACAAAGTTGTTATCAATTGATTAAAGATGAATAAATTAAGTAATGTTAATGTCATAGAATATAAATTCAGCATAAGGAACAACAAATATAAGGAATTCCAATCAACTTGGAAAATATCTAATACTGGTATTGCTGGGCTAAAGGGTATGGTCTTTGTGTATAATTCCAGATTACATTCCAAAATGGTTGGATCAATTTACAATTCCACTAACAGTATATTAGTGTACCAATTTTTCCACATCCCCTCCAATATTTATAATTTTCCCCTTCTATCATTAAGCCAATCTGATAGGTATGAGATGGTACCTAAATGTTGTTTTAACATGCATTCCTCTAATGAAAAATGATTTAGAGTATTTTTGATATGCCTCTAACTTTTATTTCTTTCTTCAAAAATTGCTTGTTTATAACCTTTGATCATCTACCAGTTGGGGAATGACTTATATTTTTATAATTTTTTCCTTTTCTATATATTTGAGAGATGAGGCCTTTATCTAATAAACTTGCATTCTACCCCTCCCCCCAATTTTCTGCTTTCTTTCTAATTTTGGCTACATTGGTTTTATTTACATAAACCCATATTTAATTTAACGTAATCAAAATTATCCATTTTACATCTCACAATGCTCTCTATAGCTTGCTTATTCATAATTTATTCTCCTATGTATAAATAAGTAGGTAATATAATCCATGTTCTTTTAATTTATTTATGATATATTCCTTTATGTCTAGGTCATGTAACCATTTTGACTTTATCTTTGTAAATGGTGTAAGAAATTGGTCTATATCTAGTTTCTGTCAAGTTCCTTTCTAGTTTCCTAACAATTTTTACCAAATAATGAATTATTATGCAAGAAAGCTTAAATCTGTATGCTTATCAAACACAAGGTCACAACAATCATTTACTACTGTATATTATATTCTACTCTATTCTAATGATCCACCATTCTATTTCTTACAATGCAGTTTGAGATCTAAAACTGCTGGAATTCCTTTACATTTTGTTTTATTAATTCCTTTCATACTCTTGATCTTATTCTTCTAAATGAATTTTGTTGTTATTTTTCCTAGCTCAATAATGTTTTGGTATGGGATGTGGGATGAAACTAAAGAAGTAAATTAGTTTAGTTAGAACTCTCATTTTTATTATATTCTTTGCCTTGGTCCACCCATGAACAATGAACATTTCTCTAATTATTTACATATGACTATATAAAAAGTATTCTATAATTATGTTCATATAGTTCCTGGATTTGTCTTTGAAAGTATGACCCCAGGTGTTTTGTATTACCTACAGTTATTTTAAATGAACTACCTGTTCTTGCAGGGCTTTGTTGGAAATAACTAGATATGCTGATGGGTTTATTGATATGGGTTTATTTTATGTCCTACCACTTTGCTAAAATTCTACTTCAACTAATTTTAGTTGAATCTCTAGGATTTTCCAAGAAATTCATATTGCTATGTTTTCTCATTATCATCATTCTTTTTTTTTTAATTTTATAATATTTTATTTGATCATTTCCATGCATTATTCATTAAAGACAAAGATCATTTTCTTTTCCTCCCCTCCACCCCCCGTAGCCGACGAGTGATTCCACTGGGTATTACATGTGTTCTTGATTTAAACCCATTGCCATGTTGTTAGTATTTGCATTAGAGTGTTCGTTTAGAGTCTCTCCTCTGTCATGTCCCCTCAACCGCTGGAGTCAGGCAGTTGCTTTTCCTCGGTGTTTCTACTCCCACAGTTTATCCTCTGCTTATGGATAGTGTTTTTTCTCCTAGATCCCTGCAGATTGTTCAGGGACATTACACCGCCATTAATGGAGACGTCCATTACGTTCGATTATACCACAGTGTATTAGTCTCTGTGTACAATGTTCTCCTGGTTCTGCTCCTCTCGCTCTGCATCACTTCCTGGAGGTTGTTCCAGTCTCCATGGAACTCCTCCACTTTATTATTCCTTTTTGCACAATAATATTCCATCACCAACATGCACCACAATTTGTTCAGCCATTCCCCAATTGATGGGCTTCCCCTCGTTTTCCAATTTTTGGCCACCACAAAGAGCGCAGCCATGAATATTTTTGTACAAGTCTTTTTGTCCATTATCTCTTTGGGGTACAGACCCAGCAGTGCTATGGCTGGGTCAAAGGGTAGATATTCTTTTGTCGATCTTTGGGCATAGTTCCAAATTGCCCTCCAGAATGGTTGGATCAATTTACAACTCCACCAGCTATGAATTAATGTCCCTACTTTGCCACATCCCCTCCAGCATTCTTTTCTTACCTTTGCTGTCATGTTAGCCAATCTGCTAGGTGTGAAGTGATACCTCAGAGTTGTTTTGATTTACATCTCTCTGATTATAAGAGATTTAGAATACTTCTTTATGTGCTTATTAATAATTTTGATTTCTTTATCTGAAAACTGCCTATCTATGTCCCTTGCCCATTTATCAATTGGAGAATGGCTTGATTTTTTGTACAATTGATTTAGCTCTTTATAAATTTTGGTAATTAAACCTTTGTCAGAGGGTTTTATGAAGATTTTTTCCCAATTTGTTGTTTTCCTTCTGATTTTAGTTACATTGGTTTTGTTTGTACAAAAGCCTTTTAATTTGGTGTAGTCAAAATTATTTATTTTACATTTTGTGATTCTTTCTATGTCTTGCTTGGTTTTAAAGTCTTTCCCCTCCCAA
The DNA here is from genome assembly GCF_027887165.1 of Monodelphis domestica. Lineage (NCBI taxonomy): Eukaryota > Metazoa > Chordata > Mammalia > Didelphimorphia > Didelphidae > Monodelphis > Monodelphis domestica. Next base: position 114,805,251 of record NC_077233.1, read on the forward strand.
AGGTCTGACATGTATACTATTCTGTGTTTACCCAATTTACTTATGGTTTCCTTCTTTATGTTTAAGTCACTCACCCATTTTGAATTTATCTTGGTGTAGGGTGTCAGGTGTTGATCAATTCCTAATCTCTCCCACACTGTCTTCCAATTTTCCCAGCAGTTTTTATCGAATAGTGGATTTTTGTCCCAAAACCTGGGATCTTTGAGTTTGTCATATACTGTCTTGATGAGGTTGCTTGCCCCCAGTCTATTCCACTGATCTTCCTTTCTGTCTCTTAGCCAGTACCAAATTGTTTTGATGACTACTGCTTTGTAATATAGTTTGAGGTCTGGGACTGCAAGGCCCCCCACATTTGTGTTTTTTTTTTCATTATTTCCCTGGATATCCTTGATCTTTTGTTATTCCAAATGAACTTTGTTATGGTTTTTTCCAAATCAGTAAAGAAATTTTTTGGGAGTTCCATGGGTATGGCACTAAATAGATAAATAAGTTTGGGTAGGATGGTCATTTTTATTATATTGGCTCATCCTACCCATGAGCAGTTAATGTTTTTCCAATTGCTCAAGTCTAGTTTTAGTTGTGTGGCGAATGTTTTGTAGTTGTGTTCATATAGTTCCTATGTTTGTCTTGGGAGGTAGATTCCTAGGTATTTTATTTTGTCTAAGGTGATTTTGAATGGGATTTCTCTTTCTAGTTTTTGCTGCTGAGCTGTGTTGGAAATATATAGAAAAGCTGATGACTTATTTGGGTTTATTTTGTATCCTGCAACTTTGCTAAAGTTGTTGATTATTTCAATTAGCTTTTTGGTTGAATCTCTAGGATTCTTTAAGTAGACCATCATGTCATCCGCAAAGAGTGATAACTTGGTCTCCTCCTTGCCTATTTTGATGCCTTCAATTTCTTTTTCTTCTCTAATTGCTACTGCTAGTGTTTCTAGCACAATGTCAAGTAATAGAGGTGATAATGGGCATCCTTGTTTCACTCCTGATCTTATTGGGAATGCATCTAGTTTATCCCCACTGCAGATGATATTAGCTGATGGTTTTAGATATATACTATTTATTATTTTTAGGAATGACCCTTCTATTCCTATGCTTTCTAGTGTTTTTAATAGGAATGGGTGTTGTATTTTATCAAATGCTTTTTCTGCGTCTGTTGAGATAATCATGTGGTTCTTGTTGGTTTGCTTGTTGATGTGGTCAATTATGTGGATGGTTTTCCTAATATTGAACCAGCCCTGCATCCCTGGGATAAATCCTACTTGATCATGGTGGATGACCCTTCTGATCACTTGCTGGAGTCTTTTTGCTGGTATCCTATTTAAGATTTTTGCATCTATATTCATTAGGGAGATTGGTCTATAGTTTTCTTTCTCTGTTTTTGACCTGCCTGGTTTTGGAATCAGTACCATGTTTGTGTCGTAAAAGGAGTTTGGTAGAACTCCCTCTTTGCTTATTATGTCAAATAGTTTGTATAGTATTGGGATTAACTGTTCTCTGAATGTTTGATAGAATTCACTGGTGAATCCATCAGGCCCTGGGGATTTTTTCTTAGGAAGTTCTTTGATGGCCTGTTGGATTTTATTTTCTGATATGGGATTATTTAAGAATTCTATTTCTTCTTCTGTTAGTCTAGGCAGTTTGTATTTTTGTATATATTCATCCATATCACTTAAATTGGTATATTTATTGCCATATAATTGGGCAAAGTTATTTTTAATGATTGCCTTAATTTCCTCTTCATCAGAGGTGATATCCCCCTTTTCATCTTTGATGCTGTTAATTTGCTTTTCTTCCTTCCTTTTTTTAATTAGATTGACCAGTACTTTGTCTATTTTGTTTGTTTTTTCTAAGTACCAGCTTCTTGTCTTATTTATTAAATCAATAGTTCTATCACTTTCGATTTTATTAATTTCTCCCTTAATTTTTAGGATTTCTAGTTTGGTTTTCTGCTGGGGGGTTTTAATTTGGTCACTTTCGAGTTTTTTTATTTGCATTTCCAATTGATTGATCTCTGCTCTCCCTAGTTTGTTAATATATGCACTCAAGGATATGAATTTACCTCTGATTACCGCTTTGGCTGCATCCCAAAAGGTTTGAAAGGATATCTCGCCATTGTCATTTTCCTCAATGAAATTATTGTTTCTATGATTTCTTCTCTAACTAAATGATTTTGGGAGTATCATATTGTTTAGTTTCCAATTAGTTTTTGATTTGGTTTTCCATGTACCATTACTGATCATTATTTTTATTGCCTTGTGGTCTGAAAAGGCTGCATTTATTATTTCTGCTTTCCTGCATTTGTGTGCCATGTTTCTGTGACCTAATGTATGGTCAATCTTTGTGAATGTGCCATGTGGTGCTGAGAAGAAGGTGTATTCCTTTTTATCCCTATTTATTTTTCTCCATATGTCTATTAATTCTAATTTTTCTAAGATTTCATTCACTTCTTTTACCTCTTTCTTATTTATTTTTTGATTTGATTTATCTAAATTTGATAATGGTTGGTTCAAGTCTCCCACTAATATGGTTTTACTATCTATTTCTTCCTTCAATTCTCCTAGTTTCTCCATGATTTAAATTTGGGTGCTATATTATTTGGTGCATATATGTTGATTAGTGATATTTCCTCATTATCTAAAGTCCCTTTTAACAAAATATAATTACTTTCCCTATCCCTTTTGATCAGGTCTATTTTTGCTTTGGCTTTATCAGATATCATGATTGCCACTCCTGCCTTCTTTCTGTCAGTTGAGGCCCAGAAGGTCTTACTCCATCCTTTAATTCTGACCTTGTGGGTGTCTACCCGCCTCATGTATGTTTCTTGGAGACAACATATGGTAGGGTTTTTGATTCTAATCCATTCTTCTATTTGTCTACGTTTTATGGGTGAGTTCATCCCATTCATGTTCAATGTTATGACTGTCACTTGTAGACTCCCTGGCATTTTGATATCCTTCCCTAATTCTAACCTTTCTTCTTCAGCTCTACCTTTTAATCCAGTGATTAATTTAAATCAGTCCCCCTTGTATTTCCTTTTCTACCCCCCTCCCATCTTATTCCCTCCCTTATTTTCCCCTGTAGTCTCTTTAAAATTTTCCCCCCACCCTCTCCCTCCCTTGTACTGCTTCCCTCCCCACCAGTCTGTTTTTTACCCTTCTACTCCCCTATAGGGCGCAAATCTATTCTCTTCCCCAATGGATTGGATTGTTCTTCCCTCTTTGGGTCAGTTTCAAAGTACATAAGAGTTGAGTATTTCCTATCTCCAACCTCTTTACCCTTCCAGTGTATCAATGTTCTCCCACCTCCCGCCATGAGCTTCTTTGTGACATATAAATTTACCCCCATTTGTTTCTTTTCCCATTTCTTTTAGTCATAACCTCTTTTATTTTTTAGCTTTAGTCATGTATATATATATATATATACATACACATGTATATGTATTTATGCATGCATATATCTATATACCTATTTATGTCTTGTCCTTTCATCCTATACAGTTTGTCACTGTTCCCTCTGAGTGTAGTTCTTCTATTGCTTAGGTGATAGCAACAGTTTTTAAGAGTTGCCAATGACCTCTTTTCTTATAGGAATACATATCATTTTAACTTATTGAGTCTCTTAAAAAAAACCTTTTTTGTTGTTGTTGTTGTTTTCCCCCTCTTTTTTAATTACCTTTTGATGATTCTCTTGAGTTCTGTGGTTGGACTTCAAATTTTCTGTTCAGGTCTAGTCTTTTATTTATGAATGCTTGGAACTCTTCTGCTGTGTTAAATGACCATACTTTCCCCTGTAAGAATATAGTCAGTTTTGATAGGTATTTTATTCTTGGCTGTAGGCCTAGTTTCCTTGCTTTCTGGAATATCATATTCCATGCCTTTCTGTCCTTCAGTGTGGATGCAGACAGATCCTGTGTTATCCTCACCATGTTTCCATGGTATCTGAATGGCTTCTTCTTGGCAGCTTGTAATACCTGTTCTTTCATTTGATTGTTTTTGAATTTGGCTATAACATTTCTTGGTGTTGTCCATTGGGGATTAAATACAGGGGGTGATCTGTGGATTCTTTCAATCTCCACTTTCCCCTCTTGTTCTAGGATTTTGGGACAGTTTTCCTGGATAATTTCCTCTAGTATTATGTCCAGGCTTTTTCTTTTGTCGTGGTCTTCTGGTAGTCCAATTATTCTTAAATTGTCTCTTCTTGAACGATTTTCTAAATTGTCTGTTTTGTGAATGAGATGCTTCACATTTTCCTCAATTTTTTCATTCTTTTTGTTTTGTTTTATAGTGTCCTGCTGCCTTGTTAGGTCACTTGATTCTAGTTGTTTTACTCTGGTTCTTAAAGATTGGATTTCATCTTTGGCTTTTTGGTCGTCTTTTTCCTTCTGGTCTGAGTTTCTTTAAAGATCGTCTTTCATCCTCTTTATCTCATCTTTCATCTCCTTTGTCTCATCTTTCATCTCCTTTGCCTCATTTTCCAGCTGGATGATTTTGGCTTTCAGGACACTATTTTCTTGTTTTAGTTCAAGTGCCTCTGTTTCCAGATGAGTTATCTTAATTTTTAAGTTCTTTTCCCAATTGTCTTCAGCCTCTCTTAGTTGTGTTTTGAGTTCTTCCACAGCCTGTATCCAATTCGCTGGAATTTCTGGTTTATCGTTTGCTGATCTCTACCCCTCTGTTCCATTTGGTGAGTAGTAGCTGTCTATTGTAGTTTCTTTCTTCTGTTTCTGTTGTTTGTTCAAGTTCACCCCTTCTTTCCTCCCCATATTTGTCTGTGCTCTTGTTCCTCTTATTTTTTTGTTTTTTGGGGACTTCTATCAGTCTCCCCTCTTGGAGCTTTAACAGAGGATCTCTTGGTGTAATCTCTGAGGGAGGGTTGTTGGGGGTTTGGGCTTTCCTGTCCTCTGGAGGCTTTTGATTGGCTTAAAGTCAAGCAGTCAATGAGGATGGATGGGGAGCCTGGGCTTCCCTGTGTTCTGGAGACTTTTGATGGGATTGAGTTCAGCTTAGTTGTGCTGCATTTACTCTGAGTTTTAAACTTCCTGGATGGCTGGAGCAGATATGGGGGATCTCTAAAGCTCTGGCCAGGCTGCCAGGTCTATGCTCCTTCTAGGCTGCCATCTTGACTTCACCTCTAGGTTTCTGTTTTTTTTTTTTTTTTTCAGAAGACCCTGCTCTCTAAGGGGGGAGGGCTTGTGGCTTGCCTGGATTCTGAGGGCTCCTGATGGGATTAGGTTCAGGTGGTGTGGGTCGAATGATCCTGGAGCCAAAAAAAGGAAGAAAAAAAAAAGCAGCAACCTCCTCTTCCACAGTCTGTGTTGAATGCCCGGAAACTGGCCCGGGTTACTTTCAAGGTAAGCTCTTTGGAGCAACCCCTTTGCCAGCCCTGAGTTTTCTGTCCTTTCAGTAGCTCTGAGGGCTCCTGATGGGATTGGGTTCAGCTGGTGCCCTAAAGCTGGGACCTCCCTTGATACTCAGATGGAAGGACCCAGCCAGGGGGCTACAGGATTCCCCCTTCTCTCTATGTTTCCCTGCCATGTGTGCTGGGCACCCCGGAGACTGGCTCAGGTTGCTTTCAAGGTGAGATCTCAGAGCCCTGAGGTCCCCGCTGCTGCCGTGGGCTCAGCACTCTGGGTTGGGGGGGATGGGTCCTGGGACCTTCTTTCTGTCTACCCCTTAGATCCGAGTGATCTAGGGTTCTGGCTTTTGGGGTGTGGTACCTTTTGATCCAGGTCCAGGAGGAGGTTTCCCCAGGTCTATCCTGTTGTTCAGCTTGAATTTCCGTGACCTAGGAGCACTCTGTTTGAGATTGGTAAGGAAGGGTTTCCGAGGTCTGAACTTTCGCTGCTTCTACACCGCCATCTTCACCGGAAGTCCCATCATCATTCTTTTTAATGAAACTGTTAATTTGTTCTTTGGTACAGTCATTCTTTAAGATAAGGTAATTTAGTTTCCCATTCCTTTCTACAATATAATTCTTATGGCATTATGGTCCAAAAAGGATGCATTTAGTATTTCTGCTTTTCTGCATTTGGTGGTGAGGCTTTTTTTAATATTCTATTATATGATCAATTTTTTGTGAAGGTGCCATGTACTGCTGAGGAAAAGGTACTTTCCTTTCAATACAGTGTTCTCCAGAGGTGTATTTTATTAAACTTTTCTTAAATTCTATTTACCTCAATTCCTTTCTTATTTATTTTTTGCTTTATCTAATTCTGAAAGGGGAAAGTTAATGACCACTACTAACATAGTTTTATTGTCTATTTTGCCTCATAACATATAATTTCTCCTTTAGGAAATTAGATGCTATGCCATTTGGTGCATATATGACCCATATATATATATATATATATATAACTTTACCACCTATGGTTTATTTTATCAATATATTTCCTTCCTTCTCCTTCTAAATCAGGTAAATTTTCACTTTTTCTTTCTCTGAGATCATTGTTATCCCTGCTTTTTTAACTTTAGCTAAGTATAGTAGATTTTATTCCAGGCCTTTACATTTACTCTTTGTGTGTCTCCCTCTTCATTGCTCATTCTGATTCCTTCAAGTTCTTTTTCTTCTCTTATTTCTAGTATTAGCTAGCATTTCTAGTAAAATATTGAATAATATTAGTAATAATAGGCATTGTTTTGTTTCTGATCTTAAATAGAAAAGCTTCTAATGTAAAGAGTTGGGCAAAATAACTTCCAACAATTGCTTTAGTTTTAACTTCAATAGTGATAATTCATCCTTTTCACTTTTGATGCTGCTGATTTAGTTTTCTTTTCATGTTTTTTACAAAATAATATTAATCTATTTTATTGGGAGTGGGGAGTTTCCACAAAAACTATTAAAGATAATGCTTTATTATTAGAGATAATGCTTCCCAATGGTTTTAGGCAGAAAAATCCATTAGTCTAGGCTTTCAAGATTGTTTTTTAAAATAGGAATGAATTTTATATTTTGTGAAAACCTTTTCTGCAGCTATATAATCATGTGATTTTTGCTACTATCATTATTGACATAATCAATTATGTTAATAATTTTCTCATATTTAACTAGCCTTGCATTTCTGTTATAAATCTTTATGACAAACTGCTATAATCTCCTTGGCTAGTATGTTATATTTAGATTTTCTACATCAATACTCATTAGGGAAATTGGTCTATGGTTTTCTTTTTCTGTTTTTGCTCTCCCTGATTTAGGGTTTTACTAAATTTATATTTTAGCTTTTTTTAATTTAATATCATATTGGTATTAAATTTTCCTTAAATGGTTGATAGAATTCTCTTGTAAATCCATCTGGTCCTGTTGCTTTTTTCTTAGGAAGCTCATTTATGACCTGTTCATTTTTTCTAAAGTAGGTATATTTAGATGTTCTATTTTCTTTTGTATTAATCAATGAAGTTTATATTCTTATAATTATTCTTCCATTTCATTTAAATAATTCAACTTATTGGCAAAGAGTTGGGCAAAATAACTTCCAACAATTGCTTTAGTTTTAACTTCAATAGTGTTAATTCATCCTTTTCACTTTTGAAACTGCTGATTTGGTTTTCTTTTTAATTTTTTTTACAAAATAATATTATATTAATCAATCTATTTTATTGGGGGTGGAGAGTTTCCACAAAAACTACTGTTTTATTAATTCAACAGTTTTTTTTTTTAATTTTTAAAAATTCAATTGTATTAATCCTACTTTTAATTTTCAGGACTTCCTATCTTGTGTTTAAAGTGAGAATTTTAAATTTATTCTATTTTGAATTTTTCATTGCATACCCAACACAATAATAGCAATAACATATGATCAACTTTGAAGAAGTTAACTATTATTAGTAATACAAGGATCCAGGACAACTCCAAGGGGCTCATGACAGAAAAAGGCTATCCACCACCTAAGATTGAACTGACAAAGTTTGAATGCTAATTGAGGTATACCATTCTTCACTTTATTTCTTAAAAAAAAAATTTCTAGTGTAAACAGTATTTGTCTTTTTTTTAGGATAATAATGTCCATGAAAATAGGTATTGTGTGATAAAAAATGTACAACCTACATCATATTACCTGCTTTCCTGGGGGAGGTGGAGGAATATGATGGCAGGAATAAATATAAATTGCAAAATGTGACAAACTAATTATTAAAAATTGTACTGACATGCAAAAATTAAATTGCATGTGCAATTTGTTGATCTACATGGCAACTTTATTGATATGATCATTTAAAGGGATAAATTTTTCTATGATTGCTACATTCCATACATTTTGGGCTGTTTTATCATTATTATCATTCTCTTTAATAAAATTAGCTTCTATGATTTATTCTTTGATCCATTTTATGATTAAGTGATTTAGTCTCCATTTAATTTTGAGTGTGTGTCTCTGTGGTCCTTTACTAAATATAAGTTTTATTGAATTATGCTCTAAAAAGGATACATGTAATGGTCCTTCTTTTCTGTACTTAACTATAAGGCTTTTATGTCCCAACATATGATCAATTTTTTAAAAGGTGCCAAGGACTACTGTGAAAAAGGGTATATTGTTTTCTCTTCCCATTCAGTTCTTTCCAAGTATCTATCATCTCTAGCTTATCTAAGATTCTATTCATCTCTTTGACTTCTTTATTACTCATGTTTTGTTTAGATTTATCTAGTTCTGAGAGGGAAAAGTGAAAGTTTCTCACTATTATAGTTTTGTTATCTAGTTCTACCTATAAATCATTTATCTTTTTCTTTACAGATTTGGATGCTATAGCATTTGGTGCATGTATGTTTAGTATTGTTACTTCATTATCTAAGGTATCTTTTAGCATAATATAATTTAGCTGCTTATATCTTTTAATTAAATCTGCTTTAGCTTTAACTGTCCAAAACCATGATTGTTTCTCCTATTCTTTTCACATCAGCTGAAGCATAATAAATTGCACTACTGCCCTGTCTTTTTAATCTTTTTGTGTCTCTCATTTTTAAATGTGTTTCCTATAAACATCATATTGTTGAGTTTGGATTCTTAATGCATTCTCCTAAACATTTTCATTTTATGGGTGGTTTCCATCCAGTGTTTATCCTGTGTTCAATAATTCTCTCTCTCTCTCTCTCTCTCTCTCTCTCTCTCTCTCTCTCTCTCTCTCTCTCTCTCTCTCTCTCTCTCTCTCTCCCTTTCTCTTTCTTTCTCTGTCTTGCCACTGTCTCCTAATTAACATACACTTCTAAGAGTCCCCCTTTTTCCTTTTTCCCTCTTCTTTTACTACAAGTACAATTGAAGTCTAAATCAAGAAGCTTCTATGTTCAAGAGAAGATTCAACTGCCCCAGAGGTTGTTGACCAATAAAAAACACCTAGTATTGTCAAGAACAAAATATTGGCTTAAAATAGAATGATGCAAGGGAACACTAAGTAGCTCACTGCATTGAGAGGTAGGCCTAGAGAGAGGAAGTTCTGGGTTCAAATCTGGACTTAAACACTTCCTAGCTGTGGGATTCTGGGCAAATCACTTAACTCCCATTGCCTAGCCCTTAACACTCTTCTGTCTTGGAAACAATACACATTATTGATTTTAAAATGGAATATAAGGGTTAAAAAAGGAATAGAGATAAAAAATTAATGAAATGTTAAAGGAATGAGTGAATTAAGTATGAGCCAACTTCTAAAAAGTGGTTTAACTAAATAGTCCACTTAAATAAGAATATCAAAATAGATTAAAAAACAAAAATCCATGATCTGTTAGTTATGAAAAAGCTAAGCGCAAAGTAGCTAGCTAAACTCAAGATGAATTGCATGACCTATGAATGTCCAATATTGCATATTCCACCTATCATGGTCAGCAGAAGAAGAAATATAAGCCACACAGAGAATCAAAATCAGAAGCTGAGGAAAAATTTGCTATGCATCAGTAACATCAATAGAGGCATTTTAAGCATAATATAAAACAAAGCAAAAATAAAACTTCTCAGAATCAATGGAGATGGAAGTTAAACTATATTTGACTTTTAAAAGCTACAGAAAATAAAATGATAACAATATTAAACAAAAAGACCAAATGATATAGCATCTAATTTGGTAAAGTAAAAGTTAACTGAAATACAAATTTAATTGATAACATGAGACTTCAGTGTTCCTATCTCAGATCTGAAAACACCTAATCAGAAGATAAATATAAGAGAAAATATAGAGCTGAACAAACTTCTGGAGAACTTAGACTAAAAGATTTAAGTCATTTTTAAAATGAGAGCATTAAAGAATATACATAATTCTGAGTATTGAGGAATAACCTTTAGAAAAAGACAGCAAATGACAGAACACAAACATATAATAAATGTAAAAAAAAAGCAGAATGTTATAGATGATATTAAAAACAGAGACAATATTGATTACAAAGAGGAAAAGAAAAAATACAAAGGGAATAAGAATAGCAAAGAAAAAGAAAGAACAGAAAGAAAGAAAGAAAGAAAGAAAGAAAGAAAGAAAGAAAGAAAGAAAAGAAAGAAAGAAGGAAGGAAAGAAAGAAAGAAAGAAAGAAAGAAAGAAAGAAAGAAAGAAAGAAAGAAAGAAAGAAAGAAAGAAAGAGAGAGAGAAAGAAAGAAAGAAAGAAAGAAAGAAAGAAAGAAAGAAAGAAAGAAAGAAAGAAAGAAAGAAGAAAGAAAGAAGAAGAAAGAAAGAAAGAAAGAAAGAAAGAAAGAAAAGAAGAAAGAAAGAAAGGAAGAAAGAAAGGAGAAGGAAGAAGGAAGGAAGGAAGAAGGAAGGAAGGAAGGAAGGAAGGAAGGAGAAGGAAGGAAGGAAGGAAGAAGGAAGGAAGGAAGAGAAGAAAGAAAGAAAGAAAGAAAGAAAGAAAGAAAGAAAGAAAGGAAAGAAAGAAAGAAAGAAAGAAAGAAGAAAGAAAGAAAGAAAGAAAGAAAGAAAGAAAGAAAGAAAGAAAGAAAGAAAGAAAGAAAGAAAGAAAGAAAGAAAGAAGAAGAGGAGAGAGAGGGAGAGAGAGGGAGAGAGAGGGGGAGAGAGGGAGAGAGAGGGAGAGAGAGGGAGAGAGAGGGGGGAGAGGGAGGGAGGAGGGAGGGATGAAAGGAAAGGAAAGGAAAGGAAAGGAAAGGGAAGGGAAGGGGAAGGGGAAGGGAAGGGGAAGGGGAAGGGGAAGGGGAAGGGGGAAGGAAGGGAAGGGGAAGGGAAGGGAATGGAATGGAATAGTGAAAGGAAAAGGGACCTCCCTTCAAGGAAAGGAAAGAGGAAGAAGGAAAGGAAGGAAGGAAAGAAAGGAAAGGAAAGGCAAGAAGAAGGAAAGGAAAGGAAAGGAAAGGAAAGGAAAGGAAAGCCCCGAAAGGCCAGGACCAGGACAGGCATGAGAAGGAACGAAAGAAAGGAAAAGGAAAGGAAAAATAAAAACCGCTTCCAGACCTCATCAGAATATCAACACACGTCCACAAGATTAGCATCTCTAATAGAAGCCAGGTCTGAATAATATAAATTTAAACCAGCCCAGAAGAATGACAAAATATAACTATGAATGTAATGTCAATGTACTGAACTCAACTCAATCTCGACAGATAATTACAAATGCTCCTGAAAGACATTAAAAAAAAACCCACTTTAAAGGGCTATTCATTGCTTAGAGGAGATGTTTCAGTATAACAAATACCTATACACACTTTATAGAATTAATGCTACACAAATCAAATGACTAAAGAGGTATTTTACAGAGTTGGTTGAAAATATTTATTAATTACTTACTATGTGTAAAGCACAGAATAAGGGGATAAGAGTATGTTAATCATTGAAGAATGGATCTTGTAGAGTATCAGAGGTTGGAGAAAGGTCTGTTGAAGAAGAACATGATTATGTCATTTAAGGTCTTCCCTTTAAGATAAAACCTCATAACAGCAAGTGATATATTTCTGTGATACACTGGAATACTAACTGCACAGAAAGGAGTAACAAGTAGAGGTATGGAAATTGAATTAGGAAGCAGGAGTATTTATTCTATGTCAATGAAGCTTGTTCCAGGCTTGATATGATAAAGGCTCTGGGCCAAGGACAACAGAACAGGCAAACAGTTGGTGGGAGTCTCATCTCAGGGAAGTTAAAAATGCTACTAAATTCATTTGTAGAAACAAAAGGCCTAAAATATTGAAAATAAAATATAATGAAAAAATAGAAATGAAAGAAGCACTTCAGATTTCAAATTATATTAAAAATTAGTATTCTCATCAATTTGGTACTAGTTTAAAAATGGAAAAGTAGATCAATGCAAGAGATTAAACAAAGAAATAGAAAAAAAATGGAATTCAATAATCCTTAAGTAATTAAATTCAATAAACTCCAAAACGCAAATTACCTAGCAAGATTTGCTTGGGAAAACAGAAAGAAGTCTGACAGGAAATAAATTTAAACAGTATCTTATAACATGAAGCACAATAAACTCAAAATGGATTCATAATGTAAATATTAATGATAACACAAAAAAATTAGAAAAGTAGATCATATTGGAATTTGGGAAATGAAACTGTCACTGTCCTGAATATGTTAAAACATAATTCTATTGAGGTAAAGTGACTCTCTTCATTAACGATCTATGATTTAAAATTTAAAAAAAGAAAATTATGTATATATATATATATATTTATCTTTTCTAACTATGAGTAGAAAATATATTTTTAACTAAACAATGGTTAGAAGTAATTACAAAAGAAAAAAAATTGAATTCTGAAAATGTAAACCTTTTACCCCCCCAAAAAAACTGTTGTTTCTAGGAAGGGGCCAATAAAGGGGAAAAGTCATTAATTTTCTCAGATATACAGACAATAGAAATGTATAAAACTGAAGGCCATACCCCAATCAATAAATGAAGAGCATGTGAAAGTATAAGAATAAACAGTTTTTAAAAGAAAAATGTAAATGATTGATGCTTTACTTCACACTTCAAATGTTGCCATAGATCATAAAAGATGGAAACAGTCAATATCAGAGAAATTGTGGAAAGAATAGCAAATTAATACATTATTGGTGGTGCTGAGAAATGATTCAGTCATTCTCAAAATCAGTTTGGAAATATGTGATAAATGTAACTAAAATGTCCACACTCTTTGATCTAGAGATTTCATTTCTAATCATATAAGTCAAAGACAAAGAAAAAAGAAAGACAATATTAAACAATATTTATGACCTCACTTTTTGTGGTAGCTGAGAATTTGGAGACAAAATCTCTAATAACTGGGGAATGGCTAACAAGTTGTTGCATAAGAATGTAATATTACTAGGGTTAAAGAAAGAATGAATATTAAAATATAAAGAAGCAGAAAAAAAACTTCTACAAACTGATGCAAAGTTGAGTAAGGAAAACAATAAACACAATGAGAAAAATGGAAATGAAAAGAAATATTTTAATAAAATAAAAGTTTTAAAATTGTAATTACCAAACTAAAACAAATATGAGAAGACATCTCCCCCATCGTTTCTTTGCAATGGTAGGAATCTATAGAGGTAGTACATCATGGATAATGTCAGTCTTTTTTGATGTATTAGTTTTGATGAACTGATTATTGCTTCTTTTTCTCTTTTCTTATACTTTGTAATAGCATATCTCTGGCAATGATACTTTGGAAAAATACAGGTGATAAAAAACAACATTAATTTTTTTAATTGATGGCATTATTAATGATATGTAATATATCTAAAGAAATGATGCATTTTAGGTTAAAGAATTAAAATTATTTTCCTCTTCTCAACATTTGAAATGGCACTGAACTTGACTTGTCCCATCACTCAAAAATCTTACTGGCACCATCTTTGAAGGATGTAAATATAGCAGCTTTTCAGGTATGAGAAAGGGCCTCATGGGAAACTTTACTCAACAGAGCTGTTTCTGCAGCAGACTTTCACAGAAATGTTGTTTATGTTTTTCTTGTTTATTATAAAACTTTTTCTAGACTCCATTGGACCATGGCAAATACAACTTAAATCTGCCAAAAACTAAATCAATTCTCTTAAATAATATTCTACTTGCCATCCCACAAGAATTCACTTCATAGAATCATTAAGATCCTAATTCCTCTTTCTGGTTTGGTAATGATTACTGATAAAATTGTGTGCATGGAAAATTCTATGAAATGAAAATGTAAATAAAGAATGAAGTAAAGAATTTTTAGGAAAAATTTTTAAAGAACAATGTAATTGATAGAAAGAGAAAATTTTCTGACTGGAATTCATATAGAAATTAAATTATAATAATGGAAATTAAGGGAAATAGAGACAAAAGAATATTGATCATTAGTAAGCAAAGTGTGGATTAGGTTCTAAAATGACTAGCATAATTTTAAAATCACTAATGCCAATCTAAGAGGCAACTATATCGTTCAGAGGCCCTGAAATCAGGAAGACCTGAGCTCAAATCTAGCCTCAGATAATTACTTTGTGACCCTGAGCAAGTCACTTAGCCTCTGTTTGCCTTAATCCACTGCAGAAGGAAATGGCAAATCAATCCAGTATCTTTGCCAAGAAAATCCTATGGCCATTATAGTCCCCATCACAAAGAATCAGATATACCTGAACAAGAACACTAACAACCAGTGTAATGATTAATTAATTAATTAATTAATTGATTGATTGATTGATTGATGATTCCTAAAGGACCAGGATGGTGTCTTATCTAAACTGTGTATCTTATTCTAATCCAGTATAAGGCTTAGGCATATAGCAAGCACTTAATGAAAATGTGTAAGAGGAATGAAGATCTGAGAGTTTAAATATTAGAGATTGTGAGGAGCTATTATTAATAGATCATTTAACTAAATAAACATCTATAAACACTTACTAAAAGTGTGACAAGGGCACCTGGGTGGCACAGTGAGCAGAGGGCTGGCCTAGTCAGAAAGACTTCTCTTCCTGAATTGAAAATGAATGTCTGGCCTCAGGCACTAACTAGCTTGTGTGTCTCTGGGCAACTCATTTAACCCTGTCTGCCTCAGTTTCATGCTTGGTCAAATGAGCTGGAGAAGGAAATGGCAAAACACTCCAATGTCTTTGCCAAGAAAACCCAAAATGAGGTCATGAAGAATCAGACATGACTGAAAAGGATGAATAACAGCAATACAAGTGCTATGTGCTGGGAATCAAGGCTAAAAAGAAACTGCTCCCACCATCCAAGAACACTGCAAATGGAAACCAAGCTGAAGAGCATAATAAATGCAAACTTTTTTTCCTTTTTGACAGCAATTCTGTTCCAGTGATGCTTGATGACTAATCATAGAATATCATCTCCATACAGGGTATGGAAAGGGAGAGGGTGAATAAGGTGGCTTCAGCACATTACCGGTGCCAAACTACATGTATGAAATGGTGTAAAAGAGATTACAGATAGATGGCCAGAAAATGAAGTCATGTAGTAGGTTGGTCATGTAGCTAAGAGTGAAGAGGACAGATGGACAGTCTCTGTGTTTGTTATACTGGCAAACATTTTTGGAAATAAGTTTTATTGATGTCCTCTGTTTCTTAAATAATTATAGTTATCCCAAGAATTATTATGCCTCCCCCTATCAGAGAGTCATTCCTTGTAACAAATAGTGCTTTAAAAATCAGCAGAACTGATCAAGACATTGAAAAAGTAACACAACATAAAACATCATGTAATAGGCCTTCCAGCTCCACACATGGGTGAGTGAAGGGTGTCTCTTCAAATTGTAATAGAGGGCAATACTAGGAGAGTTGTGGTAATAAGGACAGGGACAGCAGGAAGCCAGCTAAGGGGCAAGGTTGGATCTTACACTCCCCCCCCCGCCCCCACTACTTCCTGTCCCTTCCCCAATTGAATCTAAAGGCTCTTCTCAAGAATGGTAAGCTTCAAGGGTTTCCCCAGTAATCAATCCCACAATTTAGATCTTTTGACTACAGGACCTTATTCTTTAAGGTAAAGGAAGTAGGGAGAAAGGAGGGTGGTGAGAGGGAAACAGGTTTCCCTAATCTCCTATGATTTCCTGATGATTGAAGATTTTCACAAGGTATTCAACTCAGGAAACAAAGTTAATTTCTCTGAAGGGGGTATTGATGGGAAAAGGGTTTGACTAAGTTCCTTCTGAGCTAGAATTCAAAAGTTCTCTCAGTATTCAGTCAGGGGAACAATCAATGACCAAGAGAATTGGTTTCACCTTCCTCCCTTAACAGTCAGAGAGAAAAGACCCAGGTCCAAGCAGCTGGGCTCCTAACTGCCCCATCTTGTCTTGATCTGGTTGATTGGCAGTTTACCTAAATTCCAATCTTTTGCTGCTTCTTGCAAATCCATCTTCTGTTGCAAGGCTATTCTTCACAATATCTCCTCACTCATATTGTATTTGGGGTGTATGGGGTGTTCAGGGAGGGGTAGTATCTCTGGTATGGAGGGCTTGTCGTGCCTTCTTAGGGTAGCTCTCCAGCCTCTGACCCCCACCTGACACCCAGCTCTCACTTGTGGCTCCCAGTAGCTGCTAGCATGCGGCAACGGCCACACCCCGGGCAATGGCTTCCACAGGCCAGCCAAACCTTGTGAGGGTAGCCATCGGGTCGTCGACCCCTGATGAACCAGGGCTTTGCTCACCCAGCATGTGGAGACTGCTTCGGCTGAACAGACGGAAGAAACCAATAAGAAGGTTCAACGGCTGAGATGGCGACGCAGCAAGGCACTGTGGAGTGCTTAGGGCGTGTTGGAGCACAAAAGACAACACAGCCATCCAATGCAGCTGAGGAAGTCTCCAGGCGTAACGACTGTTCGTGCCACTGGACCCAGGCTTCCAACGCCGAGAGAGTGGGACTGTCTCTGTGCATCGACTTTTCCACTTAAATCTCCTTCACGCACAAGCGTCTTTGTGCACACTCATCTACATCACAGATGAAAGCGCACAAAGACAACCGTCATCCTCTGTTACGGAGAGACTACTACTACTACATATTGTATTTAATCTTTAGGATTTTGTTAAATAGACTGTTGGATTTGGGGCATGCAATTGTTCTCTCCAATTTATATTATTATTGTTGTATATATTGTTTTCTTGGCTCAGTTTGCTTCACTCTGTATCAAATCATTTAGATTTTTCTATGCTTCTCTGCATTCATCATATAGATAATTTCTTATAGAAGAATAATATTTTATTACATTCATATGCCACAATGTTTTCAGCTATTCCTCGATCATTAAGCATGTACTTCATTTTTAAGTCTTTGATATAACAAAAAGGGCTGCCACAAATGGGGATTTTCTTCTTATCAATATTCCTTAGGTAATTATTATTGACAGATATAAGCCCAATAAAATGGCTTCTGGTTCAAAGGTTATGAATATTTTACTTTATATGTATAATTCCAAATTGCTTTCTAAAATTGTTTCACCATCACCTCAAAGTTCTACAACAATGGATTAGGCATTTCTATAATTTCAAAATCCCTCCAACACTAAGGTTTGTCATTTTTTTCATCTTGGTTAATTTGTAGGCTATGAAAAGCATTATTTCATTTGGTTGTGAATCCTCTTCAATTTTTCTTTTGAGTACTATTTCTTCAGATTCCTTGCCTATTTATCTATTAGGTGGTGTGTGTGTGTGTTTATGTGTGTGTGAATTGTTTATATATCTTGAATATAAAACATTTATCAGAGAAATTTGAAAGTCCCCCCCACACCCATTTAACCACTTCTCTTCTTATTCTAGGTGCATTTGTTTTGTTTGTGAAGATTTTTGATTTCATGTAATCAGTTATCATTTATAATTGCCTCCATCTTTTGTTTGGTCAAAAACACATGACATCCATAACTATGAAAGAAACAAAATCTGTTTTTCTGTTAATTTCTATACTATGATTTTTTTTTTTTTTTTGTAGAATGTGGTGTAAGGTGTTCGCCATAGCTTGTTTCATGCCAGATTTCTTTCCAATATTCAAAGCAATTGCTTTCAAATAGGGAGTTTTTTCCTTAGGTAATTTATATTTTCCACTTTGTTGAACACAAGTTTCATTTTTATTAATTCTCCCTTTTCTAATTTGTTAAAATGGTCTGTCTATATGTTAACCAATACCACATCATTTTGATGACTGATACTTTATGATATAGTTTGAGTTCAACTTTCATCTCTATTTCTTTTCATCATTTCTCTTGCTAGTGTAGTTTTTTCTTTCAAATAAAGTTTGCTATTATTTTATCAAGTTCTATAAAGTAACCTCTTGGTAATTTGATGGATATAGCCTTTAAATGTATATTAACTTCATTAGTATTGTCATTTTCATTATATTGTCATGGTCTGTCCCTGAATAGTACTTTGGTTATTTTAGTTGTTCTTTATTTCTTGAAAGAGAACTTTGTAAATGATATGTCTTTTGTGTGCTTTCATAGGGTGTTTCTGGGGTGTTTCTGAGATATTTCATGTATTTTTAGTTCTTTGGAATTAAATTTTGCTTTCTATTTTTGTTTCTTAGGTTTTACTATTATAAAGAAATGCTATTGGTTTTTGAGTAGTTATTTTGTAGCCTGTGACATTGTTGAATCTATTGTCTCAATTATTTTCCTTACTCAATCCTTTGGATTTTCCAAATAGAGTATTATATCACCGACAAACAGAGAGAGTTTCATCTCTTCTTTATCTATATCTTTAATTTCTTTTTCTTGTATTATTGCTGTTTCTAGTATTTCCAGGACTATATAAAAAAAATGGTGAGGAGAGTGGGCATCTATGCTTGACTTCCACATTTACAAGAAAAAAAGTTCTAATGTGTTTCCATTGCAAATGTTGTTTGCAATTGATTTTAGATAGGTGATTTTTGATTGATACTTTTTAAACTCCCTCAATGCCTAGAGTTTATAGCTTTTACTATAAAAGAATGCTATGCTGTCATAATACATATACTAATAATATGGTTGTATAAACCACCCTTGATCAAAGTGAATGATTTCTTAAATAAAATTCTGTAGTCTAATAAGATTTTGTTTAAAATGTTTGAATCAATGTTCATTAATGATAATTGGCCTATAGTTTTTCCTTAGGTGTTTAATTTTTCCTTGATTTAGGCATTAGGACTATATTTGTCTCATAAAACCATTCTAATAGGGAATTTTCTTTCTGATATTTGGAGAAGAATTTGTGAGGAATTGGTAACATTTTTAAAAGTATGATACAATTTTCTTATAATTCCATAAGGGACAGGTATTTTTCCTTTGGTAGTTCCTATACAACTAAATCTATGTCCTTTAATAAGACTACATTACTTAAGACCTCTTTCTGGTCTTCTGATACTTGGAGTGTTCTCTATTTTTGAAAATATTCCTCTATATCTTTAGTGTTCTCAGTTTTCTTAACTTATAACTGTGCATAAGTTCTGACTATTCTTTTAATTTCTTCTGGCTTTGCTGTTATTTCACCTTTCTCATTTGCTATTTTACTCGTTTGATTTTCTGTATTCTTTTAAAATAGATTATTTTTATTTTATTTGTCTTTTCAATTAATTTTGTCTTTTCCATTAATTAATGAGCTTTTAAGTTGATTTATTGTTTTATGGTCTCTTTGTTTCTAATTTATCCCCCTTATTTTTATTATCTCCTCTTTTTTTGCTTATTTTAGCATTATTTATTGGGTTTTCAAAATTTTAATGCATATTAAGTAAATTAATTCTCTTTTCTTTTTTGTAGATGTATTTTTATAAAAATATGATCTTTTCCAAGTATTGCTTCAGGGGCATCACAAAAATTCTGGTGTTATTTCATCATTATTACCTTTCATATAACTATTGTTTCCATCATTTGTTCTTTGATCTACTCATTATTTAAGATTTCCCTATTAAAACCTCATTTGGATGTGTCTTTTGTTTGTGGCCCCTGAATCAATTACTATTTTTATTATATCACAATCTATAACATATATATTAACTATTTGAGTCTTTTCACATATTTGCAACCCTAATACAGGGCTAATTTTTATAAAAGTTTCATGTGGTACAGAAGAATATCTATATTCTTTTATCAATTCATTTAGGAGATGCCATAAATCTTGTATTTCTACTTTCTCTAGCAATTTATCCAATTCCATATTTCTTCTTTTGTTTATTTTTTATTAGACTTATGCAAAACTAAGAGAGAGATAGTTTACTTGTCACTATTTTGTTTTTATTTATGTATTCTTATAACTTGATGCTTTCTTCTTGATTTTGGATGATAATACATTTAGAGCATAACACATTTATTACTGATGTTGGTTTGCTGACCATATTCCCTTTCACCATAATGTAGTTCCCTTGTTCATCTCTTTTTATTTTTTGAACATTTGTTTTTGCTTTGTCAGGTAGAATGACTGTACTGGATTCACTTGATACATATTCATTTTATCCCATTGTGTGTTTTATTTTGTGTATGTGTTTGTTTTTTAAATGTACTTCTGCTACATAACAAATCAACAGGATGTAAGGTTTTTCAACTCAATGTCGCTTTTTTTCATTTTATTAGATTCTTTAATCAATTCATATTTAAAATTCTGAGAGTTGTACTTATATTTTATTCCACTTGTCTCTATTATTTGTTTTTTTTCCCCATTATAAATTTTCCCTTCTTCCACTATGTTCCTTCAGTTACTTTAGTTTATTCTTTTTTTAGGTGGCCTTATGCCCAGAAGCTCTTCCTCTTTCCTCCCTCAGCCCATGTTTTCCTGCTACTACTTATTCTATTCTTTTCTCTTTTGTGGAAAGGAAACTAGACTCGCAGTTTGTGTGGGGGAGGGCCAACTGGGAGTGGCAGTTGGGTCTTGTGACTGGCGCTTCCTTCCTGCCGGGAGAGGACTGACTTCCGGGTATTGGAGGAGAGAGGAGCTTGTTCAGCCCAGTCTGGAGTGGCATGCTCTTCTTGGTTCAGCCCGAAGACACAGGCTTCTGAAGGTTAGAATTGTTCTTGTTTGCTTTCTGTCTACTGCTAAGATTCTGAATTAGAACAACGAGAGTAGACAGGAGTGGGACAAACCCTCCGCCAGCCTCTAGGGCCTGGCCCTATACTCTGAAGCTAAGGAAAAACTCCAATTCCAACTGGATTATTAAACTCTATATTATTTGAATTCGCAGTCAGATAAGTGGACTATCTTTTCTGGTCATTGAGACAGCTGAACTTCAGTTTCAGTCATTCAAAGACAAAGAGACCTCTTTGGACCCCTGCAGTTTCCTCTTAGCAGGGGGCATCTCCCTCCCTTGCCTCACCAAGCAATATACCCTCTCTCCCCTTAACTCCTCCTTACCCCATACAAACCTCCCATTATCCCCCTGTTTTCCAATCTTCCTATTTCCTTTCCCAATAAATATTACACTTTGGAGCTTTGTTTATTAATTCTTTCCCCCACTGTTTTTATCTGGTTGTCACTACCCTCTTTTTTCACTCAGTAAAGTAGATTTTCCTTTTCTTCCTTCCATTTCAACTTGATTGTACTTTTGCATTATGCTGTTAAGCACTCTTTATTCCCTGTTGTCAAGATCAGAATTTTTTTTTTTGCTTGTGTAGTAAGAATATTTTCTTTTACGGTTATTGTTTTTTACTTCTCTACTTTTAAACTGTCCTTCACTTCCCAATTGATTGTTCTCTCTTCTGTTTCTTTCATGAAATTTGCCATTCTGGATTCCAGATTTTCTATTCTACCCATTATTTATGCTGTGCAGGTCATAAATTCTGGTTTCATAATTCTCCTTTTTCTTTTAAACTACTTAGAAATAATGTGTAGTGGTCCTCTCCAAATTTCATAACATCCTCTGTCTCATCATATTGGATGTTTCCCCTTAGTTTTGCTAGACTTACTCACTGATGTCTGAATTTGTTTACTACATTCAGGGCCTCATTTCTTTCTAGTGCTTCCCTTTCTGATTTATTTACTTATTTTAAGGTCTTTGTGTTTTCTTCTTTCTGAGATTTTTGGTAATTTCAGGATTTGTTCCCACCTTTATTTTCCCTATTACTCACTGCCTGACACCTTTCCCTCTGATTGTGGTTTCTTTTAGAGCTCAATAAGAAAGCATCTCAGCCTCCTCTCATGTTGGGTGATTTTTTCACCAGCGTAGAGGTCTCTACCCCACGTGATTGGGGGGGGGGGGGGGGACAGACCTGGGCCCAACATAATCCTGAGCTCTTCCCCTCAAGTTTAGCAGAGTGCCACACAGCACTTCCATGCACGAGTGCCTGCTCACACACACATTCTCCCTCTGTGTCTGTCTCTATGACTCGCTGTCTGTCTC
The DNA here is from genome assembly GCF_027887165.1 of Monodelphis domestica. Taxonomy (NCBI): domain Eukaryota; kingdom Metazoa; phylum Chordata; class Mammalia; order Didelphimorphia; family Didelphidae; genus Monodelphis; species Monodelphis domestica. The sequence goes on from NC_077233.1 coordinate 114,827,428, forward strand.
TCCATTTGTCTCTCTTTTCTGTTCTAATGTCCCATCCCACTCTTTGTGTTCCTTAGTTCTCTTTCCCAACCCTAGCATTTCAGAGATCTGCCACATCACCAGTAAGATACTGATTTTTGTAATTGAGGCTCTAAGGGGGGGGGGGGAGGAAGTGTGGTGTTAAGCTCTATTTTCAGCCCCTTTTCTGGCTCAGCTGCCCTCCCAGTAAGCTCCCACCCCTACGCTGCTGTTGCAACCCTGGCTGGGGGGAAGGAGGAGAAAAGAGAGGGAATTAAGGGGGAGAAAGGCAGAAGTGGGGAGAGATGAGAGAGGGCTCCAAACCCTAGGGCGCTGTGTTAGCTGGCTACCACAGCCAAATCAAACTCCTGTAAGCCTGGAGCCAGGATCTTCTCGGCCCTGGAAAGAGGGAGGAGGAGAAGCCAGGTGTTGGATTGGTTGTTGTTGTATTTTTTTTATGTGATCATGTGTCAAGTCCCTTATTACTACCTTTTCAATAAGTACATCTATGTCTATTATATTAGAGTCCAAATGTAGTGCCTTTACTATAATTGAGGTAAAAAAATATATATATATAACTGGAAAAAAATCTTTTCAGATCTCTTCCATTTTTCTTCTTTTTGTTCTACTCCTTTCAGTTTAATCTTCAAATGCCCACAGGATGATGTTTAATGGGTATCTCACCAAGTTATCTTTAAAATAGTTTTACCCTTCACTGCTTCTCTCTGATTTATAAAACAATGATTGCTTATAACCTTCCATCATTTCTCTTTTGTATGATTATACAAACAAATAACTCCAGTCCTGTCCTGATTGTTGGTTGCCTTAATTATCCACAACAGGTAGGCCATGCCCATGCTCTTGCCACACATAATTTTATTCCTTGGCTCTTTCCTCCCTGATCCATTATTGATAGATTTACAAGGTAAAACTCAACACCTCTAAACATAAAAATAAACAAACAAACAAACAAATAAATAAATAATGAAACAAAACCAAAAAATCACATAAAATACCAACAGATAACTTAGATGCTTGGTTTTTCTATGTAGCATCTGCAAATCTAACTCCACATACACAGTCCAGTAAGCATAAGCAAGCTCATAGGCTTATGACTTGTGGTCTGATTATACTAATTCCCACATAGCAGTGCCTTGTTCAGAATAACTCTCAATCCCAAGGCTTCAGAAATTGACTCTAAATAACCAAAAGTAAGGGAAAGTAATCAAAAGCATGTTGGCCTCTGAGTATACAGCTACAAGGCCACAAACTGGAGAATGAACTCAGGTGCCCAAGGAAAAAAGGAACTATAAATCTAGATAAATTCTGTCCTCTCCACTAGTGTTAGCTTATTACAGCAACCAACACTGGAAATCCACATTCTTCAACAAAATGAGGATGACAATACTCAGCAGAAGAAATATAGGAGTACTGTAGAGGGTAAGGGGAATAAGCATTTAAATAGCACCTGCTAATTGCTAAGAGCTTTACAAATATTGCCTCATTTGTAGCAGTAAGGGGACAGTGCAAAGAAAGAGGAAGGAAACCAAAGGTGAGTAACAAGAAATATGAAAGGCTAAAAAGACCAAAATTTGAGGAAAGAAAGCCTGAATAAAAACCCAGGTGACAATTGGGTAACTAGAGAAGGTAGTAGGAAAAGAACCTTCAAAAAGAAGCCAGAGCTAAAAATGAACTAGAATTACCCAATGAAAGAGAGAAACCTGTGGTCGTTCCAGAAATGATAAAATAGTAACAAGAAACTCCAGAATATCTCAAAAGAAAAATAATAAATTTTTAAGAAATTAAATAAGGACTATAATTCAGATAGAAATAAAAGTTCTTTAAGGAATTAAAAAAAAACACCAAAGAGCAGAACAGGGAAAACTGAATATATTGTCACTCCCTTATGTGTCTCAACAAAATCTAGGACCATGATGGTGAACCCATGATACGCATGTCAGCACTGACATGTGTAGCCATTTTTTATGACATGTGGGCTCAACATGTGTTGGGGTCCAATGTATAATCAAAAAACTGTTACCCTAAAAAAGAACTACATATCCTGAGAGTCCACTGAATTCCTGTCATTACATACTTCCTGTAGAGAGAGGATAAAGGAAGTGGGTATTGAGGCTTCTCTTTCTCTTGGGCATGATGTAGAATCAGTGGTGATGGGGGTAAGGTTGGGATTTGAAAAATGGCTAACCAGTCATGGGCACATGGTTTTTATTTTGTACCTTCTTTGTTCCTTGATTTCTAATGATCATTTAATAAACCTCATAAAATATAATATTTTTATTATTTGAGATATAATTTTAATTTACAGTTGGCAACCAGAAGGGATGAGAGAAAAACTCTCAATTTTTTAAAGATAGCCTAGATAATTTTTTTAAGCCATGTTTCTGCATCCAAGGCTTTTCACCCACCCCACTCACACACTTAACCTCATAAACTACGAGAGAACACGAACTCTCTTTGGAGCTGCTGCCTTTTTCTTTTCCTACTTTTTGACTGGTTGCTTGCTCTCCCTACTGGCTGGGCTATTTTTAGCCAGGGAACTATTGGCGAAGAAGAGATAAGCCACTTCTTCTCACCCACCTACTTGAGTCCATGTTCCTTAGTTCCTCCCTGCTGACTGACATTGCTGATACTGCTTCCTCCAGCCCCCAACCCTGATTGGCCTCTGAATGGACCCCTACCCCTACTGCTGTTGCTGATTGCTGCCACTGAGAAGCTAGGAGTCAGGGCAGATGGTAAAAAACTGGGGTGTTCTTTCCTTAAGCAACAATTAGCCTCCATACGCCAGGGGACCATGATGGGGAGGAAGGGGAGAAAGAAGTTATTCTTCCAAACAGGAAGTTGATTACAAGCATGGCATATTCTATGAAAGAGCAGTGCATTACCTATTTCAAACAGCTTCCAGCTTTAGGATGTTTTTACATGAGTGCACTGATTCTTTTACTTATCTTGCATGAGATTCAGGGGAGAATTTCATCTCCCTGCAACTCTTTGCCATTTGGGCCTACCCAGTTTGAGATTCCTAAAACCTATGTTCTCCCTCCCTATGGGAGATCCAAGAGTGCTGATAAAAGGAATCTCAATGGATAGAGAAAGGAACTTTAAAGAGTCTGGAGGTAGAAATTTCAAGCTTTTTCAGACTCCATTTTTTATGAAGGTCTCTGTATTTTATTGTATCTTGCTGACTGTTTTGTTTAAGATTTAATGTTGTGGTTTTAAGTTCACATATTAATGTATTCAATACTATTCTGTTACATTGAATCATTTTAATGTACTAAGTTTTAACTACTGTTATATTCTTTACCTTTCCCCTATAACTATACTGAACAAATATTATTGAATAAGCCCATATAAAAACAGCTTTTTTAATATTTTGGCTTTCTAAATTGTCACATAGAGAATGGATGAACTTCATCAAAACTGCTTACAATTGTATAACAACATTTGGAAAATTTAATGAGCTAAGTATCTCAAATTGATTTTAAGGGGTCTTTAGACATGATTTTTAGATTTTTTTCAACAACTGATCATTTTGCCTGCTTTTAACAGGAGGTAAGATCCATTTTAGTAGCTGAAGTGAAATACAATTATAATCCCCATCTCCCAATGAGACATTGCAGTCTCATACCAAAGGAGCTGGAAAATTGATCCCAGGGCATGGTGGTCCTGGATGTCTCCCAAAAGAGGGGCATCTCTCATTTGTAACTCCTCAGATCTCTTTGCCCTTTCACCAGAATTATCTCTGGAATCTTGGTGACATTCTTAGACCCAACATCAAAAGTATAGAGGTTTTGATTTTTCTAGACCCCTCTGCCACATTTTTGTAATGATGGCAGTAATAGATTTTTTAAAAATATCTCAGCCAAGTTTGAAACATTGCTAAACCTGAAAAACTTGTGACAAGTATCCATTAGCTTCTAAGGTTTTTTTTTCTTTAAATGTCATACAGTAGACTCATGTAAAATATGATAGTGGGTTTGTTTGCTATTGTAATTAACTGGGCTATTAAAACTTTGGGAATTTTAATACTTTTTAAATGTGCATTAATACATGCTGTCCTACTGTTTTTAATTAAAAAAAAAACTGTTACTTTGTGAAAATCATTTTTTCATAGTGGATGATGGCCAGGTTTGAAAAAAGGAAATAGATCTCATTTTTTTTTTGGTGAGAAACCTTTGTACTCTACCTTTCCTTAGTTGACACAGTGTGTCAATGATTATAAGTTATTTATTTTTCATTTTTAAAACATTTTTATTGTTTTTCCTTACATGTGCAATATAGTATTTCAGTTTTATTTTTCTCTACTTTTTGTATTTGAAGCATATGTCACCAGCATTGAGAAGATTTTCTTTAACTATTTTTGATTTTACAGTAATATAATTTTAAAATATATTTGCTATAATATTAATGCATAACCAAAAAGTTTTAGATTATAAAAATGATGCCATTGATTGTTTAAAAAAATATGGGACTTTGCTTAATGATGCTGTTTGATTCCAGGAGAAGGGAATACAAAAAGGGTCATTGCACAGTGCCAAAGAAGCACATAGATAAACTGAATAGTGCCAATCAAGTACAAGGTCAAAGAGGCCAACCAATCCCAATGGGATTGATGAAATTTTGAGCCATGACAAGAGGACTTGAACTTGTCTGAGTTTCAAGATTGCAGCTGCTTTGGCATATGTCAAAGATAGGTCTTCCTTGTCCAACATTCTACCAAGTATCTCAAATTTGGTTCCTACATGGATCCTATAATCTGGTTCCTTTTCAGTCTTTCATAGTATGACAAACTCCTGGCTACTGATTGGGTAAGTGCATAATTGCTTAAATCAATTTAATTGGGCTCTGATTTAAGGACCTGCTATAGGTTTATTTTCCTTTACTTAGATTTTTTACACATAAGACTTTGATATTTTATATTTAATCCAGAAGTTATTTTTCCTCTTTTATTTGGATTTTTAAGTGTTTTTTATTTCTCTTGCCAATTGATTCATATACCTCAAAACTCAGCCATGCATTTCTAAGTGATCCCTGTGTTTTTCAACACCCTCTTCAGAGGTATAATTATTATTATTCCAAATTGCAAAGTTTAAATTCTTTTTGAGAGTAATTTTAGGTTAAGAAACATGCTACCTCCCTGAATACAGAAAATGAACTTTTTTGGAGAAGGCACCATGAATATGCCTCCACAGACCACATGCCCACCAGAAGATCCAAAGTGAACTTTAGGATGTGGTGATTTGAACTGTGTGGGGTTGAATGCATTAGTGTTGTATGTATACTTATATGCCAAAGGGGACTTCCCCCTAACTGGCTTTTTTGTCAATGCACCTAGCAATGATTGGTTTTTTTCTCTTTTCCTCTTATCCTCAAATTATTGTAATTTCAAAGTTGGTATGATTACAAGACCCATCTGAGTGACTAGTCTTCCTAGGCTCTCAGGGGGGTATTTATTGACAATCAGTTACCCTAAAAAAGAACTACATATCCTGAGAGCTCACTGACTTCCTGTCATTATGTACTTCTTGTAGGAGAGGATAAAGTAGAATGAAGTAGAATCAGTGGTGATGGTAGTAAGATGGAGATTTGGAAAATGGCTAACCAGCCATGGCCACGTGGTTTTTATTTTGTACCCTCTTTATTCCTTGATTTCTAATGATCATTTAATAAACATCATAAAATATAATATTTTTATTATTTGGAATATAATTTTAATTTCTTATACCGGGTGCCACCTGGGGAGCCATCCACCCACAGTTGTGGCTGTGGCCATGCCCTGGCCCAGCCCCAGGGAGGGTTGCTCCACATGCTGACTGCAGGGTTGGGGGGTAGAGCTGGGGGGGGGGGACTAGCTATGGGCAGCACACACCAGGTGGCTGGGGTGGGTGGGGCTCCCACAGGGCAGGGAGGAGGGGCTCATGTGGGCAGGCAGGCTGGCAGATGGCAGCAGATGCTCTCATGGTGCCCCAGGGCCAACTGGCTGGGGAGGGCTAGGGTGGGATCGGGCCTGTTGAAAACTGGGCAGGGCTCTGGTCCACCTACAATGGAGGAGTGCCTGGAACTGATTACCTGACACTTTTAGCACCCTGAAAAACATAGTAATGACATTACTCATAATTTCTCCCTCTACTTACTTTTATGAGACCTTATTCTCAGCATTAAATAATATCAAGACCAACAAAAGAAACAGATTGACAGATGAAGTTAGTAGTGCTTGCTTGGGCTTAATGTGTACAAAATTCCAACCTTCAATTGAATATTTAGAGAAGAGAGATAAAAGTCTAAGGGAAATGAGTGATGCACATTTATTAAATCCATAGTCAAAGAAGCAGGGAGACAAGATGGCTGCATAGAGGCAGCAAAAGTCTAGACCTCCACAAAACCCTTCCTCACCAATCAAAAACACAATGCTTCGAGGAGACAAAAAACCAAGTCTAACAACAGGACAGACCTAGAGAAAGCTCCTGTTGGACTCAACTTAAAAGTTATGCCCCCCACAAAGCCTGAATTCTTGAACACTCAGGTGTAAGGGGAAGGAAGAAGCAAGGTCCCAGGACCCCTCCCCCAACTACAGAGCTGAGCCTCCAGCATTGACTGGAATCTCTGGGCAGGCAAGGGCGATAGTCCAGAGGGAGTACCTTGCTGGCACAGCTGTGCCAGACTCAGGGTTCCAAACACAGGTGGCTGGGAGGCAGCTAGAGGAGAAGTGCAGAGAAAGCAGCCTAGTCTCAGCCAAGATACTCCATCTTGTCCCTCCCAACCCTCATTGAGGTTTTGGCCTTAGAGCACATCCAGCTCTGCAGATCAACTCCGCCCTGATTTAATCTTATCAATAGGGCAGATTAGAAGCCTTCAGAGGGCAAGGAAGCTCAAGCTCCACCACCCCTCCCCAAGAGACTGCTCTGAGAGCCTTGCTGACTAAGCTTCAAGGACAAAGGCTGCAACCACTACAAGCCACAACCTTGATAACAGGGTGGGAAGCACAGCACCTTTTCAGCTGTTGCTGCCAGCTGGGTAAGATCTGACCTCAGGGCTCATCAATACCAGCAGCCTAACCTAGTCAATCAGCAGAGCAGAGAAGAAGCCCCTTCAGGCCAGAATAGCCCAAACCCACAGATCCAGCAAAAACTGAGAGGAACAATGAACAAAGAGAAAATGGAACAGAGGAGGACCAAGGAACACCAAACAAAAACACAGAAACTGAAGCAAACTGGATACAGGCTTTAGAATAACTCAAAATAAAATTCAAAAAACAATTAAGAGAGGCTGAAGACAACTGGAAAATGAATGTTAAAAAGCAAAATAAGTCATCAGGAAACAGAAATAATGTCTTGAAAGTCAAAATTAACTAGCTTGAAAATGAGGCAAAGAAGATGAAAGATCAGAAGAAGGATGACAAAAAAAGCCAGGGATGAAATTCAGTCTTTGCAAACTAGAATCCAACAACTAAAAGCAAATGACTTCACAAGACAGCAAGAATCTATAAAATGAAATAAAAAGAATGAAAAAATTTGAGGAAAACAGGAAACACCTCATTCACAAAATGTCAGAACTTGAAAAGAGAGCCAGGAAAGATAATTTAAGAATTATTGGAGTACCGGAAGATCATGACAAAAGGAAAATCCTGGACATTATTCTACAGGAAATTATCCAAGAAAATTACCCTGACATTCTCGAGCAAGAGGGAAAAGTGGAGATTGAGAGAATCTACAGATCACCTCCTATATTTAATTCTGAATTGATAAAGCCCAGGAATGTTATAGCCAAATTCAAGAATTACCAGACCAAGGAAAAATATTACAGACAGCTCTGAGAGATTTGCTGACTAACCTCCAAGGGTGAAGACTGACAGAAAAGCACAAAACCACAGATCCAACACAAAATGAGAGGAGCAAGAGTGTAGGCAACTACAGGGGGGAAAGAAGGGGCATATATGGGCAAACAACAGAAAAAGAAAAAAGAAATTACAATCAACAGCTTCTATCTAGGCAATGAACCAAGAGCAAATGGAACAGAGGAGGATTAAGGAGCACCAAGCAAAATACAGAAACTCTAGTGAATTGGAAACAGGATTTGGTAGAACTCAAAATACAATTCAAAACACAATCTGTAGAGACTGAGGATAACTGGGAAAAGAACTTAGAAAGCAAAATAAGTCATCTGGAAACAGAAAATAGTGTCTTGAAGCCAAAATTAATTAGCTTGAAAGTGAGGCAAAGCAGATGAAAAATCAATCAAAGAAAATCAGACCAGAAGGAGGATGACCAAAAATCCAGTGATGAAATTCATTCTTTAAAAACCAGCATACAATAATTAGAAGCAAGCGACTTCACAAGGCATCAGGAAACTATAAAACAAAATCAAAAGCATGTAAAAATTGAGGAAAATATGAAAAACCTCATTCACAAAACAGAAGATTTAGAAAATCATTGCAGGAGAGACAACTTAAGAATCGTTGGTCTACTGGAAGACCATGGCAAAAGAAAAAGCCTGGATATCATCCTACAGGAAATTATTCAAGAAAACTGCCCTGAACATTCTAGAACAAGAGGGAAAAGTGGAGATTGAAAGAATCCACAGATCACCTCCTGTTCTTATCCCCAAATGACAACACCCAGCAATGTCATAGCCAAATTCAAGAAATATCAGACCAAGGAAAAAATATTATAAGCTGATAAGAAGAAATTTAGATACCATGGAACTACAGTGAGGATAACACAGAAACTGACTGCATCTACACTAAAGGACTGAAAGGCATGAAATATGATATTCCAGAAAGCAAGGGAACTTGGTCTGCAACCAAGAATGAACTACCCAGCAAAACTGATGATATTCTTACAGGGGAAAGTATGGTCATTTAATAAAATAGAAGAATTCCAAGCATTTGTAAAGAAAAGATGAGACATGAACAGAAAATTTGATGTCCAAACAAAGAACCCAAGAGAATCATCAAAAGGTAATTAAGAAGGGGGGGGGGGACAAAACAAAACAAAACACATTTTTAAGGGACCCAATAAGATAAAATGATATGTATCTCTACCAGAAATGAGGATATTGGTAACTCTTAAAAATTGTTATTATCACCTGGGTAGCTAGAAGAATTATACTTAGAGAGAACAGTGACAAACTGTATGGGATGAAATGCCAAGACATAAATATATAGAGAGATATATGTATGCATAAATAAATATATATACATATATATGCACATATATGTATATATATACAACTAGAGTTTTAAAAAGAGGTTAATCCTAAGGAATATGGAAAAAGAAACAAAATGGGGTAAATTTATGTCACAAAGAAGGGCATGGCAGGAGTAGGGGAGAACATAAATACATTGGAAGGGTAAAGAGGTTGGAGATAGGAAATACTCAATTCTTACATAAATTGAAATGGACTCAAAGAGGGAAGAACAATCAAATACATTGGGGCAGAGAATTGATTTGCACCCTATAGAGAAGTAGAAGGGTAACAAACAGACTGGTAGGAAGGGAAACAAAACAAGGAAGGGAGAAGGTGTGTGTGGGGGGGTAGTTTAAAAAGACTGTAAAGAAAATAAGAAGGGAATAAGAAGGGGGTAGAAAGGGAAGTAAAATAAGGGTGGGAATTAGGGGGACCGATTAAAAACAATATACTGATGTAGAAAGCAATATGGTGAAAGAAGAAAGGGCAGGACTAGGAGTGGAAATCAAAATGCTGGGAAATACACAGCTGGTATTCATAACTCTGAATGTGAATGGAATGAACACACCCATAAAATGCAAGCAAATAGCAGAGTGGATTAGAAACCAAAACCCTACCATATGCTGTCTACAAGAAACACACATGAGGAAAGTAGACACACATAGGGTAAAGGTAAGAGGATGGAACCAAATCTATTGGTCATCAACTGATAAAAAAGAAGGCAGGAGTCACAATCATGATATCTGACAAAGCCAAAGTAAAAATAGATCTAGTCAAAAGAAATAGGGAAGGTAATTACATCCTGACAAAAGGCAGTATAGACAATGAGGAAATATCAGTACTCAAAGTGTATGCACCAAATGGTATAGCATTCAGATTTCTAAAAGAGAAACTAGTGGAGCTCAAGGATGAAATAGATTGAAAAGCTATACTAGTGGGAGAACTGAACCTTCCTCTATCAGAAACTAGATAAATCAAACCAAAACATAAATAAGAAAGAGGTAAGAGAAGTGAATGAAATCTTAGAAAAATTAGAGTTAGTAGATATGTGGAGAAAAATAAATTGGGACAAAAAGAAATACACCTTCTTTTCAGCAACACATGGTACATTCACAAAGATTGACCATATACTAAAGCATAAAAACATTGCAAACAAGTGCAAATGTACAGAAATAATAAATGCAACCTTCTCAGACCACAATGCAATGAAAGTAATAATTAGTAAGATTAAATGGAGAGGCAAATCAAAATTAATTGGAAATTAAACAATACGATTCTCCAAAATTGGTTAAAGAACAAATCATAGAAACAATAAATAATTTTATTGAACAAAATGACAATGATGAGATATCCTTTCAAAATCTATGGGCTGCAGTCAAAGCAGTACTCAGGGGGAAATTTATATCCGTGAGTTCATATATTAACAAATTAGGGAGGGTAGAGGTCAATGAATTGGGCATACAAATTAAAAAAAAAAGAAAGTGAAAAAATTAAAAATCCTCAGATGAAGACTAAATTAGAGATCCTAAAACTCAAAGGAGAAATTAATAAAATTGAAAGTCAAAGAATTATTGATTTAATAAACAGGACTATTAGCTGGTACTTTGAAAAAAAGAAATAAAATAGAAAAAGTACTGGTCAATCTAATTAAAAAAGGGAAATAAGAAAACCAAATTGACAGTATCCAAGATGGACTAAATGATCTGTAAACTCTCTTCTAGCTCTAGCTCTATGATCTTGTGATCCATATACCCATCTGAAAATGTTTCTATGTAATGCTGAATGTTTCTCAATCATTTATTTCAATAATCTCTACACATACATCCAATTTATTAAAACATTAAATTTTTGAAGAATCACATAAGTAAATGAGAACAGGGAATATACTACCTATTAGATTTATGGATATTAGAGGAATGCATGAGTTAGTAAGAGATGGAGAGCAATATGAAGTATAAAATGAATAATTTTGAGTATATTAATTTGAAATGTTTTTGTACAAATTAAATAATTCATCCAAGATTAGAAGCAAAGCAAAATATTGGGGAGATGGTATAGACAGTCTCTCAAATGGAGGTCCATATCTAAAATATATACAGACCTTTGTCAAATTTATAAGAATGAGAGACATACCCAATTGACAAAGGGGCAAAAGATATGAAGAGACAATTTTCAGATGAAGAAACCAAATTCATATGTAGATATAAGGAAAAAAAGCTCTAAATCACTACTGATTCGAGAAATACAAATTACAATAACTCTGAGCTATCACCTCACACCCTTCAGACTGGCTAATATGACAAAAAGACAAAGAGACAATTGTTGGAGGGGATGTGGAAAAATGAAGACACTAATGTACCATTGAAGGAGCTATAAATTAATACAACCATTTTGGAGAGCAATTTGGAATTATACCCAGAGAGTTATAAAAATGTGTATACCCTTAGACCCACAAACACTATTGCTAGGTCTGTTTCCCAAGGAAATCAAGAAAGAGGAAAAGAACCCCTATGTTCCTCAATATTTATGGCAGCTCTCTTTGTGTTGGTAAAGAATTGGAAAATGAGGGGATGTGTATCAATTGGGATATGACTAAACAAATTGTGGCCGATGATTGTGATGGAATACTATTATACCATAAGAAACAATAAACAAACCAATTTTTAATAAACTAAAAAAAACCATGGAACCATGAGTTATGCATAGCCTCAGAATTAATTAATTTATATGTATGTGTTGTCCTCCCTGGAGATATCTTTTGTGGTATGGGGAGGACAAGGAGGGGCTGAGACACTTACAGACAGAATTTATTATGTAGCTCTAAAGAAAAATAAGCTAAATACATAGGAAATTTGTGATTTAATTTGTGTCCTATCTTTTCTTCTGTTTGTATACAAAAATGCTTGTTTTGTTTGGTTTCGTAAAATTTGGAATAATAAAATAATGCTTATAAAAAAAGAATACTATAATTGATAACTGGTTGCCAATTGTTTGAAGCTGTAGACAATATGACAGGAAAGTGTATAATCATAACTTTTGTATATTTGATCAAAACAAAGCAATTTCATAGAAAAGTATAATGGCATTAAAAGAGCAAAATGAAATGCTAAGCAGATAAATTAAGACAGAAATCTCACGAAAACAAAGACCTTAACTGATTTGGTCAATGATCTATTCATCAGTCAAGTTTGATAGGGCTTAACGTATAAACTACTTGATCAAATAGTTTATTTAAGTCAAGTCAAATAAACTAATATATGCAGTCATTTATAAAATTAAATGGCATGTATTTGAGTGATTCTTAATAGTGAAGATAAAAGCCAGGCAGGCCAAAAACAGAGAAAGAAAATTATAGACCAATCTCCCTAATGAATATAGATGCAAAAATCTTAAATAGGATACTAGCAAAAAGACTCCAGCAAGTGATCAGAAGGGTCATCCACCATGATCAAGTAGGATTTATACCAGGGATGCAGGGCTGGTTCAACATTAGGAAAACTATCCACATAATTGACCACATCAACAAGCAAACCAACAAGAACCACATGATTATCTCAATAGATGCAGAAAAAGCCTTTGATAAAATACAACACCCATTCCTACTAAAAACACCAGAAAGCATAGGAATAGAAGGGTCATTCCTAAAAATAATAAACAGTATATATCTAAAACCATCAGCTAATATCATCTGCAATGGGGATAAACTAAATCCATTCCCATTAAGATCAGGAGTGAAACAAGGATGCCCATTATCACCTCTATTACTTGACATTGTGCTAGAAACACTAGCAGTAGCAATTAGAGAAGAAAAAGAAATTAAAGGCATCAAAATAGGCAAGGAGGAGACCAAATTATCGCTCTTTGCAGATGACATGATGGTCTACTTAAAGAATCCTAGAGATTCAACCAAAAAGCTAATTGAAATAATCAACAACTTTAGCAAAGTTGCAGGATACAAAATAAACCCACATAAGTCATCAGCATTTCTATATAATTCCAACACAGCTCAGCAGCAAGAACGAGAAAGAGAAATCCCATTCAAAATCACCTTAGACAAAATAAAATACCTAGGAATCTATCTCCTGAGACAAACACAGGATCTATATGAACACAACTACAAAACACTTTCCACACAACTAAAACTAGACTTGAACAATTGGAAGAACATTAACTGCTCATGGATAGGACGAGCCAATATAATAAAAATGACCATCCTACCCAAACTCATCTATCTATTTAGTGCCATACCCATGGAACTTCCAAAAAAATTTTTTACTGATTTAGAAAAAACCATAACAAAGTTCATTTGGAAGAACAAAAAATCAAGGATATCCAGGGAAATAATGAAAAAAAAATACAAAGGAAGGGGGTCTTGCAGTCCCAGATCTCAGACTATATTATAAAGCAGCGGTCACCAAAACAATTTGGTACTGGCTAAGAGACAGAAAGGAGGATCAGTGGAATAGACTGGGGGCAAGCAACCTCAGCAAGACAGTATATGACAAACCCAAAGATCCCAGCTTTTGGGACAAAAATCCACTATTTCATAAAAACTGCTGGGAAAATTGGAGGACAGTGTGGGAAAGATTAGGTTTAGATCAACACCTCACACCCTACACCAAGATAAATTCAAAATAGGTGAATGACTTGAACATAAAGAAGGAAACTATAAGAAAATTAGGCGAACACAGAATAGTACACATGTCAGACCTTTGGGAAGGGAAAGACATCAAAACCAAGCAAGACTTAGAAAGAGTTACAAAATGCAAAATAAATAATCTGGAATACATCAAATTAAAAAGTTTTTGTACAAACAAAACCAATGTAACCAAAATCAGAAGGGTAGCAACAAATTGGGAAACAATCTTCATAAAAACCTCTGACAAAGGTTTAATTACTCAAATTTATAAAGAACTAAATCAATTGTACAAAAAATCAAGCCATTCTCCAATTGATAAATGGGCAAGTGACATGGATAGGCAGTTCTCAGATAAAAAAATCAAGACTATTAATAAGCACATGAATTATAATCAGAGAGATGCAAATTAAAACAACTCTGAGGTATCACCTCACACCTAGCAGATTGGCTAACATGACAGCTATGGAAAATAATGAATGCTGGAGGGGATGTGGCAAAGTAGGGACATTAATGCATTGCTGGTGGAGTTGTGAATTGATCCAACCATTTTGGAGGGCAATTTGGAACTATGCCCAAAGGGTGATAAAAGATTGTTTGCCCTTTGATCCAGCCATAGCACTGCTGGGTTTGTACCCCAAAGAGATAATAAGGAAAAAGACTTGTACAAGAATATTCATAGCTGCACTCTTTGTGGTGGCCAAAAATTGGAAAACGAGGGGATGCCCTTCAATTGGGGAATGGCTGAACAAATTGTGGTATGTGTTGGTGATGGAATACTATTGTGCTCAAAGGAATAATAAAGTAGAGGAATTCCATGGAGACTGGAACGACCTCCAGGAAGTGATGCAGAGCGAAAGGAGCAGAACCAGGAAAACATTGTACACAGAGACTGATACACTGTGGTACAATTGAAGGTGATGGACTTCTCCATTAGGGTCAATGCAATGTCCCTGAACAATCTGCAGGGATCTAAAAAATACTACCCACAAGCAGAGGATAAACTGTGGGAGTAAAAACACCGATGAAAAACAACTGCTTGACTACAGGGTTGGAGGGAATATGACTGAGGAGAAACTCTAAATGAACACTCTAATGCAAATTCCAACAACAGGGAAATGGGTTCGAGTCAAGAACACATGTGATAACCAGTGGAATCTTGCCTTGGCTATGGGAGAGGGAAAGGTGTTGGGAGGGGGGAGGGGAGGAAAAGAAAATGATCTTTGTTTCCAGTGAATAATGTATGAAAATGACCAAATAAAATAATGTTTAAAAAAATAGTGAAGATATAATTTATCAAATATCTATAAGAATGGTATCTCTAAACAATAATCTCTTGTGAGCTCTCATGTTTTTAAAATATGATAAATAATAATATTTTCCTGTAACACTTTTAAGATTTATATAGCACTTACTTCTCTATGACCCTAGGAGAAGTATATGTAAAATTATCTATATTTTACAGATGAGTAAACTGAGACCAGTAAACAAGCTTAAGTGGTTAAGCAATTAGACATAATTCTTTGGATAAATAAAATAATTGGGTAGACTTCTTTGACAATTAAAATGTTCAAATAGATTTCAGGAACTGATCTAGTGGTTTCTCTATTAGCCTGTGTATAGTGACTGCTTTTTAGTATCTATATTAACTTACCCAGTGGGAAAACATTCAAGTGATGGGGGGTGGCGGGAGAGCAAGTTATAGAACAGTATCTCTCATATCCTATTTTCAGTACATAAATTTGAAGGGGGCAAAAGATAAGACATCATATAGGACTCTCATTCATATGGAGTACATAAACTGTAAATTGTGCTCTCAATGTACATTTAAAGAGAGATACTGAGATACTAAAAACTTCAAACCATTAAAGTCACATCTGCTTTGCATTAAAAAAAGCAGTCACTATACACAGGCTAATAGAGAAACCACTAGATCAGTTCCTGAAATCTATTTGAACATTTTAATTGTCAAAAAAGTCTACACAATTATTTTATTTATCCAAAGAAAAAAAGAACACTCAAATATGCCACTGGAGGTAAGTTGTGGGGGCTAAAAGATTTTGAAATTATAGACAGCTCGGTGGTATAGTACATAGAGCACTGGGCTTATAGCCAAGAAGATGTGAAATCAAATCCAGCCTCAGATACTTATTCACTACGTGACCCTGGGCAAGACATTTATCCTCTATTTGCCTCACTTTCCTTAAATATAAAATGGAAATGATAAGGGCACATATTTTTCAGGGTTATTGTAAGGATCAAATTAGACAATATTTGTAAAGCATTTGGCATAGTTTCTAGCACACAATAGGCACTTAATAAATATTTACTGATTGGTTGTTTGATGTTTATTTAGATGTTTTAAAATTTATGATTTTATCTAAAATCAATTTTGGAGTAAATGTAGAAAAATCATAGCTTATGTATATTATTTTCTTGGTTCTTCTTCACTATTAGTATCAGTTCATATAGATATTTCCATATTTCTCTGTATTCCTCACATTCATAATTTCTTCTTGCACAGTATTTAATTAAACTCATATGCACAATTTACTTAGGCATTTTTGAATTGAGGTGCATCTGCTTTGTTTCCCATTCAGGGACTATCATGAAAGTTGCTATAAATATTTTGGTTTAACTGGGGACATTTTTACAATCGCAATTATAATCAATAGAATTTTGTTTAAAATACTAGAATTTTATTTAAAATCTGTTGATTTGGATGTTTTAAAAAATAGTAAGAAATCAACCTACTAAAAATACAAGTGCTATTTGATATAATAGCATATTCAGCTGTCTTAGTTCGACAGCTAGCTGAAATGGACGTATGACTTTTCTAGTTTGTCATATACAGCATAGTCAAAAACTATGTCAATATGTTTAAAAGAATATAAGTAAAAAAAATTTAAACTTGTACTCATCCTACCAGAAGGCTTTTATGAGACAAATATAGTCCTAATACCAAAACCAATAAAGGATAAAACACAAATACTATATACAAGTAAACTACTATACACTGGCTAATAGAGAAACAATATCATTAATGAATATCAATTCAAATTTTTAAATAAAATCCTCTCAAAAAGACAATAGTGATTTGCAAAAGGAAATATTCATTATGACCAAATAGGATTTATACCATGGATGCAAGGATAGTTCGAATTTGGAAAACAATGATTTGAATTAATCATATTAAAAATGAAAAAATCCCAAAACCAAATATTGTCTCAAAAGTTGCAGAAAAAGCCTATAACAAAGTACCACACTCAATTATGCTAAAAACCCTTCAAAATATAGGAAGAGAGTTCTTTTTTTAATTATATAAAAAGTATTTGTCTAAAACCAAAAATAATATTGTTTGCAATGAGGATATATTAAAATTTTTCCTAGTAAATCATCAGAGTAAAGAAAACATAGTCATTCTCCCCACTAACATTTGATATGGTTCTGAAAATTCTGGTAATGGCAATCAAATAAGAGGAAAAAAATAAAACATATAAAGATAGGTAAAGAGGAGATTTATATATCTCCTTATTTATGGTGATAGTAGTTTACTTGGAAAATCCTAAGGAATCAGCAAAGAAGCCAAACAAGATCACTAATACCTTCAGTAAAATTTCTATCTAATAATAACAAAATTCAGAAGAAAAGAAAAGAAAGGAAAATCCCAGTCTAATTACAAAATGTGTAAAATATTTTGGGGTCAATCTGGTCAAGAACACAAAAAACTTTTTTACAGCTTCAATTAAAAAGTCTTCTTTAGGGGTAGCTGGGTAGTTCAGTGGATTGAGAGATAAGCCTATAGACGGGAGGTCCTAGGTTCAAATCTGACCTCAGACACTTCCTATCTGTGTGACCCTGGGCAAGTCACTTAACCCCCATTGCCTAGCCCTTACCACTCATCTGCCTTGGATCCAATACGTGGTATTTATTCAAAGACAGAAGGTAAGGGGAAAATACTTAAATGAAGAAAAACTTTAATAGCTGAAGAAATATTCATTGCTCAGAGTTCGCCCATCTGATAAAGATGACAGTATTATCAAAAATTAGTTTTTACTTTTAACATTATACCAATAAAATTATCAAAGGAGTATTTTACATGGCTTGATAAAAATTACAAAACTAATTTAGAAAAGAAAAAGACCTAAAATATCAAAGGAAATTATGAAAATAAATAGGGACAAAGGGGAATAGTACTTCTAGAACTTAGACCATGTTAGAAAGCAATAATCATCAAACCACCTGACATAAGTTAAAAAATAAAGAAGTAGATTAATGGAACAGATTTGACAAATAATGATAAAAAACAATGGAACTTACTAATCTAATGTTTTAGAAATCAGAAAACACAAATTACTTAAGAACGCAAATGTGGTTTTTAAAAATTGCTACAAATTCTAAAAAGCAGTCTAGCAGAAATTAGATGCAGGTCAATAGCTTTCATTACATTCTACAATATATTCTAAATAGATAAATGACTTTAATATTTTAAGGACTATACCATAAATTAATTAGAAAATAGAAGACATACCTTCCAAAACTATGAGCAGGAGACATATTCTTAACTAAACAAATGATAGGTTCAATTACAAATGATAAAACTTTTGATTACAAGTAACTGAAAAGTTTCTACACTGACAAAATTAATGCTCTGAAATGAAAGAAATCTTTGTAGTAAATTTCTCTGGTAAGGGTGCCATTCCCCAATAGGTCACTAAGAATATGAATAAACAGTTCTCAAAAGAAAATGAACTATAAGTTATTAATAGCCACATGAAAGAATGCTCTGAATTTTCAAAAAAAAATGAAAATATACATTAAAACAATCTAATACTCATACAAAGTAAAAATGGCAAATGATGGGTAAAGTCAATAGCATGGCTGCATTGTAATGGAACTACAAAGTGCTGAAATCATTTTGGAAAGAAATATTGAATTAAAGTAACAAAAAGCCATACCCTTTGATTCAGAGATTTCATTACTACTAAGCTGATAACCTCAAGGAAGTCATTGATTAAAAAAAGAAAGCCCCATATAATAAAAAATATTTACAGTAATTTTTGTGGAAATTTTTCCCATTTGGGAAATATCTAAATAAATTGTGGTATATGGCTGTAATTAAATATTATTGTGCAGTAAGAAATTATTAATATGAGGACTACAAAGAAGTATGGAAAGATCTACATGATGTGACACACACTGAAGTAAGCAGAGCCAAGAAAACAATATAAATAATTATTACAATGATATAAACAGAAAGAACAAATACACACACAAAAATCAAAAGTAAATGTTACAAAACTATAAAGAATAAACGTGACTCAAAAGAAGAGAAATAAGAAGATATTCCCATCCAACCTCTTTGCAAAAAGTCCACAAATATTGTGCAATGCACATATTTTCTAATTTTTTGATGCACTGATAAGTAATGCTGATTTTTTCTACTTTCATCTTTTAAAAATACTATTTGCTATATGTGATCAGCCTCAAGGACAGAAAAAGTGGGAGAAAAAATGGGAATGATATAAAAAACAAAAGACATGAATAAAAACTTATTAAAATAATAAAACTAGACTCACATGAAGAGTTCGTACCTCTCATTTCATTTTGTCACTAGCAACTATTTGGTCCTTTGAATTTTCAGGGATTTTGTTATAGTATAAAAGTTTCTTCATCTCTTGTGCCAATCTGTTAACTCCCTTTCTAATTCTTTCTTCTATGGTTCACTTTTCTTTTCCATATTTTTTCCTTCTCACAGTTTCATTTCATTTAGAAAGCCCATTATATGGAAGTGAGGCAGTTAACAACTTCAATACTTGTTTCTATACTATAAAGTAGGCAATAAGAAAACTAAATTACTCATAGTAGTACACAAAGTATCTCATAGTAAAAAACAAATGACCTGTAAGAGAACTGAGAAGAAAAAAAAAATTTTTAATCATTATCATATAAAGGTCAGGATTTTTTTTTAAGTCTATAAATCATATTTCAAGAAATCTGAAAAGGAAATTTCCCAGGTCCCCCACAACAGGGTAAAGCTAAAAAAAATTATTCAGTTACCTCTTGAAAGAAACCCCAAAATGGATACTCCCAAGAACATTATACCCCAAATTCAGAGATTTTAGAATAAAGAAAAAAATTCTGCAAGCAGTCAGAAAAGAAGAATTCAAGTTCAAAGGAACCACAGTCCAGATCATACACAATTTAACAGTCACCATTATAAAAGCACAGACAGTTTGAAATACAATATTCCATAAGACAAAGAATATAAACTTAAAGCCAGGAATGACTTACCTAACTAGATAGAATACTTCAGAGGAAACCAAATCTAAATTTAATGAAATAGAAAATACTTCCAAACATCCATGATGAAAAGACCAATGATACATGGAAACTTTGTAGTGCAAACATAAGAGTCAAGAGAAACATGAGAATAAGCATAAATGAACAATCTAAGGGACTTATTCTAACTTATATAGATGATATAGATGTCCCCGCTGAAAGTTATTATTAGGGATCAAAGAAGGAATCTCAACAGAGAGAAAACACGAGAGCAATTCTGTTGTCTTAATGATGTAAAAAGATTAAAAAAAGGAAGAGAAAGGGGAATATCCTAGAAAAGAGAGTTAGAGAAAAATTATCTCATGCATTTGGGGAGTGCAAATAGATGTCTACAGAAATGAGAAGGAAGCAATAGGGAAAGTGGCTGACAGCTAAACTTCCCTCTCATCTGAAATGGTCACACATACAGAGTTGGATAAGGAAATATAATTCACTCAACAGAGAAATATAAGGGGAGAGGAAGAAGAAAGCAATAGAGAGAGAGCAGATTAAGGGACAAATTAGTCGTAAGCAAAACTAACTTGATAACTGTGCAAAAATATAATTCTTTTCAGTATCAAGGAACTGGAAACAGAAGAATGGTACTCATTGAACAAGTAATGGCAAATAAATGTAATGGAATACTATTGTGCTATAACGATTTCAGAATTAGGAAAATAATTAATCCAATAACAACAAAATTATAAAGTAAAATTACTCCAAAAAACTCAAGAACTCTGATCAATATAATGACTGAACAAAAATCCAGAGGACTAATGATGAAAGATACTACAT
This sequence comes from Monodelphis domestica, assembly GCF_027887165.1. Lineage (NCBI taxonomy): Eukaryota > Metazoa > Chordata > Mammalia > Didelphimorphia > Didelphidae > Monodelphis > Monodelphis domestica. The sequence continues at coordinate 114,848,381 of NC_077233.1, forward strand.
ACTATTTAATAGAGAATGAAAAATTACTTTTAAAATAAATATATGGAAAATGAATAAATTTGTTTTGCCTTAACAGTACATGTTGTGTGACAGGGATTTTGTTTTTCTTTCTTATTCTGATGGGTAGGAACTTGGAAAGGGAGAGGGGGAAGTAAAGATGGAATTTCTGCTGATTGAAAATAAAAATTTGAGACAAAGAACTCCTGATATAAAGCCAATCTTTCAACTCATCAGAATTAAAGGAAAGAAAATATAAAATAAATTATATGTTGAGATTAGAGATCAATTAAAATCTCTCAACTGGATGATACATATCTGTTTTTTTAAACATTTAGCATCAAGAACGTAACAATTTCTGGGGGCAGTTAGGTGGCTCAGTGGATTGAGAACTAGACTCAGAGATGGGAGGTCGTCCTGGGTTCAAATCTGACCTCAGACACTTCCTAGCTGTGTGACCCTAGGCAAGTCACTTAACCCTCCATTGCCTAGCTCTTACCACTCTTCTGAATTAGAAGCAACATACAATATTAATTCTAAGATAGAATGTAAGGGTTTTCAAAAAAATTTTAATTTCTTAACAAAGATATCCCCCAAAATATCTTTCATTTTTCATAGAGGTTTACATACATAAGTATATTCTCCCATATGGGCATATAGCACCAATTCTTCTAAGACTAAGTGTTAATCAAAAGTTACAGGGAAGCAAAAAGTTTTAACAGGAACAATGTAATTTTAAAAAGTGATCAGGCAATTGGCATTATATTGCCCCTCAGAAATTTAACAAGGAGGACTTTTTATAATGTATATATGAAATTATTGTGAACCAGCATCTGCCAAAAACAACTTTAGGCAGAGGGTACTCCTCCCTCTCTATTTAGAAGTGGATATATACAATCTTTAAATATTTCATCTCCACTAGTTATCAGAATAATGAAACATCTTTCTGTAGTTAATATTTTTTAACTTCAGATAAAAGCACAATTCAGTCATATGCCATAGAGACACTTTGTATTTCAATTATAGCTTCTCTGAATTTAGAATTTAGATTGTTGAAGTGAGCAATTTTACTAGATTGAAAGAAAATCACATCTGTCCTATTTTTCATATGTCATGAACCTCATTCAGACCTGTGCAGAATTTGAACTCACAAAGCCACGAGCAAATGACAACCTGTTCCCTATTTCTGCTGACCATGTGGGAGTATGCCTACTAAGATGTGACTCTAGGCAAAAACTGTCCTGGAGCCCAAGAGAATGAAGCAGAATTTCCTGGTTTCCTCTCTCTTTCTTGATACAAGTTAGGTAACTTTGGAAGACACCTTAAATCTTTAGGGAGTTCCATAAGCTCAGGATACGGGGATATAATTTGATATGTCTTTCAGGAAGCTGTGTCTGCAGTTAATCTTCTAATAAGTTGTATTTATGAATCTAGTCCAATAAGAATTTTGAGCACTAACCAAAAAATGGCTATTCATTTAACTAATTAATAAGTAAACATAACTATGTATGTGTAATTTGCTAGACATAGTGCTGTGTGTTGAGGATAGAAAGAAAGGGGCAAACCTGAAAACAATTCATGTCATCAAGGGGCTTACAATCTAATGTGGGACACAACATCTAAGAAAGCACACGCAAGATCCATTTAGAACTGAAGAGTTACCTTTAGAGAGAGGGTTCAAGTAACTTAAGAGAGAGGAAGACTTCCTACAGAAAGCAGTTTGTGAGCCGAGTCTGGAAAGATGCCAAGATTATCACGAGGTTAGGAGCAAAGAGAAATAAGATTCCAAGTACAGAGGAGATGAGAGATGAAATGTCAAGTGAGAGAACAGCAAGCAGATCTCCATCACTGGACCACAGGATGCTTGGATGGCATAAATTGTAAGAACACTGAAAAGGCAGGAAAGGGGAAGAAAAGTCTTAAGCAATTCAGCAGATAGGCAAAGAGAGACATATAAAGTCCTAAGTTTAATTATACTCTATGTTCAAATAAAAAGGAATGTGTATAAATGCCATGTATAATAAATATAAAATGTAGATACACGTGTGCATATGTATACATTGTTATTTATAACACATATCTGTGCGTATATCTGTATAACATGTTAAGACACATGTTATACTTGTTACATATTCATAATATGTGAGTATATTTTATTGTATCTAAGATTACGCTAATTTTTATGCTGTCTTGTCTTTACTTGAAGAATACAGATGCTTTGGAGTAATGATAGTCCATTTAGTAAAATTTGGAAAAGTATAAAATAAAAGAGAGTTTTATGCCAAGATTTAGGTTTTGAAAGATTTATTGAATCTTCCTTAATCCTTGAGTTGCATATTCATTGCTATATTTCCCTCTAACTGCTGTCATTTAAGTTGTCATGCAGAATAGGGCAAATCAGGGTCAGTTTATGTAAGCGCCATCAATCTGAAGAACTTCATCAGTCTTTACTTCAAGGCATTATGCAAAGAAAACTGACATTAAGAGAGCCTTAACTGACAGCAAATGAAATCAATCAGCAAATCGCTAAGCCATAATAAACTCTCTCAATTTGTAGATAACCCTTCCTTTTCCAGGTCTTCACCTAAGCAACCCATCAAATACTGTCCTTTGGAGAAAAAAATCAACAACAACAAGAATCTGAGCAACCCTTAAAATACTTTACAATTCTGAATTTCGTAGCTAAAAGTTTGAGCCCTCTCACTCTTCAATTCCTCGATTATAAGAATAATAAGGTATTTCTAGGAGTTATATTGTTTTTTAAAGTCATAGAATCTAAAAATGGTATTAAAAGGTTAAACTTTGGGGATACATTTTTCCTATTAATATTGTAGTGACAAATTATATTCATATCATTCAACTGCTGTTCTACTCATAGGGCTGAAAGTTATAACAGTGATCAAGCTCTAACTTCTATAAGTCTTTTTACCTAAGTGTAGCTCAAACATTTCACAAACAGACAAATACTGTCACCATCTCAAAGAGATGGAAGGTTATGCACAGAGAAGTTAAATGGTGTGAATAAAATGACAATACAAGATAAAAAAGACAAAAGAAGCAGGCAGGCACCATAAATCTGTCAAAAATTTGCTCATTGAGTATGTATTTGTTGTCTTTGTTGTTGTTCAGTCATTTCATTCAGGTCCAACTCTTGTAGCCGCATTTTGGCAAATGCACTAACTAGAGTGCTTTGCCATTTCCTTCCCCAGCTCATTTTACAGATAAGGAAGCTCAGACAAAGGGGCTTAAATGACTCTTTCAGGGTCATACAGCTAATATGCATCTGGGGCCTGATTTGAAGTCAGAAAGATGCGTCTTCCTGCACCTTCCTTCCAGCACCTTTTTCACTATGTCACCTAGCTCCCCAAATGAAACATAACAAATACGTTTTAAGCAAAATAAAATAAAAATAAATCCAAAAAGACATACTTGAACTCCAGCAATGTATTCCTAGCTTTGTTTCTGACCTCAGTACTATTCCTGGTGTCAGAGCCATAAACTGATTCTTAGCTGTGTTCTCTCTCCTAACCCCAAATCTCAAACATTATCTCAGTTCCTCGATAACATCTGTCTCTTATCTTGTTTACTTCAGGCCTTTTCCAAAACAAAATAAATTAATGATCGATGGAATAAAGTACAGAATACATTTATTCCTACCCTTTTCTTGAAAGCTAGGTAACTGAACACAAATTATAGCAGGTCCTCCTACCGAGCACATCGATGAATTGTACATATCTATTGTCTGAGGATCAGCATTGCTAAATTTGGACAGACTCATCATCAAATTCCTAGATACCAAATGATGATTTTTTCCTTTTATTTTGGCTAACATAATTCATGAAATCATCTACTCAATTGTTTACTGAGAGGTGTAATCAGAAGGAAAAAAGAGTATTCATACCAACAAAATTATAGATCTTTGAAGTATAGTATATTTAAGCTTCAGACAGCAAAAGAGACAGTAAAAAACAAATAAGAAGGAAGGAGGGACAGGAAATAAGAATCATTAAGTTAAAATAGCTGTCTCAGTAAAAAGAGAAAACCATAGATCTTCCATAATTAAGTTAAATTATGGGATTTTTTTCAAACTATTATTCTAAACAAAGCAAGAAAGTCATCTCCATTAGAATTTTATGTAATTTTTAGTGACTGTAATCACAGAATCATACACAGTTCAGTGTCAGTTACATTGCCTGAAATTTGATTACTTCTACAACTCGAAAAATACTTCAAAATCTCACCTTGAGGTTAAAAAAAACCAAGGAAACATATTTTACCGAGGATATCAACATACATATGTACAAAGACAAAAAGGTATGATATTAGATAATTAGATAAATCCTGAGGAAAAATATAGTGTTGGGTTTTTTTTTAAGTGAGAATCAAGTATCCAGTGGGTCAGATAACTGTGTTATTTTTGTTCAAAAAGTCTAAGAAGTTTAGGTAACTTATAGCCAGGTCAAAAAAATTTTTTTGCTAAATTTTAATGTTATTTTACCTACTTTGCCAAAGTCCCTGTTGTGATTTTATATTGTAGCAGGCAAAGCTACAATAAAATGGAATCTGATAAGTCATAAATAGTTTGAAATTATTCATATTGGATTTTATCTGCCTCAGTCTCTCCTAGAGAAGGGAAGAATACTTTCAAACTTTTTACTTGAATAAGGGGAAGAAATTATGGGATTCCTCAAAAGCATTCGGGAGCTACATACAGACTTATACTTGTTCTTTCTTATCACCTAGTCTCTTTTAAAGACTTTCATCAACTAAAAAGCATAGCTCTCAAAAAGCCCGATAGCTCTCAAATGTAACTTTTAACATGGGATAAGGACAGGGGCAGGACCAATCTCATGGAGTACTCTCAGATGAGGAAACTGACTCTACCAGTACAAGTTAGCAATTGCCTGGCAGACTGGGTAGTGAAGAGCCTTACCCACAGTCACAAAGTCCATAGTATGAAACCAAAATATCCTAGCTTTCCCTAGAGAAAGTATTTATCGGCCTACTGCTAATGGAAATAAATATTAACTTACTGTCATGAAATTAATATGCAAAGTGTGCCTTAACCATATAAAATGCCAAGCATGAATATGCCTTGTGGGCATGCCTCATACCCTGCAAAAATGGGAAGTCATAAGACTCTAAAGCTGAAAGAGGGGGTAAACGTCATCTATTCCCATTTCCTCAGGTTATCAGATTAAAAAAAAAACTGAGGTGAAGGGAGGAAAAGAGACGTCTTTGACCAAGATAATTACTCACTGATCTAAAAGCTGGAAGAGATCGAATGGGCTATCTTGTACCGATCCCGATGCCCCCTGACCACACTGCTGCCAATGGGATCACCAGTTTCTGAGGAAGAGGCGATCTCATCCATCTACTGTGGATTGTTCTCACTGTTAAGAAGTTTCTCCTTACATCCAGTTTCAATGTACATTTCTGAACTTCTGCCCCTTGCTGCTTGTTCTGCTCTTTGGAGTGAGACAGAACAAGCTAAATCTTGCCTTCCTAAATAGCAGCCCTTTCAGGACGAGCAAGCCTGGCTCCAGGTCTTTCCCAGGCTTCTCCAGTCTCCCCTAAAAAACAGTGACCTCAAAAACCATGATGGAGTGAAAAGTTTCTCTTTTCTTCTCACTGAAATATACTCTAAGGCCATGATGGAGTTTGTGATTTTGTCCCCAGAGAATTACCTAATCACAATATCTTCATTTCCTGGCGTTTTGTGGCTAAAGAGTTTTCTACATGGAACATGCATGTTACTTACACGTGGCAGACCCAGGTCGAGAACCCAGGTCTTTTTAAATTCAGTCTAGCATTCCTAGGTTAAAGCTGTCAAGCATCTTAATGAGACAAAGAGTGGCATGGCATCAACCAAACATCAAAGATTTATTTGGGGATGAACTATATAGCTTCATCAAGCTAATTGATTTCATTGCCACTGGGAAAAATAAATAAGTCCTCAGTAGAAGTGGCTCCCATCCTCTGAAAAGCTCTCTCATTATTTGACTTCATGAAACTTGCCTTCCCTATTCAAGAAATGCCTGATATTATACACTGTTTTAAAAATTGCATCCCTCAGAATATTTGGAGATACCTAAGAGTATCACAAAACTAGAATTATTAATCTAACATATATTAGAGTAATGCCCCCGCTAAAATGAAAATAAAGTCTCCAGAAACCTCAGAAATGTACAATGCACAGACATAAGAAGAAAAGGACCCTGAGTAGAAATCAGATGTTACTAACAGTTAATTCCAGCTAGTGAAATGAGAAGGTATGGCAGAATGGCATTCAGGTCCTAACATAGAAAACTGAAAATAAAATTAAGGCTACAGAGTAAAAGAGCCAAGGTTCAAGAGGATAAGACATTTGATAAGAGAAGGAACATGTGTAATAAATAGGGATATAAATGTCAAAGGACAAATAAATAGCTACAGTATAGTAGTACTTGAGATTATGTACAATATAATAACTGATATTTATAATAATAACCTTAAGCCACCAAGAGTTAAAGGATCTTAAACATATTCTATTTAAACACAAGAAAATATGTAACATATTTGATGAAATTTTTATCAAAATTGTTTAAATTTTTAAAATTAATTTGTTTAAATGAAGCTTCAATTATCGGGAAAACCCACTTAAGTAGAATACATTATCATTTAATAATAAGTAATTATCATTTATCATATAAATATTGTAAATATCATAAATTAGAATAAAAATCTCTAAATGGCTCAATTATTTATGTGAAATTGCTCACCCTGGCCTCCCTTAGGTTTTAAAATGTACAACAAAAAAAGATTAAAGAAACTTAAGGTAAATTTTTTCAAAGATTGTTACATCAAATAGTAAAATGGAAGACATGTAAAATTGCCAAATAATAATTCTTATCATATATAATGATGTTTGATATTTTACATGTAAGGCATCATCTATTTCATACTTATATGATTTTTTCAATTGCATTTTACATATGTTCATGATTTGAACTACCTAAATATAGTAAAGAATAGGAAAAAAAACTGTGCTTGGGAATTTGGTATTTTAACAAATCATTATATTCCAACAGTCAATTGTATGACACATAACTAAAAACCACACCAAATAAAAATTATATAATTATATGGTAGGTTAATATTGATTGTAAGAACTATTATCTTTAGGTTAAATAGTCTATTTTTTAATGTTCTTAACAAATATCTTCGTAATGAAATGTTATTTTTTAATCATTTATAACTATATATATAATACAACATCATATCTACAAGGAGTGATTGTAGAATACTGGGCTAATCTTTATGCATTTTGCAAGGTGGGTTTTTTTGCTCCTCTTTTTGAGTGAAGTGGGTCAAAGTATTAAAACTCATGCTGTCTGAGAACAGGCACAACTTACTCAATGCCAGTTTTCCAAGCCAGACATTATGTCTGGTTAACTCAACTGGTTAGAACATGAGTGTATAGGTCTCAAGGTCATAGGTTTAATCCCTGTACTCGTCATTATTTCTGTATCAGAGGTGAATGAATATGATGAGATCAATGCACACTATAGTGAGCAACTAGAAGTATTTTTATATTCAATGGAAGGGGTTACACATAATTATGAATTTCTGTACATTTGATCCTTGACTTTATAGACTATAAAGTATTATAAAAATTGAACTGATGATGTTTATAATGCAATTATTTCCATCACTGATGTTTTAACTGAGGTTGTTACCTATTGTAATTTTCTTTACAGTTTGGGGTTTTCTTCTCCTTTAAAGAGCTGCAGCCCAGTACCTCGTGGCAGCCTTGGGTGCTGATATTTGGGAGATCAAGGTCTGGCTAAGATTTTGCTTCTATGCCTGTAGGAGCTTTGACTGCAGCAAAGGCAGCATCTGGAGCCCCTAGCAAAGATTGTGTCACAGGAGACATACTTTGATTGACACATCAAGTGACATGGCAGCTTCAAGAGAGGGATAAGCTATGCTCTCCTTGATCAAAACAGTTGTGATTTAAAGCCTTTGAGGAAACAAAGGAGGAATCAAATGGAAAAATATGGAGGGGAAGAACCCAAATCAAACATTTTCCCAAATATATAAAACAAATAGGCTGCAAGAGAAACTCTTAGAAATGAGAAAATTAAGTTATTGTCAGTATAATACATGCACTATAGCATCCTAAAATCATTTTTTAGATGTATGTAGCATGTATCATATATGACGTCATCTGGATGTAGATGAGGGAATTAGTTAACCATTCATTTCCACTTTCCTTCAATAATTTCCCTTCCATTCAGAAATATTGTTAGAAACAAAGGCTTGTTCTTTAGAGAACATAACCAACAACATATTTGCTGGATCTTCAAGCTTCTCAAGTCAGGATTGTTTGAATTTTTTAAAAAATGATATGCACCATTAATACAGCCTTCCATAGTAACCAGATGTTGCTCCTTCCTCATTAAAGTATTCTTGGGGCAGCCTATTTTCCCAGAATATAGGCAGAGAAAAGGTTCAGATAAGGGTTAAAGTTAAGGATGCCTATATGTATACCACCTAGAGAATTATTTCTGTGTATAAAAAAGAATGGAAATGGGGAACATTCAATAATAGTAATATGTCTAAATGATTGCTTGATTCAAAGAGAATTATTCTACATGTGCTGATTTGTTTATAGAACAATATAAAAGACAACCTACATATAATATCATACATAGATGCATCATTATGGAGGAACAAAATGACTTCATGAATTTATAATGCATTACCCTTATCATCCAGTCTAAATGTCTGAACATGTTTTTCACAATAGTAATGTTTTACACAATTTCTTGCTGCTTTTGGTTTAAAATTTTTTTCAGTGTATTACAAGCTGCAAATGGTAAAACAAACAAATCACAAAAGTGTGACATTCTCTGGGAAGAGAATTCTAAACTCTTGTGTATAAAGAGATATAGTCAAAGGTTGACATGCTGAGAAATTCAAGCCAGTAAAATCTAATGAAGTATTGTAAAAGGGGACACTTTGTATTGCTACTGAAATTTGAACTTGATAAAGATGCTTAAGCTAAGGTCCTTACTGTTTGGTTTGGTTCTCATAATCTATAAAACTCGGGGCCTCAAAGTATATGCTTTCTCAAAAACAACCATTTTAGAAGTGAAATAAAAGTTCTGATTCAATGGTAACTGCCACTAATATAATCACCAAATCCAAAGAAGTATATAGTTAAGGAGTCCTGAATGAGGATCAGGAACTGAAATTTTAGTCATACTATTTAATAGCAATGTAACTCTGTGCATGACACAATGCCCTTCCCTTTGGGGCTTCAGTTTCATCAACAAAACATGGACCTAAAACTCTGAGTTTCCTTGTAGTCCTAAATATCATGATCCTAGCTTTCTAGCAAATATCTTACCCAATTTCTAGTCTATGATAGTATGAAAAGAGAAAGGTAAATGTACTAAAATGTTCTTTTCCAATAATTAAGTCAGGCAGCATTCAAAAGCACTAACAATAATTTTTTTGAAATATTATTTGCATAGGATAAGGATATCATAGCATATAGATACTGAGTTTTTAAATATATATATATTTTTTTTTTAATAGGATTTAGGTCACAAGTCTTCCTGTTTGTTTTCCCTGCATAGTTTCAGGGGAGCTCAATCTTAATATTCCCTGGAAATATGGATAGCTGGAAAGGATTTGACCCTGAGGAAAGTAGGACTGAGGCAAGAAGTTAGAAATGGGAGTGAGGATGCAGACAGACAAATGAGGAAGTATCTGTGTGTGCCGGGAGGGGCTTGAAGAGGATGATCAATGTTTTATGTTTCTGAAAGAAAGAACACACTTCAGTTGGGTTTGGGGATCCATAAAGACCCTCCTCCTCAGTGGGCCGCATATCAAGTGATGAGTAAATAATTATATCATCAAATTTCTAAGATGCTGGTAGAAAACAAGGAAGAGTGAAGCTAAAGACAGGAACCTGGGTGAGCAGAATAGGGAGGAATGGTGAATCTCTAAGAGAAGGGACCATATATTATGAGTTTGTGTCAAATCAAAACAAGGACTCGGTACGCTTGTCCATAAAAGAATATAAGAAACTCTACTTAACAAATAGTTAATGAACATTTGTAAAATTGTACAGGTGTTTTAGGAAAACAAATATTTTTAAAATTTTATATATACATATATATGTAGCAAAATATGTTATGAAGAAAAGAATACTTTTTGGTACTATATTAATGATGGTAGTTCTCAAGACAAACTAAAGAAAGAACTCAGCAACTAAAAATAAAAGAAAACTTCTGTCACACCTGTAAGAATTCATTTCTGACATCAACTAAAATCATATAATGTCAAAAATATAGAGAACAAATCTTTTGGAACACTAAAATGAAATATAGGGATGTAGGGTCTTAAAAATTTTATGGGATTTTTAGATGGATTCCTAAAACCAGAGTGATATTCACCATGTAATCTGTAGCTTCTTCTGTTTGCAAAGATCTTGGAAAATTTTCATATGATGGTACTATATATTAAGAAGACAATGAAAGAAATACTGATGTCCTATTTTTTTTTAAATCTTTTACCTTGAGGAAAAAAATGAATCAATTTAAAGCATTTCATCATCTTAAAAATAGGGACACATATAAAGTTCCACATTATAAACATATTCCTAGAAATCAGAATGAATGGATTTTTTAATTTTTCATTAAAATTTTTTTCTTTTTGTTATTTGAGGTTTTATGACTTCGAAAGCATCTTAGGTTTTTTTTTAATAAATAATATTCTGTGGTTGTAACATAGTATTTTTTAAATGGTTGGAAGGACATATATCTATGTTAATAAGAAATAATTGTAATTTAAACTAAATAAATATTGAGACAAGATGTTTCAGATTTAGCATTTTAAAATTTCATGGCATCTGTTTCCTAATAATTTAGGATAATATTTAAATGAATAAATTGAAATAAGCTAGCAGATAATTTCTCATTGTTTTGATTTGCTCAGATGCAAATGTTCTCTCTATTATTTCAAGTTATAATACATTTGGAACATTTTCTTTGGTAAAAATATATCTCAAATTATTTAGTAGTCCAAATCTCAGAGAAGACTTCAATTCTTTCTGAAATGTACTATATGGGTGGGAGGAAATTAGTTTGCTTTTCCTTTAAGCTGCTGACCACAACACTTTGAAGCTTGCATCCTTTCCATTTAGTGCAATTTATTTTTCTACACATCTTTGTATCAAACAAGGTTATTTAGACGCTAACCTGGCATGCTACAACCTCTGGCCCGCCCTTCAGTCCCTCCAATGCAAAGGTCTCCAGGTGCAGTTTGGGTAGCTGCAGGGTGAAGTCATTCCTGCTTGCCGCAGTCCGTGACAGCGAGATCTGATCTCTGACCTAAAGGGAAAAAAACAGCATCAATGGTAATTCCCCTTCAGACACATTAACTGGGATGAACTGGGTCCCCTTGAGCCCACTGAGTGGACTTGCATTGATCGTTGGACCTGAAATCCATGAATAAATTTAGGACTAATTGATTTTTCGTTGCAAATAAATCTCTAATTCAGAGTGCTGGGGGAGAATGTTAAGAAGAAAAAGCATCTTCCTTCTGCCTCAAGTGGGGGGGGGGGCAGAGACACGGGGGAGGGGAGAGACAAGAGTGGGAGTCACTTGGAGTTCTTCTGATCAAGTGGTTTCAAATTATTTTTCACAGGCTAACCTTCAAAAAACAGCACACCTTCTTTTTAAAACCTCACAAAGAATCAATGATAGAAAAAATAAATACAACAAATGACATTACCTAATTGCTATTTTTCTTAATAGAATATTTAATCTAGCCAGGATACTGACAATCCTAATAAAATAATTACAAGTTGTGGTCCTTTGGAAAGCAGAACTTCATTATAGTATGGGTCCAAGTATAAATATAAGTGTACTCAAAACAAAAGAAAAAGAGCTTCCAAAAAATAAATCCAGATGTAAGCTTCCTCTACTAGTTCCCCTAGTAAATGGTGTGTCTAGATAATTTCTATTCTTACAATATAATGCATAGTAACCAACTTAGTCACACAATTTTCAGTGTTATAACCTAGAGGAAAACTAGTAGTAATTGTACCAAATTTATGTAGTTTGATTTTAAATATTCCAAAGATATATGTAAAAACACACAACAGACATGAGACGCTGCTTCTCTGTCCAATAATGCAACCACGTGCAGTTGGTATCACACTGCCACCTTCTGGATAAATGGGAAATTGCTTTAATATAACAAACTAGCCAATGCAATGAGAACCACAGAAACTCAAGTAAAATGCTCAGAAAAGCAAACATACTAAATATTTTAGTTCTTAACTACCAAACTGACTAATAATTTTATTCATTGATGACATTATTATTATTACTTAAGATCTTTGAGTTTCCATTTATAGTCCTCACATAATTTAACTAATATTATTTGCACATTTTAAGCATATTTTCCCCTTTGAATATATACATTTAAGAAATAGTTAATGTTGGTGGAGAAATTATAATAATTGATCTCTTTGATGATATATATAAATATATAAAGTTGTATGCATTAGATACTTTTTAAAACCATAAAGAAATGTACCTGATAAAATAGCTAAATATTGAGAAGGAAAACAATATAAGTTATTTTTAAAGCCTATTATCACAGAGAAATATATTTTTATGTTTTATTTTTAGGAGTTTAAACTACTATTTATTTTTAATAGCTGTGATAAAATCATTGAAATATTGCCTCTATTTTCCATCCTACTCAAGTTCCGTGTAAAACTCTACAGAAAATATTGCTGATTACACAGATGAACTACATAAATATCATACATATCTCAATATCCACAATGTTTTATTATACAGCGTCCTTACACACATGTCCACACACACAATGACTTCTTTAATTCTCTGTGTTAATCTGTGGGACTAAGGATCCATATATTTTTCAGACTGACCTGAAGAATTTTTGTCAATACCTGTAGCTTCCAAGCATATGCACTATAATACAATTTTTATAACAGTATGGACACAACATACACATAACACTATGTACTAGGTTCAGAATATACACTTGCCTAGAACAAACATTCTCCAGGGCCTTCCATCAATATCATCAATTTTTCTGTAAAATGTATTTAATATAAAAAAATTACAAATATATCTGATTTAAGTTTTACATTTTAAATGTGCATCACCTTCTCTGGCTTTTTTGTCACCAATATGCACACAGATAAGAGAAAACATTAATGTGGATTAAGGTACTAAGAATTTATCAACATCAAACCACTAGTGTTTTTCCTTCTACCCTTCTGAACCACAGTCAATAGATCTAAATATTTTACTGCACCCTGGCCAATTCATTGTTTGATGTTTAAAAACTCACCCAGAATCAAAGAAAATTTATTAAATTTGAGTCCCCAAATGAGATACTATTAGCTTTGAAAGTCAAGTTTAACTGCGATATTGATGATTCTCTTTTTTCTGTGACAAAATTCACCAGGGAAATTCTGGATGTCAAAGTACAAAAGCAGATTGCTAATACTGGCAAACACACACACACACACACGCATGCATGCACATACACACACATACAATGTATAATACACAATCTATTTCACTTAGTTGTAGTCCTTCAACCAGACTAATATCAGGTCCCAAAACTTCAACTAGGAAATTTTATATACAGTAGCTACATGGCAATATTTTGCATATTCTCCTACTAAAATTATTAATAACACTTAAGTGATATAATTGATACTAGAATTTGATATTAATTGATAATAAAATCAACATGACAGTACTATTATTATTTCCAACATTTCCTTTTTTAGTCAAAAAAGTCACAATCATGAATTATAAATTCAGTCAAACTAAATTTATCCAAAACATTTGTAAACTTCATCATATCTATATATTATTAAAAGTAATATATTTAAGTATTAACAATGCCATGGGCATTATTAAGATACTAAAATAGTGGGACTGATTGAAACTAATCAAAATTAGAACTATTCCTACAATTATACATCTTTCATATTTATTTTTGCTTTCAAATATGGCATAAATATGACACTAAAAAGTTTTTCTAAAAGCATGATCAAAAAAGTTTTAAGAAAAACCCAAAAATAAGTCTGGTATTTCTTTTATTATGAAAGAGGAAAGTAGCATTCTAAGGTTTTGGAGAAACAAAAGTATATAATGGTACAAAATCCTAAAAATTAAGACAAATTTTAATTTTATATAACAAAATTATGCTTATTAGGTAACATTAATTAAAATATAAGGGAAAATACAGGGTCCTATAAAAATGTGTTTCTATACAGCCCATATTTTTACTGTCAGGGAATTGACCAAAAATTGGAGAGGGCACAAGGTACCAGCTATACTTATTGTTAGATGATTACAAAAAGTGGAGCAAAAAGCAAGATTTAAAAACTCTCCAAAAAGAAGGAATCCTTCTTGCATATGTTAATGACATACATGATAATTTGATAAATGTATGAATATTATTTAATTCAATGTTTTTTATTATTTGTGTCAAAGCAAAAAATAGGAAACGTATACTTGACAAAGATTTTCTTTCAACACTGCCATGAAGAATATATATGTATATATATATATATATATATAAACATATATACATAAATATATAGAGAGAAAGAGAATAATTTAAGAAAATGTTAAAATTCAGTTGGAAGTTAAGTGAAAATAAAGATGCAATTTTCCCAAGTTCATGAGCCCAAGAAATCTATCATTGAATACCAAGTTAAGAATCCCTCTTCTAAAAGGATTCCCAAAGATGTTGTCTTGTAGCTTAAAACAATCAGAAGTCAATATAGAAAACCTCAATGAAGTCCATTATTAATCAAAAAAGAATAGCTAGGAATAGGCACCAAATTCTAAAAAAGAACTAAATGACGATCCTCAGAACATCAGGAAGATTTTTGTTTTAAGAAGATCTTCAGGAAAATGTGGATAATAAACATACAAGATAAGATGTGGAAAGCTTGTCATCCACAATAGTAAAGGGAACAGCCTTATCAATAAGATCATCCATCTGGTGAAGTACTGAAGTCTTGGAAAAAAAGATTTGAAAAAGGAAAACAGTGGGAGAAAAGAAACATGTGAATTTCATCTTAGTGTGTTGAACTGGAGAAAGAAGGTTTAGGAAAAATAACTGTAATCATAAGCAAAGTTCTTTGTTTTTGTAATAAAATTTGAATCAAGAGGAAGAGATGAACAAAATTATTTTATTCTTTCAAAGAATTGATATATGTCATAGTCACCTTTCACCTGTAAAAGGCTTATGTCTCTGATTGTTAAGAGCATTTTGATGCCCTAAACTATCATGTGACCAAATTATTTTTGTTTTCTACTAGCATCGTTTGCCCTATAATTGAGATACTATGATCTTTTCACTTCTAATTTATTCACAAATAACAAGTATAGGAAAAATCTCAAAATTACATATATTTCTATTTAAAAGAAATAGCTAACAATACACATATAAAGTAAAGCCACATAATATCTTTTTTCTTCTCCACTGTTCTCTGGTGCCTATAATTTAGTAGGTGCTTTATAAATACTTATTGGTTGACTAACTTGACTACTATCACCCTCAGTTCTTCAGATACTGTTGTGTTCCATGACTAACAACTCTAAAACAACACTAGAACAATATTGGTATTAAATGACATACCTTGATTACAGGGAGAAGTTTGAGATTCATTAAAGAGCTTTTCAATTTCCCCCAAACAATCCAAATGGTTTTATTCCTCACCTCTATTGTTCAACTCTAAGGGCAATTCATTCTTTATTTGTGATGGTTTTTAAAAAAAAAATCTATATGCCAATGAATAAATTTTGTAGACTGCTCATTCATTTCATAGTTTGGAACTTGTTTCATATGTCATCATTTGAAAAATGAACATTTTTCATTAAATAATTTATAAAATCTTAAGAAAAAGATAGTAGAAGATTATGAGTAGTTATAGCTTTATAAAACAATAAGAAACTTTAGACAAAAGAACAAATTTAATGATATTTTGGTATGAGTTCCAACTAAGCAAAGTCTTTAGGTGGGAATTTGTGGCTGAAATTAGGGTGGAAGGAGAGTTTTTTTAAAAGATGCAAAAGATATACAAAGATTTTTAATAAGAAAACTTTTCTGTTATCTGAGCTGCCACATTTGTAATTTGATATCACAGCCTCAGATATGAAGTAGATTGAGTAAACAGAGGTCCATGTGGGAGATGCACAGTTTTGAGTGCACTGAAAGGTTGATTTCAAATATATAAGAAAGTGAGGAAGATACAAAAAGAAGGAAAAAAACTTTGGACATTATTTTTACCAAAAAAAAGTAATTTGAAGGTGTAACAATAACTATCCATCTACTTTTCTATCAACAAAAAATACTAGGTGAGAATAATGTATCTATGAATCCTATGAATCAGCTGGCATCCTCAATGAATATATGAGGATGGAACTGCCAAAGATTTTCCAAGCAGCATTTCACAGGACATATTTTTAATCATCATATAAATGGCTGAAAAGAATGTTAAGATTCTATTATGTTTATTGGTAGTGCAAGCATTGCTGAATTGTACAGATTCTGTCTCTACAGGTCAACAAACATTTATTATACATGTACTGTGTGAAGGTACTTGGCTCAGTGCTTGGGAAACAATTCCCTACAACATGCCCTTTCCTCTTTTTTATTTCTAAAATATAAAAGAATTAGCTGGGACTAGCTGTATTATCCAAGGCAATGTGTAAACAAGATCTATACAGAATAAACTAGAGATCATCTCAAAGAGAAGGCACTATCAGTAAAGGTGATAAGGAAAAGTTTCTTGTAGAAGGTAAGAATTTAGTTGGGATTTTAAGGATACCAGGGATGTCAGGAGGTAGAGGAGGAAGAGAAATCCAGACATGGTGAATAACTTGTAAAAATGCATTGAGTAAGAATATGAAGTATAATATATGAGGAATAGCAAGAAGAGAAAAGTTGTCAAATAGGATTTTTTTAGACATTATTTTATTTGGTCATTTCCCAACATTATTCATTGGAAACAAAGATCATTTTCTTTTCTTCCCTTACCCCCCTCCCACCACCTCTCCCATAGTCAATGCACGACTTCACTGGGTATCACATGTATTCTTGATTCAAACCCATTTCCATGTTGTTGGTATCTGCATTAGAGTGTTCATTTAGAGTCTCTCCTCAGTCATATCCCCTCCAACCCTGTAGTCAGGCAGTTGCTTTTCATCAGCATTTTTACTCCCACAGTTTATCCTCTGCTTGTGGATAGTGTTTTTTAGATCCCTGCAGATTGTTCAGGAACATTGCATTGACACTAATGGAGAAGTCCATCACCTTTGATTGTACCACAGTGTATCAGTCTCTGTGTACAATGTTTTCCTGGTTCTGCTCCTCTCGCTCTGCATCACTTCCTGGAGGTTGTTCCAGTGTCCATGGAATTCCTCCACTTGATTATTCCTTTGAGCACAATAGTATTCTATCACCAACATATACCACAATTTGTTCAGCCATTCCCCAATTGAAGGGCATCCCCTCATTTTCCAATTTTTGGCCACCACAAAGAGCGCAGCTATGAATATTCTTGTACAAGTCTTTTTCCTTATTATCTCTTTGGGGTACAAACCCAGCAGTGCTATGGCTGGATCAAAGGGCAGACAGTCTTTTATCACCCTTTGGGCATAGTTCCAAATTGCCCTCCAGAATGGTTGGATCAGTTCACAACTCCACCAGCAATGAATTAATGTCCCTACTTTGCCACATCCCCTCCAGCATTCATTACTTTCCTTTGCTGTTATGTTAGCCAATCTGCTAGGTGTGAGGTGATACCTCAGAGTTGTTTTGATTTACATCTCTCTGATTATAAGAGATATAGAACACTTTTTCATCTGCTCATTAATAATTTTGATTTCTTTGGCTGAGAACTGCCTGTTCATGTCCCTTGCCCATTTATCAATTGGAGAATGGCTTGATTTTTTGTACAATTGATTTAGCTCTTTGTAAATTTGAGTAATTAAACCTTTGTCAGAGGTTTTTATGAAGATTGTTTCCCAATTTGTTGCTTCCCTTCTGATTTTAGTTACCTTGGTTTTCTTTGTACAAAAAAATTTTAAATTGATGTAGTCAAAATTATTTATTTTACATTTTGTGACTCTTTCTAAGTCTTGCTTGGTTTTAAAATCTTTCCCGTTTCAAATGTCTGACATGTATACTATTCTGTGTTCGCCTAATTTACTTATAGTTTCCTTCTTTATGTTCAAGTCATTCACCCATTCTGAATTTATCTTGGTCAAATAGGATTTTATATTTGATTCTATAGCTAACAGGGAGTCACTAAAGTTTATCGATTTGGGGGAAGGAGGAAGCAGGGGTGATGCAGTCAGATTAGAGCTTTGGGAGGACCACTTCAATATGTGAGTGGAGAATGGACTGGAGAAGGTAAGAGATGAGTCAGGGAAACCAACCACACTATTACAATAGTCCCAACATGACATGATGAAGGTCTGTGCCAAGGTGATGCCAATATCAAAAGAGAGAAAGGGGTGTATATATATGTATATATATATATACACAAAAGATGCTAAAAGGTACCATCTGAAGGACTTGGCAAAACTCTTGGATATGGGAGGTTGAGAGAAAGGAGTCAAAAGATGACAATGAAGTTTCAAAATTAGGTGTCTGGGAGAATGCTGATGCCTTTGACAACACCTTAGGAAGAGAAGTTTGGGGAGAAGAGTTCAACTTTGAACACTGAGTTTTAAATTCCCATAGGAATTCCAGTTCAAATTATCTAATAGTCACTTGGAGGTGTGAAATTAGAAGTCAAGAGGGATAACAGGACTAGCTAAATAAATAAGAAAATTGTCCTTAGAGAAGTAACAACAGAATCCATGGGAGCTAATATGATCACAAAGTGAAATGCTTTAGAAGAATAAAAAAAGTCTGGACAGAGCCTTGGGGAACACCCAGGCTAACTAAGTAGGTCTGACCTGGATTATGACTGAGTAAACATCTCTTGCATATACCTTTCTCTCCACCCACCTATCTCACATCCTAATCTTATCTTCTGACTAGACTACTGTAATAGCCACCTAATTGTTTTCCCTCAATGGCCACTAAGGAGCTTTTCAGCATTAAAGCTACAATCCTATGATCTATGATCCTTTGAACATAGTGGCAGTAATGCTGCATGGACACTTTCTAGTTCTCTTTCTAGAGCTTCATTAAATTTTTAAAATCCCCATGATAGTATGAAAATGAATTCCTGAATTCCCTACAGTCCATTTCCCTCATTTGTTTAATGAGCTGGGTATATAATGCTCCTACAGTATGACACTAGGACTGAAATCCATTTGTGTGGAATACTATTAGTATTACAACAACAATGGTAACTTTCATTTATATAGTACTTTCATGCTCCACAAATTTGCCTTGGATAATACAGCTAGCCCCAGCTAATTGTTTTATCTTTTAAAAAATAAATAAAAAGAGGAAAGGGCATGTTGTAGGGAATTGGTTCCCAATCTCAGGTCAAAATCCAAATTCATATCTAGGAGTGTCTGAAAAAAGGATCCAAAAGAGTACTTTAGAGCATTTCAAATGATCTAAGAATTAATTGGTCTTTATATCCCTGTTATGCCCTCCTGAAGACCTCTCTTTCCTCAAGTATTGGAAGAAGGCAGAGAGAAGCTCAGCCTGAAACTACAGAGGTGGGAAGAGAAGTGGGGCTGTAGGCACAATTATTCATGAGCAACCTGGAGAGTTTCTCCCAAGATGGTTCCCTCCTAAAAACTAAACTGAAAAATAATATTGTGTCCTATAGATTTCTGAGTTATCTTGATAGTAAAATAAAGAGAAGAGAAAAAAAAGAGAAAGAGTAAAGTACACCAGTAATTTCATTAGCTAGTTAACAAAAATATCCATGAAACAATTAGGTATCATGATGATTGCTATTGGTTTTATGAAGCTTTAGACTTAGCAAGGCATATTCAGATGAATTATTTCCTTTGAGTTTTAGGACTTTTTCACTGAGGTCTAGTTATCCTCATTTTATAAGTATGGGCACATACTCATGTTGAGAAAGTAAGTGACTTGTCCCAAGTTAGCAAACGAGGCTATGTGTCCTAACACCTAGTCTAGTAATCTTTCTAGCGTATTAGTGATGTCCTTCACTGGACAAAACAAGGCACTCATTAATTAAACACAGCACAAGTTAAGTTCTTGCTGCTCAATTTCTCTATTTTTAAAATAACAATAACATTTAATAGTTGATGTCTCTAGATTGATGATTATAAATCAATTATTTAAAAATTCCATAAAAGCAGTTCTCTAATGAACTATGAGAAATGTGATTTAATCAACATTTTGAAATGGTGGCTTTTTAAAAATGAGTAATTTGGAAAGCAGAGATGGGGACCAAAAAAAAAATCACAGTCCAAATTTTAAGAGTAGTTAAATGTATGTTTTCCCCACATTTATGTACATACATCTACTTACATAAATACACACATACAAATATTACACACATAACTGGAAAAGAAACAACTTATATAATAATCATCTTCACATAACTACCGACAACTTCTTTTTGAAATTCTTCAAACCATGAGATCTTTTAAAAACAGAAATGTAATCCTATTATAGGAATGGAAAATTCAGTCCTAGGCTTGCAATTGTTAAGCTAGAAAATATCATAATTTGATCAAGACCTTTCTTTAAAGTACTGACCATTGTTTCAAAGCTGTATTTTAGTTACAGAATATGTACCATGGAATATGCCCCCCAAATGGATTTTAGTGACCTTTAATGACCTTAATAATGATCTATGTAAAATGAAAATTTCCCAAAACAGAGAATATTGTCTATTGCAGTAACTGATAGCACAGTCCCCTACAAAACATCTCTTTTATAATGAAGAATGAAGGAGAATGTCTCCAAATGAAGAGGAGATGAAGCTGAAATTAAGTTATTTAGAGCTTTTAAGCTAGAAACAGTTAAGCACGTGCATATGACATTCTGCAATGTCTTATCTTTAGTTTGTCAAGGTTTTTAAATCCCTCTTGAGCTGGAGTACCATTTTTAGCTTGGCTAGGTCAGAATGACACTGAGCAATATGAGTGATGACACACAAGACAGCTATATGGACAGAGTTGTCATCAGCAAGCCAGCTGTGCTAACACCTGTATGTCCTGCACAACTGATCTTTAGGAACATGGATCAAGAAAGAATGGTAAAATGGGAGGGAGTAGTATGAGAGGGAGGTGAAGGTTTATGAGTCTCTTACAAAAAGCCATTTATTACACTCTACTAAAAATAGGCTTGTGGAAACACAAAATAAAATAAATAATTTTTCAGTTTTTAAATAACTTTTGTCCTCATGAATACTATATATGTTTACTTCTTTTATGTTTCTTAAAATTTACTGAAAATTAAAAACTAAAGGATGATTAATTATATACATATGTAAATACACACAACAAAAGTGAATTGACTAAAGTAATCTATTTTTTCTAAATCATAAAATAATGAAATCAGTTTAAACAAAAAACATCTTCCACATACTAACCCTGTGATATGATACATTCTGTCCTCATTCTAAACTTTCATAATACTTATCTTTCTTCAAAGTTAAAGTCAGGTACCACCTCTCCATGATGACTCAAAAATTTTCAGGTAATTGTACTAGATAAAATATTATCTTCCCCTTCAGACTTTATTAGAACTTTGTGTTTGGACTCCCCTTCACTCTGATCATCTAATGAATGCTCCCAGAAATCAGGGCCTTTCATTTTTTGTTTTGTGTTTCCAGAACTTAGTACCCAGTAGGTGTTTAAACTACTATCTTTTGAATTGTTAAATTTTTAAAACTCTGGCTCAGAAAGGCTATGTGGATAAGACTTGAATTCAAATCTTCTAGCTCCAAATTCAGCGTGCTTACTACAAGACCATACTTCATAAAATATTAAATAGGAATATTTAATTTTGCCATCTGGCTTCACTCCTCCCTTGCTCCCTAGCTCACTCTTATAAAAGTTGATTTTACCTCCTCCTCAAAGAAAACTGGATTTTACTAATGGAATAGTCTTGCCTCTGATAAATAAACTTTCACTTCATCCCAGACACAGGAATCCACATCATTTCCTGGCTACCAGCTCCAAACCATGACTGGAAAATAGCCCTACATCCCCCTTTCCAGAAAACTTTTGTGAGTGATCATCTCCCTTTAGAATGTAAGCTTTTAGGGGCAAAGGGTGTCTTGTTTGCTTATATTTATCTCCCCAGCATTTCACATAGCATACTTAGCACCTCATAAATGCCTAGTATATACTACCTCTCTATCTACCTATCATCTACCTGCTATAAGCCAAGCACTGTGACAAATGCTGGGATGCAAAGAAAACAGGAGTTGCTGCCCTCACAGAGTTTACATTCTTTTGGAAGAAAATAACATGTATAAAGATAAGAGATTATAAAATAATAACAAAATGAGTACAAAGTAATGGGGGAGGGGGCGAAGAGGCCTTCTGCAAGAAAAACTGAAGTTGATCCTACAGGAAGTGAGGGAATCTATGAGGCAGCGGCAGGGCAGGAGGGAGTGGGGTCCAGAGTTGGGAGAGGAAATGCTGTATATGAAGGGTATCAAGAGGTTATTTGGGTTGGAATACCAAGTCCCTAATAAAGAAGAACGTAAAATAACTGTGGAAAGGCAGGCTGTAGGAAGAGTGTGAAGGGCTTTTAAAGTCAAACAAGGAAGGATGCATTTTATCCCAGCGGTAATAATGAATCACTGGAGTATTCTGAGGACAATGGCAGGGTTAGACCAAGGTATCAATTTGGCAGATGTGTGGAGGACAGATTAGGAAGGTGAGAGCGTGGGGTTATTTTTTGGTGCTCTCTCCAGCCTGCCAAGCTTAGCGTTCTTAGCTAAAGTGAGCACTATAGAGGAATATATTTAATGGCTTTTTTAAGTCTCTGGACTTAGAGTTTTCTAAATTGTGGGGCAAGTCCCTCTGAGAGATACAGAGGTTTACAGGGAAAGAACCCAAGTCAACAAAAGCAAAATGTACCTAACAAATTCTTTGCAAATGATAGAAGTCGGAGGAGGTGGCCCCACTGGTCAAAGGTTGTGGGCACAGGTTGCTGGCTCTGCCTCAGGTAAGTTCCAGGGATGCCACAATGGGCTGTCTCTTCTTGCTAACGTTAAAAGACCAAACGACCAGGGTCCCTTTTAAGGAAGGGTAGGATAGGAATTTATAGCACGAAGTGTACCCTAATGCCAACTGGATGCCTCCCATGAGCGCCTTGTGTACACGTGACATAGAGGTGCCCCGATCCTGTGTTTTACATGCTGCTCTTTGGGCCCTGCAGTATCACTAACCACCCTGGGTAAAAGAAGTTCCTAGATCTTGCCTAGAGGTTCAGCAGGATCCGGTGGGAGAAGCTCCTGATTCAAAGAACCTAAACTGAGGGAGGTAGCTTATAGATAAGTGGAGGAGTGCGAAATGGAAGCCACATAGTACAGAGTAAATAGTGTTGTACTTAGTTTGAGGACTTGAGTTCATACTTTGACCCAAAGGTCTTTTCACTTCTATGGGACTCAGTTTTTTCTATGAAATATAAACTTTACAATTTACTAAGTATAAATTATAAAATGAGGTGGTAGCACTAGGTAACCTTGAAAGTCATTTATATGTCAAAATCTATGACTATATGACACTAGGATAATAGATACAATAAATTATTTACATTGTTTTATAGGTTACCTTCATTATACATTTAATATTTATCTGTTATAAATATAATAAACTTCATTTAAATTCAATAAGATATAAGCTAAGACAATTATTTGTGTATTGTTTTATGGAAAGTTAGTAGAGAGGGGGTAATAATTTTGTTATTGAAAAGAGAAAGAGTATTACATAAAATATGAAAATCACTTGTGGTTTCTTATTCTGTCTCTAAGGTAATAACATATTCAGGGCCTTCAGGCAAACCAATATGACACTATGGGGAAGGAGAATAAATATAGCACCTACTCTGTGTAGAATGCTTTACACATATTATCTCATTTGATACTCACAACCAACTTGGGAAGTAGATGCTTTTATTATCCCCATTTACCCTTGAGAAAACTGAGACAAAAAGAATTTAAGTTCCTTACAAAGGGTCACATATTAAATATACGAAGTCAATTTTTAATTCAGGTTTTCCTGACTCTGTGCCTGGTGTAATCCACTATCCACTATACCACCTAGTTTCTTTTCCACAATATCTTCTCCATTATTATAGCCATTATAAGAAAGTATCCATTATGATTACTTTAGCTAAGCCCCCTAAACTTGCAATGTCAGGCTATGCCTTCAAGGTCCAAGGGCTCAACAGAAACTCGGGGGACTACAGGCTGAGGCATTACTAATTCAACAGGGAATAAATCATTAACATGTTATTATAGACCTTCATAAATAGGACTGAACTTTAACTTCAATAAAAGATTTAACTAGGTACAAGGCAATGTGTAAAGCACGGGAAATATAAAGAGAAAAATGAAATAGTCCTTGACCATGAGGAGCTTATATTATGCTGAGATGATACAAAATAAGCATTATATATAAATGATAAATACATAATAATATATTATGTTATATGTAGCATTTATAGTATATTGTTCTATATTACATATTATTATACATTCTATATGTGTTATAATGTATAATATGTTATAATATGTAATATAATAATATACATATATACATATAAATAAAATTCAAATGGGAGAGAGTACTAATAACCAGAGGCGGAGGTGATGGGAGAAAGACAAATTAGGAAAGGCCTAGCATAGGAAGTGTCACCAAAGCTATACTTTATGGAACATAAGGATTTTATGAGGTAAAAGATGCATTCCAAACATAAGGAATCACCTTAAAATGGCAGAGGTGGGAGTTGAAAATGTTGTCTAAAAAGATCAGCTAGTGGGCCAATTTGACTAGAATAGTTAGTGAATAAAGCAGAATGTGATGAAAGAATATGGAAAGGTGGATGGGCATACTGTGAAAGACTTTAAATGAGTATCTTTTCTGTGTGACACTGGGAGAAGCATCTACAAAGTATATTGCTTCTGTTCCCCCAGGACCCTAGAGAAATGTGCTGAATTGGGGATATGGACAATGAGTTCAAAATGGAACACAGGTTATTTGCCAAGGGCAGTAAATCTTTTAATGGGTGGAGAAAGTGTAATGGAGTATTGGCCCAGTGAGAACTGAAAGCATTCATAGGGACTCAGATGGATGTTTGAAGAGTTTCAGGAACTCTTTCAGGAAGTTTTTGATGATGTGAATGGACTATCCTAACTTTCCACTTCAAAATTATGGTATTCAATGACTGTTTGTTGCCCATTTGCTACATGAGGAAAAAAAAAGGATTTTGAATAGTTGCTCAATATAAATGAATATATAAAAAAGGACCTGATAAAAGAAATTATGCCCTTTCCTTCCTGTGCACCATGGATTGTAAGGAAAATTGTATGAGCTTCCTATCAGTGGTTACCAGGACACCTTTCTCTCCTACACTGGGCAGCTGGTGAGTGTCTGGCCTCCCAGGCAAACCTGAGTCTGGAATGGGGCACCTCATGTTTCTGTCTTCTCTCTTTGGTCTGGGGGTTTACAAGAAAGTTGTGGGGGTTGCCAATTGACCAGAAGCTGAACCTGATGCACTGGTGTAGATCTCTGAGAGGTAAGATGTTTGATGCAGCCCAGCAGTGAAGCAACCCGGAAGCTCCAGTGCCATATCTTAAAACAAGTGAGTGATTTGCCAGTTGCTCTATCACATTCAGAGGTGGTGGATGTTTCCATTCCCTCCTCATCTTTGTCTATTACAATTCTTCTATTGCTATAAAGGGAATTCAGGTGCCACCATCCCCACAAAGCCTTTTCTAAGTAGATTTGTCTGATAATGTGGGAACTTTCCTGTGTACCTATCATCTATTTGGCTAGAAGATGCAAAAAGTGAAGAGGAAAGAGCAACAGATGTGGAATTAAGTGGTGTGATCCTAGGTCTGTTATTTTCTGTTTGAACAGAAAGTTTATTTGTCTTCTATGGACCTCAGTTTCCTCGTCTTGAAAATAAAGCAGTTAGATTAGATGATCCTTAATGTCCCTTTTAGCTGTAAAATATTATGAAAAATATGCCATATTCCCCATATTAAATCAAATTTCTTGAGAGTTGGGATATAAACTTTGAATCAATTCCACTCAACACACATTATGTATTCATTGCTTAATTAATACTTGGTAGATTCAAAATTACTAGAGAATATTATAAATTGATAATGCTGGATCTGGAGTCATGAAGATCTGAACCCAAATCTACCCTCAGATATTTACTTGCTAAGTGACCCCAGGCAAGTCACTTAACCTCTGTACACCTCCATTTTTGCATTTATAAACTGTAGATAATAACAATACCTTGCAGACTTGAGAGAACATTTTGTGAGGAAAAAATGTGATAACATTTGTAAAGCACTTTGCAAACTGTAAAATGTTATACAAATGCTGCCTATTGTTATTTTAATAACAATAAAATACATAGTTTAATATCCAGTTAGTTAACCAAAAAATCTCAGGATTCAGTTGGGGAGGAATCTCCAAAAATATCTATTTAGTCGGACTGTTATACACTGACTGTGTTTAATTAGACTGTAGGGTCCTTTGACAGCTGAGACTTTAGTTTTTATTTTTGTGGGTTCAGGGTACCTTACATATAGAAGATTTTTGTACAAGTAGATCCTTTCCTTTTTTTAAGATCCCTTTGAAACACAGATCTAGTAATAGTATTACTAGGAAAAAGGTACCTAATTCTGATTTCAAAAGGAAACCAAGTCTACATTGTTCTCATTTTAGTATATAGGGTAAAGGGAAAAGTATGGCAGGGAAAAATGTAATGCCTCTATACCTAAATTTGAAAGTGGGAAAGCTCTTCAATGGAAAGCTGCAACAGAATGACTGTGATACTTTCTAAAATATTCTTTCCTACTCTCCATTCCAACCAACATAACTTATTTAAAGGAGATGATTAATCTCAATAATTAACATTCCTATAATGCAATTCAAAATGTAAATAATTTTAAAATCATAACAGGAAAATAATTTTGATAGTTTTATAAAAGTAATTACCTATAAGCTACATAAAGAAAAAGTTGTTAGGCAGTACAAAGCAAAACTAAAATTCGTAGGATATTTGTGAATATAGAGATTTTTCCATTTCATTGTAGTCATGTAATCAAAAAATGTAGTGAAATGAAAGAGAGGCATGAATTGTGACTGTCCAGTTGTAACTGCCCTAATTACATATAAGAGAATACTTTGCCACTCTCAGAAAGAAAGCAGAAGGTATATCATTTATGTTTCTTATTGATGATGATTTCCCCAGTTTATTACCCATGACAGCTGCTATCCAATATCTCTCTACTAAGTAGAAGGGTTTTCAAGAAAATGTAATTCCAACTGGATGAAAAAAAAATTGTCATGTACATGAAGTAACTGGTTTTTCCTCTGAGAAAATTTAATAAGCATATTATGTAATTTAACAAAAAAATGCACACACCTTTCCTAGTGTAACTAAATTTTATATTTATCACAGAGGTATGTTCATGGGCATTTTAAAAATATACTGATTAAATTTATCTAATGAGGAAATGTATATTTTCTAAAGATCATCTAGAAAACTACATTTAAAATTTTAGCACTATAGATATAAAATTAGCCACTTTTAATGCCCAAGTTAAAAAGAAAGACTGAATAAATTAAATTGTTTAGGTATAAATATTGGTGTTTTTTAAAAGTGGAATTAAAACTATAATTAAATTTAATTCAAAAATAATCCTGAATTTGATTTATTTATGGATTACATTTATGTAAAATTTCTACATTTTGCTTTTTAGCATGATATATGATATTAGTAGAAATAAAGAGATTTCCACTATTTGTTAATTAAAATAATTTATATAATTGGACCTACAGTACTAAAATTTGTATCTATGTATATAGCACACATATGTATACATAATATTTTGTTTTCACTAATAAGTCAATAAACATTTATTATCTATTATGTGTCAGAAATTGTGCTAATGGCTGCATAAATTATGGTATCTATTGGTGAGGGATAATGAACTGGAGGAATTCCATGTGAACTGGAACAACCTCCAGGAATTGGTGCAGAGTGAAAGGAGCAGAACCAGGAGAACCTTGTACACAGAGATGGATACACTGTGGTACAATTGAATGTAATGGACTTTTCTACTAGAAGCAATGCAATGTTCAAGGATAATACGGAGGGACTTATGAGAAAGAACTCTATCTACATTCAGAGGAAGAACTGTGGGAGTAGAAGCACAGAAGAAAAACAGCTGCTTGATCACATGGGATGATGGGGATATGATTGGGGATATAGACTCTAAATGAGCACCGTAGTGCAAATATTAATGGTATAGGAAAGGGACTTGATCAAAGACACATGTAAAACCCAGAGGAACTGTGCATCGGCTATGGGAGGGGACTTGGGGGAGGACAGGAAAGAATATGAATCTTGTAATTAAATAATTTTAAAATGTGCTAATCACAATGATGTTACAATGACATACAAAGTAATAAAATGCATTAGATATAATAATGCAGTAAAAAGGTCATTGAGTGGAAATCAGTCAACTTTTTTTTTTATTATGGGCCAGACCCTGGGCTAAGAATTGGAGATACAAAGAAAAGCAAAAAATAGCCCCAGATCTCAAGGAGTTCATAATATAATGGAGAAGTCAATATGCATACAATTAGGTACAAACAAGGTATATACTGGGTAAGAGAAAGAAGTCAGAGAGGGAAGATGCAAAGATTGAGGACTAGGAAAAGTTTTTCACAGAAAGTAGAAGGCGAGACTTTAGACAGAACGGAAAGAAGTCAGGAAAGCCGGGAGGTGGAGATGAGGAAGAAGAGAGTTCTAGGCAAGGGAGAAATACCCCACATTGGAAGATGAAGTACTGTGTACAAGAAATCACAAAGAGAGTCCCTGGATCCTAGAGTAAGAGCAAAGTATTGGAAAATCAGGAAGACAGGAAGGAGGGCCAGGTTACAAAGGACTTTAAAAGCCAAAAAGGTTTTATAGTTGATGCTGGAGATAACGGGAACCACTAAAGCTAATTGAATAAGAGACAGTAACCTGGTCAGGTCTACATTTTCAATAAGACCAGCCTGACAGCTGAGTAGAGGCTGGATTGGAGAAATCTGAGGCAGGAGCTGATGAAGGCCTGTGCCTCTGGCACTGACACTTTGGAGGAGAGAACAAGGTATATAGGAGTGTTTTATGAATAAAAATGACAGAACTGGATCATTGACTAGAAATGGAAGGTAAATGAGAGTGAAAGTGTTAAGGATGACATCTATTGTAAGCCTGGGTGGCTGGGACAACATACCCTCCACAGTAACAGGGAAGTCTGTTTTGGATATGTTGAGTTTATGGTATCGATGAGACATCCAGTTTAAGATGTCCAATAAGAAATTAGAGATACAAGATTAGAGGTCAGCAGAGACAGCAAATCATCAGATTTGAGAATTATCATCACAGAGATGATAACTGAATCCTTAAGAGCTCATAAGATTACAAAACAAAATATATGGAGGGAGGGCCCAGGACAGAGCCTTCGTGTCCCTGTGGGACATCCACAGTTAATTGGTGTGACCTGGAGACAGATATAGCAAAGAAGAGAGGAGTGGTTAAACCAATAGGAGGAAGACCAAAGGGGAGCAGTGCCAGGAAAACGTAATGAAAAGAATATCAAAGAGAAGAGGATGATCAATACTGTCAAAGGGCAGAAAGGTCAAAGAATGAGGATTGAAAAAAAGACCATGAGATCCAGAGATTAAGAAATTCTTAGTCATTTTGAAGAAAGCAGTTTTAGTTCAATGATACAGTGAGAAGCCAGCCTGCAAAGAGTAATTAAGAGAGTGAGAGGAAAGGACAAAAAAGTACCTACTGCAGATGCCTTATGGCAGATGGTATGGGCACTACTTAATGCTCCCCAACAACAAAAAAAGCAATAAGCACAAGTGGCATTAGTATGTGAGATCCAGAAGGCCTAAATGCACTAGGAACATTCAAATATTTGTCTCAATAGTTGTGAGTTCCATCATGGTTCATTATTTACCTGACACACCTAATTCTTGCCTAGCTATTCAACATGCCCTTGGTTCTTCCATTTAAGTACTTTTGCCCATCCATTCTTTCACCTATGTGGATCATCCTATATAGGAAACTGTTCCTATGTAGGAAGACTGATCTTCCAATGTAGGAAATGCCAAGCCAAAATATGTGGAAGTTTCTGCTTACTCCCTTTGTATCTCTCAGTAGGTCTTTCTACAGGCAAATTTCTTGGAGCGATCAGAGTTCATTCAATTCTCCCTTGATATCCAATAGGGGAAGTAAATGGCCTCAACAGGTCTATGACAACTTATCCATATTTTTGTTACAGTGACCTAATGGGGAAATGGAGATATAGGGTACCTTCTTCCTTATAAGCAACTAACCAAAACAGAAAAATGGTATGATCACATCCAAAGGGAATGAGAAGCTGTTTTCAGAAATGGAGCTTAGAGCTCTCTAGCCTTAAAATGCTAGCTTCTGGAGATAAGCAGCTGCCCTCAAGGAAGAGATAAGTTGGCTACCTCATCAGCTTACTTGGCCTCCTCAGCCCCAGCCCACTGAGATTCCATACATATTTTTAGAGTATGCTGAAAATTTGGCGGGCTTCCTTTTTAAAGAGAGCAGTCTAAGAGCTCTCCCCATTACTGATTCTATCTGTTCATGCAAAGGGCTGGGTTATAACTCTTCTGACAGACTAGATCATCCAATGGTAGATGCTGCTGATAATCCAAAACTGGCCAGTTAGTTGAAAAGCCCACAGGGCTCTGGTTATACATCAAAATAAGCTACACGTCAAATACATATGTAAAGTGCTCGGCAAACGAGAAAGTACTACATAAATGCTATTATTATTATCTTTGTTATTTTTACAAATGTCATAACCCTGGGCAACAGTATCCCCTGGATTTCATTATGCCTAATCCAAGTCTAGGGCACTTGGTAATAGTTGAGTTTTGGACTTCCATAAAAATGCCCCTCTTTTACCCTCCTGGGCTTTATTAGAAGTCAATCACTTCTTACTTTGTAAAATTTTTATAGCCTTT
The DNA here is from genome assembly GCF_027887165.1 of Monodelphis domestica. Taxonomy (NCBI): domain Eukaryota; kingdom Metazoa; phylum Chordata; class Mammalia; order Didelphimorphia; family Didelphidae; genus Monodelphis; species Monodelphis domestica. Next base: position 114,879,649 of record NC_077233.1, read on the forward strand.
TTGAGCACACTGTCTCTGACTCATTACATATTAGTAAGCATTCCTCACCAATCTGAATATTAAGAGCTACCTATATCCACCAGATGAAGCTGGCCAGATGGAATGAACAATCAGACTCTCAAAAATGTCAATTAGTGAACTCAGCATTCTCAAAGAGGTCACAATAAAGTTGTTATTGCCCAGGAAATGTCTCTTCACTGGATAGGACTTTGAATAGTAATTGTGCCGAGGATTACTCAATTACAAACCTACTCAGAACACGTCCTTGCTCTTCAATTATATTATTCACCCTCCTATACTCAGCCTTATTTGAACCTGTTTTCAATACTTCCTAGAAGAAAAGTCCTGTAGGCTGATCTATAATGTGCTCTACACACTATAAACAATCAGTGAATCATCAATGCATGAGAAAAAATGTACATAATATATAATATACATACACAGAGAACCTTAAAAGCTGCTTGCCCCTCCTTGAAGATAACAACCAAAGATACTATTTATATATATATATATATATATGATTAATAGGAAATCAAAAGCAGGGAGGCTTTGCAATTAAGTGAGGTTGGGAAAGGCTATCTGTTGAAGATGGAATTTTAATTAAGGCTTACAAAAGCCAGAAGTCAAAGCAGAGGAGAACATTCATGAGATGGGGGTCAGCCAGAGACCCCTGGAAATCAAAAGATGGAGGATCTTGTTGTGGAACAACGAGGAGGCTGGTGCCGCTGGATTGAAGAGTTTGTGTCAGGGTGTAAGGTGTAAGAAGACTGAAAGGGTAAGAGGGGAGGGACTAGAAGGGTTTTGAATTTCAAGTAAAACATTTTGGATTTGCTCCTGGAGATAATAAAAAATGAGCTGGAAATTACAGAGTAGGGGAGTGACAGGGTCATGTCTGCATTTTAAGGAAATCACTTTAGTGGTTGAATGGAGGCTGGGTTGGAGAAAAGCAAGACTTGAGGAAGGCAGATCCACTAGGAGATATTGCAATAATTGGCCTACATTAAAATGGTGGCAGTGTCAGAGGAGGAAAGGAAGACACATTGGAGAAATGTTTAAAAGGTGAAATGGCAGAGCCTGACAACAAATTGAAAAGGTGGGGAGAGAGACAGTGAGATCAGGTAATATGCAGGCAGAAACAAGTGAAAAAGTCAGAAGCCTAAAAAATGCCCTTTAGAGTTGAGATTTGCCCCAGAACAACAGAATCTCCCCGATCTCCTGTTCTGCCAAAGCTTTCCAGAATTCTTAGGAAGTGATACAAATCACAAATTCACAAGTGGCCAGGATTTCTACCCCTGTTCTTTCCATTCTTCTGTGATCTCTTCTACAAATGGATTTCCACTAAAGATCAGTGTATGGAAATAATAGTTGTGCAGCCTCAGCCGCCCTCTGACACAAGATTGGGAGTTAGGACAAAGGTTTCATCTATAGCTCTACCAATCATTAGATGCATTTTAGGTACTTTACTATATCTGCCTGGATCTCAGCAATCTTATTTATAAAATTATGATGATGGACTAGAAGATACTTAAGTTCCTTTTGTGAAGAGTGAATCAAACTCTCTTTGTCTATCAATCAGCACGTTTAAGTTAATCAATCAAAAACTTAAGTACCCCTATTTAGTACCTTACCAGTCATTAAGCATGAGAGTTCACAAGTCACTTGCTAGAGTGGGTGTCAACTCCAGATGCCCCTGGCCTGCCCCTGGACAGTGCTAGGCAAATTTAAAGACTGTGATGGGTTCCCATAAAGTGGGGGAAGAGATAGGAAGTAAAGTGGAAAAAGGACTATAAAAAGTCCTGAACTTCCTGTCCAAAGAACTTCTCCTTGGATCTTCTCTTTTGGACTTCTTCTTTGGAGGATGGCTTCTTGGGGTTTTTGGACTCTGATTTAGACTTTTGGCTTTGGAGCTTCTTGGAGTCAGGGACTTTCTTGTTGGGTTCACTGCTGTCTTGGTGAGCTAAGCTCAAGAGGATTTTCTGCATTGGGACCTTGCCTGGATCCTGCCTGACTTGCTGATGAGTGACTGGGATTCCCACATGGAGATTAGAACTCTGTCGGGGAGCGATCTTCATTTAACTGATCAGCATTTAGGGTAGGCTAGGCAGTCTCCTTACCTCTTTTCCTTCCACATTTCCTTCTTTTTACTAATATTCCAATTAAACAAAATTGTTAAAAGCTACTAATAGTTTTCCTAACTTAAGGGATAATAATCAGCAACCACTTTTTATAACTCTATTATTTAGTCAAAATCTCAACTTGACCATTATACTTTTTAGCCTTAATGTATATGTTCATATCTCTCTCTCTCTCTCTCTCTCTCTCTCTCTCTCTATATATATATATATATATATATATATATATATATATATGATTAAGTTAATTATTAAGATTAAGATTTTAAAAACTATGATTAAGTTTTCTATATATCTCTACTCTTTTAATTTTATTTCATTTTATAAAGGATAAGGATACATTTTAATTTAAGTAACTTTATAGGCATGTTAAGGTATATAACAAAGGCAACATTTTAGCCTTTATTTCTAGTGCAGCAAGCTTCACAGTAGTACTAGGGTAAGCTGGCAGTATGGCCAAATATTTTATGATTAGGAGACAAATGAGATTCTTAAGTGACCTCTAGTTCATTTAGCAAAGACCACAAATGAATCAAGTGCAATTATAGCAGTTTGGGGATAATTTTCATTCCTATAATTTTATTAAGACAATGAAGAGTACTCAAGGGAGAGAGCTTCCAAATTTGTATAAATTTTGAGTTGATAAAAATAACAAATATATTTTATCTCCTTAAATAATATAATATTTCTATAACTAATTAATGATGTTTTATTAAAAATAAAGTTTTTAAATGCCAAAAAATACTTCCTCTGTTTATCATAAAATGGTGAATAGTTTAATAACAAAGTTGAATAAAAGTGTAAAAATAAATAGTATTACCTTTTGAAGAGCATTTTCTATGGATCGCATATGACTAGCAACACATTCTTTGTCTCTAGAGAAAGAGAAGGAAAAGATTAGGTCTTATGTAAGCAAAAACTTTATTAAAATATTAACAAGCCAATATAAATAATTATTATTAAGAATAAGGGTTCATGTTCTCTTAGAAGTATATAGATTGGGGGCAGCTGGGTGGCTCAGTGGATTGAGAGCCAGGCCTACAGATGGGAGGTCCTAGGTTCAAATCTGGCCTCAGACACTTCCCAGCTGTGTGACCCTGGGCAAGTCACTTGACCCCCATTGCCTAGCCCTTACCATTCTTCTGCCTTGGAGCCAATACATAGTATTGGCTCCAAGGCAGAAGGTAAGGGTTTCAATAAAAAAAAAAAGAAGTATATAGATTGACTATATTGTTAGTATTCCATACCTCCTCCCCAACTTCATTTTGTTGACCGGACAAATTACAAAGGGAAGGAATACTTCATAGGAAAGAAAGGACATTAGTGATAAAATTCCAAGTTTAAAAAAATAAGCACATCTAGAATATAATGAGCATATAATAATGGAAAACATACTAAAGAATCCAAAGACTAAATTATTCCCATAAAACACTTTTTCATATCAATGCATTATATATAAATATCATTGAAATAGACTTTGTCTTTGATTTTATGTATATAATCTTTTGTCTCATAAAACTTTTACAAAAATATACATCATTTCTTTTGAATAGAAATTAATGTGTGAAATTACTATGTTGTTACTTTTACAAGATGTACATGAGTTTTTTTGAAAACTTTAATGATATAATTACTAAGGGTAAAAATAAATGTATTATTTTTTAAAATTAGCATTGCTTTACTCTTCTATTAGTAGTCTGATGACCATGGAGACAAAAGCCTATAGCTTATGTAAAATTCTACTAGCAATTTTTGAGGGTTACTGTTCATCAATATGAAAAGACTATGCAAATAAAGTTTAATCATATAGTTTTCTTAGAATCAGAGCAAGTTGGAATTAGAGATCATGAGTTCTAATCATTTTACTTGACAGCTAAGGAAATTAAGGCCAAGAAAGGTTAAGTGACTTATCTAAAGTCACAGTTACCATTAGTCAATAGGAACTGGGAAAACTATAAGACAAAACTTAAGTTATATAAATTTTTAAATGAACATTTCTACATATAAAAACATGGGTTATATAACTATAAGATCTTGTATGATACACACATACAGAGACATGCTATGCCATTTCATCTCTCATTTAGGTTGCCTTTAAGCAGGAATATATGGATGTGTATATAAAAACATATATACAAGTCTATCTGAATAATGTTGGTATACATATTAAGAGGTAGAATGACATGGTATGGACAGCTGGCTTTGGCATTAAAAATAATGAATAATGTGCTTTTATAAAACAAGTGATCCTTCCATTTTATTTTGCAGAAATTCTCATTTTATTTTTAAAATATCTACTTAGGAGTTTGAAAGACTTGGGATGAAATCCTGACTCTAATGCATTGGCTATATGAAAAGCAACAAGTTGTTTGCTTACTTCTTACTTGACCCAGGTAACTTTCTAAGACTGTAAGTTACAAATTAGTTGGGGTTTTTTTTATCAGTAGAGGGAGTTTCCACATGGTAGCAAACCCCAGTCAGAACAAAAATATATATTCATACATATACACATAGATCTATATAGACATATTTATAAAATATAAATGATTATTATTATGTGCTTATGTATATAGTTAGGCATTATATCAATTAATCTTTTAATTGTACATAAGTGACTTCTCCAAAGTTAGTCAGGAGTGAATTACAGGATTGAGGTAAAGACAACAATTGCTAACTCCCTTCCCTGGGATCTAATCTGGTGGTTTCCCTCTTATCTCACTGGAGTTTTGTGCCAATATTTTTATAAGATAATGATGTCATTGGAAAATAAACTGCAATACTACTACCAAATACTCTAAGAAGATTATTGGGTTGTTTTTTTTTTTTGCTTGTTTGTTTTAAACCCTTACCTTCCATCTTGGAATCAATACTGTGTATTGGTTCCAAGGCAGAAGAGTGGTAAGGGCTAGGCAAATGGGGGTTAAGTGACTTGCCCAGGATCTCACACAGCTAGGAAGTGTCTGAGGTCACATTTGAACCTAAGACCTCCGGTCTCTAGGCCTGGCTCTCCATCCACTGAGCTACCCAGCTGCTACCCTCTAAGAAGATTATTGCTATATTATCACACTGCACATGGAAAATAACTTTTTTCAGAATTTCATAGTAGAAAAAAATAAAAGCATCAAGAAAAATTTCAATATCAGTTTTATAATTTATATCAATTTCATTACTGTCAAAAATAGAAAATATATACTTTGTACATTTATGCTGTTTCCTGGTCTTTTTTTCTTCATAAAGTATATTTCAATTATAAGATTAGTAAAACCTGAATTCATAAGAAAGTTTCCTTTTGAAAATTTTCCTCCAAATTGACATTACCACTAGAAAATCCATAATAAACATGTTGGTCTTCATAACTTAGTTAAAACTTATTGATACAATATTTTGTAAACTATCAGTATAACATAATGTAAACATAAAACAATCTTGGGGGAAAGTATTTGAGAAAGATTACTTAATAAAATGTGACATTTAAATAGATGAATCACATATTCCATACTCACTGCCTCTATAAGGTAATGACTACAGAAAACCAAAACTACATGTATTAGAAGACTGTACAGGACTTTTATGTTTTCTCCATAAAATACATCCTTACTATGTTAAGCAAAGAGTTTTCTTTTTTAAAGCTCTATCAGTGAATTTCAAAGAGAGATAGCTGTACTTTTGTTTGCTAACACTGTATTATCCAGGGCTAAAACCCTGCTCATGAAAGTAAAAATTGATCTTTTGTCTGTTTTAAGTGATCTCCCCAAGGTCTGCACGCTCACTTTGCTGCCATGCGGAGGGCACTCTCTGCATCATGGATGCTCTCCTCTAGTCGCCGCTTGTCCTGCTCCAGCTGGGTAAGATGTCTATTGAGCTGACGCAAAGATTGATCTTTTCTTCTCAGCTCCATTTTTACCTCAGAGAGACTCTACAAGCAGACAGAAAACAGAGTTACTTGTCAGCCCTGATAATTAACTTCAATTTATGCCATAGGCTATTAAACAAAGAAGAATACCGACTGACTGTGAAGTAGATTGGGGCCATTACACACCAACGTTTAACAAATTTTCTACAAAAATCTTACTAATTAAAAATTATAAATCTGCTAGGATTTTAAAATGACATGTAGCTATTCACAATGATAATATATCCAATTTGGAAATATTTAATTTCAATGTTTAAGGTTTAAAAATATCATCTGCCCTGAAAATTTCTGAAAATATGAAAACTTTAAGCTTTTAAAATAAAAATATATGAAAAAATATTTTCTTGTATTACTTAGTTCCAAAGTTTCACACACACATTTGTCAGAGTATATAAATTATTGATGTTTAGTCATTCAATCATGGTGACTCTTTGACTGTGTGGACCTTGGCACACCAGAGTATATAAACACAAAACAGCAAAGACAATAAAAAGTCCCAAATCAACATTATTTAAAATATTCAATAGTATTTGATATTATAGAAAAATGGGAACATGGAAACCCATTTAAAGAAGCTTTGAATATATTTTTCTTTTAATCACTATTTACTATCCTAAAAAAGTTAAACAAACCTATCTGGTTAATAAAATTTTTAAATGTTTAACTCATCCTCTACTTTTCTATTATTATCATTCCCAATTATTTTTCCCCCATTAAAAGAAGATCCCTTGGTGATAAAGTTACATAATTAAGCAAATAGTCCCATATAATAGGCAAGTCTAGAAATCCATTCTTAATTCTACACCTATAATCTAGCAGTTTTCTATCATGAGGCAGAAGGATACTTCAATGTCAGCCTTCTGAATTCAAGATTAGTCACTTCATTTATCACAGTTTGGAAGTCATTCAGTGTATTTTCCTTTATATTATTCATCAGAAAACATTCAAACTATTCTGGTTCTCTTTATTTCACTCTACCTCAGTTCAAGCAAGTCTTCTAAAGTATTCATTCTCAATTATTAGACCTCAATAACAATCCATAATATTCATATGCCACAAAGTGTTAAGCCATTAACCAAATGAAAGTTATCCATTTTTCTACCAGTATTTTGCTACAAGGAAGAGCTGCTATAATTTTTTTTTATATATATATGGGACCTTTCTCTCTCTTTTCTCTTTGAAAAATGTATTTAGTAGTAGCAATTCTGGGTATATTGAGTTTGTCGTTTTTACTGTAGTTTCAAATGGTTTTACTGTGTAGTTTTTCTTGTAATTAAATTAGTTTTTCTTTTAAGTATTTAGATTATTAATTCAAGTATTTGAAAGGCTATCATGTGAGAAAGGGCTGATATGTTCTTCACCTACATGCTAGATGGTACTAGGAGAAATGGTCTGGTAAAGAAGCAAAGTAGGTTTCAGATAAGGAAGATTTTCCTAACTGTAAAGAGTTATTCAAAAATTAAATGGAGCACCTTAGGATGTAGTGGGTCTCAAGCAGACTTTAGACAAAGGGTGATCATTTGTCATTGTAGAGGAAACTCATTTTCAGGTATAAGTTGGATCCAGATATATCCTATTAGTTCCCTCCCAATTCTAATAATGGATAACATATTAATGTTAATTTCCTTATTGTTATTCTCTAATTCTTTAGGTAAAGGTAGAAGAAGTCAGGTTAAAATTAAAATATTTAGGGGCAACTAGATATTTCAGTGGTTTGAGAGCCAAGCCTAGAGGCAAGAGGACCTGGGTTCAAATACAACCCTAGATATTTCCTAGTTGTTTGACCCTCAGCGGGTCACTTAATTCCAAATGCCAAGGCCTTATAGCTTTTCTGATTTGGAATGAATAGTTAGTATTGATTCCACAATAGAAGGTAACATTTTTAAAATTAAATTATTTAAACTTACTTAGAGATGTCTAATACTTATATCAAGATAAATACAAATTTATTTACCAAATATAAATCAACCACAGAAGATTATAAATACTTAAGAATTTTTTATTCCAAATTTTCAAATAAATTTATTTCTGTGTAAAACTTGACAGCTAGCCCTAAAATTTCAAGCTCTTGCGAAGGAACTTCAGTGGCCAAATGTGTGCTGGACAGGAAGTCAGATAGCCATTTCTGGTGTCTTGGGAGACTTTCTAAGACTCTGAGTTACGGATAACTTGGGGCTGGCCTGATGAAATAACAGGTCCTTTAAATAATGGCTCCCCAAAGGAGAAATAAGGCAAGGCACTTCCTTCTGTTCTTTACCAAGGTGCATACTATGGGTTTTAAAAACTACTCATAATGTCTGACTTTTTTAATATGTTGATTTGTTTTGCTGACTAGTTTTTTCATCTTTTTTATATTTGCCTAAATAAGCTAGAACAGAGGAGACGCACATTGGGAAAAGATAGGTGGGGTAAAAATAAAAGATATAAAAATATTTTTAAGAGAAATAAGTGGTCCTTAATGTGAAGTGATGGCTACAAAACAACTGGCTTTATGCTTATCCTTGTCTTTGTGCTCTTCTCATTTCTCACCTGCCTCCAGTACTTTGGAGCTTCTTTGACAAACTTCTCTACCATGCACCAAGAAAGTCATTATTGGGACAATCTCTTCATCTTGTAAAGTCTCATCAGTCTTGGTTCTCCACCTCACCTCTAACTTCTGCCTCTCTGATTAGAAGCTGGGGCTACAAACTCTATTTACTTCTATTTAAGGAAAGAGCTCAGCTCAGAAATCTCATCCCTTACTTGGCTCTACTGTACTGCTTTAAGACTTCTCTGACTGAATTCTCCACCACGCTCTCCACATTAATGCTTTCTCTTCTCCTCACTATTCCCCAACTTTGAGCTTCCTTTTGTGTATTGTTTTCCTCCCTTAGATTATAAGCTCCTTGAAGCCAGCAACTGTCTTTTTCTTTACATATTTGCATACCCAGCACTTAGGATAGTTCCTGGCACTTAATAAATGTTTATTGACTATTATCTTCTACTTCAAAAAATTAGTTTTTACCCCAAATCATGCTTTCTAAAATGTTTCTCACATAATAGGGCAATGATCTAAATAATTGGTTGCAAATGTATGAACAACACAGTGCATATATGAAAGCTTAACTATAATTTAATGCCAAGCAACATATTAAAGCCTTCAAAAGATCAAGTTACATTATTAATGTACTATAAATGATTAAGTAAAATGAAAATGTTAAAGCTTCAGAATTAACAGGTACTTGAAAATTTCCAAATATGTAAAACTGATCAACTTACAAAATTGCAATTACAAAACCCACATCAAACTCACTTTTATTTAAGAATATTTTTCCATGGTTACATGATTCATGATTTTTCCCACCCCTTTACCTTCCCCCTCCTGGAGCTGATAAGCAGTTCCACTGGATTATACACATGCATCATTGTTCAAAACCCATTGCCATGTTATTCATATTTGCAATAGACTGAACTCAATATCAAAAACCCAATCATATCCCCTTTGAACCGTGTAATTGATCATATGTTTTTCTTCTGTATTTCTGCTCACACTGTTATTTCTCTAGATGTGGATAGCGATCTTTCTCATAAGTCCCTGAGAATTGTCTTGGATCATTGCATTGCTGCTAGTAGAAAAGTCAGTTGATTCGATTTGCCATAATGTATGTACAATGTTCTCTTATGTACAATGTTCTCCTGGTTCTGCTACTTTCACTCTGTATCAATTCCTGAAGGTCTTTCCAGTTCACATGGAATTCCTCCACTTTATTATTCCTTTAAGCACAATAGTATTCCATCACCAACATATACCATAATTTGTTCAGCCATTCCCCAATTGGAGGGCATCCCCTCATTTTCCAATTTTTGGCCACCACAAAGAGTGCAGCTATGAATATTTTTGTACAAGTCTTTTTCCTTCTTATCTCTTTGGGGTACAAACCCAGTCATGATATGGTTGGGTCAAAGGGCAGAAAGTCTTTTAAAGCCCTTTGCACATTTCAAATCGTCCTGCAGAATGGTTAGATTAATTTACAACTCCACCAGCAGTGTATTAGTGTCCCAATTTTGCCACAGCCCCTTCAATATTTATCACTTTCTTTTGCTCCCTTATTGGACAGTCTGCTAGGTGTGTGGTGGTACCTCAGAGTTATTTTAGTTTATGTTTCTCTAGTAAGGAGGGATTTAGAACACTTTTTCATGTGCTCATTGAGAGTTTTTATTTCTTCATGTGAAAACTGCCTATGTCCCTCCCATTTATCTATTGGGGAATGGCTGGATTTTTGTAAATTTGACTTAGCTCCTTATATATTTGGAAAATTAAATCTTAGTCAGAAACTTCTGCTATAAAAATGTTTTCCCAATTTGTTGCTTTCTTTCTAATTTTGGTTGCACTAGATTTTCTGGTACAAAAACCTTTTAATTTTATATAATCATAGTCATTCATCTTACATTTTGCAATGTTCTCTATCTCTTGCTTGGTCTTAAATTCCTTCCTTTCCCTCAGATCTGACAGATATACTATTCTATGTTCACCTAATTTATTTATGATTTCAATCTTTATATTTAAGTCATTTACCCATTTTGAATTTACTTTGGTATAGGTTGTAAGATGTTATATCTAAATCTAATTTTTCACATGCTGTATTCCAATTTTCCCAGTAGTTTTTGTCAAATAGTGAGCTCTTGTCCCAAAAGCTGGGATCTTTGAGTTTATTGAACACTAGCTTGCTGAGGTCATTTATCCCTAGGCTATTCCATTGATCCACCCTTCAAACTCACTTTCTTTTGACAACTTTAAGGAATTCTTGAACACAAAAATAACTCATAGAAATACAAAAGTATATTTGGAAATTTGAACTCCCATGAAATCTTTAAGGTAAAAATGTTGTGCTTCCTTTATGAAGATACCACTAGTAACCTATGACTAGTCAAAGACCAAATGTTAGTTGTTTCCCTTCTTTCAGTCATAGCATTAATAAGGGTAATGATAAAGAATCTGTAATCTCATCAGTGTTGAATAATCCTTCCATGACACAGATCTCACCTAATTAGACAATTTTGTTAGTTACTGAGATCAAAAGATTTTGTGACCCATGAACCAACTTTCTTTCTGGCGAGGAGCCTTCAAGCTTTGCTGCATGGTAAACATACAGACCCATCACTGGGTTCACATAATAAGATTTTCTACCCTTGTGGAGCTATTAAAGCTTACCTCTTATTCTCATTGCCTTTGAGAGCTAATGGTCCCATCCATGTCAATAATATCAGTAGAGATCATCAGTGTGATCTTGGATCAAGTCACTGAACTTGTCCAGACTTTAATTATCTAAAATAAGGATGTTCAATTATATGGCCTCTTAAGTCCCTTCCAGTTCTAATACATGACCTATTGATCTTTGAATAACACTTATTTATACAGTACATAAATATTTACAAAGCAATTTTCTCATAATAACTCTGTGAACTAGGTACTTGTTATTTATTTTTGCATAGGGGAGGGGCGTTAGAAGAAGGGATACTCCCTTCACTGAAACAAAATATAATCTCTCAATGTCTTGGTGAATGGTGTTTGTGAGAAATGCATGTCTGAATTTTTTTATTTAAGGAAAATCTGGTGCTGAGACCTTCAAAGTTTAGGATGGTTTTCTAACAAAATCATACATACAATCTATCACCAACCTATAATATGATTCAATTCCACAAATCCTTAAGTGCTTTCTGTGAGCAAGGTACTTTGCTAGATGTTGAGGAAACAAACATAAGGTAAAAAAGTCCTCAAGGAGCTTACATTCTACTGCCAATATGCAATATGTAAACACACATGTGTGTTCATACACTAATAATTTAAAGAAGAGAAAGTAAAAGCACTAACAAAAAGGAGATATCAAGAAAATCCACCCAAAGGATATTGTGCATGACTTGAGCTTTGAAAGAAAAATTCTACGAGGTAAAAGTGAGGAGAGAAAGTATTTGAAGCATTATGGAAAACCCGTGCAAAGAAACAGAGGCTTGGAGATAGAATATCCAATTCAAGGGAAAGCCAAAAGACCATTATGAATGGAACACAGAGCACAAGGACAGGGTAAGAAGTCATAATCTGTAATAAGCCTGGAAAGGGAAGCTAACTCGAGATTATGGAGGGTTTTAGATGGGCAAATGAGGAATTTAAATTTTGTCCTAAAAGCAATAGTCAGTAAAGGTTCTTAAGCAGAAGAGTTTCATGGATAAATCTGTGCTTAAGGCAGATTATTTTAGCATTTATACAAAAGATGCATTGAAGAAGAAAGACTTGAAGCAATGAGTACAACAGGGGGACATTATAATAGTCCAGATGAAAAGTGATGCATAAGCTGAACTATACAGACATGGGAGTGAAAAGCAGACAGTTGGAAGAGATGTTATAGATGTAGAATCAATGGTACTTGACAAATAATCAAAACCTTTCCAATTTTTTTTATTTTTCCCAAAATTTACAAAACCCAGTAAAGAAGTATTTCCATAGACAAAGAAAAAAGAAAATGGTACATAAATTAAATTACAAGTATCTTATATGTTTAGCTTACTTTTCTCTTCATATCTAAATAATAAATACCATAGACAAGTGTCCCAGTTTCTTTTTATTCTCCCTGCATCAGAGAAGGTATCATCCCAGAGACCGACATGTTCATACAAATTAAAACTTTCATGTTTTCACCTTTCAGTTTATAAAACCTTTCCAATTTAAATGGGTTTTTCAAACCTTATCCTTTAATGCCATTGCTATTTCCTCTTTTTTATTCACAGTTATGATTAATAAAATTAATGTGTGAGAAAGCTGACAGGGATGAATATAAAGTGTAACTTTATAATAGAATAATACTAATTTCACCCACAGGGCAATCAACTCCAAGGTCTTGGCACAATTATAAGACTGAATTTTTAGAATTCCTGTGATATTTCGAGATATAAATTATAGCATTAAGATATATATGTATACACATACACACATTTTATTGACATTTCAACTGTATACATCATTCACCAGAATTCCTGTGTACAGAAGTACAAAATGAAAGTTCACTGCCATACTCTGTTCTAGAAAATAGACTTCCTCACAGATGGCTGAATTTCCTATATAAATATAAAAGATGCTATAGAAAATGCTCTATACACATATGTAGTCACAAGTAAGCTTTGCAAAGTGACTAAACTAAGAATAAAAATGAGTAAAAACAAAGAATAATTATGGATATGAGACACACAATGTGCCCTAGCAGATAGAAACTGGCCTCAAAGCCAAGAAATTTTGGGTTCATTTCCCATCACTGACACATGTGGGCTATGTGACCCAAAGCAAGCCTCTTGATCTCTCAATGCTTCCAAGCAAGTCCCCAAGTCTATAAACTGCAGAACAGGTACAGCTCTTTCTATATTGATGTATGTATCTCTCTACAACTGATAAAAGTCGTAGGTATAATTTTTTTAATGGATATCAAATCTGACAGAATGGTACTCTCCATTTTAAAGCAGTTAAGAATACCACCATAAGGAACTTCAAGCACCAATAGCCTCTTTGTATTCATGGAAAAGGTTATCTACTCTATTATGTAGGCATAGGGGCATTCATTGTTCAAGAACCAAAGTTGGTTTTAAAAATCAAAATTTTAGTCCTGTTATTCAACTTCCCTACCTTTGTGGATTAAAGTGAAACTGTTGAAATTCCTAATACTGTGCTTGAAATAATATGCCTTTTTATTGAGCTTCTTTTTCTTCTGTTCAGATTAATCTAATTAAAACCCTTGATAAACTTTATGGACTCTAATATTTCCAAGTGAGTGACTGAAACCAAGAGGGTGCGCCTCAAGGCAGCAAGGCAACAATGATAAGCAGCAGGTTAGCCACTAATTTCTCAACCAGGGTAGATTGTGAAAGTGTGATGTTCTGATATCCAAGAAACTGTTCAGGAGAGAATAGGATAAATCAAGTTTAATAACTCTGCTCCTAATTGTTCCCCCAATGCTCAACTCTAATTACTTGGAGAACTCTCCTGACTGTCACCTGATATTAAGTTGTTGGAGGCTGAGCCTGGAACAGTGAGATAATCAATAAACATTTAGTGGGGAGAAGAATGAAGATCCTGTTAAGCAGTGGGAACCTGCAGCACCCAAAGCCCTTCTGCTCATGAGAAAACCTATGGGACACCCATAGTGATTGCAAAGCAATAATCCAAAGCACTGTTTTTAGGCCTTGAGGCCTTTAGGCAACAGTACGTTTGAGAAAAAAAGGTTAACACGGTCACCCTAATTACAGCCCACTTTCACATACTTCATATATAAGCGAAGACAAGCCAATTAGGTAGAAAGGAAGATAAGGGAAGTTTTATTTGTATACTAATTAAACCCCTGATGAAATTAAAGGAAAAACATACAGCTCTGTAATTGTGTCTGAGAAAGGTCACTTCAGGTTCAGTTATCAGAACAGCACAGCCTTGAGATATTTCACTTAATCCACAATATAGCTCTCACTTTGGACCCTAGGTCTTAATATTTACAAAAATAAGAAAATTTCAAAGCCTGATAGGGCATTTATCTTTAAATATTGCTATGAACAATTTCAGTTGTTAAAAAGTTAAGTCTAAATATGATAAGATGATGTTAAAAAAAGAAAAAAAAGAAAATAGGGGAAAAACTTATACACAGGAAAAAACCTATGCCACAATGCTATTTCTTAAAGATGCTGACTTTTCACTTTCTATCCAAAAGGTTTTAAAGCAACTTTAAAAAACCAATCCCCTGAATTGTCTACCCTTAATAAACTATTATTTAGTGTAATGTTTATACATGTTCACAAAATCATATGATCACTGGCCATCATGCTTCATTGGCCACAAAAGTATCTTAAGTACAAACTCATTTGTTATCAGAATGCTTATGTCTTTTGTCTTAAAGGGAATGGGATAAGTAATTTGGACTGGGAAAGATTAAACTAACAAAATGGGGTAAAAGTGAAGGAACAGGGAAAACAAATAAGGGACAGAAAATCTCAAGCATTGAGAAAAGTGCAGCAAATAATTTTTTCTAAAGCTTAAAACATTAATGGCTTGAATTTTTTTATAATAAACTGTGAACTAGAATAAACATTTTGTTTATTATCTTAACTTGTCAAAATACTTCATGAAGCAAATGCCTGTTTTGTAGCCCTCTTGAAAAGTTCTTTTAAAAGCTAGCATATTGAAATGACTAGAAATAGCATATGCTTTTTCACTTTAGCACAGACAAAGTAATTTAAAATTATTAAGAATACAAAAATATATAACTGTTATGAGGATGAATGAAAAGTATTATAAAATTTATAAAATTAAGTCCCTTGTTAAAATAATTTCATGAGTATGGAATAAAATACTTATAAAAGTTCTATACCTATATTTGAATATATAAAAAAGATCAACTCTGAATCACTGTGAGACCCTTGATTGTCAAGAGAATAGTCAAACATGTCTTCCAATATGAAGAGGCTGACCAGTAGTACTTTTTGGCCATTAGGCCAACCAGGAAAACAATGACCATGGGGATGACATAGCTTTTATAGATTTTCCTTTATATTATGAGAAATGGCTATGGATTTTCATTCCTACAGAATAGAAGCTAATGGCTCACTCAATTTGGAACAAAAAGTTAATACAAAATGATGTGGGAAAAAATAATACATAGACAAGGAGCTGATTTTCTAATCATTAGAATAGTCAAAATGCACAAATAAAAAAATATTACTTCTCTCTTATTCTACCTTATGATGGGATATATTAAGGAAAATACCTGAAGGTCATTAAAAATTGAGTATGAAAAAGAAAACAAAAAAGTTTGCTACTGACTTTTCCCTTCTTTTAAAAATTAGGTATATAGAATTTTAATATACTAATTGTTTGGTACAAGCAATACAGTCACAAAATTTTGAATTTTATATTTTATATTTTCTTGGGAAATTCTAATAGATGTATCATTCTGAATTTATCCCATTATTATAAAAAGAATCAAGAACACAACAAGATTCAGAGCTAGAAGTGATTTTTGTGATTATCTAGCCAAATATATATGGTTTTCAGATTTTAAAAAATGAAACTATGAATGGTTAAGTGACATCCATAGCCATAGAACCATAGCATATAATAGCCCCCAATAAATGTTTATTGATTGATATGTGTATTAAGTCTCTGGACTCTCATGCCAATTATTTTTCTGCCACACTTAGAAACATGTGAAGTTCTCTTTTTAAAAGAAAATTTCTCTAAAAAGCTGACATTTCATAGACATCACATAAAATCTATTCTAATAATATCTATATAAAGGTAGATTGAAGATATGATAAGCTGAAGGACAAGAAGGCTGAATTTCTAATTCATTTTCACATAATGAATCTATGGCATTGAGGAGGTCCTTTAGTATTCTGCAGTCAGTCCTCAATGTCATTTTAGAAAAATTAATTTGAGGACTCTTGCATGGGGCAGTGGCAAACACTGTTAGTACAGACATGATATACTTCACTTGATATTGCTAATCAGTGGATCAATGAAACAAGTTTTCTCACTGGTTGTATCTATCAAAGAATTTTGTATCTCAACAATTTTCAAAGTATTTGAAAAGCTATCCTGGAAGAGGAGAGGTGTTGGGCAAGGCCAGAGGAGAAGGAATTCAGAGCAAAAGATGGAAGGTATAAAGCCATATTTAGGATGCAAATAAGGGAAAATTGGCTAAGGGCTAGTGACATCCAAAAGTGAAATGGGCTCCCTCAAGATGGAGTTATATATTCCATAAGGGGAGGCCTTTTAGCAAAGGCTGAAACAGGGACTGATAACCTCTTGCTGCTAAATTTGTAGTGGGGAATACTAGTTTGGATTCAGACTGGACTTTATGACCCCTCTTAGGTCCTTTAAGAACTTTAGATTTTTGGGATTATGTGAAGGGACAAGACAAAATTTACCTAGATTCTAGCATCTATGTCATTGGTGTTAATATTGGGTTGGGTTGTTGTTTTTTTTCATTCATCCACCTTGCAGAATTACAATTAGAATGTTTTGTAAACTGTAAAGTATAATACAAATGTTACAATATAGACACAAACATATAATTACTTTTGCATGTGGAGTTGATGATTGGGCTATGTTTTAATCTGCCTTGTTCCTTTATACTTTGTACAATACTTTTGCTAAGATAATTAAAATGGCTATAATTCCAAAGCACTTAAGAGAAAGAAATATCTAGAACTACATTTGATCAATATTAAGCATAAAGGAGATATCTATCCCTATTGCAGACAAATATTTCCAAATATATACCCATTATAGGAAGCAGTTAGATAATTAACAAAACTGGACCCTGTAATGAAACACAAATAAGATTGTACAAATGAGCTATGGATATTCGCCTTTAAAATTCCAAGCATAGTACAAGATTTTGCTGTATAATGCCTACTGATCATTGGAACCATGCTGTTATATATTCCCACACATTCCTTTGAAAATATAATTAAAAATTTCTGTCTATAATAAAGAAGATAGTCTTTCTTAGTAAAATAAATTTTAAGTGCTACATATTAAAATGTAATCATAGAAGGAAAAAAGAAAAATACACTCATGATCATTTGAAATTTAATGAAGATAGAATTATTGAGATATGTAATATACAAGGTTGTGGCAAGGGTTAAATAATGAGGGAGGATAAGATGGGAGAATGATGGGAACCAAGATATTAACATATCTCAAAAGACAAGAGGAGTATTTTGAAGAAAAGAGCAGAAATCCTCTCAACTGGAAAATATACTAAAAAAAGTACAGAATAGGCAAGCAATAGCTAGATTTATTGTGACACGCAGCATGTAACCAGTAATGTGACAGTAATGTTTTTGCAGCATATAAAGCAAACTACATCAGCTGTTCTACAGATCTCCTGAGACAGAAACTACCTGAAGATGGCAACCAGCACAATGCTGCCATAATAAAATCAACTTTGATGTGTTTTCTAAGTCCTCTTAGAAGAAACTTAAACATGCAAGAGAATGAAATATGTAGCATTTTGGCCTGAGTTATGCATAGCTATATAGATATAGATATATGCATATATATATATATATATATATAAACTTAGGGAATTCTATATTTCATTCTTTTCTCAGTTTCTTACCCATGATGTCACACTACCTGAATTTATCTAATTCTTGGGTGTGACATTATTTTAAAACAATTTCAGTTAAGCGTATTAAAAAGCAAGAAAAATTATCATTTAAAATTCAAAGACCATTTCCAAAGCTTTGTTTAGATTCAATTTGTAAATTAATGTGGCAGAAAAGTATCAAAAGGGCATAATGATAAAGGAAATATATATATGTATACACACATGCACACTCAATGATTGGTTAGTTTAGTCTCCATATTACAAGCAAAAGGAATTTTAGGTAGAATTATGGTTCAAATATAATTGTTTAACACTTCTTCAAATTGTTCAACAGAATGGTAAAAGCTTCTGAAAAGGAAATCATACAAAAATATTTTTAAAAAATCTCCCACAAATAAATCATACATGCAAAAGTTGCCCCTGGATTTTTAAAGGCTATGTCACTTGGCAAATCTTTTAAAAAACTGTTAAGGAACTGGAAAAGGTCTCAGTAATATCTGTATTTCTGACAATTACTGAGCTCGATAATTTGAACAATTTATGACTGAAGTCTGATTTTTAAAATCTATCCTGTATTATTACAAGTTTGGAAGATAAACATAGAAAATTCATTTCCCTTATTTTGATCATAGAGGTTTAATAATTTTTTTAATATGCCTACTTCACCATAACTTTGTGGTATGGAGGCCCAAGGTTCCCTAAACAACTAACTGCTCATATACTGAACATCTGATTACAGAAATATATTTTTTCTACTATTGTAAATTCAAAGATATAGTTCCATAGGGAAAAAATTAAGCTATAAACTGGTTAAAAAAATCTGACTTAATTTTAACGTTAACTGATATCAGATCAGTATACCATTTTTAGTGTGGCATTTAAATCTCTCTTTGAATTGCTGGAAGGAAAAAACAGTCAAAGTGACAATGCCATAAACAGTACTCTCTACAAATTCCCAACTAGTTATCCAAACAGTCTCCAGTGAATGGGAAGTCCACCTCTCTGAAGACAGACTTTTCATCCTTACATCAACTGAAAAATTTGCCTCTCTTTAACTTACACCTAATCATCTAGTTATTTGTCCTAAGGACAAGCAAAACAAACTAAAACCATATTACAATAAGGACCCACTCCAATACTTAAAAAGAACTATTGACCCAAACTGCTCCAAGTTCAACACTCCCATTTCCTTCAACCAATCCACATATGACATGGTTTTAAATCCTCTCATGATTAAGGTGGGTTTCTTTTCAAAATTTAAATATTTAGCAATCATGCTGGTAATTCCATGAATACTAAATAAAATTCTTTAGTAAGAAGCCTCACTGACATGTAACTATCCTAAGTCATTCATTCATCAAATTCTCAATGTAGAGAGAAAAAGTGTTACCATATCTTTGATAGCCATTATCAATTTGCCCTTGAAATGTTCCTTACTAACCTACTTTCATCAAATTAAGCATCTGTGATTCAGGATTTCCCACGTGTGTAAGGTCACCAGCATGATCACTATCACAACTCAAATTTATGGCACACTTTAATATTTACAAAGGATTTTCCTCAGGACAGTTTTTGAAATTAGGTCGTGCAAGTATTATCCAAATTTTATAGATGAGAAAACCGAGTAATGAAAAAATAAGTAGCTTGCTCATTATCACAAAAATAGAATCAGAATGGGTGTTCAGTCTGCCTCTGAGACCACTGTCCTTTCCATTATACCACTTGTATGGAACTCTGTAAAATGAACATCTTCAAATTAAATTTTACCTGTAATGTGCATGTCTATCATTTGGAAATAAATATGCATCCACGCTGAGTAATTCCTTTTTTTTTTCTTTACAAAAAAAGTAGTAAATTTTCCAATAGGTAAGTGCCAGACCACAGTTCGAAAACATTTTCCAGTGGCTTCAGAGATATTTTATGCTAATCTACAACATATTACTTGTCCCCTTTTCATAACTGAAATAGCAAAGTGTGCTTTTTTCTAAGCAATATCATGCATCACCTCTTCAACTTGGAATGCAGAAGGTAGTCTCATTATGGAGTTATTGCAAAAAAGATGTAGACCACTGGCATGGGCTCATTGTGATGGAATTCCATTGAAATATCTTCAACACAGATGAGCTGCATAAAAGAATGCCTCTTTGTAGTACAGTATCTCTAGCTGTGTTTTAGTAACAATTTGGCAAGGAATTCAGAAGTCAAAAGGTGCTTTAGAAAACAAATGCATAATAAATTTGCTGGCATGCTTAAACTATAACTACCACCTAAGTTCTTAAAGAAAAACGTTATGCTATTGTGTTCTCATATGGACCACAATGAAATAAACAGCTCCTATTTGCATCGTTGGTTGTATTCTGCCAAGAAATTAGTAAGATTTTATCTATTAATAAAGATAACCAATGATGGTAAAGCATATAATAATTTAATTTAATCATTGTTTCTGTGGAGAAATGTACACTTTTTAAAAGATGTTTTACAATACTGTTACATAGAAAATTAAATCTGAAAAAAATTATCAGTAGGGTCCAATCTGACTGACAATTTAGGCTTCTTTTTTTTTTTAAATATATTTTATTTGATCATTTCCAAGCATTATTCGTTAAAGACATAGATCATTTTCTTTTCCTCCCCCCCACCCCCCATAGCCGACGCGTAAGTCCACTGGGCATTAGATGTTTTCTTGATTTGAACCCATTGCTTTGTTGATAGTATTTGCATTAGAGTGTTCATTTAGAGTCTCTCCTCTGTCATGTCCCCTCAACCGCTGTATTCAGGCAGTTGCTTTTCCTCGGTGTTTCCACTCCCATAGTTTATCCTTTGCTTATGAATAGTGTTTTTTTCTCCTGGATCCCTGCAAATTGTTCAGGGACATTACACCACCATTTATGGAGAAGTCCATTACGTTCGATTATACCACAGTGTATTAGTCTCTGTGTACAATGTTTTCCTGGTTCTGCTCCTCTCGCTCTGCATCACTTCCTGGAGGTTGTTCCAGTCTCCATGGAACTCCTCCACTTTATTATTCCTTTTAGCACAATAGTATTCCATCACCAACATATACCACAGTTTGTTCAGCCATTCCCCAATTGATGGGCATCCCCTCGTTTTCCAATTTTTGGCCACCACAAAGAGCGCAGCTATGAATATTCTTGTACAAGTCTTTGTGTCCATTATCTCTTTGGGGTACAGACCCAGCAGTGCTATGGCTGGGTCAAAGGGTAGATATTCTTTTGTTGCCCTTTGGGCATAGTTCCAAATTGCCCTCTAGAATGGTTGGATCAGTTCACAGCTCCACCAGCAATGAATTAATGTCCCTACTTTGCCACATCCCCTCCAGCATTCATTACTTTCCTTTGCTGTTATGTTAGCCAATCTGCTAGGTGTGAGGTGATACCTCAGAGTTGTTTTGATTTGCATCTCTCTGATTATAAGAGATTTAGAACACTTCTTCATGTGCTTGTTAATAGTTTTGATTTCTTTATCTGAGAACTGCCTATCCATGTCCCTTGCCCATTTATCAATTGGAGAATGGCTTGATTTTTTGTACAATTGATTTAGCTCTTTATAAATATGAGTAATTAAACCTTTGTCAGAGGTTTCTATGAAGATTTTTTCCCAATTTGTTGGACAATTTAGGCTTCTTGACAATTGGAAGTTCTGGCAAAGAGTTTCTTAGTTATTTGTTAAGTTAATCGCTAATGAAACCCTAAAAACAAAAGAGTAGAGAGAGGGGCTTGAGAAATCATTATGTATCTCACAAAAGGAAAACTTGCCGGAAAGACAGACTCCAAATATTCATCTTCTGTCCAAAGGATGCTTAATTAAGAATTAAAGGAAACTATAAGACAAAAGAACTAAGTATGGTATGTAGTTAAAAAGGAATATGGACATTTGCAATTTACATCATAATTTGCAAAACATTACTAAATGTTCTTTTAATACATACATAACAATATTTTTTTACATTTAAAATTGGAAGAAAACAGAAAAAGAGACAGAGAGAGGAAGGAGAGTCAAAGGAAAAAAATTGGGACTATATATCTTAAAAACCTAGGAAAAGGACAAATATCCAGGCAAGGAGAAGAAGGAGCAGTTAAAGATGAATGAGAACCAAGAGAGAGGGGCATCTCTGAAAAGAGGGTATTTTACAATGTCTGGGGAATTTGTAATTTCAAACTTTTATAAACACCAGTGAGGGCAAAGACTGTAGCTTATTTCACATTTTCATGCACAGATCTACAAGAAGGTTTCTGGAATATTGGGTAGATACTATATTAAAGATTTAAGGAAAGGTATGAACGGGGATCACATAAGATAATCAGGCACTTCTGGGCTGGAAAAAGCATCAGGAGAAAGAACGTTCTCACTCTAATAAGATAACTAAACAGCTGAAGTGCTAAAACATCTGCAGTGCCCATAATCATTTTTTTTTCATGTTAAATCCTTACCTTCTGTCTTAGAATCAATACTGTGTATTGGTTCCAAGGCAGAGGAGTGGTAAGGGCTAGGCAATGGGGGTTAAGTGACTTTCCCAGGTCACATAGCTAGGAAGTATCTGAGGCCAGATTTGAACCTAGAACCACCCATCTCTATTCCTGGCTTTCAATCCACTGAGCCACCTAGCTGCCCCCAGTGCCTATAATCATGATTTAGAATTGGTAGATAATAAATAAGTAATTAGGGAATTAGATTTATTGAACTGAATTTTGAAATTAGCATTAGAAAGTTTTATGGATATCTTAAAATTTTATATTACCAATATTTTCCCCACTGTATTCTTCCATCCAACAACTCCTAGTAAGTCATTCCTTATAATAAACTATGAAGAAAAGAAAAAGTTCACAAAAATTAAAAACATATCAAAAAAATCTAAAGTCAAATAAGTATTCCATACCCATTGCTCCCCCCACCCATATCTGTAGAGAAGGCAACAAGAGGAGGCATTGTCTCATATCTCTTTGTGGTCAACATTTTCATTATAAAATTTCTCAGTATTCAGTTTCAATTTTGTTGTACTGTTGATGTCACTGTACATACAGTTTTCCAGGATCTGTTTACTTCACTTTACATCACTTCATATCAACTCTTTTCCTACTTCTTTGTATTTATCATGTTCATTGCTCCTTAGAGCAGAATAAAGTTCAATAAAGTAACATAACAAAATTTGCTTAAATATTTCCCAACTGATGGGCCATGTATTTTATTTTTAGATCTTTGCTATAAAAATTGTTTCCATATGAGGAACTTCTGTTAATCACTGACCTTCTTGATATATCACCAAGAGTGGAGTATCATAGGTTGCATAATTCCAGATGGCTTTCCTCAGTGGTTGCACAAATTCACACATTCACCAACAATGTATTAGTATGGCAATAAAGACCTTCAATTTAACAATAGCTCTTAATCTAATCTGATTATCTCTATTTTTTGTATCTCTGCCAGTTTGGCAAATGTACTTTTTATGTGAATTTGAAAGAGAAGTGTACTTCGATTTTTGTTTTTAAAAATATGTTCATCATATCTTTTAAAATAAAGTTTTAAAAAGTTCCTCATATCTCTCCTTCAAAACCAATCATTGCCATTATAATTTCATAACCTTTACTTTTAATTTTATTGCTTTAACTGTGCTTATTACTATGCACAATCCATAGAACTAAACACCGTAATACAAAAACACAATTCTTGCTCTAATAACATGTAAAAAATTATGCATATATAATGTAAATCTCGGAGGGATAGGATTGTCCTTGAGAGTTGAGAAAGAACATATTTGTTGAAGAATACCACATTAATCCTAGTGGAAACTGGAGGGGACTTCCAGGGACAGAGGCAAGATGACAGAGTAGAGCAGAGAAACTCAAAGTCACCAAGAGAACTCCCTCCAACCAATATTAAAATAATGCCACAAAATGAATACAGGAGTGAAAGAAACAACAAGGAGACAGAAAGTAGCAACTTAAAAGAAAGACTTAAAAGGTAGGCAGAGACTGGGACACTGGGGTCTGGGACACTGGGTTGAGAGGGGAGCACATTTAGCAAGACTATAGCAAGGAGTGAAGAACAAGCCACACACCTCCCACCCCATATCTGCTGTGTCAGGTTCTGAACCTGAGCCAAAGCCAACATTCAGGCCCTGAGACCCTGCCTGGGCAAATAGAGGTCCAAGCCAACCCACACCCTTTGAGTTTTCAAACCTGTGGTGAAGCCCAGAATCCCAGCCCAGGGCAATCTGTGCTTAAGTGGGTCCAGAGAGAAGCCAGAAGTCTCAGTTGGGGCCTATGGTGAGGACCTAGATCCCAGTTTGGGGTAGTTGACTGACCTGAGAGGGGTCTGGATCTTTTTCCCAGAGGCTCAGGGCAGAGCTCCAGGACAGGGCAATCAACTATGTGCCTGACTGAATCAAGTACATAGTGAGACAAAAACACTTGTGCCTGGGGCTCAAATTTGAGCAGCCCCTGACCTGCTCAAGTTTAGAGTGAGATTAGTGGCATCAAGGAATGGCTAAAGTTTAAGAGGGTACCCTAACCTCCCAGAAAACAGAGCATTCCTATAAAAATGTAGGGAAAATGAGTAAGCAAGCAAAAAGGAAGGAAGGAAGGAAGGAAGGAAGGAAGGAAGGAAGGAAGGAAGGAAGGAAGGAAGGAAGGAAGGAAGGAAGGAAGGAAGGAAGGAAGGAAGGAAGGAAGGAAGGAAGGAAGGAAGGAAGGAAGGAAGGAAGGAAGGAAGGAAGGAAGGAAGGAAGGAAGGAAGGAAGGAAGGAAAGCACTTAGCTATAAAGAAATTTATGAAGACAAAGATCAAGGTACAGACACAGAAGGGGTGAGTGAAAGCAAAACAAACACATGGAAAGTGCAAAAGAAAAATATAGATTGGACACAGATTCTGGAAGAGCTCAAAAATACTTCAAAAATCAATTAAGAGAGTCAAAGGAAAAGTGGGGAATTGAAATGGAAGAAAAAGGAGACCCAATATCTGATGGAAGAAAATCATGCCTTAAAAATTAGAATTGAGCAACTACAAACAAATGATTTCATGAGAAATCAAGAAACAAAACAAAATCAAAAGAATGAAAGGAAATTGGAGAAAGCAAAAGGTCAATTAATTAAGTGTTTGGTGTGTGGAACAGCAGGAAGAACATTGTAGAATATGTAAAGTGAAGATACTGGAAAGATAGGAAGGAAATTAGGTTTTGATGAGTTAAAAATACCAAAGGATTATATATTTGATCCTGAAATAAAGGAAAGTCACTGGAGTTTAATAAATTGGGAGTGTGGGTAGGGATAGAGATTGTACCCAATGAAAAGAAATATGGTCAGACCTAGTAGAAAGACAGATTAAAGAAAGGAAAAACTTTAGGCAAGGTGACCAATCAGAAAGTTATTACAATAATCTAGACATGAGGCAAAAAGGGTGGTGGGAGTGTAACTAAAACAAAGGAGACATAAATGAGAGAAATCATGAAGGCAGAAATGATAAAGCTTGGCAAAATATTGGGTATGTCGAGTGAACACACGAGAAGAGCCAAATGAAACTGCAGTTGCAAGTCTGGGTGACTGGGAGAATGAAAGAAGTGAAGGAGGTGAAATAGTTGGGAGAAAAGATAATTTATTTTCTTTTGGACATATTGAATTTGAAATGTCTCCAGGACAATCAATTCAAGATGTCCAAAAAGCAGTTGAAAAATTGAGACTAGAACCCCCAAAAAAGGTTAGGGCTGGATATATAGACATTTAAATCATGTTCATAGAGATGATAACAAAACCCATGGGAACTCACAAATTCACTAAAAAAATAGTGTAGAGGGATGAGAGGGTCCATGATATCCATTATCAATTATCATGAGTTGAATAAAAATCCAGCAAAATAGAGAAAAAAGTCAGACATGTAAGAGAACAAACTAGGAGAGAGAAACCTCACAAAAACCTAGAGTGAAGAGACTATTCAGGAAAAGCATATGATCAACAGTGTCAAACCAGAGAGGCCAAGAAAAAGGAAGTTAGAGAAAAGGCCATTAGATTTCACTACCAAGAATCACTAGAAAAATGACTGAATTAATAAATAAAATTAGCTTTAAAATGAATAATTTGCTAATTTTATTAGGAAAAGGAAATTTAAAAATTAGCATTAAATATGAAAGAGAAATCACAGCAAAGAAATGAATAATAATATTAGAAATTGCTTAACGACACAAAGTTGATTTATTGCATGATAAAAAGCTTATAATGAAAAAAGGAATATTGGAGTTCATTAAAGTAGCAAATAGAATATTTGTAGGTTATGAGAAGATATCAATGTATAGCTAAAGTGGAACAGAGAACTAAGTCATGGTAACTGAAAAGGTTGAGGTATTGAGAAGTTATGAGTTTTTTTCTAGACCTCTAGAATAAAAGCAGGAGTTGGGGAAGAAAGGCAAAAGCCGGGACTAAACTCATTGAAGAAAGAAATACAATGTATTTGGAAATACAATGCAATAGAGGGAGCAAGAGATCAGTATGTAAAATACAGAAGGATCTACACTGAGTGATAAATTTGAATATAATATAATATATGATATTATTGATGAATATATGAATATATGAATAAATAATGAATATAATATAATATAAACCTCACAGTAGGAGGTTACTGAGTGATAGTAGTAGAAGATGAGTCTGGAGGTTGCAATGAAAAACAAAGAATATTCAGACTCCTTCATCATGGTGAGTCAAGAGGAGAGAGGAGGTGCCACCAAAGGTGGAAAGCATGACCAACAGGAGGCACTCAGCTCTACATGACTGTAAAAATGAAGCAAATTTGTATATTATAATAATATCCAAATTTTTTAAGGTACAGAACTATAAAGGCAAATATATAGGAATTAAGGAAACCAATTTATATCTAAATTTAACACTTAGTGCCATAAGAAGACATTCTAATTATTAAATACCAGAAAAAATATTTGAATATGAGAACAGCATAAAGCAATCAAGAACTTTAATCTCAAAAATTCTGCATCCTAAAACATCTATAGAGGGTAATAATTGTGTGCATACACATGACATTTTTAATACAAATAAATCATTATTTTCATAAGAATAGCTATGATTATACAATTGTTGTGATATACCTGAGTAAAAAATTGCCCTAATAAGGATTCAAATGGGTGAGATGTATATTTGGCATTTTAAACTTTTATTTTTCTTTATTTAAACCTCTGATTTCGTCAATGTGAAAAATTCCCAATATGCTAACTGCCTCATAGGTGGTAATTTGTAGTCTAAGACAGTGGTTCTCAACCTTTCTAATGCCATGACCCCACAATACAGTTCCTCATGTTGCGGTGACCCCAAATCAAAAAAATTATTGTGGCTACTTCAAAACTGTAATTTTGCTACAGTTATGATTTGGAATGTAAATACCTGATATGCATTATGTATTCTCATTGCTACAAACCCACAGATTGAGAACCGCTGATCTAAGAGAATTGCTTTTGATATTGAAAAGTTAAAATGATGAGTGTAGGGTCACATGGCTAGTATGTATTGGAGTCAAGATCTGAATTCAGGTTTTCTAGACCTCAAGGCCGGTTTTCTATTTGCTATAATGCCCTGATTATCTTAATACAAAATGATGCCAGGGAATTAGCTATTATAAAATCACTTACTATATAATGTACGAATAGTATACAAATATAAATAGTATATTTGTTTTATTTTTTTAATTTTCCCATCCCTATATATAAGAAAACACATTTCTGAGCATACACATTAAAAGAAATACTAGTAATTTTTAATTCCTAAAATATCCATCATAATAAATATCTGTTGAGTTCAATCAATTATGTACTCTAAAGACAAGTTTTCTGCTTCTCTAGAATTGCTGAGATGACAGGATATTGATCCTTTTTTATCAATAGGTTTTACATCCAAAAGATTTCCTAACCTTCAAAATGGCTGCCCTTGATTTAGATCAGACGCTTGTTGCTGGTCTTGAGATAAGTTCAATGTTCTCACTCTACTTCTGAAACAGAATAAAATCACTGAAAAATGTGCCTGTTTTATCTCCAAAGGCAGTTTTTGTGGACCTGTTAATAAGGAACCCTATATAAAGCATATATCTATCAAATAGCTAGCATTTGGCCGTGCACTTAATATTAAAAGACAAAACTGACAAATATGCTTCGCGCTGTAGGATTTCAGTCCTTTCACTTTTATGGAGGTTAATACTATCCTATACTTTGTTTTAAGTGTAAAATAGTACAAAGGCCATGGCCACATTCCAAAACAAGATCAAAGCACTACAAAGGCAAACGTATTGGGTAACTCCCTTCCCTCTGGACATGTGATCAGAAAGAGTGATTCCTTAAGGACTAATGCTGTTGGTTTTTGAATTGGACATTTAAAAGTAACTAAATATAATGAAACAGCACTAGAGTTGAAAATAAAAAGTGTGTGATAATTAAGACTTAGAAATTATGTGTGAAAAGTTTTCATCACATCACATAATCAGGTAGAAGACAGGAATATATGCTTATCTAATTGCCTCTAAAGTGTTTCTCTCTTCATTTCACCGTGGATGTAACATTCCATAAGTATTAACTAGAATTAGTGACTACAATTACACTAATAAGTATCTAAGGAAAACAATCATTGACTCACAGATGAATAAAAAGTAGCACACAATGTATCCTTAATTTTTGGCAAAGTTATAAATTAATTTTGGTCAACCTTTTGAACAATAATATACTATTTGCTAATGATATAGAAGTCAGAGATGGACCCACTAGAGATTAGATGATCAAGTATTTTCATATTCATTGAACTATATAGATTTGGAAATTAATATGAATTATTATTATATCCAGGATGTTTAAGGGGTTAAGTGAAGTAGCACTTTCTTAGTGATTACAAATGAATTGGTTTTCTAAACGCCCAGGCTAATTTCATTGTCATCATTAGCAATATATTTATAATATACAGTAAAAGCAATAGTGTATGATGATCAACTGTGAATGACTTAACTACTATCAACAAGCAGGGATCCAGAACAAGGGACTTAGGACAATAGACATTATCCACCACCAAAGAAGTAAGTGATGATGCTCAAATGCAGGTTAAAGCATATCATTAATGACTTTATTTCCTCTATGAATTTTTCTTTAGTGTAAACAATATGTGTCTTGTTCACAACATGACAAGCATGGAAACATGTCTTATGATAATATACGTACAACCCATATTATATTACCTGATTTCTTGGGGAGAAGGGAGGGTTGGGAGGGAGGGAGAGAGAGAGGGAGAACATGGATTGCAAAATGTCAGAAAACTATTATTAAAAACTGTATTGACATATAATCTGAAAAAATGAATAAAAATATTTAAACATGTAATCAGGATGTATTCAATAAAATAAATAAAAACATAATGCATATGTTTAAAAATAAATTCATCTTAAACACTTATTTGTATAAATCACTCCCTTGAAATTTAAGCGCTGCCCCTTACCTTTTGAAGATTATGGCTGAAGACAAACTATTACATGAGTATGTGCAGAAAATTATGAAACAGTTACACACAGATAGCAAAGAGAGGTTTTAATTTTTATATTATTTCTAGGCCATATGTGAAGTACATTAAAGGAAGGTAAACAAGAAAAGTCATTGTAGCAACTAAGAACTTATGGAAATAAATTAGTATTCTATGTTTTCATTTAACCACTTTTAAAAGCATGTTTCATTTAAAGAATCATGTAGGAATAAAATTCCTTGAGTTCATTTTATTCTTCAAAGATTTCTTAGTACTTATGATGTTATAAAGAAAAGAAAAATTATTTCATTTTCTAAAACAGAGCTAGCTTTTTTAAAAGTGTTACTTATCTTCAAAATTACGTTAAATTATTGCAGATTTTTTTTCTGTTGTGGATAATAAAAGATTAATTCAGCTTCTACAATTTTAAAATAACATCACTTGAAGCATCTTAAATCTTTATCAGTTCAAACATAAGCATAGGAAAGAAAGATCATGGGAAAAGTTGATGAAGGTGAAAAGTAAATGCACTCTAAGGACAATTCCTCTAAGTAATGTTTCCTTATAAAAATAAGCCCAAAAATACTCTCCAACTACAAGGGACTTGAAGATTACAATGAAAAAAGTATAAACAAGGAAATCATAAGTATTACTATTTAGGCTGCTTGGAAAAAATGTGGTTTAGAACATAAAACACATAGCTTTATATAGGTCTATTGATTCCTTTTACACATCTCAAGGTAATATGGTCACTTTGTAGTTGATTCAATAATACAACAAAAATCTCTCAGGAATCTGGACTTAACAAGAAGTTGCCCTGCATTTTTTGAATGAGAATCCAAAGCTGCTTAAAACTGACTGTAATAAGTGATATGCAAGTTGAGATGTATTTAACAACTACGCATTATACTTATGCAATAATCCTATTTTTCTTCCAAAGCTTAAGTCAATGAATCTCTTACTGTACTATAAATTCCAAGGTCATGGACAAAGCTGTTTATTAGTATAATTACAATGTAGTTGTAATACCAATTAAGCCTCAGTTCCAGATTTTAAAAGGTAGTAAAAACTGAAGATTAATAAAGTCAAATTTCAGTTTCTATACAATAATACTTGCTATTGTCCCCAAATCTATACGTTCTATTACATCTAAATTTCTAAAACTGCATCTTTAAAAAATAATGAACATTGTTAAAAAGTATTTGCAAACTAAACTAATAAAAATAAAATATATTTGGATAAAGAGAAAATCAAAGGGCTAACAAAAAGTATTTGTCTGGAAAAAAGGCAATTTTAACATTATTGAGTCATGCAAATTTGGGTTGAAAAAAATACTTATTTAAACAAAGCTTTCTTATATAATAAACGTTCTAGACCCTACTCAATTCTTCTATAACATTTAAGATTCACCACTCTCAGATTCTAAATAAAAGCAACATCACCACTGAGTCCTAGTTTAAAAGCAGACATGTCATACTCAGTCCTAAACAGATTAAAACATAATGTCAAAATTTTAACAAAATAAATAAAAATATAATTCAGCATACTGTGAATTTGTGATTTTCTAAGTCAATATACTATCTGCAGGGATCTGTTTTTCTCTCAGTTTGACACCAATGCTCTACGTAATCCCAGAATTAAAATTCAATTATAAGTAGCATTCTATTAGAGAGTAATCACACATCTTCATAAAGACACAAGCTTTTAAACAGTGATCAAAGATTTAAGGGACTTTCTACATCTAACAGTGCTTGACACATAGCAGGGACTTAACAAAGAAAAAAAGGAAAAAGGAAAAGAAAAAAATGAGCAAAACTGATGAAAATACTGAAAAGGTCTAAAATATGTGTAATATACACTTGTGGATATAAGTGGATTGGAGTGGGAATATTATATTTCCTCTTTCAAACTATGCTAGTTATTTTTATAATTTTGCAACTATTACTTTTAATTTTATTTCATCACTATTCTTTCAATTCACATTTTTGTGTTCACTGTATATAGTTATCTTGAATTTGCTTACTTCATTCTGCTTCAGTTTACGTATCTCTGCTTTTCAATATTCAAAACTGAGATGAAATAATCACCTCTTAAATTAATATTCCATTATATTCATGTATGACAATTTATTTTGACCATTCTCCAATCAATATCCACTTTGTTTCCAATTCTTTGCTATCACAAAAAATACTGCTATAAATATTTTGTTACATATGGAGGTTTTCTTATCAATTTCCTCTTTGGTATATAAGCCTATTAACGGAATATTTGGGTTAAAGGGTATGGATATTTTAGTCACATTATATTGATAATTAAATTGCTGGTGATTTTTAGTTGCATCTCAGAAATTTGGGAATGTTGTTTCATTGTTTTATTCATATAAATGTTGCTATAATTTGATCATAGACCCACTAATTATTTAGAATTTTATTGTTAAGTATCCATTTAGGTCTGTATCTTTTATTCATCTTCTCTTAATTAACAATTGCAGCCCTAGCAAACATCTGTACTAACATAATATTCAAGGAAATGTACTGGTTTTTGAAGGTAGTACACATTTATTCAGCTTTTTAAATGTTTCATTTTATGAGAACCAAATACTTTTAAGTTTGCCATATTAAACTTTTGCCCAATTACGTACTTTAGTACTGATATTTCAACTGTAATGAAGTGTTTTGTCTTGAAGTATTCTTTGAAAATATATATTTTGGGGGCAGGTGGGTGGTTCAGTGGATTGAGAGCTAGGCCTAGATATGGGAGATCCTAGGTTCAAATCTGGCCTCAGCCACTTTCTTGCTGTGTGACCCTGGGCAAGTCACTTAACCCCCATTGTCTAGTCCTTACCACTCTTCTGCCTTGGAACCAATACACAGAATTGATTCCAAGATGGAAGGTAAGGGTTTTATAAAATTATATATAGAGAGAATCTTAAAAACTACTCAGACTGTACCTTAGAATATTTTGTCTAGCTATTCCCCATTTTTAACAATGGAAATACTTGATCAGGAATGTATTGAGAACTTTTAAAATTACTCCACCCTACTCAGACAGTGCCTTAAGGGAAGATAAAGTTGCAAACTCCTGATTGAACAATGAAAAGTCCCTAACTCAGACTTATAGTAAACTTAGAACCTTAAGCTAGGTCTTAGATCTAATACAAAAGGGTGCTAAGTACCTATACAGGTTAAATTAATCAATAAAAGGTCAAGCAACTTACAAAAGGCAAGATTAACAAAAGAGGTGTGAAGTACTCAGAGGATTTTATCTAAACAGAGAAGGTGAGAACAAAAGAAGATGAGAACTAAGAATGGGCAGTCCTGGGAAAAAGCATCTACTGTGATTGGTAGATGTAGGGAATATGGCATAAGAGAAAATTTCTTTAAAAGGAGAAGTCAGTTCGGGCAATTGAATTTGGTTGGAGTTCGGAGTAGGAGTTCAGAATTGGAGTTCGGAGTTAGTTGGAGTTGGAGTTAGTTGGATTTCGGAGTGAAAGAACCCAGCTTGGAGACGATCTTGTGGTGAGTGATAAAGACTGACTCACTCTCCCTTAGGCTCAGGCTTAGGCCATTTTGGCCCAGACCCTTTTCTACTACTTGGCTATCTCTCTCTCTCTCTCTCTCTCTCTCTCTCTCTCTCTCTCTCTCTCTCTCTCTCTCTCTCTCTCTCTCTCTCTCTCTCTCTCTCTCTCCTCTTTCTCTCTCTCTCTCTCTCTCTCTCTCTCCTCTTTCTTTCTCTCTCTCTCTCTCTCTCTCTCTCTCTCTCTCTCTCTCCTCTTTCTCTCTCTCTCTCTCTCTCTCTCTCTCTCTCTCTCTCCTCTTTCTCTCTCTCTCTCTCTCTCTCTCTCTCTCTCTCTCTCCTCTTTCTCTCTCTCTCTCTCTCTCTCTCTCTCTCTCTCTCTCTCTCTCTCTCTCTCTCTCTCTCTCTCTCTCTCTCCTTCCCTTAATTTATATTAATTAAAATCTCCATAAATCCCAGCTGACTTGAGTATTTTCATATTTGAAAATTTCCCATGGCAACCACTTATTTTAGATTTTAAGTCAAAACACTAAAATTATCCTTGACAGTTTGGCCAAAACCTTTACGGTTTGGCATTTACCGTTTTAAGCATTAACAGTTTTGGCAGTATACACACACACACACACACACACACACACACACACACACACACACACACACACATATATGACTTAAAAGTTCATAATTCTGAACAGAACCTCAAGTAAATAAAGGACTAAATGTTTTATACAGAACATTCTACACAAGGAGAAATTAGACCTTTAATGAGAAAAACTTTCAATCATTTAAATTTTTTAATTAAATTATAATTTTTTCAACTAATAAATCTATTTCTATATTCTAACCTCTGAAAAAAATGGCTTCTTTCTTTTCCTTTATTTCTGTCTTTATTTTTCAAACACAAACTAACTGAATGTGAAGCACCAGGAGAGACAGTAGATTTATAGGAGTGGGGCTAAGAATCTTAGTACCACAATGTATGTTGGAGAAAATTGGAACTAGGCCATGGTAGTCTTCAGTGGCTGTTACTAAGTTGTGAATTTGAAATGTACACTGAAATAATTCAATAATTTTTGTAAACTAGAGAGCTAATGGTGAGAGAGAGACTAGGAATATAGTCAAGTTCAAGGTCAGTTAAAATTAAGAGGCTAAGAAGGGGGCAGCTAGGTATCTCTGTACATATAGAGAGCCTCAGATCTTGAAATGGGAGGTCTTAGATTCAAATTTGACCTCAAACACTTCCTAGTTGTGGGACCCTGGGCAAATCACTTAACCCCCCACTACTGTCTCATTCTTACCATTCTTCTGCCTTAGAACAGATATTGATTCTAAAATAGGAAGGGAAGGGTTAAAAAAAATTAAGTCTTCAAGAGTTGGGCTCCAAGTTAACCATTACATAGACAAAATGAAAATTCTTACAATTTGACTAGGTTTTAGGGTTTTTATCTGTATTGTCAATAATCACATCAAATACTGGATATAAATACTCTCCATTAAAATAAAACTCAATGTATGTCACACAAAACACCCAATACTGTATCTTGCATTTAATACCATATAGAACCATTGAACCAATTAAGAAAAGGGATGATTTTTTAATTCATATAAGGATATTTTTGCTATATAAAAGATTCAGACTTATATTCCCATAAGTAATAAACATTCCGAATTGAATAGCAACATTTTTATTTGTCTTCAACTTGTTATTATCATTCTTGACCTTCACAACTACTCTGTAGATGTTATTATTATTCTCATTTTAAAACAGGGAAATCTGAGGAAGACAGAAGTTTAATTGGCTTACCCAGGGACACACCTTTAGTAAGTATTTGAGGCTAGATTTGTTTTCAAGTTTGCTGACTCCAGGTCCCATACTATATCCACTGCCCCAGAGTAATGGCAGAATAGCAGGTGAGGAAACAGAGGAAACTAAGAATCATAAAATTTTTAGAATATATATATGGCCTATTGTACTCCAAATATGAGAACAGACATATTCTTAGGGGAAATTAATAACATTATGTTCTTGCTTTAAATTAAGCCAGAAAAGAAAATTACTGCTAAATGTAAGGATGGCTAATAGGTACTTTTTATAGAAGCAAATAAAACAATTACTATATCAAATACATACAATATATTAAAACAAGTTTAATATGGATCTAACAAGAAATACAATTTCGTAAATCATTTGATCATTTCAGATTGCAGTACTCAAGATAAACAATTTCAAGAAGATCATCATGAAAATAATTACACATATGTGGTTTTAAGCTATTTTATATAAAGACAATAAATGAGATGAAGATGAATTGTAAAAGAGAAAGTCTGATCCAAAATGAAAAGAGCAACCCAAATGGGTATAAAATTTAAAATTAATCTCAAATAATAAAATATTATATTTTAGGAGATTTATTAATGATTGTTAGAAATAAGGAATAAAGAGGATGCAAAATAAAGACCCATATCAAAATCCCTACTCACCACTGCCATGCTCCCTGACAGGGCCAAAAAGAGGGCAGGACCCTCAGTGTCCCTGCCTAATATTCCCTGTCTACAGGAAGTGTGTAATGACAGGAAGTCAATGGGCTCCCAGGAACTGTAGTTCTTTTTTTAGGGTAACAGATTTCCAATTATACATTCCCCTCCTTGGGATCCAGTGGAAGACTGATCTCTCCAATGGATCTTGTAAACATAACCAACATTGAAATCACAATAAATTGGGGATAAAAGGGAAAAGAACAAATCCAATGATTTCTAGGAGCATTGACAAAAGTCAATTAGGGGGCAGTCCCCTTTGGCATATAAGTATACATACAAAAATAAATGCATTCAAACCTACACAGTTCAAACCACCACATCCCAAAGTTCACTCTGGATCTTCTGATACAGTGTATGGTCTGTGGAGGCATCTTCATGATGCCTTCTCCAAACAGTTCACTTTCTGGATTCAGAGAGATAGCATGTTTCTTAACCTAAAATTACTCTCAATAAGAATTTGCAGTTTAGAATAATAATAATGATTATAATAATAATAATAATATATTCCCCCCGAAGAGGGTATTGAAAAACACAGGGATCACTTAGGAATGCGTGGCTGAGTTATGAGGTATATGAATCATTTGGCAAGATAAATCAAAAACATCAAAAAAATCCAAATAAAAGAGAAAAAATAACTTCTGGATTAAATATAAAGTATTTAAGTCTTATGTGTAAAAATTTTAAGTTAAGGAAAAATAAACCTATAGCAGGTCCTTGAATCAGGGTCCAATTAAAGTGATTTATGTAATCATGCACTTACCCAATCAGTAGCCAGGAGTATAAAAAGTTTGCCACATTATAAAAGACAGACTAGGGACTAGATTATAGGAGCCAGGTAGGAGCCAAATTTGAGATACTTGGTAGAATGTGAGACAAGGAAGACCTGCCTTTGACATATGTCAAAACATCCAGAACCTCAAACCCCAAACAAGTTCAAGTCCTCTTTTTGTGGCTCAAAACTTCATCAATCCTATTGGGATTGGTTGGTCTCTTTGGCCTTGTGCTCGATTGGCACTATGCAATTTAGCTTTGTGCTTCTTTGGCACTGTGAAATGGCTCTTTTTGTATTCTCTTGTCCTAGAATCAGATATACGCAATGTCCCATATTTCTTAAGCAATCAATGGTATCATTTTTATAGTTTAAAGCTTTTGGGGCATGCATTAATATGCAAATGTATTTTAAACTTATATTACTGCAAAATAAAAAAAAAAGAAAAATCTCAATACTGTTGATATGTGCTTCAAATACAAAAAGTAGAGAAAAAATAAAATTCAGATACTATATGGCACATGCAAGGAAAAACAATAATAAAAAAAGTTTTAAAATAAAAAATATACAGCTCACAATCATTGACATACTGTGTCAGCTAAGGAAAGGAAGAATTCAAGGGTTTCTCACCAAAAAATGAGATTCAATTTCCTTTTCAAACTTGGTCATGATACACTGTGAGTGCAAGCAAATGATTTTCACAAAGTAACAGTATTTATAAAAAACAATAGTACAACAGGTAATGCACATTCAAAAAGTATCAAAATCACTAAAATTATAATGACAATAGCAAACAAACCCACTATCATTAGGATTCACCTAAGTCTGCTGTATGACATTTAAAACTAATGGATACTTGTCACAATTTTTTCAAGTGTAGCAATGTTTCAACCTTGGTTGAGACATTTTTTTTAAATCTATTGCTGCCATCATTACAAAAATGTGGCAGAGGAGCCTAGGAAAAAACCAAACTTCTGTACCATTGATGTTGGGTCTAAAAATGTCACCAAAAATCTAGATCATTCTGGTGGAAGGGTAGAGTGAGCTGAAGAGATGCAAATGAGAGATGCTCCCTCTTGGGAGCCATCCAGGGGTACCATGCCCTGGGATCAACTTCCCAGCTCTTTTGGTATGAGACTGTTATGTCCCATCCATTCCCATTTTTAAAAATGCAGGAGGAGGAGAGTATAATAGTGCTTCACTTCAGCTACTAAAATGGACCTTTTACCTGTTGTTACAAATAACTCAGAGACAGGCAAAATGACCAGTCAGAGTTGTTGAAAAAAAATCTAAAATTCATGTCTAAATACCCCTTAAAAATCAATTTGAGATATTTAGTTTATTAAATTCTCTAAAGGTTGTTAACCAGGTTGACGGAGTCCATCATCACCTATGTGACAATTTAACAAAGCCAAAATGGAAGGAAAAGCTGGTTATGGGCTTTTACAATATTTTACAATATTTTGTTCAGTAGTTATAGGGGGAAAATAACAGAATATATCTAATATTTAAAACATAGTAGATTAAACTGATTCAGTGTAGCAGAATAGTATTGAATACATTAATATATGAACTTAAAAACGACAAAATTAAATCTTAAAGCAGACAATAAGCAAAATACAATGAAATGCAGAGACTTTCATAAAACACTGAAGTCTGAAAAGACATAAATTTTCACCTGCAGTCTCTTTAAAGTTCCTTTTTCTATCCATTCAGATTCCTTTTGTCAGAACTGTGGAATTTCCTTAGTGAGGGAGAACATGGGGTTGAAGAATCTCAAACTGGATGAATCTTATAGACCAGGCAGGTCCAAATAGCAAAGGGTTGTAGGGAGATGAATTTCTCCCCTAAGTCTCAGGCAAGATAAGTGAAAGGATCAGTACACACATGAATGGTAGAAGCTATTTAAAATAGGCAAGGTACTGCTCTTTCATAGAGTATGCCATGTTTGTAATTTACTTCCTGTTTGGAAGAGTAACTTCCCTCTTTCCTTCCCCTTCCCCCTTGAGGTAAAATGCTATGGAACAGTTTGTTTCCCTAATCACATGGAGAGGGAGTTAGGAGGTGAATTGTTGCCTAAGAAAAATACACCCCATATTTTTACCATTGCCTGGAGAAAGGTGTCAAGTTTGTGAGTTCCAAAACCACATAGGCAGCTACCAGCAGTCTGGGACTAGGTGGGAGCTGGGGCCTGCACAGGAGGAGGAGAAATTGGGATCAAGAAGATCAGGAACAGGAGCAACCAGAATCAGGGGCAGCAATACCAGAAGCAGCAGCAAGGAACTGAGGAACATGGGCTCGAGCAGATGGGTGAGAGAAATGACTTATCTCCTCTTCACCAAGAGCCCTCTGGCTAAAAATAGCCCAGCCAGTTGGGAGAGCAACCAGTCAAAAAGTAGAGAAAGGAAAAGGCAGCAGCTCCAAAGAGAGTTCAGAGTTTGAGAGGGTGAGTGGGTGGGTGGAGTGGGCAAAAAGCTTTGGGAGGAGAAATGTGGCTGAAAAAAAAAATTTATCTCAGCTATCTTAAAAAATTGAGAGGTTCTTCTCCAGATAGTGGTTGCCATCAATGTAAAAATTAAAATTAGATCTAAATACTAAAAATATTATATTTAAAGGGATTTATTAATGATCGTTAGAAATCAAGGAAAAAAGAGGATATAAAATAAAGACCATGTGCCCATGGCTGATTAGCCATTTCAAAATCCCCACTCACCACCGCCATGCTCTCCAACAGGGCCAAAAAGGGGGAGGGACCCCCATGTCCCTGCCTATTATCCCCTTTCTACAGGAAATACATAATGAAAGGAAGAGGGCTCCAGGGAAATGTAGTTCTTTTTTAGGGTAACAGATTTTCAATTATACACGTGGGAAGGGCAAGGAAGATGGGGATTCCAGGAAGGAACATAGAAGAGCTGAACTGCCAGAACACCTCACTTCTCTTTGGGAGCTCTCCTGGAGTGGTTGGTCTGAGAGAAACCTCTGAGACAGAAGACCTTTCTGAGCACTAACCACTTCTCAGTGAACGCAAACCCCCTTGAATCCAGCTGAAGATAAAGGAGTGGATTGGACTTTGTTAGAAAGCCATTCACCCAAAGAAGAATTCTCTCTATTTCCTAAAATTTGCCCTTTGAACTTCAAGCCCCAATTAGGATAGATAGAAGGAAAGACAAATCTCACAACTGACCAAGGAAGGTCAGGCAGATAGCCTGAACCCTCAGGATTTTGAGAAGGGATCGGTTGTTAACTTATAGGAATTTTCCATTTTCCACTTTCCTTACCCAACAATTCCACTCTCCCTGTCTTGTGTGTCTCTTAACATAAAAGAGTTATTCCTCTTAGATCAAGTCAGCCTGTCTTATAACATCAAGGAGGGGAAGTAAAGTGTGGGGGGAGAACTATACCTTTCTCCTCAAGGGGGAGTGTCAGCTCCAGTCTTTAACCTCTTTACTCAACCCAGTCTCTAAAGGAACATATTCTGTCCTTCTAGAAGAAAACTTGTGCTGTCTTTCCCTAGGGAAGAGAAGGGATGACCAACATCTGCACTCTCTCCATCTCTTTGACTGCTTCATACCTATCTCTCTAGTCCCCAAAGTAAATGCAGGTGACCCCATTCTGGTCATCTATTACATAAGGCATGAAACTAATGCCACTTAGGGTCTGAACCTATTTAAGCTTATTCCTAATACTGAAGAATGGGAAGTTAATAAAAGAATATACAATAAAGATATATATATATATATTGTGTGTGTGTGTGTATATATATATATATATAAAGAATATACAAAAAGGAAATAACAATTTCCTATGAAGTTTCACCACAATGATATAAATTAGTTATGACAAAATGGAAAACAAAAGAGCCTATACACATTATCAAATATATATTCCAATTAAATGGAGGGTTATGGAAGTCAAGAGAAACATTGGCTTGGGATTTAAACTCACTGAATACTTTAAGAAGAGGAAAAATGGAAAATTAAGATGTCACCTCATGAAACTACAAAAAAATTAGAGGGGAAAAAAACACATTACAAAAACCTTCATTAGAGATTCATCTATGCAGAGTCATTTTAAGAACACTAAGAATGAAATTAGAAGCCAAAGGAAGTAGGAGGGAGGAAAAGACTTGGGAAAATTGGGCAAACAATTTTCAACATAATTAAGAGTGGATTTTTTGTACAGTCTCTGATAGGATCAATGAGAAAACAGCAATGTCATTAATTTTTTAAAATATAGATAGCCTCATATGCTTCCTAGCTTTTTGATCCTGGGCAAGTCATTTAATCCCAATCACCTAGCCCTTGCTACATTTCTCTCTTAAAATTGATGCTAAGACAGAAAGTCAGATTTTTAAAAAATAATTATGGAAAGAGCCAGACTAGTCCAAACATAAACTGAGTTGTAGAACTCCAATTTTTGATGACATTCAAGAAATCTAAAAAAAGGAAGGATACTGGAAAAATTCTATATCTTATTGTAAAGAAAACTAGTAAATAAGGGAATACTAATAACTATCATTCACATTCACGTCTAAACAAACTTGTATTGGTATAATCTGCCCATAAATCCAATGCTTCCTTGAAGGGCAGGCTTTTGCAAATAATAGTCTATATCATACCATGTTTGCAAAGTGACCTAACTGAATGAAAGGCATAGAGAATTCAAGCTGCTTCTATGCATATACTTTGATAATTTTTAAAGCATTTGATATAATATATCAAAATGCCCCCTTAAAGATTGTCATCCAACAAAGGTGTCTCTCAACCATATACCTAAAATACAAGGTTCTTGAAAGAAATAATAGAAATAATTTCATTCAATGACTCTCTTATGAGTAAAATAAAGCAATGGATGAAGTGGGAAGAATTCCTCATTAAAGATATTTGCCACAGATGAAGTTTTTGGTACTCTAAATGGAATATGGCCTTCCTATATATAAGGATTCTTAACTTTTTTTAAAAAAATATTTTTATATGTGCATTTCAAAATGATGTGAAATCAGAGTTCAAGAAGAAGAAGAACCATAATTATCTGCAGAGAGTTGATAATTAAACCCACAGGAGCTGGCTAGTGGGTATGACAAGAATTAAGACCCAGTAAATAGAGCAAAGGCACTTGGACAAAGAATAAAGAATAGCAGGAGAGAGCTGAGGGGATGTGATGAGGTGTTTGAGGAGAGACAAGGTCTGGAATATGGAGAAGAGGCCAACAAATCAATTAAGTAGGAGCAGGATTAGTTTACTACAATGAAAGCCTAGTTGAGATTAGATAAAACAATTTACACTGGACCTAATCAGTATAGTTTTGTAATTTCCCCTAGCACTGTTCAGCAGGATCTAAAGAGAAGTAAAAGAGAGGGGGTGGTAGGACCCTTTCTTTATCCCTTTTTAATAGCTTCTAATTTGAAATCAACATTTTCCAATATGGTTTACTCTAGAAGTTTCATGTAAGAATAATTGTTCTCAATCTCAACTGCTCATTTCTCACAGTTTTGCCTCAGCTCAGAAAAACTATCAGAATATGAAGGAAGAAATACTCATTAACATATTCTAATCTTTGACCTTTAAAAAGTAGATTAATGTAAGAAAATGCTGTCATGTTGATTCTTGACAGATCAACAATTAAACAAATGGATTTCTATCAGAAAATAATTTTGTTCTTATTTCATTCTATTTTATACCAATAGCTCCCATGTTGAAGTACCAAGAATCTTTAAAAAGTAGTACAGATATTAGAACAGCACTTCCTGGATCTTTGGATACAAAAAGATGAAGGAAATAATCTCAATGAAAAATTTAAATTTAGGTACTCAAATCAAAATTAAGTAAAAGAAAAACTTTATTCAATTCATCATAAAGTTTAAACTAACATTTTAAAAAGCTTTGTAAAATCTGTAATTTGAGTGAGGCAGAGGCAAGATGTTAAAATGAGTAACTACCCAGCTAAACTTACCACACAGCTTTAAAATTACACCTCAAATAAAATTTTGAA
This sequence comes from Monodelphis domestica, assembly GCF_027887165.1. NCBI lineage: Eukaryota > Metazoa > Chordata > Mammalia > Didelphimorphia > Didelphidae > Monodelphis > Monodelphis domestica. Next base: position 114,922,140 of record NC_077233.1, read on the forward strand.
GGGGTAGAGACAACAAAAGAGGGGTGAGACTTTTTTCAGGAATAAGGAAACTCAGAAGGTCCACAAGAGAAGTCCGTGATACAGAGATGGAGGGCTGAGTGAAGTCCACATATCTGGCACTAGGGGCAGTGGCCGAGGCAGCAACAGCTTTGGAAGCTCTCAGCCCATAAACAGTAAGGGGATTGGACAACTGATCAGAAAGAGATTACAAGGGTCCAGTCTGCCCTGGATAGAGCTGGTGCTGATGGACAGCTCTATTGCTCATATACATATCTAAGTCAGAGTCCCAAGACAGGGAAGAGAGCTAGTGGTCAGTAACAAGGGAGAGGGGATCCCGGTCACAGTTTCAAACAAAGAGAATGCTGGTACTTGTGGTTACAGGGAACAGGGGCCCTACCTAGGAAAAGACCAGAACATAGACCAGAAGGGCAGTATCCATAACCTTATAAATACCAATGCAGACCCTCAGAATTAACTTTGAAAGCAGTAGCTCATAAAAGACTGCAGCTTTCGACATCTCCCACATCCAGGGGAGCACAGCACAATTTTCATAAAAAGTTCAAACTGAAGAAATATGCTCGACCAGCATTAGCAAAGGTTTTCAAGTTTGTATGCCAAGAGGGCAACTTTTCAAGCTCTCTGTGAACCCCCCACATTACCCAAGAGAGCAGAGGGAGGAAGTGCTTGCTTTGGTTTGCTGGACAGAGGGGTGGAACATGTCCTTGGGCACTGAGAAGAGAGGGAATGGAGCAGCACCCCCATGCTGGGGCCAGCACCCATGCCAATACTTCACCAATGCTGTGCTAGATGAATGATCAAACAACAAAAAAAGGAAATTTAACCATTAAAAGGTACCGACTATGGCAGGGAAGACCAATACATTAACTCAGGGGAAAAAAAAGCAAAAATGTGAAAAGAGCTACAAACAAAGACTCAAAGTAAAATGTTTACTGGATCTAAAGCCTTCAATAATTTCTGGAAGAATTAAACAGATAAGAGCAATAGAGGAAAAACTGGGAAAAAGAATGAGAAAAAAATTATTATTAAAAAAATTAACACCATAGTAAAAGAGGAAGAAAAAATACTGAAGAAAATTATATCTTAAAAATAGGTCAAAAATCAATTGAGAAGAACTCTTTAAAAACATGATTGGCCAACCAGAAATGGAGGCTCAAAAATTCACTGAAGGAAAGAACTCCACAAAAATTAGAATTGGACAAATGCAGGAAAAAAGTTAGAAAATATCAAAGAAGAAAACTAAGTACTGAAAAACTCAAATTGGGCAAGTGGAATTTAATGAGTTCATGAGACATCGAGAAACAATAAAACAAAGTCAAAAGAATGAACAAGTAGAAGAAAATGTGAAATATCTCAGAAAAACAGGTGACTTGGAAAACAGAATGAGGAGAAATGATTTAAGAATGATTGGACTACATGAAAGTCATGACTAAAGAAAGAGCCTAGATATCAGTTTTCAAGATATTATCAAAGAAAATTGCCCTGATATCTAGAGGGGAGAATAGAAATTGAAAGAATCCACTAATCACCACCTAAAAGCAGTGACAAAATGAAAACTCCCAGGAATATTATAACCAAATTCAAGAATTCTGAGTTCTAAGAGAAAATATTGCTAGTAGCCAGAAAGAAACAATTCAGAAGATCATTGATGATTTAGTGGCTTCTACATTAAAGAATAAGAGGGTTTAGAATATGATATTTCAGAAAGTAAAGGAATTAGGATTATAACTTGACCAGCAAATCCTTCAAAGAAGAAAGTGGTTATTTGATGAAACAGAGGAATTTCAGGCATTCCTGATGAAAAGACCAGAGCTGAATAGAAAATCTTACACTCAAACACAAGACTTAAGAGAAACATATATAGGTAAAAATGAAAAAAGTAATCATAAGGATCTCAATGAGTAAATTGTTAACATTTAGGGGGAAGATAATACATGTAATTCCTAAAAATTCTGTCATTATTAGGGCAGTTAAAAGGAGTTTACACAGATACATGGCATGGGTATGAGTTGATTATGTTGGAATCATATAAAAAATGAAGAGGTGAGAAAGATGGATGTACTGAAAGAAAGGAAAAGAGTGAAGTAGACTGGGGAAATTTTTCTCTCATAAAAGAGGCATGCAAGGAAGATTTTTTATAATAGACAGGGGAGAGGGAGAAATTAGGAGCAATGCTCAGATCAGACTCTAATCAGAACTGTTTCAAAAAAAGGAATGAATATGTATATACAACCTCAATTTTGAGTAGAAATGTAACCTACCCAATAGGGAAAAGGAGGGAAAGAGAATTAGAGAGGGGAGAAGGGAATGATAAAAGGGGGGCTGATTAAGGGAAGCAGTATTTAGAAGCAAAATAGACTTTTGAAGAGGAAAAAGAGATAGAGAGGAAGAAACAGAAGAAAATGGGATAGAGGGATATAAACACAATAGAATGTGAATGAGATGAACTCACTCATAAAATGGAAACAGCAGAATTGATTAGAAACCAAAATCCAACAAAATGTTGTTTACAAGAGATACTCTGGAAACAGAAAGACACACAAAGAGTTAAAATAAAGGGCTGAAGTAGAAAGCAGTTAATATGTTTCAACAAAATTTAAAATGGAGGGTAACAATCATGATTTCAAACAAGGAAAAAATAAACCTAATTAAAAGAGATAATCAGAAAAGTGACAGAGATAATGAAATATCAAAAATTTCTATATTTAGTTTCTCTAATAGTCTTCATTTCTCAAATATATACAGAGTATAGAATTGAGTCAAATTTATTAAAAGGATAAGAGTAATACCCAATTGATAAGTGATCAAAGTAGCTTTCAGAAAAAGAAATCAAAGTTGTCTATAGTTATATAAAATTTTTCCCAATTATTACTAATTAGATAAATGCAAATTAAAAAAAAAGAATGAGGTACCACCTCACACCTGTCAGAAAGGACAAATATTGGAGGAATTAGGAGAAAAAAAAGATATATTAATAAAATTACTGTGTGATAGTAAAAATTGGTTCAACCTTTCTAGAGAACAATTTGGAATTATGCCCAAAGGGATAAAAAACTGCATACCCTTTAACTCGGCAGTACCACAACTAGATCTGTATCCCAAAGAGATCAAAGGAAAATGAAAAGAATCTAGATATACAAAAACATTTTCTAGCAGCCCTCTTTATGGTGGCAAAGAATCAGAAATCTGGAGGATATTCATAAATTGGGGAATGACTGAACTAGCTGTGGTTTCTGATTGTGATTGAATACTATTGTACTTTATGAAATGACAATAGGGTGGTTTCAGAAAAAGATAGTAAGATACATATGAACTAATGCCAAGTGAAGTGAAGAAGTAGGAGATTATTGTGCATAGTAACAGCAATGTTGTAATGATGATCAACTATGAAAAACTTGGTTAATCTGATCAATACAATGATCTAAGTTAATTCCAGAGAATTCATAATGAAAAATGCTATCCTCCTTTGAAGAGAAAACTAATGAATTGTGAGTGCAAATTGAAGAATCATATTCTCACATTATTTTTCTCTTATTAAAAATATGGAAGTTTGTTGTGTGATTTCACATGAATAACTAAAATCATACTGTTTGCCTTCTCAGAGAGGGGAAGAGAGAATTTGGAACTCAAAATTTAAAAAGAAAAGACTTTTTAAAATAAGTAAATAATAAATTAGATATTTTTTAAAACTAAAAATTCTATTTATTTTATTTGACGTTTCAAAATGTTTCAGGGTAAAGACTTGTTAAGAAGTTGATGTAACTCCTAAGACACTTACTTTTATGTTTATATTCAAACTTGCCAAATATTTACTTGCTTCCTAGCTTTTCACTGACAAGTTATTCAGTCATTTTTTAGTCAAGTCTAACTCTGCATGACCCCATTTGGGTTTTTCTCAGCAAAGATACTATGATAGCTGATGTATCCCTCTTTAGTTCATTTTACAGATGAAGAAATCAAGGCAAACAGGGTTAAATAATTTGCCTAAACTCACAAAACTAGTAAATATTTGAAAGTGGACAGGAATTCAGATCATCCTGCCCTTAGACTCAGCGCTCTAACAACTGCACCACCTAGCTGTTATAACTGACAACCTAATTTAGGCAAAGCTATCATGAAAAGATATTTCAGCATAAAAATTTAACATTTCTTACAAAAGAAAACCATCTAACATCACTTATCATATGTATATATGGATATATGATTTGGGGTTTAAGCTTTAAAAAATCATTCTATAGCAAAAATGAATAATATAGAAATAGGTATCAAGTTATAACATTTGTACAACCCAGTGAAATTGCTTGTTTGGCTCCAGGAGTGGGGAGAGAAGGGGGGGTAAAGAAAATGAATCACATAAACATAGGAAAATATTTTAAAATAATTTTTAAACTAATATTTCTTTAACGTGAATTTAGGATCTGGAATAACAATGATTCCACCATGGTCATTCAGCCTTTGTTTGAACCCTCCTTCTGGACTCAAATCAAAAGGTATGCCCCCCAAAAGCCTGAATCCAAAAACACTCGGGTCTAATGGGAAGGCAGAGGGAAGGTCCCAGGACCCCTTCCCCCCCCCAACCCAGAGGGCTGAGCCCTCAGCGGCAGTGGGAACCTCTGGGCGGGCAAAGGTGCTGGTTTGGAGGGTCTACCTTGTGAGCAGTGGGGTGCCAGGCTCTGAGCATCCAGCGTGGACAGCTGGGAGGAAGCCAGGGAGAGACTAGGGCCCTTGGCTGGGTCCTCCCATCTGGCTCCAGTCTCACCAGGAGGTTTTTGCCTTGGGGCACATCCAGACCAATCCAGTTGAACCTAATCCTATCAGGACTCCTCAGAGCTCAGGGAGGCCAGAACCCCTCACCCCTCCTAGAGTGCAGGGCCTCCGGCAAGGACAGGAACCTCGGAGCAGGCAAAGGCACTGGGGAACCTTGCAGACAGAGGAGAAGCAGTTGGAGAGAACTGGAGAGAGCCTGGGCGACCCAGCTTTCCAGGAGTCTGCAGCACCAGAGCACATACACCCCAACCCAGTTGAACTTAATCCAATCAAAAGCCTCCAGAGGACAGGGAAGCTAACATTCCTCCCCTAGAGACTGTACCAAGAGATCTGACAAAGCTCCAAGAGGGGAGACTGATAGCCCCAAAACCAAAAAAAAAAATGAGAGGAGCAAGAACACAGACAAATATGGGGAGCAAAGAAGGGGTAAACGAGCAAACAACAGAAAAAGAAGAAAGAAATTACAATTGACAGCTTCTGCACAGGTAATGAGCAAAGAGTGAACAAAACAGAGGGGCAGGGATCAGCAAAGGAAAAATCAGAAATCCCAGCTAATTGGATACAGGCTTTGGAAGAACTCAAAATTCAATTCAAAACACGATTAAGAGAGGCTGAATACGATTGGGAAAAGAACTTAAAAATTAAGATAAGTCATCTGGAAACAGAGGCACTTGAACTAAAACAAGAAAATAGTGTCTTGAAAGCCAAAATAAACCAGCTGGAAAATGAGGCAAAGGAGATGAAAGATGAGGCAAAGAAGATGAAAGATGAGGCAAAGGAGATGAAAGACAAGGTAAAGAGGATGAAAGATGACCTCCAAAGAAAATCAGACCAAAAGGAAAAAGATGACCAAAAAGCCAAGGATGAAATCCAGTCTTTAAGAACCAGAATACAACAACTAGAATTAAGTGACCTCACAAGGCAGCAGGCCACTATAAAACAAAACCAAAAGGATGAAAAAATTGAGGAAAATATGAAGCATCTCATTCACAAAACAGAGGATCTAGAAAATCTTTCAAGGAGAGACAATTTAAGAATCATTGGTCTATCAGAAGACCATGACAAAAGAAAAAGCCTGGACATTATATTACAGGAAATTATTCAAGAAAACTACCTTGATATTCTAGAACAAGAGGGAAAAGTGGAGATTGAAAGAATCCACAGATCACCTCCTGTACTTAATCCCCAACTGACAACACCCATGTTGTTATATGAATGTTATAGCCAAATTCAAAAACTATCAGACCAAAGAAAAGATATTACAAGCTGCCAAGAAGAAGTCATTCAGATACCATGGAACCACAGTGAGGATAACACAAGATCTGGCTGCATCCACACTGAAAAAAAAAGAAAGGCATGGAATATGATATTCCGAAAAGCAAAGGAACTTGGTCTACAACCAAGAATCAACTACCCAGCAAAACTGACTATATTCTTACAGGGGAAAGTATGGCCATTCAACAAAATAGAAGAATTTCGAGAATTCATAAAGAAAAGACCAGACCTGAACAGAAAATTTGATGTCTGAGCACAACTCAAGAGAATCATCAAAAGGTAATTTAAAAGGAGGGAAAAAAGAAAAACAAAACAAAAAAAATTTTAAGAGACTCAGTAAGTTAAAATATGTATCCCTATAAGGAAAGAGGTCATTGGTAACTCTTAAAAATTGTTATTACCTGAGCAGCAAAAGGAAGTACACTTAGAGGGAACAGTGACAAACTGTATAGGATGAAAGAACAAGACATAAATAGGTATATAAATATATGCATGCATAAATACATACACATGAGTATGCATATATATGTACATATATATAACTAGAGCTTAAAAATAGGTTACTATTAAAAGAAATGGGAAAAGAAACAAACGGGGTTAAATTTATATTTCACAAAGAGGCTCATGGTGGGAAGGGAGAGAACATCAATACACTGGAAGGGTAAAGAGGCGGGAGACAGGAAATACTTAACTTTTACGTGCTTTGAAATTGACTCAAAGAGGGAAAAACAATCCAATCCATTGGGGGCAGAGAATAGATTTGCGCCCTATAGGGGAGTAGAAGGGTAACAAACGGTCTGGTGGGGAGGGAAGCAGTATAAGGGAGGGAGGGGGTGAGGGTTAATTTTAGAAAGACTACAGGGAAAATAAGGGGGAGGAATAAGAAGGGAGAGGATTAGAAAGGGAAGTAAAATAAGGGTGGGAATAAGGGGGACTGTTTAAAAGCAAACATTGGTGTAAAAGGAAATAGTGAAAGAATAAAAGGCAGGAACAGGAGCAGAAATCAAAATGCTGGGAAATACACAGCTAGTAATCATAACTCTGAAAGTGAATGGAATGAACTCACCCATAAAACGCAATCAAATAGCAGAGTGGATTAGAATCCAAAACCCAATACAGTCTACAAAAAAAACACATGAGGAAGGTAGATATACATAGGGTGAAAGTAAGAGGGTGGAGCCAAATCTTTAGGGCATCAACTGACAAAAAGAAGGCAGGAGTCACAATCATGATATCCAACAAATCCAAAGTAAAAATAAATCTAGTTAAAAGAGATAGGGAAGGTTATTACATCCTAATAAAAGGCAGTTAGTCAGTGAGGAAATATATGTACTCAACATGTATGCACCAAATGGCATAGCATCCAAATTTCTAAAGGAGAAACTAGAGGAGCTCAAGGATGAAATAGATAGAAAAACTATACTAGTGGGAGAACTGAACCTTCCTCTATCCGAATTAGATAAATCAAACAAAAAAATAAATAAGAAAGAGGTAAGAGAAGTGAATGAAATCTTAGAAAAATTAGAGTTAGTAGACATATGGGAAAAAATAAATAGGGACAAAAAGGAATATACCTCCTTTTCTGCAGCACATGGTACATTCACAAAAATTGACCATATATTAGTGCATAAAAACATTGCAAACAAATGCAAAAGAGCAGAAATAATAAATGCAACTTTCTCAGATCACAATGCAAAGAAAATAATAATTAGAAAGGGAACATGGAGAGGTAAATAAAAAATTAATTGGAAATTAAACAATATGATTCTCCAAAACCAGTTAGTTAAATAACAAATCATAGAAACAATAACTTCATTGAAGAAAATGACAATGATGAGACATCCTTTCAAAACCTATGGGATGCAGCCAAAGCAGTACTCAGGATTAAACTTATATCCTTGAGTTCATATATTAACAAATTAATAAGGGCAGAGGTTAATGAATTGGGCATGCAAATTAAAAAATTAGAAAGTGAACAAATTAAAGATCCTCAGATGAAGACTAAATTAGAGATCCTAAAACTCAAAAGAGAAATTAATAAAATTGAAAGTCAAAGAACTATTGATTTAAGAAATAAGACTAGAAGCTGGCACTTTGAAAAACCAAATAAAAAAGACAAAGTACTAGTCAGTCTAATTAAAAAAAGGAAAGAAATAAACCAAATTGACAGTATCCAAGATGAAAAAAGGAGACCTCACCTCTAATGAAGAGGAAATTAAGGCAATAATTAAAAATGACTATGCCAATTATATGGCAACAAATATGGCAATCTAGGTGATATGGATGAATACTTCCAAAAATATAAATTGCCTAGACTAAAAGAGGAAGAAATAAATTACCTAAAAAACCCCATATCAGAAAAAGAAATTGAACAAGACATCAAAGAACTCCCTAAGAAAAAATCCCCAGGTCCAGATGGATTCACAAATGAATTCTATCAAACATTCAAAGAATATCTAATCCCAATATTAAACAAACTATTTGACAGAATAAGCCAAGAAGGAGTTCAGCCAAATTCATTTTACGACACAAACATGGTACTGATCCAAAAGCCAGGTAGGTCAAAACCAGAGAAAGAAAACTATAGACCAATCTCCCTAATGAATATAGATGCAAAAATCTTAAATAGGATACTAGCAAAAAGACTCCAGCAAGTCATCCCGAGGGTCATCCACTATGACCAGGTAGGATTCATACCAGGAATGCAAGGATGGTTCAATATTAGGAAAACCATCCACATAATTGACCATATTAACAAGCAAACTGACAAAAATCACATGCATCTCAATAGATGCAGAAAAAACCTTTGATAAAAAACAACACCCATTCCTATTGAAAACACTAGAAAGCATAGGAATAGAAGGGTCTTTCCTAAAAATAATAAATAGTATATATCTAAAACCATCAGTAAACATCATCTACGAAGGGGATAAACTAGAAGCCTTCCCAATAAGATCAGGAGTAAAACAAGGATGTCCATTATCACCTTTATTATTTAACATTGTACTAGAAACACTAGCAGTAGAAATTAGAGAAGAAAAAGAAATTGAAGGTATTAAAATTGGCAATGAGGAGACCAAGTTATCACTCTTTGCGGATGATATGATGGTTTACTTAAGGAATCCTAGAGAATCAACCAAAAAGTTACTCGAAATAATCAACAACTTTAGCAAAGTTGCAGGATACAAAATAAACCCGCGTAAGTCATCAGCATTTCTATATATCTCTAACCCATTTCAGCAGCAAGAATTAGAAAGAGAAATACCATTTAAAATCACCCTAGATAATATAAAATACTTTGGAATCTATCTGCCGAGACAAACACAGGAACTATACGAACACAACTACAAAACACTTTCCATACAATTAAAACTAGATCTAAACAAATGGAAAAACATTGATCGCTCATGGGTGGGACAAGCTAACATAATAAAAATGACCATCCTACCCAAATTAATTTACTTATTTAGTGCCATACCCATTGAACTACCAATAAACTTCTTTACTGAATTAGAAAAAACCATAACTAAATTCAATTTGAAGAACAAAGGATCAAGGATATCCAGAGAAATCATGAAAAAAAATGCAAAGGAAAGACTTGCAGTCCCAGATCTCAAATTATACTATAAAGTAGTGGTTGTCAAAACAATTTGGTACTGGCTACAAGACAGAAAGGAGGATCAGTGGAATAGACTTGGCGTAATTGATCTCAGCAAGACAGTTTATGACGAATCCAAAGACTCCAGCTTTGGGGACAAAAATCCATTATTTGATAAAAATTGCTGGGACAATTGGAAGACAGTGTGGGAGAGATTAGGTTTGGATCAACACCTCACACCCTACACCAAGATAAATTCAGAATGGGTGAATGACTTGAACATAAAGAAGGAAACTATAAGTAAATTAGATGAACATGGAATAGTAGGGATATTAATTCATTGCTGGTGGAGTTGTGAACTGATCCAACCATTCTGGAGGGCAATTTGGAATTATGCCCAAAGATCGACAAAAGAATATCTACCCTTTGACCCAGCCATAGCACTCCTGGGTCTGTACCCCAAAGATATAATGGACAAAAAGACTTGTACAAAAATATTCATAGCTGCGCTCTTTGTGGTGGCCAAAAACTGGAAAACGAGGGGATGCCCATCAATTGGGGAATGGCTGAGCAAATTGTGGTATATGTTGGTGATGGAATACTATTGTGCTAAAAGGAATAATAAAGTGGAGGAGTTTCATGGAGACTGGAACAACCTCCAGGAAGTGATGCAGAGCGAGAGGAGCAGAACCAGAACATTGTACACAGAGACTAATACACTGTGGTATAATCGAACGTAATGGACTTCTCCATTAGTGGTGGTGTAATGTCCCTGAACAATTTGCAGGGATCTAGGAGAAAAAAACACCATTCATAAGCAGAGGATAAACTGTGGGAGTAGAAACACCGAGGAAAAGCAACTGCCTGAATACAGCGGTTGAGGGGACATGACAGAGGAGAGACTCTAAATGAACAGTCTAATGCAAATATTATCAACATAGCAATGGGTTCAAATCAAGAAAACATGTAATGCCCAGTGGATTTATGAGTTGGCTATGGGGGTGGGGGGAGGAAAAGAAAATGATCTATGTCTTTAATGAATAATGCTTGGAAATGATCAAATAAAATATTTTTTAAAATCATTTGGTTTACCAGAAGACTATGACAAAAGAAAAAGCCTGGACATAATAATTTTTTATGATTCACACACTTACATAGTAGAGGCAGTCAAGTCTGCTCTATTCACAAAATAGGTCTGATTCCATCACTTTTATAAGAAAGTATTCAAGAAAACTGCCCCGATATTCTAGAACAAGAGGGAAAAGTGGAGATTGAAAGAATCCACAGATCACCTCCTCTACTTAATCCCTAACTGACAACACCCAGGAATATTATAGGCTAATTCAAAAACTATCAGACCAAAGAAAAGATATTACAAGCTGCCAAGAAGAAATCATTCAGATAACAAGGAACTACAGTGAGGACAATGCAGGATCTGGCTGCATCCACACTGAAGGACTGAAAGGCATGGAATATTATATTCCAGAAAACAAGGGAACTAGGTCTACAACCAAGAATCAACTACCCAGCAAAACTGACTATATTCTTACAGGGGAAAGTATGGTCATTCAACATAATAGAAGAATTCCAAGAATTTGTAAAGAAAAGACCAGACCTGAACAGAAAATTTGATTTCCAAGTACGTAACTCAAGAGAATCATCAAAAGGTAATTTAAAAAGAGGGAAAAAGGAGAAAAACAAAACAAAACAAAACAAAAAAACATTTTTTTAAAGAGACAATAAGTTAAAATGATATGTATTCCTATAAGAAAAGAGGTCATTGGTAACTCTTAACTGTTATTTTCAACTGGGCAGCTAGAAGAATTATATTTAGAGGGAATAATGACAAACTGTATAGGATGAAATGACAAGACATAAATAGGTATATAGATATATGTATGTGTAAATACATATACATGTGTATATATATGTAAATATATATACAACTAGAGCTAAAAAAGAGGTTAATACTAAAAGAAATGGGAAAAGAAACAAAAGGGGTAAATTTATGTCACAAAGAAGCTCATGGAGGGAGGGAAAGAACATCAATACACTGGAAGGGTAAAGAGATTGGAGATAGGAAATACTCAACTCTTATGTGCATTGAAATTGACCCAAAGAGGGAAGAACAATCCAATCCATTGGGGCAGAGAATAGATTTGTGCCTTATAGGGGAGTAGAAGAATAACAAATGGACTGGTGGGGAGGGAGGCAGTACAAGGGAGGGAGAGGGTGGGGGGGCATTTTTAAACGACTACAGGGGAAAATAAAGGAGGGAATAAGAAGGGAGGGGAGTAGAAAGGGAAGTAAAATAAGGGTGGGAACTAGGGGGATGGACTAAAAACAAACATTGGTGTAGAAGGAAATAGTGAAAGAATAAAAGGCAGGACCAGGAGTAGAAATCAAAATGCTGGGAAATACACAGCTAGTAATCGTAACTCTGAAAGTGAATGGAATGAACTCACCCATAAAAGGCAAGCAAATAGCTACAAGAAAAACCACTATCCACATTCAGAGGAAACACTAAAAACACCAAAGAAGAACAACTGCTTGAATATATGGATTGAAGGGATAGGGTTGGGGATATAGACTCTAAATGAAATCCTAGTGCAAACATCAACAACATGGAAATAGGTTCTGATCAAGGACACAAGTAATACCCAATGAAATTGCACATGGGCTGTGGGAAGAGTGGGTGGAGGGGAGGGAGGGAAATAATGTGATTATAGTAACCAAGGAATAATGCTCTAAATTGACTAAATAAACTAATTCAAATGGGAAAAAAATTAAGTTTTCCATTATAGGTTTCATTTTAGTAATTATCTTTATTATTTCCTTCAAATATGTTTGGCACATTTTAATGTTAAGTTTGAGACACTTTTTTTCACTCTCTTCAAACTCTTATTTTACTTGATCATCTGATATTTTTGTAATTCCTGATTAATAAGTTAATTTAGTTGATTCATTATGTTTTTTTAATTGAACTGGTACTTTTTTTCCCTTTGTTAATTTTTTATTTTGTAAGATCGATCCACTTGGGCAATATTTTTAAAGCCATTCATTCTTCTTCTTCTTAATGTATTTATGTTTTGTTTTTCCAGGATTAAGTGAAAAATACCTGAATTCTTATTATCATACTCAACCACAATGAAAAGGGAAGTATAAATCTATTAACTTATAAAACATTTACTAATACTTATTATATTGAGGGCAGGTTTGGGGGCAATTTTTTATGATTCACACACTTACATAGTAGAGGCAGCCAATTCTGCTCTATTCACAAAATAGGTCCGATTCCATTACTTTTAAAATAAATTAATGTCTGAAGCAAAGAGAAATTAGGGTTCTGAACTATAGCAATGGAAATTCATGACAGGTTCAAGAAAAAAGCAAAATGAGTGGAGAGATGGGTTATATAGCCATTATTAGTAGAAAGATCTTTCCTTAGTTATAAACAAATAAAACCAATTCTTGGTATATTTGAAGTGCATATAAATAATCTCAGAAAGAAAATCTGCTAGTTGATATTTATATAGTCTCAGAGCAACAGCACCTCATGACTCTAAAAACCTTATTGAAGCAAAAGAGGAGAAAATGTCACAGTTTGAAATCTATTCCCTATTGAGTAAATATATATCATTTTCACAAAGACTCATACACAGAGGAAATAAAATTTGTATATAAGAGACAGTTTTGTACCTTAACAGCTTCACCAAGTGTTTGGTTTTTGTCAGCTTCCTCATTGGAGTGCAATTCTAGTCTATAATTTAACTCCTGAAGCTGTTGTGCCTGTTCATTCAGAAGCATTTGGGCCTGCTGTTCCCGAAGTAATGCATTATTCAGTTCTTCACAGGCACTTTCAAACCTCTCATGGGTGATCAATTTCTGATAAAAGGGGGAAAAAGTGATTTAGTCATAAAATAACTCTACTGTTTATATATTTGACCTTAAGAATTGCATTTGCTAACATGCAAAAGTGTCAACCAAACATCTGAAAATGTTTATCAGAAGACTGTTTTTAACTTTACAAAATTAACCATACATAACTTATTAACAACACAACACCTTTCCCATAATTGATCATAATTTTTTTAAAAAGCTGTCTTGTTAATTCTACCCAGATGATGAGGATTTAATTTAAATATGGAGATATTAGGAACTATAAGATTTTATTTCCATTTTAACATAGCTATTAAAATATTCCATTTAGTATGGTGGTAGTACATCCATTATTACTGCATTTAAATCCTTCCCTGGATATTATTCCTGGTATCTAAGAAGCCTATACAACTATCAGAATGATCCATTAAATGAGTGGAGCACAAATAAAAGGTCCAAAGGAACATTCCTGCTTTTTTCAAACAAATGTAGACAAAAACTCTTTATTATATACATATGTATGTTTACCTTAGTATGTGTATAAATAAATATTGATAGAGATCATTTAGTAGCAAGGGAAAGCGGCCTAAGAGCTAGAAAGACTTAAGTTCAAGTTATGCTTCAAATATTACTGGCTGCATGACCTTGAACAAATCATTTAACCTCAGAAAGCTCTAAGCAACTCTCTAAGATTGGAAATTGAAATGAAAGTGTCCAATTACTTTGTTATACAGAGTTTCCTTATCTAGTAAATACCTATATCAGTGAAATCATTTCATATTCCAATGTCAAACCCAATGAGTATAAGCATAACTATAAACAAATGATACAAATAGCATCAGGATTTTTGTCTTTATTTTTTGTGGGGGGTGACCAGACATGTGGTTTTATTGGTATGAGTAATGAAAGATGCAAAAACTTCCTTACAAACAAATACCAAAGTGGATAATATTAAACGCATATCTTTTAATAATCACAATACAATAAAATGTATTTATTAATGAGACACTGAATAAATTATTAAAGTTTAATTACAGACTAAATAACATCCCAATTAACTGGATTATCAATGAATATATTATAAAATACTGTTATCAATGAAAGAAGGAAAAAATAGATCAGTTGAAATAACTAGAAAACTAAAAATTTTGGAATATTAAATAAAATATTCAGAAAAACAGAGATTAACAAAACTGAAGGGAAAAATATTTTAAAAGATAAGAGTTTTCTTTTGAAAAACAAATAAAATGGATAAACCATTAGCAAATTTGACTTAAATGAAAAATCAAATGATCAGTATCAAAAATGATGGAGAATTAAGATTTAGGGAGGGACATTAGCCAATTGTGAAGAACTAAGCTTGTCTTTTGGGAAAGTCATTTGAAACTATATGCAACCGTCACCAAACTGTGCACATTCTTTTACCACTATTTGTAAAACTACCATAAAAAAGATCAAAGAAAGAGGGAAAGTATCATTAAGTACAAAGGTTTATTTTTTTTTTTTTGTAGTGAAAGGAATTGGACACATTAACTGAGGAGCAACTTAACAAATTATGGTATTCTGGTGTATTGGAATATTTGTTGTGCAATAAAAATTGATGAAACATGGGAAGATTTGCATGAACAGATAATGAATAAAATGAGCAGAACAAAAAAGAAATCTTATGACAACAGCATTATCAAAACAACTTTGAAAGACTTAAGAATTCTAATGAACAGAAAGACCATTATGCCAGCATCCGGTTGTCAACAACTAGGCATGGTGTTAAGTATATATATATATATATATATATATATATATATATATATATATATATATATATATATATATATATATATATATATATATCCTGCCAGAAAAGAGATAAAAGTACAGAACAGGAAACAAATTTTTTGAACCTGCCCAAAGTGGAAATTAATTTAACTCAACTACTCATATTTGCTGCAAGTGTTTTGTTTTGTACTTTTAAGAGAGAGAGTAGGTAACAAGGTCAAGATTTTTTTCATTAAAAAATAAAATTCCAGAAAAGCCTATGGCCTATGGCTACAAGAGGAGGGGGAAAATTTTAGAGAGCTTGGGGTGTGTAGAAGGGGTCTTGTACCATACAACCAGATCCAGAATGTTATATGTACATTAGCTCTTCTAAGTTTGTTTGTTTGTTTGTTTTAACATAGAATCAAAGGATTAAATTCTTTCTTCCTTACCTAAATAACTCCAAATCTCTAATATCACCAGAGAAAGAATAAATGAATAAGAATTTAAGCACTAAAATGCGTCAAGCATATAATTGCGGGGGATACAATTAGAAAAACTAAGCAGTTCCTCTTCACAAGGAATGTACATTCTAATAGAGGAAACAGTAAAAACAGAACCTTTTAGATACAAACCAAAAGGTTTCATAGTCCTTGAGGGAAAGTAGCAAAGAAGATAGCAATATCTCTTCTTTAATATCATTTCCACTGATGAACTTGTATTACTTTCTGATATTAAACCATTTGACTGTATCAAGGACTTGGGTGGCAAAAACTTTATTTTCAAAGACTTCAGTAGGTATGGCTCTAGCCCCTGCAGAAGCACAGGATTAAAGTTAGAGAAAGTAAGTTGTAATTATTTTTATTGCCAAGTATCTTCAATTCACAGTTCTATGCTATCTCCATCAGGGTCTAATGGGAGATGGTGGTCAGAGTGCTGGTAGTTATTTGGCTACTTAACTACTTGGCTGCTTCATCTAGGCTAGCTTGCCTGCAAGTGGATTGGAGGCTTGGTTGAGGTTTTTTTCCCAATTTTTTAAATTATATACTTAGTAACCACCACCACCACCACTACAAAACATTTAAATGAATGAATACATTAAAAAACTGAATGCAAAAACACAAATTCAACATTGGTTGCAATTTCTTTAAAAATATATAAATTTTACGTGAATGCTCTTATAAACATCTGTTTTTTACTTCCTTTGGGTTTGTTTTACTTGAATACTTTTTTTTTCAAATTTGTGCCTGTTTTATGTTTTTTAATGTCTCATAGTATGTATTCTTTTTATTCTCTTTTCATCTCTTCATATATAGTTCCCTTGTTTTCTTTATAGTTCAAATATCTGTTATTTCTAATAACATAATACAGTCCATTACATTCAAATATCAACCTATTATGCCATTTCTCCTAATCACTACATTTGTTATTTCCAATATTTTTTGTCATGAAAAGCAAAGCTTTCATGAATATTTTCATATGTATATAGCTTTTTACCCTCTCAATAATGTCCTTAGGGTCTAATCCTAGTAATGGGCTCACTAGAAATAATGAGCATGAACAGCTTTATACCTCTTAATGTATATTTCCAACTTGTTTTCTAAGAAACAATTCACAGCTGCTATAGCAATGTAATATAAGGTCTATTTCTCCATTTTCCTATCAGCATTAAATTCAATCAACTTAAAATATATGGTTCTCAGTCATTATACATTACCAGGATCATACTTGATAGATTGATCCTTACCTATCAGATACAATTTGTTGCTAGAACCATACTCTTTCCAAACACAAGTCTTTCCAGCTTGGTCATATCTAGTGGAACTTTTGTTCCAATGGCATAACTCCTCAGGAATGCAGGATTACCTCCACAGTATGATGAGTGTTAAAGTAAGACTTTTGCAAAATATTTATGCTCTCTGAATCATTGTTGCCCCACCAGAAACTATGTTTAGATTATGTGTATGATCAAGTGTAAATCTACTAGTCTCGTGTAAATGTATAGAACCTCTCTATCACACTTAACTTATCTAAAGTTCCATTGATTTCCTTAACTTCTTCCTTATTTTTTGATTAGTTTTATTTAGTTCGGGGAGGGGAAAATTAAAGCCCTTCACTTTTGTTATTTTGCTATCTCTTTCCATCTGTATTTCATTTTTTCTTTAAAAATATAGATGCAACTTCCGGTCAAGATGGCGGCTTAGAGAAAGCTAAAGTTCAGATCTCCGGAAAACCCTTCCTGACCAATCTCAAACTATAAGCTCCTAAGGCGCCGAAATTCAAAACAATCAACAGCACAGACCCTGGGAATCCTCCTCCTGGACCTGGACCTGGATCAAAAGGTACGGCCCCCCTCAAAAGCCAGAACCCGAGATCACTCGGACCTAAGGGGTTGGAGCGCAGAGTCCAAGGCTCCGGGAAGCCGCAGCCCCTCCCCCCTCAGAGAGCAGGGTCATCTGAAACAATAGCAAACCTCAGGGTGGGCAAGACAGCCTCACCAGCTGGATCCTGCTATCCAAGTCTCAGTGAAAGTCACTGCCCTCAGAGCTCCGGGAAGCCGTGGCCCCTTCCCCCGCAGAGAGCAGGGTCCTCTGAAACAACAGCAACCCTCAGGGCCCACAAAAAAAAAATGGCCAGCTATTCTGAAGGCAACTTCCGGAAAGCAACCCGATCCAGTGGAGGGGGCACCCAAACAGCAGGGAAACAGAGAGAGCCGGGGGCGAGTGTAACCCCCTGGCCAGATCCTTCCATTCCAGTTCCAGTGAAAGTCATTGCCTTAAGGCATACTCAGTTTAACCCAGGGAAAACTCATAGAACCAACAATCTGCCCAGGACTAAAGCCTCTGAACACCAGACAGAGATAAGAAAAGCTAATCCTCCCCATTCAGAGATGGCAAACTCCACAGAAGCACAGAAGCCCCAAAATCCCAAGAAAAATAAGAAGAAAGGGGCGACTTTGGACACATTCTATGGAGCCAAAATACAAAATACAGAGGAGATAGAAGACGATACACAAGAAAATGCTCCGAAACCTTCCAAAGGAAATGGAAACTCTCCACAAACCCATGAAGAATTTGAATCAGAAATGACCAAAAAGATGGAAGCCTTCTGGGAGGAAAAGTAGGAAATAATGCAAAAGAAATTCACGCATCTACAAAACCGGTGTGACCAAACTGAAAAGGAAAACCAGGCTTTAAAGGCCAGAATCAGGCAACTGGAAGACAACGATCGTGTAAAAGAGCAAGAATTAATAAAGCAAAGCCAAAATACCAAGAAATTAGAAGAGAACATAAAATATCTCACCGACAAGGTGACAGATCTGGAAAACAGAGGGAGAAGAGATAATTTAAGAATAATTGGACTTCCAGAAAAGCCAGAAATAAACACCAAACTCGACATTGTGATACAAGATATAATCAAAGAAAATTGCCCAGAGATTCTAGAACAAGGGGGTAATACAGCCACTGACAGAGCTCACAGAACACCTTCTACACTAAACCCCCAAAAGACAACTCCCAGGAATGTAATTGCCAAATTCCAAAGCTATCAAACAAAAGAAAAACTCCTACAGGAAGCCAGAAAAAGACAATTTAGATATAAAGGAATGCCAATCAGGGTCACACAAGACCTTGCAAGTTCTACTCTGAATGATCTTAAGGCATGGAACATGATCTTCAGAAAGGCAAGAGAGCTGGGTCTTCAACCAAGAATCAGCTACCCAGCAAAACTGACTATATACTTCCAAGGGAAAGTATGGGCATTCAACAAAATAGAAGATTTCCAACTTTTTGCAAAGAAAAGACCAGAGCTCTGTGGAAAGTTTGATACCGAAAAACAAAGAGCAAGGAATACTTGAAAAGGTAAATATTAAGGAAAGGGGGAAAATGTTATCTTCTTCTTTTACTCAAACTCTCTTCTATAAGGACTACATTTATATCAATCTATGTATACTAACATGTGGGGAAAATGTAATGTATAAATAGGGGGTAAAGAAAGACCAAATAGAATAATCTTTCTCACACAAAGATTCACATGGGAAGGGGAGGGGAAGAAAACTCCTATAAGAAGGAGAGGAAGAGAGGGGTTTTTTACTTAAACCTTAATCTCAGGGAAATCAACTCTGAGAGGGAAAAACATCTAGATCCATTGGGATCTTGAAGTCTATCTTACCCAACAAGGGTAGGGAGAAGGGAAAACCAAGGGGGGGAGGGGGAGAGGGAAAACAAAAAGGGAGGGAAAGAGAGGGGGGAGGGGGAGGGAACAAAAAGGGAGGGACTAAAAAGGGAAACATCAAGGGAGGGGACAAGGGGACTGATTCAAAGTAAATCACTGGACTAAAAGGTAGAGCCGAAGAAGAAAAGGTTAGAATTAGGGAAGGCTATCAAAATGCCAGGGAGTCCACAAATGACAATCATAACTTTGAACGTGAATGGGATGAACTCACCCATAAAACGTAGACTAATAGCAGAATGGATTAGAATCCAAAACCCTACCATATGTTGTCTTCAAGAAACACACATGAGGCGGGTTGACACCCACAAGGTCAGAATTAAAGGATGGAGTAAGACCTTCTGGGCCTCAACTGACAGAAAGAAGACAGGAGTGGCAATCATGATATCTGATAAAGCCAAAGCAAAAATAGACCTGATCAAAAGGGTTAGGGAAGGTAATTATATTTTGTTAAAAGGGACTTTAGACAATGAGGAAATATCACTAATCAACATGTATGCACCAAATAATATAGCACCCAAATTTCTAATGGAGAAACTAGGAGAATTGAAGGAAGAAATAGACAGTAAAACCATATTAGTGGGAG
This sequence comes from Monodelphis domestica, assembly GCF_027887165.1. Taxonomy (NCBI): domain Eukaryota; kingdom Metazoa; phylum Chordata; class Mammalia; order Didelphimorphia; family Didelphidae; genus Monodelphis; species Monodelphis domestica. The sequence goes on from NC_077233.1 coordinate 114,942,248, forward strand.
ACTTAAACCAACCATTATCAAATTTAGATAAATCAAATCAAAAAATAAATAAGAAAGAGGTAAAAGAAGTTAATGAAATCTTAGAAAAATTAGAATTAATAGACATATGGAGAAAAATAAATAGGGATAAAAAGGAATACACCTTCTTCTCAGCACTACATGGCACATTCACAAAAATTGACCATACATTAGGTCACAGAAACATAGCACACAAATGCAGAAAAGCAGAAATAATGAATGCAGCCTTCTCAGATCACAAGGCAATAAAAATAATGATTAGTAATGGTACATGGAAAACCAAATCTAAAACCAATTGGAAATTAAACAATATGATACTCCAAAATCGTTTAGTTAAAGAAGAAATCATAGAAACAATTAATAATCTCATCGAGGAAAATGACAATGGCGAGACATCCTTTCAAACCTTTTGGGATGCAGCCAAAGCGGTAATCAGAGGTAAATTCATATCCCTGAGTGCATATATTAACAAACTAGGGAGAGCAGAGATCAATCAATTGGAAATGCAAATGAAAAAACTCAAAAGCGATCAAATTAAAACCCCCCAGCAGAAAACCAAACTAGAAATCCTAAAAATTAAGGGAGAAATTAATAAAATTGAAAGTGATAGAACTATTGATTTAATAAATAAGACAAGAAGCTGGTACTTTGAAAAAACAAACAAAATAGACAAAGTACTGGTCAATCTAATTTAAAAAAGGAAGGAAGAAAAGCAAATTAACAGCATTAAAGATGAAAAGGGGGACCGCACCTCTGATGAAGAGGAAATTTAGGCAATCATTAGAAATTACTTTGTCCAATTATATGGCAATAAATACACCAATTTAGGGGATATGGATGAATATATACAAAAATACAAACTGCCTAGACTAACAGAAGAGGAAATAGAATTCTTAAATAATCCCATATCAGAAAATGAAATCCAACAAGCCATCAAAGAACTTCCTAAGAAAAAATCCCCAGGGCCTGATGGATTCACCAGTGAATTCTATCAAACATTCAGAGAACAGTTAATCCCAATACTATACAAACTATTTGACATAATAAGCAAAGAGGGAGTTCTACCAAACTCCTTTTACGACACAAACATGGTACTGATTCCAAAACCAGGCAGGTCAAAAACAGAGAAAGAAAACTATAGACCAATCTCCCTAATGAATATAGATGCAAAAATCTTAAATAGGATACTAGCAAAAAGACTCCAGCAAGTGATCAGAAGGATCATTCACCATAATCAAGTAGGATTTATACCAGGGATGCAGGGCTGGTTCAACATTAGGAAAACCATCCACATAATTGATCACATCAACAAGCAAACCAGCAAGAACCACATGATTATCTCAATAGAGGCAGAAAAAGCAGCTGATAAAATACAACACCCATTCCTATTAAAAACACTAGAAAGCATAGGAATAGAAGGGTCATTCCTAAAAATAATAAACAGTATATATCTAAAACCATCAGCTAATATCATCTGCAATGGGGATAAACTAGAAGCCTTCCCAATAAGATCAGGAGTGAAACAAAGATGCCCATTATCACCTCTACTATTTGACATTGTACTAGAAACACTAGCAGTAGCAATTAGAGAAGAAAAAGAAATTGAAGGCATCAAAATAGGCAAGGAGGAGACCAAGTTATCACTCTTTGCAGATGACATGATGGTAAAGAATCCTAGAGATTCAACCAAAAAGCTAATTGAAATAATCAACAACTTTAGCAAAGTTGCAGGATACAAAATAATCCCACATAAATCATCAGCTTTTCTATATATCTCCAACACAGCTCAGCAGCAAGAACTAGAAAGAGAAATCCCATTCAAAATCACCTTAGACAAAATAAAATACCTAGGAATCTACCTCCCGAGACAAACACAGCAACTATATGAACACAACTACAAGACACTCTCCACACAACTAAAACTAGACTTGAGTAATTGGAAAAACATTAACTGCTCATGGATAGGACGAGCCAATATAATAAAAATGACCATCCTACCCAAACTTATTTATCTATTTAGTGCCATACCCATTTAACTACCAAAATACTTCTTCACTGATTTAGAAAAAACCATAACAAAGTTCATTTGGAAGAACAAAAGATCAAGGATATCCAGGGAAATAATGAAAAAAAAAAACACATATGATGGGGGCCTTGCAGTCCCTGACCTTAAACTATATTACAAAGCAGCAGTCATCAAAATAATTTGGTACTGGCTAAGAAACAGAAAGGAAGATCAGTGGAATAGACTGGGGGAAAGCGACCTCAGCAAGACAGTATACGATAAACCCAAAGATCCCAGCTTTGGGGACAAAAATCCACTATTCGATAAAAACTGTTGGAAAAATTGGAAGACAATGTGGGAGAGACTAGGAATAGATCAACACCTCGCACTCTACACCAAGATAAATTCAAAATGGGTGAGTGACTTAAACATAAAGAAGGAAACCATAAGTAAATTGGGTAAACACAGAATAGTATACATGTCAGACTTTTGGGAGGGGAAAGACTTTAAAAACCAAGCAAGACATAGAAAGAATCACAAAATGTAAAATAAATCATTTTGACTACATCAAACTAAAAAGCTTTTGTACAAACAAAACCAATGTAACTAAAATCAGAAGGGAAACAACAAATTGGGAAAAAATCTTCATAGAAACCTCTGACAAAGGTTTAATTACTCAAATTTATAAAAAGCTAAATCAACTGTACAAAAAATCAAGCCATTCTCCAATTGATAAATGGGCAAGGGACATGGATAGGTAGTTCTCAGATAAAGAAATCAAAACTATTAATAAGCACATGAAGAAGTGTTCTAAATCTCTTATAATCAGAGAGATGCAAATCAAAACAACTCTGAGGTATCACCTCACACCTAGCAGATTGGCTAATATAACAGCAAAGGAAAGTAATGAATGCTGGAGGGGATGTGGCAAAGTAGGGACATTAATTCATTGCTGGTGGGGTTGTGAACTGATCCAACCATTCTGGAGGGCAATTTGGAACTATGTCCGAAGGGTGATAAAAGAATGTCTACCCTTTGATCCAGCCATAGCACTGCTGGGACTGTACCCCAAAGATATAATGGACAAAAAGACTTGTACAAAAATATTCATAGCTGCGCTCTTTGTGGTGGCCAAAAACTGGAAAACGAGGGGATGCCCATCAATTGGGGAATGGCTGAGCAAATTGTGGTATATGTTGGTGATGGAATACTATTGTGCTAAAAGGAATAATAAAGTGGAGGAATTCCATGGAGACTGGAACAACCTCCAGGAAGTGATGCCGAGCGAGAGGAGCAGAACCAGGAGAACATTGTACACAGAGACTAATACACTGTGGTATAATTGAACGTAATGGACTTCTCCATTAGTGGCGGTGTAATGTCCCTGAACAATTTGCAGGGATCCAGGAGAAAAAAACACTATTCATTAGCAAAGGATAAACTATGGGAGTAGAAACACCGAGGAAAAGCAATTGCCTGAATACAGCGGTTGAGGGGACATGACAGAGGAGACTCTAAATGAACACTCTAATGCAAATATTATCAACATAGCAATGGGTTCAAATCAAGAAAACATGTAATGCCCAGTGGATTTATGAGTTGGCTATGGGGGTGGGGGGAGGAAAAGAAAATGATCTATGTCTTTAATGAATAATGCTTGGAAATGATCAAATAAAAAAATAAAAATAAAATAAAATAAAAATTTAGATGCTATAACTCTTGGTGCATACAGTTCCATATTGACACTGCTAACTTATCCATATTATTCCCCAACATAACATAATTACACTGTCCATTCCTTCCAATTATAGTGATTTTAGCTGCAGCTCTGTACGAATCATGATTCCTACCCCTGCCTTTTCTGGATCAGCTGAGGCACTATATATTCCTCCAGTCCCTCACCTTCACTCTATGTGTGTCATTTTTTAATTGTTTTTCTTGTAGACAACACACTATCTGGTCCTCATTTTTTATTTTTTCTGCTAAAATTTTCTTCCCATGGTTTTATTCATACCATTTATACTCATCGTCCTGGTTATTAAGTGTGCATTTTTATCTACTCCAATCCTCCTCACTGTTTGCTGCTCTTCCTTTCTCTGTTATATCTCTCCTCGGATGTCCAATTTCCTTTGGCCAGTACATCTCCAATTTACATCATTTCCCAAAAATCCTCCTTTATCCGCTACACTTGCCCTGCTAGTTACAAATTGGCCCACCTTTTCAAAGGTCCCTCCCCTGCCCTGTCTCATCCCCTTTATCTTTTCTTACTCTATACACTTTTCCAAAAATTCCTTCCTTATCCCTACACACAACTGTACCCTCCTACTTCTTGATATGAGTTCAATTCTAAAAATCTCTCCTTTATCTTGTCCTGAGCCCCATATTTCTCCCCTCAACTGATTTCCCCTAATTCTTGGCATGTACTCCTCTTTGGTATCTCTCCCTTCCCTCCCTTTACTTATCCCCATTCCTTCTTTTCTCTAAACACACCCTTTCTTCTCTTATTCCCATAGTCCCTCAAGAGGACTCCAGTCCCTCCCTTATCCTATCCTGTTTTTCTGTGCATTAAGAAGATTTCCATGCTTCTGATTTATATGTTGTTCTCTATACCAGGTTTGATGGAGACTAGGCTTCTAGTACTAACAGCCCTTTACCCCCACCTCCTCTCTGTGGCATTTCCTCCATTCATTCCTCCTCCATATGAGATAGCCATTCCACCCCAACATCTCTTGATCCATTCTTCTCTCATATCAGCTCATCCCACTACATTCACCTTAATTTCAAGTCTTACATGCATACATACCCCCTTCAAAATACCCTGGGAATGATGACATTCCCAGGTGCCATAGATGGCATTCTCCCATACAGAAATTAAATTATTTGATCTTTGGGGTTGCTTGTGATTATTCTTTCCTTACCTTTGTAAGTTTCTTACAGACCAGATTTTCTACTGAATTCTGGGTTTTTCTCCAGGAATATTTGAAACTCTTTTTAGTTCATTAAATATCCTTTTTTATTTTTTTAACCTTTTATAATTATGCCTATCTCTGATGGATATGTCATCATTGGTTGTAAGCTCAGTTCTTTGCTCTATGGAATTCTGTGTTTCTGTGCTATTTTAATGCTGCAACTGCTAGGTCTTATGTTATTCTGATGGTAGCTCCACAGTATTTAAATTTTTTCTTATTGTTAATAATATTTTCTCCTTAACCTGGGAGCTACAGAACTTAGCAATGATGTTCCTGTACATGTTCCTCTTTATATTCCTTTTAGGAGTGATTGATGTATTCCTTCTATTTCTATTTTACCCTTTGTTTTTAGAATTTGGGGGCAGGTTTCCTTGATGATTTCTTGAAGAATGGGATCTAAACTCCTTTTTTGATCATAACTTTCCAGGAGCACAACAATTCTTATATATATATATATATATATATCCTCTTCTTGATCTATTTTCCTGGTTAGTTTTTTTTGGGGGGGGGGGATAAAATGTTCCATATTCTCTTCTATAATTTCATTCTTTGGATTTTGCATTATGAGGTAAACATTAGCTTCTCTTTGGCTGATATTAGGGTTTTTTTCATTTTTATTGTCATGCAAAACACACTTCCATATTGATCATATTGCAAGAGCACACTTATATAAAACCAAAACCCTAAAATAAAACCAAGGCGTGAAAGACAACTAAAAGAGTTCTTTCTCTGGAGATGGATAACATTTCCCATCATAAGTCTTTCAGGATTGTCCCAGATAATTGCACTGCTGAGAGTAGCCAAATTACCAAAGACAATCATCATCCAATATTGCTGTTATTATGTACAATGTTTTCTCAATTCTGCTTACTTTTCTCTGCATCAATTCCCACAGAACGTTCCAGCTTTTTCTGAAATTGTCTTGCTTATCATTTCTTTATTATAGCACAATAGTATTCCATTAACAATATGTACCAAAATGTGTTCAGCAATACCCCAATTGATGCATCTCCTCAATTTCTGAAATTTTGCCAACACAAAAAGAGCAGCAATAAATATAAGTATATAAGTATAAGTAGGTCTTTCCCCCTTTTTTATTGTCTCTTTGGGATACAAACCCATTATTGAATCAATAGGTATGCACAGTTTTATAGCCTTTTGAGTCTCAATAAAACTATTGAGAAATCGTTCCAAATTGCCCTCCAGAATGGTTGGATCAATTCACAACTCCAACAACAATGCATTAGTGTCACAATTTTGCCACATCCCCTCCAATATTTGCCGCTTTCCTTTACTGCCATTTTAGCCAATCTGATAATTGTGAGGTGGTACCTCAGTGATGTTTTATGCCTTTCTCTAATCAAGAGTGATTTAGAACATTTTTTCATATAATTACTGATGACTGACTTCATCTGAAAATTGCTCGTTCATATCCTTTGACCTTTGTCAATTGGGGAATGGCTTGTATTCTTATAAATTTTACTTAGTTCTTTATAAATTTGAGAAATTAGACCTTTATCAGGGACATTTGTTATAAAAATTTTCCCCAGTTTGTCATTTCCCTTCTAATCTTAGATTAGTTTTGTTTGTATAAAAACCTTTAAATTTAATATAATGAAAAGTATTCATTTTACATCTCATAATATTCTTTATCTCTTGTTTGGTTATAAATTCTTCCCTTCTCCATAGATTATTCTGTGTTCTCCTAATTTAGTTATGGTATCACTCTTTATATCTAAATCATACATCCATTTTGGTCTTATCGTGTTATAGGGTATGAGATACTGATCTACACCTAGCTTCCGCCAAACTGTTTTCCCATTTTCCAAGCAGTTTTTCTTAAAGAGTGAGTTCTTATTCCAAAAGCTGAGATGTTTGAGTTCATCAAATACTGGGTTGCTGTAGTTGGTTTACCCTTGTATATTGTGTATACGATCTGCTCCACTGATTTACCATTTTATTGCTTAGCCAGTTTGTTTTGATGATTGTTACTTTATAGTACAGTTTCAGATCTGGTACTGTTAGGCTTCCTTCCTTCACATTTATTTCATTAGTTTCCTTCATGTTCTTGACTTTTGTCCTTCCAGATGAATTTTGTTATTATGTTTTCTAGTTCTATAAAATAATTATTTGACAGTCTGATTTGGTATGGCACTGAATAAAGAAATTAATTTAAGTAGAATTGTTATTTTTATTATATTAGCTCAGCCTACTCATTAACAATATTTTTCCAATTGCTTTGGTATGACTAAACTGGTGTGAAAAGTGTCTTGTAATTGTGTTCATATAATTCTTGTGTATGTCCCAGGTGTTTTATACTATTTAGAGTGATTTTAAGTGGAATTTCTCTAACACTTGCTGCTGGACATTGTTCACAATATATAGAAATACTGGTGATTTATGTTGATTTCTTTTGTATCCTGCAACTTTACTAAAATTATTTTGACTAGTTTTTCAGTTGATTCTCTAGGATTCTCTAAGTATATCATCATATCATTTGTGAAGAGTAAAATTTTAGTTTCCTCAATACCTACTTCAATTCCTTCAATTTCTTTTTCTTTCCTTATTGCTAAAAGCTAGCATTTTTAATACAATATTAATAGTTGTGATAATGTGAATCTTTGCTTCACTCCTGATCTTACTGGGAAGTCTTCTAACTTATTCCCATTACAGATGATATTTGCTAAAAGTTTTAAGTAGATACTACTTATCATTTTTTCCTTTTACTTATTCCTGAGCTTTCTAATGATTTTAATAAAAATGGGTGCTGCATTTTGTCAAAGGCATTTTCTGCATCTATTGAGATAATCATGTCATTACTGTTAGTTTGGTTATTGATATGGTCAATAATGCTGATAATTTTCCTAATAGTAAATTAGCCCTGCATTCTTGCTATAAATCCCACCTGGTCATAGTGAATGGTCCTTGTGATATATTGCTCTATTTTCGTTCCTAGTATCTTATTTAAAATTTTTGCATCTATATTCATTAATGAAATTGGTCTATAATTTTATTTCTGTTTTTGTTCTTCCTGACATAGGTAACAGTACCATATCAGTTTTGTTAAAATAATTTGATAGGACTCCATCTTGTTATTTTTTCCCAAATAGTTCATATAGTATTGGGATTGGTTGGGCTTTAAATATATGATGGAATTCACTTGTAAATCCATCTGGCCCAGGAAATTTTTTCTTAGGGAGTTCATTGATAGTTCACTCAATTTCCTGCAAGTTATCATTTGAGGATTTTTTCTGGAGGTGATCTGTGGGTTCTTTCCATTTCTATTTTATCATCTTGTTCAAGCATATCTGGGCAATTTTCTTTGATAATTTCTTTTTATTATAATATCCAGGATTTGTTTTTTGTTTTTGTTTTTGTTTTTTAATCATGGCTTTCAGGTAGTTCAATAATTCTTAAATTGTCTCTCCATCTATTTTCCAGGTTAGTTTTTTTTTTCAATGAGATACTTCATGTTTTCTTCTGTTTTTTCATTCTTTTGATTTTGTTTTATTGTTTCTTGATGTCTGGTGAAGTCATTAGCTTCTAGTTGCCCAATTCTAATTTTTAAGAAATGATTTTCTTCCATCAGTTTTTGAACCTCCTTTTTTATTGAACCATTTTCCCTTGCATTCCTTTCCTTTCTCTTCCTCACTTTTCCTCTGCCTCTCTAAATCAACTTTTGAAATCCTTTTTGAGCTCTTCCACAATCTGAATCCAATGCATATTTTTCTTTTGGACTTTGCATGTGTTTGCTTTGTTTTCATTGTCCCTTTCTGTATCTGTGCCTTGTTCTTTGTGTCCATAAAAATTCTCTATAGTTAGGTGTTATTTTTTATATCTGCTGATTTTCCCAGCCTTTTTAAAGGTAAGCTCTAGTTTAGGGCACCCTCTTGAATGTCAGTTCTTCCTTGATACCACCTTTAGCCTTATTCCTGGGTTTCTGAAAGTTTCAGCTCTTCTGAGATGGTATGATAGCCTATGGACTGGGAGAACTAAGAGCCACCTCCCATTACTGATTCAATTACCCAACACTGCAGACTGCTCAAATTCTAACATCAAACTTGAGTTTAGGCCTTTGGTCTCACTTTTGGCTTGATCAGGTCAGAGACATAGCAGATTGCCTTGCCTTGGGGATCTGACTTGACTTTTTGGCAAGATGATCGGTGGGCCCAGCTTTCACTGCCCCACACTGGGATCCATGCCCTCACCAAAGCTTGGGCTTGAACTCCTGGATTCCCTCTGAGCCCACACAGATCAGGCTGTGCAGCACAGATTGTCCTGGGCTGGGATTCTGGACCTCACAACAGATTTGCTTGGAACTTTAAGGGGTGTACATTTTTTGAACTACTTTTGACCCAGGCAAGGTCTCAGGATCTAGATGTTGCTTTGGGTTCAAGTTCAGAACCTGGTACAGTAGATTGGAAGTAGAGGGGAGGATTTGCTCTGGGCTTGGTCCTTACTCCTTGCTTTAGCCTCCTGCTGGCTATGCTCCCCTCTCATCTAGTGTTCTAGATGTTCTTTGCCTACCTTTCAGGTTGTTCTCTTCTTGTAAGTTGCTTCACTCTGTCTCCTTTTTGGTTCTTTCACTCCTATATTCATTTTGAAGTGTTCTTTTAAGACTGGTTGGAGAGGGTTTTCATGGTGGTTTCAAACTTTCTTGTTTCTATTCCTTCATAATAGCTCCAGAATTGGAACTTGACTCTAGTTCTTTCTTTGCTGTTTTTGAAGTAGATGTTTTTACTTCACTGTCCTCTGAGTTTAAGCAAGGTATTATTCTCTGTCTCCATCATAGTTATCTATTGATAACTATAACTATTGTTGGGTTCTTTCTACTTTACTTGTTCATTTTTTATTTATTTATTTTTAATTTTAGCAGTGAAGCCAATAGACTTACTTTTTTAGCTTTTTGCTAGAATCCCAGGGTTCCTAGTGTGTTAGGATATGTTATCTCAGTTTTCAGGGTTTCTTTGTGTGTTTTTGCATGGGTCTTATTTAGGTATTAAATTTTTTATAGGCAGAGGCTTGATGTAATCCTGGTCTACTGTATAAACTGCAATCTATGATTGACCTCAGGTGCTCCAACCAGAGGCTGCAGGCATTTCTGCCACTGCAACTACAAGCAGACAGTTCAACTCCTACTATGGCTAGGACTCTCCTCCCCCTTGGAATGATCATAGCTGACAGGGCCTCAGTCCCTCTATATCCACACTTGCCAATGTATGCTACTTTCTCATTCTTTCTCTCCTGTTGTTGCAGCCCAGGATAGGACAAGTATTTAGGCCACATTTCTAGGGCCTCCAAAGTCCCTTGTTTTTTAGCAGTGAAGTTCGAGTTCCTCCTAAGGGTGTGATACTCATAGACTCTATCATATCAACTACTTCAAACCATAGCTGTGCCTACAGGATCTCCAGAGCTGAGGCCACAGCAGACACAGCTGTACACAGCGCCCTCCCCCTATCAATTCCAGTGGAATCCTCAGGGATGCAAGATCTGGGCTCAACAAACAAGGTGCAGTTGCCAATCCTGACTCCAGGGTCTACCTTGTTGATTTCACTCTGTTTGCTCTGTTCCTATCCCCTGGATCTATGGTGAAGGGACTAAGGCCAGGGAAGTCAGAAACTTTCCTTCCTAGTTATTTATGGCTGTTCAGTTTTATTCCCTACTCCTATGTTTTTGTCCTTTTTAGCAACTGGGGAGTTATTTTTGATTGTTTGTGGTGGGCATTCAGAGTTCAAGGGAGCTTCACACCCTACTCTGCCATCTTCTAGTGGTTTGGTTGTTAATTGGTTGGCAGTTGGTTTTGGTTATTGGTAACTGGTAGGGACTGGGAAGTCAATGCATATAATAACATTTGGTTTCATGGTGGAAGGGAAAACTCAAAGGTCTGAAGAGCACAATATCAGGAAAAATGGCAATGCCTACTGGTCATCAATATTACTGGGAGGATTTCAGTTGGTTCCTTGCAAATTCATGCAGTTCAAGTGGCCACATAAGCCTCAAGACTACAGGAGAAAGTTCAGAATCAATGGAAAAAGTGGAGCAGACCTAGGTGTCAAGGGTAGAATAGATGCTAAGAGTTACCTTCTGCCATGAACATCGCAGGACTTATGAGGCAGAGAGAAGCCCAAATCCTCATGTTGCTTAGTCTTGCTTCTTTCAACGTTTAGGAAGATTGGGGCATCCTACTTAGCCTTCTAGGAAAGAGAGGGTAGCGATGCCAAGAGGTCAAAATTATAAAGACAACCAGGACCAAGTAACCTTAAGGGAGCACTGGGAAGAGGAACTTGGTTGCAGTATAATATATCTCATTGTAAAGGGATGAGTCAAAGTCAAGAGAGATTGATTCTCCTAATTTCAAGATGAGAGTAGGCAGCAGTGATGTCTTCCCAAAAGCTATCTAACTACAATGACCTTACTGTGTCCCTATGGATGAAGACAGGGAATTAACAAGTTCAAATCCTGAGCAATGATTTTATTTGTTCCTAGTTGCTTTGTCTATGATTCAAGAAATCAGTCATCATAACAATGAAATAAATAACTTCACTTAGTATAACTTTGTTATTTAAATAGCTTGGCTTGCCAAAGGAATAATTAAGAAAAAGAAAATAAGCTTTCCATTCAATTGTGCTTCCTATTTTTAAAAATTTTTACCCTAAAGAATTTAATCATAAAAATCAATTAGTATTATTAATCATCCCTTTGTTCTCTCTTGAATTCCAATGCAACCCTCAATACCAAATAATGACAATACACAAGAAACCTTCTACAAACCTCCCAAACCAGAAATGAACTTCCCTATTTCACATATCACATAGAATTTTGCTTTTATAATTCATTCATATTTTAGAAGATAAAATGTTAGAGAAATTAAGACTGTATATACAGGATTATTTTTCCAAATTTATAAATTTAGAGCAGGAAAAGATTATTATTACTATAAATTCTGAAATTCTGCAAATCACTTCAGGAACCTATCAGCAAGTAGAGAGAATAATCTCAAACTGGAATAGATAAATATTACTTAAAATTTATTATTTTCCAGAATGTAAACTATACTTAAGTGGTATCAGAAATATATCCTGACCTTTTTACCCAGAAATTAAGCGGTCTCCTAAAGCATCATGTGACTAGAAATGAACACAGTATGGAATTTGCTAGATTTCACTATCTATTTCTGAAAAAGCATAAGTTAATCAAGGCATATATCATGAGAGGATACTGAGATGTCACGGTGACTCAAATATGACTACCTAAAGAGGGATAAATGTGACAGGGGTTTCCATTCAAAGTCTAAATATAAAAAATAAAAATAGTAGAAATGAGATCTCAAAAAACAAAATTCAAAAAGTGATGGCTGAAAGTGCCTATGAAATATCAAGCATAAAGGACACACATACAAAATTAATAGATCAAGTGTCACAACCTACCTAAGGGAAACTATTCCATACTTCCCTCCTGAGTATCTCTCTCCCTCAAAAGAAAGACTAAGAATTTGGAATAAGTGCCTCAAAACATTATTTTATTTATATATATATATATATGTATATATATGTACATATATAATCATACAATAGATAGATAGATAGACAGACAGCTAGATATACAAATCTGTGTGTGTGGTGTTTGTGTATGTATGCATGTGTAATGGAGGGGGGAAATGCTGGAAACACCCTATATGGTCAAAGATTGAAAAACAGCTAAATGAACTATGATGCATTAATATAATAGAATATTCTGATGCTATAAAGTATTTATGAATATATGTAAAAGATCTAAATAAAAAGATACAAAGTGAAATCAGGAAAATGAGTATTCCATATATATATATTGAATACAACTATATATAAAACAGAAAACAACATAAAACATATTCCAAACTCAAATAAAAACAGAAAGTTACATAAAACAAAAACATACTTATCTGCTAATTTGTTAGTCTTTTGTAAAAACTAAAGATTTATTATCAGAATGTCTTCCTCATTTTATATGTTGATCTGATTGTATTTGTTGAGAATTATTCAGTTTAAAATAACTTTTTAAAGAGGAAGAAGCATGAAAGAGACTACAGTATCTTTCTGGAATCTTGTTCAATGAAAGGAATTCTTCAGGTTGTGGGAATGTCACTCTGATATGAAAAAGGCCCCTTCTAACCACATAAGAAATCAATCTTAATATGAAAGGACGTAGTTTCAGTCACAGACATCATCTCTTCTTTTTACGAATCTGCTTTCAGAAAGTTAGTATTTTTAATAGCCATTTTTTATTTTAAAAATATATTATTTATTTTTTAGTTTAAAAAATTTGTAAGTTCCAAATACTCTCCCTCCTGTGACCCCTAATGCATCCATTGTGAAGGCAAGCAATATGATAGGCATTCTACATATGAAATCATGCAAAATATATTTGCTTTTTATCTGAGGTTAAAAAAAGCAAGAAAAATAAACTGAGAAAATGGTATTTCAATTTGCACTCAGAGTTCATCAGTTCTCTCTCTAGAAATTAACAACAATTTTTGTGATTAGTACTTTGAAATTGTCTTGGCTCACCGTCTTGATTAGAGTAGCTAAATCTTTCAGAGATGATGATCATTACAATACTGCTGTTACCATGCACATGATCTCCTGGTTCTGCTCACTTCACTTTGCATCAGTTCATATAGATCTTTCCAAATTTTTCTGAAGCCATCCACCTTGTTATGTCTTATAGCACAATAACGTTCCATCATAATCACATACCACGACTTGCTCAGACATTTCACAACAATGAACTTTTTTTCAATTTTTAACTCCTTGCCATCACAAAAAAAAGCTGCTATAAATACTTTGGTACAAATAGATACTTTTCTCTTTTCTTTGATCTCTATGGTATACACCTAGTAGTGAAGGATATACACAGTTTTTTCACCTTTTGGGCCTAGTTCCAAATTGTTCTCAAGGATGGATTAAACAATTCACAAGTTCATAAACAATTCAGTAGTGTACATGTTTTCCCTCATTCCATTTAGCATTTTTCATTTCTGATAGGTGTGTTTGTACCACAAAATTATTATAATTTGCATTCATCTAATCAATAGTGACTTAAAGGATTTTTCATATGACTATGCATAGCTTTGGTTTTTCTTCTGAAAATTGCTTGTTTATAGCCTTTGACCATTTATCAATAGAGATAGCACTCATTTTTATAAAACTGACTTGGTTCTCTATATATTAAAGATTGGGGGCTTTATATATTAAATTTTCTATGATTTCTATTGTTACTTTATTGTCTGTGGTACCTTTAAGCAAGATACAATTTCCATGATTCTCTTAATTAGGTTTAGTTTTACTTTTGCTTCTTCTAAAATCATAATTGCTATCCTGACTTTAATTCAGCTGAAACTTAATAGATTTTATTCCAATCCTTTATTCTAAATATGTGTCTTTCTGTTTCGAGTGTACCTCTTGTAAATAAAACATCATTGGATTCTGGTTTTTAATTGATTCTGCTATATGCTTCCATTTTATGATTGAGATCATTGCATTCACATTCATTTATTATTACCAACTGTGTATTTCCCTCCATCTCATTTTCTTGTTTCTTCCCATCCCTCTTTTTCCTCCTCAAAAGTCTATTTTGCTTCTAACCACTGCCTCCCTTATTATGCCCTCCCTTTTATCACCATCCCCCATAACTTTCATCTCTTTCTTCTCTCTACTTCCCTGCTGCATAAGATTTAATTTCAATACTGTCTTTGAACCAATTCCTATGAGTGAAGTTCAGGTATTGATTCCTTCCCCTTCCTCCCACTTTCCTCTCAACATAAAAGTGCTTCATTACTCACCTCTGGGTTGTTTTGGACAATTTCCCCCATTTTCTTTTCCCTTACTCCTTCTTCCAATGCATCCTTCTTTCTTACTCCTTCATTTGCAAGGGTGGGGAGACTATCCCAACATAAATGATTCACATCCATGCCCTAATAACGCCCCAGTTCTTAAGAGATACCTATACCAATTTCCCATAAAGGAATGCAAATAATTTAACTTTATCCAATCTCTTATGATTTCTTTTTTATGTTTACCTTTTTATGCTTCTCTCGAGTATTATGCTTGAAGGTCAGATTTTGTATTCAGCTCAAGTCTTTATATCAGGAATACTTGAAAGTCCTCTATTTTATTAAATATCCATTTTTCCCCTTAAAGACAATATTCAGTCATCTAGTTTTGCCAGGTAGGTTATTCTTGTTTGTAATCCTAGCCCCTTTGCCTTCCCAAGTATCATAATCCAAGTCCTCCATGCCTTTAATATGAAAGTTGCTAAATCTTCTCTGATTCTGACAATAGCTCCATAATATTAGAATGTCTCTTATCCATTTCCCACTTTTCAGAATCAATAATTTTTTAAATAGGCCAGGTTGGAGCAGTTGTAATTTCAAAATTCATTTTCTTGTCTACACCCTTTATTCTAGTTTCATATTGATCTTGATACTTCTACATTGATTTGTTTGCATAGAGACAGCTTAGTTTAAAATGACTCCCATACCAGTTACCAATTTTCCCTATCTTAAGATAAAGTAAATTTTATTTTTGGTAATGTTCAGTGCTTGTTTTATCCAATGCTTTCTGTGTCTCCTAAATAAATTAATCCGAATTTTCTCCTGATCTTGGTGCTCTGGAATTTGGAAATAATATTGCTGGAAGTTTTCTTTTTGGGATCTCTTTCAGGAGGCAACTGCTATATTCTATTTTGTTTTCTGGGCCAAAAATACCAGGACAATTTTCCTTTATAATTTTTGGTAATATGATGGCTAGGATCTATTTTTTAAAGTAGAGCAATTGGTACAACAGTAGATAGGCATTTATTCATCACCAGACCTGAGTTCAAATCTGCCTTCAGTTATTTATTGGTTATCTGTCTGTGAAGAAGTTGCTTAAACATGTTTGCCTCCATTTTCTAATCTGTAAAATGAGATGAAGAGGAAAAAAGCAAACAAAGCCAGAATCTTGATTATCAAAAAACCCCTCAGTGAAATCATGAAGAGTTAGACATGAACATTTTTAAGGTGCTATTTTCTTCAGTACTTTTTGTCCTTTCCCAAAGCTGTTAATTTTCTTTTCATAATACATCTCTCTCATTTTTCCAGTGTTTATTCTAGTGTTTTTATTTCTTTAATTCTTCCTGAAATTCATTTTAGCTTTATGTCCTATTAGTTGTACTGTAGCTATTGTCATGTTGCTATCTCCTGAATTTATGTCCTGGTCTTGTCTACCACTAGTCACTTTTTATAGTCAATTTCTTTTTTCTGTTGTCTGATTGCTATTCCAGCCTATTTTTTTCCCATAAACTTTGATGTTAAAGTGAGGCTATCCTCACCTCAGGGTGAGCAGGCACTATGCCAAGCATCAGGCTTTTTCCGGCTACTGTTTTTCTAACGTGTTCTGGGGTTTAGCAAGTTTTCAGTGCTTCAAAAGTGGTGTAATCCCAGAGATCTCCTGGTCTGTGCTCTTGTCTTCACCTAGGAAGGTCCCTTGTTCCGCCATTGCTGCAAGTTCTAGGACTCCTCCTAGCCCCAGAACTGTGACCAGGTCCCCTGCTCTTGTACTGTAGGGAGTGCTAGTGCTCCTCTCGACTTTGGTACTGTTGTTCTCTCATGATCAATCCCAAGTGTCCTCCTCCCTGGGACTGGGACCCAGAATGACACATGGACAACAGAATGGCCACAATCCCGAGTTGTATCCTCAGTGGCAGCAAAGATTCTTCTGAGGTCATCTGGCCACTTCGCCTCCATGACTCACAGCCAGTGCTGCCACTGAGGAAGGTTCAGGGCTGGCCCCCACTCCAGTGTCTCAGACCTCCTCTCCTGTCAATTCCTAACTTGTCTTGGGCTACAAAAATAATTTGATTTGAGGAATTATTTTAAAGTTGTTAGGAAGGGAATAGCAGAAGGATTTGGCTGAATTGCTACTTCTCTTCCATCATTTTCAACAATGGATTATTTGGAGAGGAATCTCCATACACTATAAACATTGTTTCAGTGATCTAGTGCTGTGCTCTGCCTATGTTCCTTGCAAGTTGTCCATCAAACAATTCTGGCACCTTTTGAGGGCAGATGGCCAAGCCAAATTTAGCAGGCTATTTTCCCTCTCCCTTAAGTTTGTGATCTTATCTAACTTTAAAAGTCTCAAGTAGATTCCAATCCAGCATTTATGCTCTAATATTCTAGTGCTTAATCCTAAAAAATTTTAAGAAGATATTGCCACTTATTGCAACAGACTGCATATTAACTCAAATCATTTGATCTTAAAGATATGTTGTTATTTTAATTATTCCCTCCCTCACTGATATTGGGGAAAAGAAACATTTTTTTTAATTTTAGAAGTTTTTAAGTTATATTAGACTCCAACAAAAAGAGACTATTGGAAAAATAGCCAAAAGAAGAAAGGTAAGTATATAGAATCAGCAAAGCCCAAAATAACTAGAAAATGAACCAAGTATAAACTGGTTATGAATTGATGCAATGATATACAGAAATGTGAGGTTATTCAATCACAGCAAACAGCAAATACAGTCTAATGGATGTGAGAAGGAGCCTCAGAATCAGTTACTTTCATACGTATATCAATAGATAGAATTTCTTGTTTCTAA
This sequence comes from Monodelphis domestica, assembly GCF_027887165.1. Lineage (NCBI taxonomy): Eukaryota > Metazoa > Chordata > Mammalia > Didelphimorphia > Didelphidae > Monodelphis > Monodelphis domestica. The sequence continues at coordinate 114,959,861 of NC_077233.1, forward strand.
AATTACCCGTTCAAAGATGATTACAGGAGATGGAAAAATATCCATGAACTGATGCAGAGTGAAATAAGCAGAAACACAAAAACATTGTACACAGAAACAGCAATATTGTAGAATGATCAAATGTGACAGATTTAATTACTATCAGTAATACAATGATCTAGGACAATTCTGAAGAACTTATGACAAAAAAATTGCTACTCACTTCCAGAGAAAGAACCTTTGGTGTAGGGATGCAGATGAAAGTATGCAATTTTTCACTTGTTCATTTGGGTATATGTTTAGAGGTTTGGGTTTTATAAGATTATTCACTTACAAAAAATGAATAATATGGAAATGTTTTGCAAACATGAATAACATAGATTGGATTATTTGCCAGCTCCAGGAGGGAGGAAGGAAGGAGAGGAGAAAATCTGGATCATTTAACTTCCAAAAACTTCTGTGAAAATTTGTGATTACATTTAATTGGTTAAAAAAATAAAAAATAAATGTGTTTGTGTGTATGTGAAAAAATACCTGTTCCTATCCTTTGATCATTTCTCACCTACAGGATAGCTCTTATTTTTATAAATCTTAATCAGCACCACATGTCTTAGAAATGAGTTTTATTAGAGAAATTTGTTGTAAAAATTTTTCCCTAGTAACCTATTTTCATTAAAATTTTACCTCTTTATGTTTAGTCAAAAGCTTTTTTTTAATATAAATCAAAACTGTTCATTTTACCTTCAATGACCTTTTTAATCTCATTTGGTAATGAACTCTCCTATCCATAAATCTACAGTTTATTTGTTTACTGATGTTATGTTCATTAATTAGTCTTTTAGATTCTCTAAGTAATGATGATCTCATCAGAAAAACTTACAATTTATTTTTCTTATCTAATTGGTATAGTTAGCAATTCTAATATTAAATTGAACAGTAATGGTGATCACTAACATCCTTGCTTTATGGTTGATTCTTTTGGAAAGGCAGCTACTTAAGCTCCATTATAAGTAATGCTAACTCTTGGTTTTAGTTAGATACTACTTACCTTATTAAGGAAAGATGCATTTATTTATCTTCTAGAATTTTTAACAGGAATAGGTATTTATCTTATCAAAAAAAGTTATCTTCCACATCTGCTGATATAATCATATAATTTCCTTTTCCTGATATTAATGATATGTTTAATGTTTCCCTAATATTTTATCAGTCCTATATTCCTCATATGAATTCAACCTAGTAATTAAGTATAATCACCATATGTTGCTCTATTCTTCTTACTTTCATTTCAAATGTTTACTTCCATTGATATTTATGGAATACTGATTTTTCATTTGCATTCTCTACTTTAACTCATTCTAAACTAGATATCAAAACTATATTTTTATCATAGAAGGACCCCTTCAATTCTTTTTTTCAAATAATTTATGTCATATTGGAATAAATTTTTCCTTGAATGTTTGATAAACTAATTTGTAAATCCATCTTATTCTATTCCCACATGCCACTGGGAGTTCATTTAAAGCTTTTTAAATTTCTTTTGCAAATATTCTATCAATTGAACCTTCTATTTTTTGTCCAGTTAATAAGGGAAATCTAAATGTTTCTGAATATTCATCTATTTAATTTATATGATCAATTTAACTGTCCAAAAACTAGGTGAAATGACACCTAAACTTACGGAAATGGAAGACCTCTCTGACTATACAGTTCTATGCTGCCATGGACTGGACACATTATCTTGTGATTACTTCATGGATTTTCCAACTAGGACTTCATCATGAGTTTGCTAGGTCCCTGGGAAGAAATTGTGTTGTGGAGCTTTATTCTCTTCCTTCCTACTATGCTGTCCTCTTCCTCATATAGTGTGCCTTCTAAGGAGAAACTATGATTATTGTGACAGAGGTTGCGCACATAAGAAAAGTGCCAGGCTGAAGAGTGTGTGAAATTGATCACCTCAAGGGGAGAGGGGCCCCAGGAGTTGGGAATCTGGAGGAGGAGGAGACTCTGGCTGGGAGAGGAGTTGGTCTCTTGGTCTTGAGAAGCTGAAGACAGAAGGTGGGAAAAAGATTTTCTCCTGAGTGTTACCCACTTTTTCCTGCTCGTGACTATAAATCCTTCCCCCCAACACTTCCCAATTGAAGGGACTTTCTGAAGAGAAACCTGAGCATACTTTACCTCAGCTCCTGTTGCTCAGGGGTGAGTCAATCTGACTTTCTTTCAGGGGGCTCAGACTGCCAAGGTCTGAGTTCCCCCAAAACTCATGGAGGGAGGGGAAAGGGTTTAGATAGAGACAGGGATCCCCTTTTCCCACTTTCCTTTCCCCATCCTTCACTGCCTGTTATTACTTTTGTATTACCTGATTGAGTTGACATTAAAAGTTATCTGTTCGGGGGCAGCTAGGTAGCTCAGTGGATTGAGAGCCAGGCCTAGAGACGGGAGGTCCTAGGTTCAAATCCGGCCTCAGCCACTTCCTAGCTGTGTGACCCTGGGCAAGTCACTTGACCCCCATTGCCTACCCTTACCACTCTTCTGCCTTGGAGCCAATACACAGTATTGACTCCAAGACGGAAGGTAAGGGTTTAAAAAAAAAAGTTATCTGTTCCCCAACCTGAAAGTGAGTGAACAGATCAAGGGGAGACCCTTTGGTCTTGAGTAGCAGAGCGGGGAGGAACAAAAACAAATCGGAGAGAGCAGCTTTAGCTAAGGAAGGAAGGCAGAAGGGGGAAAATCTTCAAATCCTCCCTCTTCTCTCTGAGTCAACCCTAAACATCAGCTATCTCCCCTGAACCCTGCTTTGAGAAGGGAGGTTCTCCTCTTTCCCCCCTCTCAATACTGAAAGTCTTAACCTCTCAGTTACAAACTAAACATCCCTTTTTAAAACATTATAGACTCTCAGCTATCAGAAAAATAATTAAATCCTACTATAAAATAAGATGCTGTGATACCGTTTCATCTCAAGGAGATTATAATCCTGATATTAAGAAAAGCCATTCTTACAGAGGGCAGAGGCTACTCTATAAGTCACCATGTCATTTAGAAATATAGATGTGGTTAAATAAAAGCTAAAAGGCATCAGTTTCTCAATGATGAGGACTTGAAACCAATAGAGTATAGATAATTTTTTAGTTCTCAGTAGATTATATATGATATAGTACTGGAACCTACAACAGGTGCAAACTAGATACATTAAATGCAAAGAAAGTAATGGTGCAAGTTGAAGCTCTATAGGGAGTCAGCCATGAGAGTAGACAATTGAATTCTGCTCCTAAGAGTCTCAGCTCCATGTATACTACCAGGATTTTTCACATTCAGGCTAACAATTTTGTTTCTACCAATGTCAATGAACATTTATTAAACTCCTACTCTGTGCCAGACACACTGTGCTAAGCTCTGGGAATACAAAAAGAGACAAAACAAAGTCCCTCCTCTTGAGGAGCCCACAATTTAATGGGAAAGAAACTAAGCAAATATATACAAGCAACCTATCTACAGAGAAATATAAAATAATTGAACGGGGGGTGGCACTGGAATTAAGAGTGGTTGGGCTTTTTGTAGAAGATGATATTTTAGTTAGATCTTAAGGGATGCCAGAGAAGCAACTAGGCCGAAATGAAGACACAGAGCATTCCAGCATGGGAGATAGCTAGAGAAAATTACTAGAGGTGAAAAATAAAGTGTCTTGTTTGAAGAACAGCAAGGAGGCCAGTGTCACTGGATCAAAGATTACATGGTGAGAAGCAAGGTACAAGAAGCCTCGAAAGGGAGAGAGGGGTTAGGTTATAATGTTCTTTGAATACCAAAGAGAGAATTTTCTAGTTGATTCAAGAAGTGATAGGGAGTCATTGGAGTTTATTGAGTAGTGGGGTACTCTTTTAGAAAAATCACTATCATGGCTGAATGGAGGTTATTTTAGAGTGTGGAGAAACTTGAGGCAGACAGACCCACAAGTAAGCTATTGCAATAGGCCAAGAGTGCAGGGATATGGGCTTACATCCGAGGAATGGCACTGTCAGGAGATAGAAAGGAACAGTGTCAGGAGTGGGACTATATGTTCATATCCATATATACACACATGCATACATACCCAAACACTATTGTGTGTCTGTCTATTCACACATATATAAACATATGCAGACATAGAAATAAACATACGTACACATATATATTTATACATTATTTTTTAATAAGTCAGGAAACTTTTTAATCAACTTTTTAATATTGGCTCTTCACTAATTTATTTATCTGGTCTTGGGCAAGATTCTTTCAGATTCCTTACTTTAAAAATGCCTAGATGATTTTTAAGGTCCCACTCAGCTCTAACATTCCATGATTCTTATTTTATGATTCTTTTCATTTGTATGAATTAATTTATGTATTAATTTGTATATATTTAAGGGCACCAACATAATATCATTATTAACATTTCCTGTATAACAATAAAGAATTCCCTAATACAGACCATTTTGATCTATGACACTTCCTGAACGAATAGAAACTTTAGGAATAATTATTTCATGCCTTTTTGAGCAGGTAAGTTTATCATAATCTGTGTTATCAAAATAAATTGGTAGCTCAAATGACCTGGGTTTCAATTCAGCTTTCTTGTCCCAGTAAACCATCTCATAGTCTAACTTGGTTGAGGGTAGATAGACCTCAGAGTCATCAGTGAGTTAGAGCACTTAGAGCTTGGTCAGATAATGGAAGATGCCAAGGTCATCCACTGCATCCCAGGTCATCACAAGTCATCCTGACTTTTGTTTTACCATTGTGATTTGCTGACTCTGGAAGAAAGAGTGAGGCTGATGATTTTGTGCAACTCTGCCTCACTTAAATCCAATTCGTGAGCAAGTCAAGACATAACACCACGATGGCATTGGTCTTCTTCAAAAACAAGGGACATAAAACAATAAAGGTAGGAGATAAGATGAGAATGGCAGTAGTTTTAATTCTCAGTTCAGAAAAGGGTATGATACATATCAATAGCAAAAATATTCTAAAAAAATCAAGTATAATTAATATGTAAAGAAAATTTTGTAAAAAAAAAAATCCACAGTCTTTTCTCTTATTTTGAATGGATTCTAAGTAGGTAGCATTTTAAAGGGTAACTTTACTGAAATAAAAAATATGTTATTTAGAAAAACAAGAAATAAGGCTATATACACACATATTTATAAATACAGTATGCATATACACATACATGCACAAATATACACACACATATGTAGTGTGTATAAATAGGAAAAGCATCTCCAAGACAGACTCTCTAAACCGAATATACTTACAGACTGCTTAAATTCTTTTAATTGCATTTGGAGGATCTGGGCTCTGTCAATTTCTTTTTTCATATCATGAACACTCCTTTTAAATTCTGTGACCTCTAAGCGGAGTGAACGACGTTCAACTTCTGCTGCATGCAATCGCTGGGTAAATTCATATATCTGCTTTTGCAAACATTCTATACTTTTCTGTTGGCAAATGAAAATGGTTTTAGATCTTATGAAACTGGCTGCTTTACCATTAAATCAGTTATCTAAAAGAATTTCTTATAGATAATATTCAAAAATAATAATAAAACCAAGCTGAATGTTATTAAAATCTAGAGACACATTTATGTAATTTGAAAGGATAAATTGTTTTGTCTAAACAATCATTTCTGTAAAATATAAGAAATAGAAAAAAGAAAACCTAACCTTAACAGTGTTAAGAAAATATGAAATATCCCTGTCACCTATAATGATGTTAGTACAGTTATGAATTATGAGCAGTGATAAGTTCTTTTTTATACTCTAGTTATTTTTTTAAATATTAGCTTATACTAATACTAATATTTTTCTAGAATAAGAAATTATATAAATTATTAAGATCTGCATATATACATATTGAACAAACTAAAACTGTGCCAAATGCAGAAATAAGGATAGGGACTAGACCTATGATTTCACAGGTATACGGAACTATACTATATGAGAAAACTCCCTATACCAATGCAGGTCAGCACTTCCTCTTCAACTTATATCCTAAGGAAGTTGCCTAGATCATTGAAGATTAAATGATTTCCCTGGGTCACTCAGCCAATATGTGTCAAAGGTGGGACGTGAACCTAGGCCTTCCTTCCATATTTTCAAGCCAGATTTCTCTATCTTTATGCCAAGGCTGCTTCATCTAAGTTATAATAATGAAGAATAAAAGCTTTGAATAGAATAGGGCAGAGGGAAGAATTTTAGAATAGGAAATATTGGTAAGAAAGAAGTTTCAGAGTTCAGAATCATACAGGTTTAGCATTTCTAGTAGATATCAATACTAAATATTATTATCCTATGTATTTTAGAGGTCAGTAATTAAGCTATCTGGACAAATACTGATTTCTGCACAGCCAGCAAGTAGAAATGTTTCCTTATATTTTTAAATAGAATAATACATCATTTTTAAATGCAAAGACCATTTTTAGTTCCCAGACAAGAAGCAGTAGACCCAATTTGGCCCACAGGTTGGAGTTTGTCAATCCCTAACATAGGTGGCTAAGGTACAATGAAGATCTCCCACATGAGAGTTGACAAGATTAAGGAACTGGAAAGCCAATGTGTAAAGGTGTTAAAGGGAAGGTATTACATACACTGCAAAGTCATTTAATCTTTTCTTTAAACCCTTACCTTTCATCCTAGAATCAATACTGTGTATTGGTTCCAAGACAGAAAAGCACTGAGAATTGGGCAATGGGGGTTAAGTGACTTGCTCAGGGTCACACTCTCTGAATCTAAATTAGAACCCAGGACCTCCCGTCTCTAGGCCTGGCTCTCAATCCAGCCCTTTAATCTTGACACTGGAACTTGGAGTGGAAGGGAAACCTATGAGCCTAGAAATGAATTCTTTCAGAAAGGAGACAGAACAACCTATCCATCAGACACTAAGGATAATCATCCAAATAGCCTCTTGCTGGGACTGTGCTAAGCACTTTATAGCTGAATTAGCTAACAGAAATGGTTCATGTGAATCACAAAGGAAGAGAGGTAGTCAAATGGTGGGAGGAGAAGGAGGGGCTAGAAGTGATAATGAGGCACAAAGAACAAACCAACTCCTCATTGATCTCAGTATGTCTGAGTACATGGGAGAGTGTCCAGTGTTGGAACAAATGGTCTGAAATGGTGACATTCAAATGGAATTAGGTTCCAGAATCAATTGCAGATGGAAAGAATGAACTTCTGGTTGTAAAGCCAGATCTCTATCCATTATGGCAGGGGTCCCCAAACTGTGGCCTCCCGAGGCCATTTATCCGGCCCCCACCGCACTTCCAGAAGGGGCACCTCTTTCATCGGTAGTCAGTGAGAGGAGCCCAGGATGTGGGTGCATCCTGGAGCCGTGAATGTGGTAGCACCACAAAGCGTGACGTCACTCACGTATAGTAGTACTTCCGGTGACATAATCCTTTGCGGGGTGCCTTTTTTCTGAGAGTAACTGAACGAGAACGAGGCGCTGTGGGAAGGATTATGTGGCTGCACAATGGAAGATGTCAGCATGGTGAGCAGTGATCTGGGGGAGGGGATTCCGCACTGTGTATACTGCTGCCTGGTATAGTGGAGGAGGTGATGGGCCTGTGCAAGGGGTGACCCATCCCAGCCACCACTGCAGCCTCCGCTATCCCAGACAGCAGTGGTATACAGATTTGTTCGTAGCTTTTTTTTAATAGTTGGGCCCTCCAACAGTCTGAGGGACAGTAAACTGGCCCTCTGTGTAAAAAGTTTGGGAACCCCTGCATTATGTCAAATGTCTCTCAAGGCAAAGTATATGCTCTAAACAATTTTGATTTAAAATCTAATTTATGAGTAAAAGCCAACAGAAAATAGTATAATCTCCACAATATTGTGAAAATATTATGTATATAAGGTTAAATATATATATGGGTTAAATATACCTACCATAACGGGCACAGGACCACTTAGACCATATTTCAAGGCTTCTGTGCTAACTTTATGAAGTCCTCGTGCCAATCTCTGAACCAGAGAATCCTTTTCTGTATATGTAAAACTTCTACTACTTCCTAGTGGTATGTTCTCCATTGCCATGCTAATTTTATCCATGAGTTTTGCAAAGGAATTCCTGGCTGCACTTATAAGTAAGTGTCCACAAAGCCTAGAATTTGGATCTTTAAAAAAAAAAAACAGGTAAAAACATCAAAACTATTGTTTTTATCTCCTACTCATTTTACAGTAATGCATTTCAAACTATAATGAATTAAATTTTCTTAAATGAAAAACATTCCAATTACTTCTGTAATCACCTATAGTCATTCATCCAAAACTTTATCTCCTTACTATGCAATATCCCCTCTATTAATCTAAAGCTGAGAATTATCCATTTTAATAGCATGGTGAATATAGCTATAGTATTATATAAGAAATAAAGAAAATTTCTTATACTTTAAGGAATGTCATTTCAGAGAAATTTTAAAACTCAGCTTATAAATCATAACACCTTAAATTATTTCCTGTTTCCAACTAGGGTAGCTGGGTACCTTAATGCCATACTATTTATATTCTGAGACAAGAGGATATAATTTGCCTTATTCAAAGGCAATTAAAATTTTACAACTACAATTACTTATTTCCCCACAGGATTTTGGTAATCATCCTTCTCATATAATGGACTTAAGGCCCCAGCACACCCAACATGTCCTGCTTACTGCTAGATTCGTCAGGTCTATAATTAATAATTGTGTTTAATGTTGATAAATAAAATTGTCAGTGCTCCTTCTACTAATTGGTATTCCAGATAACAGTTAATAGGTTTATTTATGCCTTAATAAAAGTCTTGTAATTTAGTTTTCCCTCTACTAGGCAGGTCTTAATCTGTCGTTACTTGTCTTATGATACTATCAACATAAAATGACAAGCATGGAAAGCCTTATTTACATTAAGCAGTATAACCTTCTACATGTCAAGAACTTCTTATTGCTGGAACTACTTTAAACATTTTCTTTAAATCTTGAGTTAAGAAAAAATAAAACTTTGTGAAGTTCCAAACACACAAATAAACATATTTTCCATTATAAGAACAAGCCTAGTGTATTAAAAAAAAAGAATAAAAGGTAACATTTTTAGTTTATACATAATCCACCAAGATTTTTTACTTAAATTATCGTAATAAATAATTATATTTTTCATCTAAGAACTAATGGTAGTGTTTGTTGAATGAATTAATGTGATAGACTTGGAGGTTTGTGAACTAATTTTTAAAATATCATTTTATTTCACACAAGAGAAAAATATTCTAAGGTTGGATTCATGTGCTATATAACCTCATATAGGTATCTTCTGCCTCATAAACTCATAAAACACAAGATTTAATAAGCATTTTGTGACATTAGGGCAACGTTATAATCATCTCCTGTACTACCTGTTTCTAGCAGTTATTAATCATTTAAATTCTAGTGCTAAATAATGTGATATTAATAATTCTGCTTTCTATGGTAAACATATGGAAAGTACCATTAATAAAATCTATACCTATTACATATGGAAAATATGGAAGGATTTTTTTTAATGAAAACCCTATTAAGTACTTCAAGGATAAAAAAGATTTGAATAGATTCTATGACAGAGAAAACATACTGCCTAAAACTAAATGAAGACTCCTGACCTAACACAATGTGCAATAGACACATGCAATAAATAACATAAATAATGAATATATAATGTGTGTCTTTATTCACATGTATGTCGTGTTTATATTATTAGGCAGAGATTGTATCTTGTATTCTCTCCTTAATATCCCTCACTTCCCCAATAACTGAAAATGCTGAGCACAGAGCAAAAGTTCAATAAATATTTGTTCACTTATAGTTGCTTAATTCTAGGAATAGATTTGTTCTGCTTGGCCTAAGAAAGCAGATCTAGAAAGTGGAAGTTAAGATAACTCTGGGAAGTAGAACTGCCTGAAAGCAAGATGAACTGACTCAGAAGTTGGGAGGGATTCCTCACTAAAGGTTCTCCAAGTAGTAGCAAGATGAGCACTTGATAGGGATGTCGAAAGAGGGCATTCTGAGTGAGAAAGGGAATGGAATGAAAGGCTACTATGATCACTTTCCAATGCTAAGATTCTTTAAATTTATATAATTAGTAAGTGTATTTGAATTATCATTCAGCTTTTAAAAGTTAAGTTTTACAACCTTTATCAAACCACATTGTAAAAACTCAATTTTAAATTTTGTTCAAGAATTTAAAATAATATTTCACTAATCTTAAAAAATTACTGGTGCTATATTTCATTTTAATAATTGTATCAACAAATCACAGAATATGTCAACATGAGATGTTGACTAAACTGAAAGGGAAAATGAAAACATAACAATTCTGAAAGCATTCTTTTATATCCACAAATGATGAGAGAAGGTATATACTATATCTGGCCTTAGAGAGTCAAAGAATTAAAGAAAACTAAATATTAAATACACTGAATTAAAGAATTAAAGAAAACTAAAAACTAAATACACTGCATTTTACATTCTATCTCAGGTACCATTCTAGTTTATTTCCTTCACCTTTTTTAACATTAGGACTCCATGTGCTCTTCTATAGCACTATAGGACCTCTCTAAAACTCCACAGTCTAGGGACAATTCCCTACAGCGGCATCCATATCAGACAGGTCTTTCAGCATGTGAGAAATACTCTTCATATGAACCAGGGGAAATAAAATCTTCATTAGTTAAGAATTTGCCTTTTAAGTTATTTTTGTCCTGCCATTTTTGGTCCAAAATTCATTTTACTAGAGAAAAAAATTAAAGTTTTGGGGGAGACTTGTTAAGTCATTTCAATTATGTCCAATTTTTCATGACCCCACTTGGGATTTTCTTGGCAAAGACACTGGACTGGTTTGTCATTTCCTTCTCCAGTTCATTTTATGCAAGGAAATTGATGCAAACAGTATTAAATGACTTGCCTAGGGTCCCACAGCTAAGTATCTGAAGCAGGATTTGAACTCACAAAGATAAGTATAACCTAACTCTAAACCCAGCATTCTATCCAACACACCACCTAGTTGCCTTTTTGAGAAGATAGACACGAACAAAAGAGAAGCGCAATACTGAGAGAGATATAGATAAAATAGAGATATGCAGTAGATCTGTGAATAATTAAAGTCTCCCAAATACTACTACATCTTGCTTCTCTGCCATATTTGTGATTTGTTTTCCAAACTTCTCATCTGTTTCCTCTTTCTGTCTGGGTAATCTGTAATGACAAGATCACTTATGTTTTACCCATTATTGATATTTACCTAAATGTTCTCCATCACAATTTCTCTATTTTGGATTTTCCTTATGCAATTCTCCTGGATTCAATAAAGGCTTTAAATACTTAGCTTTGAATATAAAGATTTAAATATAGATTGAAGTTTATCAGTTTTGATTGTAGAGTTTGTTATAATATTAAAGACAAAGTGAAATAATAAAAGAACTTTAGGCAGTACTCTTGTGCCCAAAGTCCACTCAGTTATCTTTCCCCAAAATCACATTCAATTAGAAAGGAAATCTATATCTAAATTCCCCCATGAATATAATTCTAGTTTTTTTAATAAATGTCTCAAAAATGCAGGAATTTTTCATTCAAGTTATCTTGTAAAGTATAATATAGAACAAATGAAGTAAAATATTAAATCTGGAGAGTTCTTTTAGTCAATTTCCATAATAATTAATGGTGTAGACTTTCAGTAGAAATAACATGTTCCCCTGTTTGAGGTAAATGATCTTTCACAGGCATACCATTTGGATGCCAGGAAGAAGTAATTTATCTCAAATGGACAAACACTTTAATGAAAGCAAATAAGGTTGCCACCTGTCCTGTATTTACACAGAAAACCTGAAATTGGGGTCTCTGTCCTACAAGAAGGAGTTATCACAGTTGAGAAATATAGTAATGACAGTTGCCTTGTTATACTTCCTTCTTGAATTTACAGGGCTACCAGGTGAATAGTAAGTTATGAGTACTCATTCCTCCACCACTGAACATTCAAATTCATTAGAAGTCATAGTAGTCGGGGGCAGCTGGGTAGCTCAGTGGACTGAGAACCAGACCTAGAGATGGGAGGTCCTAGGTTCAAATCTAGCCTCAGCCACTTCCTAGCTGTGTGACCCTGGGCAAGTACCTTAAACCCCATTGCCTAGCCCTTACCACTCTTCTGCCTTGGAGCCAATACACAGTATTGACTCCAAGATGGAAGGTAAGGGTTTAAAAAAAAAAGAAGTCATAGTCATTTCATAAATTTCTGGGAACTGATCTATATAATTAATAAACAGAGAAATAGGATCCCACAATGGTTCAAGTCCTATGCTTAAAGACTAAAAATAAAATATCATTTCTAGCATCGTATGATTTACCTAGAAGTCACAAGTTAATTTGATGTTCTGCTTTCCAATTAACAGCTCTGACTTGTTATTCAAATCCCCTTTATCTGATCTTAATCTTTTATTTCATTTTCAGCCTTATAATTAATCCTAATCTTCATTCTGCTTCTTCCCATCAGTTCATTCCCAGACCATCACTTCTGCTCTTGCTACACTCTCATCCATTCTAGATCTCTATAGTAGGGGCAAACAATTAAGCTCTCTACTATGCTTTCCACTACAGGAAATAGCTCCTATATCCCATTGCAAATCTTGCATTGTCAAATGCCAACTTTGTATTATCTGCCTCCTTTCTTCCAATTCAAATGCTGCTGAAGGAAACTAAATTACAAAACTACACCAACTAGGCTGACTACAAATTTATTATATAGTGTCAACTGAGACTTCACTTTAGTTGGATGATTCAATTCATTTTACCCTATCGACACTTCCAAAATTTTTCATCCATCCTTAAATCTACAATGGTACTTCCTCAAGCAGCACTACTCAGGTGAAGACCAAGCCTTGTAATTCACCAAAATAATTCAGGACATTTGCAGAGAGTTGCCCTCCCTCTTCTACATCTCATATTTTTCACACATCTTCCTCCACTATCTCCTCTATTTTTCTGACACATGAAGAGATGGCCCCTCTTCTTTGTCAAAGCAAATCCCTCTGCATGTATGAGTGATTCTATGGCATTATATTCTCTCTCTGTCTCTGACTCTTGCTCTCTATCACTCTCTCATTAAACATAAATACCCAAATCTCCCTGATTCTTAAAAACTGTCACCTGATGATATCACCTAAAACTTCTATACTTCTCAGCTAACCTCCTTAAGAAAGATGTCTAAAACTTAGTACTCCCCACCTCCCTCTCACTTGATTTTAAATTCTTTGCAATCTGATCTTTAACTTTATCATTAAACTGAAAGTACTCTTTCCAAAGTTACAACCAGTCTATTAATTGCCAAATCTAATGATCTTTTCTCTATATCCATTCTTCTGAACTGCTCTCCAACTACTGACGATGTTGATTATTCTCTTCTCTCTAATACTTTCTTTTCTAGAGACTTTTGTTGCATCTGATTCTTCTCGTAACTGTCTGACTTCCTCATGCAGGTCATGCATGTTGACTGTGAGTATCCTCCCAAATTCTTTTCATGTTCTTCCTCTCCTTTTTCATCATCTCAGTGGTTTTAATTATCAAGTCTATGAAGATGATGCCCAAGTATATAAAGGGTATCTCAAAAGTCTTAGTGCAACACAAGCCATTAAAGCTTAACCAATTTTCTGTTATACATCTCAAACTAGATATCCCAAAGATATCTCCAGTATCTACAATTGGCTCTCTATTATCTCCAGGATCAAATATAAAATTCTGTATTTGGCTTTTAAAATCTTTACAATCTGACTCCTCCCTAACTTTCCATTCCTATTATACTTTATTCCCACCCAATCTATGATCCAATGAAATTTACTTTCTTGATGTTTCTCACTCATGACTCTCCCTCTCCCAAAACAATGACACTCCTCTGGCTGTCCCCCATTCCAAAAGTCTCCTCCACCTCCTGGCATCCCTGACATGGGTTGGTCAAATACCACCTTCCCCAAGAGGTCTTTGCCATTCCACTCACAACTTTCCCACCAGATAACTCTTTAAGGTTAGCTGCCATTTGCACTGTATACATCATGAGTATATAATTTTTTTAAAATACCTCACTAATGAGAATGTGAACTTAAGGACAGAACTATATTTCTAAATTTATTCATCATACCTAATACATAGTAAACAATAAATACTTGTTAACTCTCTTCTGATAGATATATTAGTGCAAACATGAGGCCAGATATGAAAAAGAACAGCCCTTAATGGAATGAGTACTGGATCAAAGGTCACAGAATCTATTCAGATACTAGATCTGCCAATTACTATTTGTATGATCTTGAGGAAATTACTTTGATATTAGTAATAAGAAATTAAATTAGAAGTGGCTACTGATTGATAAAGTATGGATTAACAAATAGATGTCATGAATTCAGCAAAGTTGACAATATAGTGTGGGGAAATCCTGTCAATTAAATTCATAAAGGAATAAAATATATTCAACCCCAATTATTTATTATAAAATGTTAAATGTAGACTATCTTTTTCTATTCATCATAATCTTAAAGGATCACAATTTGACAATTCTATTAGCCTCTTTCAAGTTACTTCATGTATATTTTAAAATTTTTTAACTGATTTTCCTTGAAAAGTAAACTTTAAACTTCCATTTCAAATGTATTCCCTCAAACTCTAGTAGTCTGAAATTGTGAGATTTTCAAGTAAATGTGACTATTATTTGTCTAAATTATAGTAAAAATATTTTTTCATATTTTCCCATTAGAAAAATCTAAGGTTAGACTTCTAATTTCCAGAAAAACCATCAAGTCAATCTAACCTTATTCTGACCCAATCCAGGTATATGTTACTGTTGCAAAACCCTCCTGTCAATATTATCATATGAAAATCATAGTAAAAACATCCATAAATCAACATATAATTTCTAAGGAAAAAATATGAATATTAATAGTCAAAACATTGATCAAATTCCCTTTCAATTAAAAGATTATAATTTAAATAGTAATAATTAATTTTTGGTGTGTTTAGACAACATTTTTCCTGACAAGGTCAAATTGCATCATAAATATCATCTTCATAGGCCTCATAGTGCTTTTATGAGAAAAAAAGTAACAAGTACAATTAGTTTACTATTATATTATCATTAGGGATACCATAATGATAGTCAGTCTACTAGCCCATTTGGCATAAAGGTTAGCTGTACTGCATAGGTCTCCCTGGTGAGCAGAAATTTATTTCAAACAAATTAATGGCTTCCTAAATGTTACACGTACTTCTACAATAAGGTATAAAAAATAAGCTTGAATATATTTATTTTAGAATAGTTCACATGTACTATTCTGTGGTTTCTTTCATCAAAATAGTATGAATTCCTCTAAGAACTCAACTTTTTTAACCTATACAATTTTAAAAATTCAGTTCAAATTAATAAAGCTTACATCTTTAAGTAAGAATACAAAAATTTAAAAATGCAAGAGTTTTGTTGCTTAAAAACATTAGATGTGATACATAGTACACATTTATTCCACTGATATCATTGGTCAAAATAACTTCAGAATTATTAATTTGTATATGCTTTCATAGATGAATATGCATTCATAATGTGCATGTTATGAATATATAGATCAACTATACGTTCATAATACGTACATATGCAAAATCTAAATACTTTCTATGTATGACATATACATTAAGACAATAATAACAGACTATCTGTTTGAAAGGATCTGCATGAGATTTCTTAATAATTATTACTTCTAAGTAATCTATAATCATTAAATAATCAAGAATTAATAAATCTATATTCCTCCAAAAAATTAGAACCAAGAATACATTTGATATTGGTTATAAAAATGAGAAAATCATCACCAAAAATGTCATATTCAATATTCCTTAAAAATAATCCCCCCCAAAAAGGATACATATCTACTAATACTGTAAATAAAAAAGTAAAGGAAATAAATTACTTTTTGAACATAAAAAATATGAAGTCAATATGAACAAGGTAATAGAATAAAGACAAATATGGAAAAACATAAATTTCTGAAATTAAAACAACTAAAAATCAATAATCAGATAGATGCAACTAATCTACCCCATAGAGTTTAGATTTAGAATTTGCTATATATACAAAACTACAAATAACTTTGAGAACTGCTGATTAGTGAAAATAAGCAGTCTACTTTGACTGACTTTACTTAAACTATAAAGGTAAGTAAAATCACATTACTGAAATTTAAAGGAAAATATTATGGTTAGTTAAGTGATAAATTCATTTTCTTCTAAAAACTAGAGCTATGAACAGAAATGCAGTAAAAGAAAAAATAAATACAATCAGTGTCTATAAAGACACATGGGTAGCAAAGCTGATGAGAATTAAGTCAAATTTTTTTATCCTTTAAGGAAAACCAAGTATAGGAAAACAAAATAAGATTATCAAATTTAATAGAATTAATATTCAGTTTTCCATAAAAACAAAGAGAATTTAGTAGTTTGTAGTTTATCAATTAACTTACATATGCCTATGTAAATAATCCATGCCTTTGCATTTAAAGAATGACAAACATATTAAATATTTTCTAAGTAAAAATAGTGCATTGAAATTTGCAATAAAGCACTTCTGATCATCTTTTTAAAAGATAATCCTAGAAAATGAAAATATTACCTGTTTTACTAACCACTTCCTGTAACTCAGCCATAGAACTGATTACTGCAGTAAGAAGTTCAGAACTAGTAAGCCAATTAACTGCTTGAAGACAATGCATCTGCTCTGTTCGATGCCCTGAGATGGGGAGAAATCCAAAGTGAATTGTCACAAAATTAAATTAAATATAAACATAAGTGGTAATTAGCTGTTTAAGAAATGGATGAAAATAAAATATGCAAATAATTCTTTCCAAGTGTTTCAGGTTCTTCCAGGAAATTGGTGCACACTATTTATGTTTTCACTATTAAATGAGATCATAAAAAAGTATAGGAACAAAGGGGAAAGGTTCTTTAATTATCACTTAAATTGTTTTGTAAGAGGTCTTTTAAGAACTGGGGGAAGAGAAGTAAGGGTTTATTTTTTGCTCTAAAAATGTCTTTTAAAATATTGTTAGTTGAAAAATTCAAGGTGATTTTTCATTGAAATCTTCAAATAGTTTTTACTTTAATAAGCACACATTAAACTGATGTGTACATTACATAGATGACACTTTACATAGGCACATTCTCTGGATTTCCTTAATTCACTAAAATTACTCTGTAAAATTTTAGCATAATTGCCAATTTAAAAATATTTTATATATTAATGTTATTCTATTCTTATACATTTCAAATAGTTTTCATAAAATTATTATGAATATTGATAGATTATATTTAACTCACAAGCAAAGTACAATAAGGAAAGAACAAGTTATCTTACTTGGCAAAGTATGGTTCTCTTTGGGTTCTCCCGTACATACTAAGATTCCTATGCCTTCTTTGAAGCTCTCCATCCATGTAAAAAGGGAGCTACACTTTTGGCCAAGAATCTGAAGTCTTTTTGCTGCTAAAACAGCAATAACACCTTTCCGGAATACACATATCAATCCTTTGTAATGTTTTTTCTTTAACTTGGCTTCATTTTGCTTCTTTTCTTCTACATCAGACAAAGCCTGAACCAGAGTTCTTATTTCCTGTTTGAGCAGGTCATAAGTGTTAACTTGATCTTGAAGAAAGTCTCTTTGTGTTGACAAAGCGCATGACCGAGTATATAAAGGATATAAAGCACCAGACATTAATGCACAGGCTGCCAGTAAGGATGTATGTTCCTTCTGAGACTCAGCTAACATATTTTTAAACTGTGAATTTTCAAGAACCAACTGTTCATTGGATTTTTCCATAAGTGCTGACTTTTCCACGTTTTCTTCTGCAATTTCTTGAAATTTCTACAAAAAGAAAAGAGAATACAGTATGGAATTTGATCAAACAGAAAATTATTCAATTCCTTTTACACATAAGACATTAAAATATTTGCCAATATTTAAACTGCTCCTTCTTCTAAGGAATACAGACACTAAAACACTCCAAAAATGTATATAACACACAAGAGAAACAATCAACTTTCTTCTAATGTACTTTAATTTGAAAGCCCCCTGATGAAAAGACTCCACATAAAGTTGAACAATGAAGTTGTATAGTACTCTTAAGATTTTTCAATACATATACATACACATAGCAACACAGTACATAGGGAAAAGATCACCAGATATAGTAAGAAGGCTTAGGTTTGAGTTCTAGTTCTCAGAGCCTCATTTTCCTTATCTATACATAATGTTTATGTGAAAAATAACATCTGTACTATATATCTCACAAGGCTATTGTGGAAAAAGTACTACACAAATTTCAAGTACTATGTGAATAATTTCCTGTTATTATTTTGAAAAGAAAATATTTTTCTCAATAATCTCATCCATTCTCATACCCCATTGCTTAATTTTCCTGCTTCAAATAGAAATTGTGCTTCCTACAGTGGCTTTCTTACATAGAATATATTTCACTCATGATAGGCGGCAAAAAAAAATGGTTTAAGTTTTCAAATCATGAAGGACCTAGATCCTTACCCCTCACTGGCATACAAGGAAAGACCACATGTTTCCCTACACCAATTCATTCTTTCTTTTTTTCCAGTTACATTCTCACCAGCCTTAGGCAAAAGGCAAGGTAAGCAGAGAAAATAACAGACAAAAATCCAAGGCTTAGAACTTGCAGTTCCCTAACACAAATAAATATCTTATTCTTCCTTTATGCTGAAAGCATATAAATGCCTACAATTTTCTCACCTGAAATGAAATCTAAAAATATAAAGAGCACCTTTTAACTATTTGCAACTCACTCCCATTTTTCCCAGAAGTTTTTTACCTAAGAATCAAGGAGTTGCTGAAGAAAAACAAGTGTTACCAGTTTTAGATTCTAATTTCTTTTTCTGCCAAAAGCTGTATAATTCTGGCTAAGTTTATGATCTCTAATAAATGGAACTAAGATTTTCAACATACTTTCACATATCAGTGTGTCTTTGTGATCTCATTGATCTATTCCAGTGAAACAGATTAGAAGCCATAAATGCCTTCTCTGAAATTCTTGTTTGTGTGCTCAGGAGACACTGTATTAAGGATCCAAAGAACTGGAAGCCTTCCTCTACATCTTTGTACAGTGATAAGATGTCACTGCAACCCTTGAACAGCTGAATCTTATTCTAATCACATGACCAACACTTTTCCCTTTCCAAATTTTCAAAATATATTTCTAAAATAACATCCCTTAAGATAATCCTTGTTCATGGGAGATTACCAGAAATAGACTGTGGCCTACCTGCACCAGCTCTGCATCTCTCCATTTACTCTTGGCCATTAATATCTTTTATTCACTAGAGATTAAAATGGTCCAAAATTTACACCACACCCATCACTAGGACATGTAATTAAAAATGGATCTTTGTATCAGGAAATAGCTTGTGATTAGGAGAAGCACTACACAATTTCCCAAATGCAATCCCACTTTCTTTCTTACTCCTTTTTGAGTAGAACTCGTTAAAAATAAATTGAAAAACATAAGCAAAACATAACGACTAGAAAGTATGCCATAAGCACATTGCTCTTCTTCAGTGCCTATTTAATCTATATTTTTTATGTACTTTGATGTACTGACTGAATAGACTAGATATCTATTTGCATGGTATAGTCTGGGAAAAGGGTATTTTTCAAAGATAATTTCTTTTGAGTAATTTTGGGAAAGTATACTACCATGATCCAATGATCTCATATTTGCCATGAAAATAGCAAGTATCTCTCATGAACATGTCTCTATTCTATTACCATTTATATTAATAAGCAGGAAGCCATTGAAAAATGATTTATCAGTGATTGTATATGTTGGAATCTTGCATAAATGTAATATATTATGAAAGACTTGAAATCATTGACAAGAAAAGAGATGTAGCAGCCAAGAAGACTAGTTGAAAATACAAATTCATTTCTAAAATATTAAAGAGTAGGTTGTTCATAGATTATGAGCAGTATTACCTTATAAAAATGAAAAGCAGTGAAGCAAAAATAAGTCAATAGAATGAGACTCAACTGAAAAATTATCATTTCAAGACTATTAATGGATTAAACCAGTAAAAAGAAAACGAACAGAAAAGTGACCAAATTTGCCAATGCTTTTACTTGATATATCTTCAAGTGTAATTGCATATGCCAATACCTCAGGTCCCAAGGTGTCAAACATAAGAAATCAATTCAAAAAGAATATAAGAAGCAAAAAACAATGTCTAGAAAGAACACAATAAAGATAATCATGTTAGAGGAGGTAATCTTGAAAGTAGAACTGGATTGCTGGGGGAAGAAAGATTTTAAAAGGATAAAAAAAAAATATTGTAATTAATATTATTTCCTCCAAGTGCAATTACAAAGAATATCAAAGTATTAACCCATATGTTTTCCTTCTCATATTTATTAAAATGATCTACATATACATCAAGGGCTTCCTTGATGAAATATAGGACAGGAACAAACAGGTTTTCATAGCTTATTCTCTGTAGGACATCAGACCTTTATATCATTAATATGACTCTGTCTGATGATTAGAAAATTGAATTTCATTCTGCATAACAAAATGTACAATTAAAAGTCATGATCCAAAAAGGAGAATTTCAAAACTTAAATAACAATTGGCAGAGGTTTTTATTGGACTAGAATTCAAATCTTCATACACTCTTGCCCCCTAACTATAACTAATGACAAATTTTAGGAGAAAATATCAGAGAATGATGTAAGTTAATTCAGTCACATTAAAAAACACAAATCCTATCTAAAATTAATTATAGAAGTTCAATAAAAATAAACAAAAAACTAGAGAAAACCTGGGAGAATAAAATGGACAGATTGGCAGCAGCTGGATAAGGGAACATAAAGGTGAACTCTTAATTGCTTTGCAGTCAACCCCCTACTTATATACTCAGAGATTAATTATGTCGCAAGCAGAAATGTTTTCAACTAAACAATACCCTTAAATCACACATTCACATACAGTCACAAACACACACACACACACACACACACAATTCTATAGTTAAAATGTTCACTTGTTTCTTTTTCTTGTGTAATTTTATAGTATTTATTAAATCAATATATATGCAGTATGACATGTAACTAATACATATTAGGTTAATTTAACCAAATTTTGTGTATGTATAGTATATATATACACATTACATGTAGATATACACACATTATCTTTCATGCTTCCTTTGCTTATATTTTGACCTTGTCATTTTATTCAGCCTTGTTTTTTCTTATATTACCACAAGGCACAAAAGCACTCTTAATTTTTTTTAATTTAGTATTTATTGTTATGACTAACATTCTTTTTTGTTTAAAAATCTCTTTCCTTCCTACCCCTCCATTATCTACCAAGAAGGCAAAGAATATAGCAGTTATGCACGAGAAATCATGCAATACATGATTCTGGATTAAGGAAGGGAGGAAGGGAGGAAGGAAGGAAGGAAGGGAGGAAGGGAGGAAGGGAGGAAGGGAGGAAGGGAGGAAGGAAGGAAGGATGGAAGGAAGGAAGGAAGGAAGGGAGGAAGGGAGGAAGGGAGGAAGGGAGGAAGGGAGGAAGGAAGGAAGGATGGAAGGAAGGAAGGAAGGAAGGAAGGAAGGAAGGAAGGAAGGAAGGAAGGAAGGAAGGAAGGAAGGAAGGAAGGAAGGAAGGAAGGAAGGAAGGAAGGAAGGAAGGAAGGAAGGAAGGAAGGAAGGAAGTTATACTTCAATCCGCACTTAAGAGTTCCAAAGTCCTCTCTCTGGAGATGAACAGAATTTTTTTCATCATGAATCCTTTGGAATGGTGTTGTATTGATCAGAGTAGCCAAAGTCTTTCACAACTCATCATCATTACATCATTGCTGTTACTATGCAATGTTCAATGGCGATATTTTCAAAATAGTCTGAAAATGGTTTTTGTTCATAGCCATGGATTAGAATTAACAGTAGAATTGGAATGAAAATAAAATATTTCTATTTGGATAAGAGGTTAGTTTCTTCTTGCCACTGGTTACAATAGGAGAGGAAAACACTTACTCTTCTACCCAATTCTTGGAATTCTGCTAACTCCAAGTTAATTTGATTTCCTCAACTATTCATAAATATCAATGATTTTTTGTTGTTAAAAAAGGTCAAATTAAAAATGTGAAGAAAATTAAGTTTTATTTTAACATATGTTTTATTTTGTGACATTGAGGAGATATGGGGATTTTGTCATACTAAGATTAAGAATTAGTTTTGAACTTCACAACTATTAAATTATAATTATGGCATTAGAGACTATGAAAATGACTAACAATGATGTGAGAAATTTTAAATATTAGCAAAGTGACTATAATATTTCACAAAGGTAATACATTATGACCAAGCTGTATTTATATAGGGAATGCAAGTTAGTTAAATATTAGTAAAACCATCAAAGTAATAGATCATGTTAATAATAAAAATAACATTACTATATCAGTAGATTCAGCAGAAACTTTTTTTTTAAAAAACCCTTACCTTCTGTCTTGGAGACAATACTGTGTATTGGTTCCAAGGCAGAAGAGTGGTAAGGGATAGGCAATGGGGGTCAAGTGACTTGCCCAGGGTCACACAGCTGGGAAGTGTCTGAGGCCAGATTTGAACCTAGGACCTCCCATCTCTAGGTCTGGCTCTCAATCCACTGAGCTACCCAGCTGCCCCCTAGAAACTCTTTAAAAGATACAACACATTCCTTTTTTTTTAAAAATTGGAATAATGAACCTTTCTTTAATACAAAAACTAGTGTTAATTTAAAACTAGATGCCAGCAAGCATTATATAGATTATGGGCAAAATAGAGCTCTATCCAGTAAGATCAGGCATAAAGCAAGGTATAAAGCAAAATTCATCATTGTTATTATCATTAATGAAATTACCAATTGTTTCTGTGTTTTCTTCTTTGATCCATCAAATCCTTATTACTATTTTAGTCTCCAATTGATTAAAGTCTCCAATAAAAGAATCTTCAGTGGTCCTTTACTGAGCATTACTACTACTGCTTTGAGATATACTGATAGAAATACTTCCTTTAGCAATAACATATGAAAAAGAAATGGTACAAATAATGCCATGAAGATATAAAACAAAATTATTACTTTCTGCAGATGCAATTATAGTTTACTTGGAAAAAAACTAGAGTTGAATAAAAAATTTAATGAAATAAATAGCAAAGTTACAGAATATAAAATAAATACATAAGTCATCAGGATTTTTCTGTTACCACCAAAACCCAACAGAAAAGTATATAATAAAAAAATTATATTTAAAATAACTAGAATACATAAAATATTTGGGATTTTACCTATCAAGGTACACAGAGAATTTATATGAGTATAATTTACAAAACATACTTTCATTCTAAAAATATAAACCTAAATGGCTGAAGAAATACAAATTATACATGGATAGATATAATACAATAAAAATGACAATTTTATGCAGACTAACTTAGTTATTCAATGCAATGTCAATCAAACTACTAAAGAATTACTTCATAGAAGGGGCAACTGGGTGGCTCAGTGGATTGAAAGCCAGGCCTAGAGACTGGAGGTCCTGGGTTCAAATCTAGCCTCAGATACTTCAGGCTGTGTGAATCTGAGCAAGTCACTTAACTCCCATTGCCTAGCCCTTACCACTCTTCTGCCTAGGAACCAATATACAATATTGATTCTAAGACAGAAGGGAAGGGTTTAAAAAAATTACTTTATAGACAAAAAAATTACAAAATTCATTTGGAGTAAAGCAAAGTCAAAAATCACAAGAGATAAGAAGGTAAGGAAAAACATAAAAAGAAAGAAGCTCTAGCAATACCAGGTCTCAAAGTATACTACAAAGCATTAATTATCAAAAGTGATTTGATACTGACTAAAAAATGGAACAGATTTGTTATATAACAAATAAGAGAAAATTAACACAGTAGCTAAGTGTTTAATAAAATTAAAATTACACAAAAATACCAACACAACTAGAATTAGAAGGGAAGGGATCGCCAAAAAAAATTTCTCAGATAAGGGTCCTCATTTCCAAGAATACAAGAAAATGATTTTCAAATTTAAAGAAGAAGAACCATTTATCCAGGGCGGGGGTGGTGGTGTTCAGATGATATGAATAAACAGTTTTCTAAGGAAAAATCAAACTATAATAGGGAAAAAATAATGCTGTAAATCTCTAATAATTAGCAAAATGCAAATAAGGGCTCTAACATTCTACCTCACTTCCACTGAGATGGCAAACCTGACAAAAGAGAAAGCATTAAATGTTGATGGACCTATGAGAAAACAGGTGCATTAACATACTTATTTGCAGCTACAAGGTCATTTGATCAATTTGGAATGCATTTGAAACTATACCCCAAAATAAACTATTTATACTATTTGGTCTAGCACCACGCTTATCCCTCAGCAAAATCTGGGAAAGAGAAAACAAACCAATACATACAAGACACATAAGATCCCCTTTTTTGTGGTTTAAAAAAAAAGAAAACTCAAAGTGTACTCATCGATTATGGAAATACTGAGTAAGTTCTGGAATATCATAATGGAATTCTAGTGTGCAACAAGAAATAATGAAGAAGAGAAACCTGGGAAAGCTATTATAAACGGATGCAAAGTGAAGTGAGAAATACTAGAACATATTATATAATACAAAATTACATTACATCGTAAAAAAACATGTAATTTTGAAAGACAAACTCTGATAAAGATATATGACCATCCAGAAGACAATGATATTACCTAATTAACCATGACAGAAAGATGAGAGACTCATATTACAAAGTGATGCATTATCTTCCAGGACACAACCAATACAGGAATTTGTCTTGCTTGGATAGGCTTACTTGCTACAAGGATTTTTTTTTATAATGGAGGAAAAAAATGTTGAAGGAGAGGAAAATAATTCTTTTTTCTTTAAAAAAAAGAACACTTAAATTAAACATATATAGATAAATTCTAAGCTATAGGTAGAATAGTTCTGAGGATATTGAACTGATTCTCAGAAAATCATAAAGAAAAGAGAAAAACAAAGATTTTTTAATAATTGCAGATTTTTACTATTAAGAAAAATAACAATAAATAGCAAGAACCATCAACAATAAAACAAAAAGTCACTGCATTAACTTTGAGTCTACTATCACCAGGTTAAAGGGAATGTATACCAGGTTTTGAAGGAAAATATAACTTGTGTTATTGCTGTATCTTTGGAGAAAATATCACTTTGTAAAAAGCTTTTTAAAAAAAATAAAACCATTTCTTTCTACCTTAGAAATAAAAAGGTTAAAATTAATAGTTGAACAATAATTTTATGAAATTATGTGGTCACTAATATTTAGTATATCTTGGGTCAGAAATTTATTTACAAATAGAGAGAAAACAATAAAGAAGAGAAATGTGAGGAAAATAGAGAAGTTATCTATACTATCAACCTAAATGTTTACTCCAGGTCTACTTAATCCAGGCAGAGATTAGGTCTCAACTAGGTAGGGTGGTGGTCCTCCAAGATGGAAGCTAGTCTCTTAGGAAACTAGGAAAGGAGTTAGCCTTTCACTCACCCAACAAAGTAGTCCAGGAGTCAGAGTCTAAATTGAAGCCAAGCTCCAAGCCCATGATCTAAGCCCTAGTCTCCAGCTCCCTCAAAGACCCTCCCCATTTTAAGACTATCTCCAGAAGACAATCTCTTCAGACTATCTTCTCAAAGACTCCTCTGAGGGAGTTCCTTGCTTGCTTTTATGGTGAATTCTTGTTCCTTCCCCTTTTCACAGGGGCCAATTACATTTTTCAAATTGTCTAGCACTACCCAAGGAACAGTGTCTGTGGGATCAATCTTCTCACCTTCTGAAGGGTAAGTTCTCATCAAAAGGATTCTCAGTTAAGGGTGTGAATTTTCTAAATCTCACCTAGCACTAAGTAGGGTGTTCAATCTTTTGTTGATTCAATTTAAAAGTAGACAAAGGAAAGTTAATCCTGTCTTCAGGATTCCTTTCCACAAGTATAAACTCAAAGAGAACAAAGGATTCCCTTTTACCGAATGAATACTGTATTTTGGTTTCAAGACAGAAAAGTGGTAAAAACTAGAAAATGTGGGTTAAGTGACTTGCCCAGGGTCACACAGAAAGGAAGTGTCTAAGGCCTGTTTGACCCTAGGTCCTCTGACTAGAGGCCTGGCACTCTCATTCCCCACCTATTTTCTTCTTTCTCTTCTCTCCAAGTAGATAGAAGACCTGAGATCAAAGGAAAGGTTACACCTCAGCACCAGAAATCTTCCACATCCAAACTGGGAAATGGGCCTGGCAATAGGAGGTGGAAGTGGCCTTATACTGGCATAGACTACAAACCTAGAGTATTGGGATCTGATGCATTGACTTGGCTAGTACTTAAGGTGCTATAACTGCTTCTAAAATTCAACGAAATAGACAGGTCAGTATAAGATAATGGAATGACCACACTCAAAACCATTACAATGATCAGTTTCGCGTGAAGAATAATGGATTCAGTGGCTTCTCCTATTGTTCTGGTACTACAAAGAGGTACAAAATGTCAAAAAAAATTTGCAATCCTAATATCTTACGTACTAGAAATGCTGCAGTGTAAATGACACTGACCACTAAAGTGTGCAAACCACAAGTACACACAAAATTAATTGAAGTTATGAATCTTTTCACTACATGCCACAAAAAAATCATGACAAAGTAGAAACATCTTACCAGCTACTGACAGGGGTTAATAACATTTTCCAATGGATCATTTAGATCTATGTCATGTAACAATGTTTTACCAATTCATATAGAGCATTATTAAAAATAATTATCTCCCTAAACCTAGAAAACATGAAACTGAGAAACTTCTAAAAATCTATAGGAAGAAAAATGAAAGAAACTTAGGTCACTAAAAAAGATCAATTAACTTAAAATCTAGAAATTACTCCAAATAACAAAGCAAATGACAAGAAAAGTACTGAGGTGTCAAAAGATATTGAAAAGGATATGAGGATATAGACAGTGAAATTCCAAAGAATCCTTTCACATTTGTGGGGACCATGAATCCAATTAGCACTGAAAAACAATATATTTTAAAGGTTATTTTCTACTGAAACCATAGTGAATATTTCCATACTACTTGAAAAACATGGAAAAATATTTCAGGACCAATAGCAGTCAATGCCATGATAAAGGATAGGAATATTTGAGAGTAATTAAATCTATGAGACCTAATGAGACCAACAAGTATAGAGAGAGAAGAGAAGGCCCCAGGAGAGAACCATAAAGAAGGGTTTACCATGAAAGAGAATAATCTAGATGAATATCCAGCAAAGAGATTGAGAATAAGCAGTCTGAAAGGTAGGAAGAGAAAAAAGGAGGGAATTATGTCTCAAAAACCTAGACATAAAATAGTCAAAAGGATTAGAGGGTTCATCAATAGTACAAAGACCAAAGAGAGATCAAGAAAAATCATGATTAAGAAAAGTCCACTGGATTTGGCAATTAAGAGATTACTGGTTAACATTAGAGCAATAAAGTCAGAAGCCACTTTATAAAGAGTTCAGATCGGAATAAGAAAAAAAGAAAGTAAAGGCACCTATTATAACTGGACTTTTCACAGTTAGCTATAAAGAACAAAAGAGATATTTGGATATTGGTAGTGACGGAATGATCAGGTGAGAAATTTTTGGGGATAAGGAAGTCATGGATATATTTGTAGACAGTAAAGAATGAGTCAACAGAAAGCAAGGACTTGAAAATAAGTGAGAGTGGAAAAAAGAGAAGAGAATTTGTTGACAAAATGGAATAGGATCATTTGTGCAGATAGGAAGAGGGATGCTTGTTAAGGAGTAAGGTTACCTCTTCATTTGAGAGAGGTATGAAGGATGAGATACTGGCATAAAGGCAAATGATTGATATGAAATGAAGAAGAGGGGACATAAGGGAACTCTTGATGATGTATGATTTTTTTCTATGAAATATGAGGCAAAATCCTCAGCTGAGAGGGTAGGGGGAAGAGAGTCATAGGAGATTTGAGGTGGAATAAAAAGATATGGAAGAGCTGCTATGGAGAGTGAAATTGTGAGCTGATGAGGGGAAGTAGGATTGCCTAGCAAAAGGGCCCTCTGATCAGAGGGCAGAAAGGTAGAGCACTAATCTCCCCCCAAAACCTTCCTTCATGGAGGGCTCTGACTTTCTAAATATTCCAGGTAACTCTCAATTTTCATCAATAGCTCTATGGTCTTAATATATCAATAAATATTTAAGTACTTTCTATATGCAAAGTGCTGGGTATAAAAATATCAAAAAAAGAAATATACTCATTGCCCTCAAGAAGTTTACAATCTAATGAGGGAAGATGGCATAAAAAAAGAAGCTGAAAAACAGAGGGGTGAGGAGAATTGGAAGGTACCTATTGTGAGGGGTGTGGTGGAAATGTCCTTCAGCCAAGGAGAAATAGGGAAATAGAAAACTCATTCCCCACTTAGTTTCTTCTTTCTCTTTTCTCCAAGTAGATGGAAGACCTAAGATCAAAGGGAAGGTTACACCTCAGCACCAGAGGTCTTCCACATCCACACTGAGAGATGGGCTGGGCAGCAGGAGATGGAAGTGGCCTTATACTGGCACAGGCTGAAGTAGTCCAGACTGGCCCTTGCTGCTTTCCCTCAGGGGGCAAATAGGAAGATCTCTGCCCATCTTTCTCAGAAAAACTTTAAATCAGTTCTACATTGATGATTTATACAATATTAATAATATATGAAATAGAGACATTATAGTGGAGCACTAGGCTATTTGATGTCCATATGGAAAATAGTTTTCTATTGAAAACATAATACCAATACAAAAATTCCAAATATAATTGACATAAATCATGAGGAATTTAAAAACAAAAGTCTTAGGGTATGCTTTCAGAGATACAAAAGGAGTTATGACAGATTTGGAAACCATTTTAATAAAAATCCAAAAATATGAGCAAAACAGATAAGTCATCACCCTAAGGTCAAAAAGGAACTGGTCTGAGCTGGCAGTTCAGAAGATATGATGGATGGGTATAAAAACCATTAAAATATTTTAAGATAGGGATCATTTCACCAAGTAATGGAAAAGGCTGTAAACAACCACACAATATTAATTTTGTCAAATATAACCCAAAATGATTTGCTTCCATAAGGAACCCTCAAAAGAATTAAGGCAAGAATGGAGTCTAACGAATATATACTGAGGAACTTGGCCAATTAAAGAAATGATTAAATTATGAAGATTTGTTTACGAAAACTGAAGAGTCTGTGATGGCAGTTGAACCATCAAAAACTTCTAAAGCATTATCCTTAAAGAATGTGCACTAAATGAGCAACAGAGAGTATGTAGGAAAACATGAAAACCATGCAACACATCATTGCAGGCTATTAAAAATTAGCACCTACTTGATATCTAGCAAGACATGGCCTGTCTGAAATAATATACCAGAAGGTCACTATCTTTCATGAACTGACACATAAAATGGCAGCTAGGTAGTGTAGTGGATTGAGTGTTAGACCTAACATCAAGAAGAACTGAGTTCAACACTTTCAACCTCAGTTTCACTTGTAAAAATAAGGCTAATAACAATTCCAACTTCTTCCCAGTGTTCTGATAAGGACAGACTAAGATAATACTAAGTTCTTTTAAATTTCAACAAACAAATATAGACGTCAAAAAATCCTAGAATCTACCTAGGTGTCAACTGATCTGGACGAACCCTGACCTCTGCACTTGGCAAATCTGTGAATGGCCAAACGGCTTATGCTCAGTTTTCCTTATTTGTAAAATGGTTATAATGACACTAGAATTACTTTGAGCATTAGCTAAGTGAATTGCAAACAGTAAAGTATTTTATAAATCTGAGTATTCTTTTCAATTGGCAATACTTTCTAATTAATTATGTTTTTCTTCCCTTCACCTTCCCATCTTGATCAATAAGCACCAGTGAACTTTTAAAAGAAACTGAAATATTTACTTTTGTAATCATGTTAATGGCTTATAACACTTAATTTTTATAAAATGCATAATTTTAAGTCCATAATTTCATTTGTTGAGGAGATAAGCATTATAAGTATTAGTAGCCTATTTATTTATATTTTAAACTACATGTAGAAACAATTTTTGACAGTTGTTTTCTGACATTTTAGGATTCATATTTTCTTCCTCTCTCCACCTCAAACGAATATATCTCTTCTTTTATGCAATACATATTTCCATACTATTCATATAATAAAAGAAGACACATATGACACATACAATAAGTAAGCTATTTTAAGTAAAGCAAATGAAGATCACTGAGTCGCAGTGATTTGCTCAAAATCATATAACTAATAAAAGGCAAAGTCCTAGTTTGAACCCAAAACTTGTACTCTAGGTTCTGAACTATTTCCATTCAACCATGGTATAAAATAGTTTGTGAGTGTTAAAAATGGTTCGACTAAATTTATGAGTTATAAAAAGTTGTTGTGGTCATTGTTTATGAAAATTAAAGTTACACTATGAGTCAGTAGGCTGTTAGTAGCTTTATTTACAGGAAGGTAGAGACATTAAAGTGGGAAATATAGGAAGAGGGTAGAAAATATCACCCAGCTAAAAATACCCTAAGTCTTAATCCTAGTGCCTCCAGAACAAGAATGCCCATCTCACCAATCCACGAGAGTGTCTCCAGTCAGGCGGTCCAACAACCAAAAACCAGTGGCCAAAGAGGCTGAGCCTCAAAGGGCAGTCTCTCACAACAAGGAGGTTAGAGCCTCACCTAAGTAAGTGTCCCTCTTCAGTCCGAGTCCCCAATGCAGGCAGCCAAATCTTCACCAGAATCCAAAGTCTGGATCAGGAAACCAAAATTCAAAGAGGTAAAGAAAACCCCCCAGAGAACCTTCAGAGCACACAGGAGGCCAAGACCACCAAGAGTCCCACCAGAGCTCATGCTCCTGAGACTGTCACATCTCAGGAATCAATCACAGTCTTTTAACTTGCCTAGCACTGAAGGGGGGTGAGGGGGTGGGGAGAGGAAGGAGGTTATAGGACATGAACTTACTTTGTTAGTGACTTACTAAGTGTAAAGTAGGGGTACTTCAAGTTCTTGATTAACTTAAAATAGATAAAGGGAATTAAAAATTATCTTTCACAATCACTCCTGTGATTCTATTGGGAGAAGAGCATGTTGAAATCTCCCAGATTTACATGCCTAGTCTCCCCAATGAATCATTTCAAATATCTAGCTTATACCTCTAAAGATCTTCTAGCTAAAGGTGCATACAATACTGTACTTTCTAAGGAGAAATTACAGTAGTTTGCAATAAGAGGAAAATAAAAAAGGAAGAAAGGAAAAAACAATGGATGATAGACACATTGACAAAAGCCAAATAGGGGGCAATCCCCTTTGGCATAAGAGTTTATATTCAAAATAAATGTGTTCAACCTCCTTCAGAGTTCAATTAACTACATTCCAAAGTTTATTCTGGATCTTCAGATTCAGGGAATTAGTGAGCTTCTTTTACAAAAATTTTAAATCTTGGATTTTTACGAAAATTATACAATCCCTCAGAGGAAGGTGTTGACCAACAACCAGATCAATCCAGGATACAAGTGTTAAGTAGGGGTACTTTAAGTCCTTGATTAACTTAAAATAGACAAAGGAAATAAAAAATTCCCTTTCAGTTTTAAAAGCTTTTTGTTATACAGATGATATTTTTTATGTTTAAAAGGGCACATCAGTAGCTTCATGCGTGTAAAATAACAATTATGATTTAGAGAATATTTATTTACAGTATTTTTTAGCTGACAGATGTTGCTTTCTTCATTTGTGTCAATTAGAATATAAAATTTGTGTTCTTAAGTGATTAATAGTGTCAATGTTTACCTGTTATTATTTCCTTGAAGGCTAACATGGGCATTTTAAAATGTCATTAAAAAAAAACGTAAGGAAAGTTTTTGTTGCCCTTAAGGAAAACAATTCAAGAAATATATCAAGAGGTTAAAAACAGAAATATCACAACCAGCATAAGCTACTAATGTGTGGATCATTAAAAGCTATCGCATAAGAGGTTTGCCTAGAAAATGTATTACACTGTCAGGAAATTTTTAATTTTCTTCTTAAAATTTTATCTTATAAAAGTTAATAAATAAAATCTTTTGTTTTTATACTATATAAGTATATGAATATCTTTCTAAATCTCTCCTACCCAGTCAGCTATCACTTGCAACAAAGATTTTTTTTAATTCATCAGAAATAATAGATAGATATTATCTGACAGCATAGAGAATATTTGGAGAATCAAAGAATTTGAAGGTTGAATGGGACTCCACAAGCCATCTACTACAACCTGTACCCTACCATAAAATACCCAATAAGCCTGTGCTTAACAACCTACAAAGGAGAGGAGTCCACCAATTCTTGAGGAAACACACCACACTTTTGAGTATCTCTTACTGTTATCAGTTTTTTCCTGGCATCAAACCTGTATTTTCCTCTTTAAAACTCCTTCTGCCATCCCCCACTATTCCTGATTTTGCTCTCTCAGGCCAAAAAAATAAGTACAAATCCTCGTTGACATGATAGTCCATCAAATATTTAAAGACAGTTATCATGTAGTCATGTCTCTGCCCCTTATCTGTCCCTCCTCCACATCATTCTTCCTTTTTTCCAGGGTAAACATACCTAGTTTCCTCAATTGATCCTCAGCTTCTGTTTCTGAACACTCTCTATTTTATCAATGTCCTTTCATAAATCATGATGCCCACAGAAATAGTCCCCTATCTCTGAAATGAAGGGGTTATATTTTCTTAACTCTTTCATAGGGTCATCTGTGGCCACTATAATAAGACAGGATTCCATTTTCTTTTTTGTTCTTTCACTTTACACCATTTTAGTCTTTGTGTATATTATCTTCATAATTATGCTTACTTTACCATGCTTCTCTGAATTCTTCAAATTTGTTGTCTTTTATTACTAAGGTATATTATAATAATCTAAGCACCATGATATTTTAATACATTTCCCTATAAATAAGAGCCTGCTGTCTCTAATTCTTTATACACAAAAAAAATGCTATTATTAATAGTTTGGTACATGTGTGACTCATTTATATCTTTGACTTGCTTCATATTCATGCCTATGGCATATACATGAACTTAGGTCACAAAATACTGAAATTTCTGTCACATTATTACTCTATTTCTAAATTATTTTCTAAAATTGCTGAACAATTCGCAGTTTTTTGTAACACTTTATTAATGTATCTGTCTTTCAATTCTATAGCTCCATCAACAATGACTTTTTCCATCTTTTCTTATCTTTGTCATTTTGGAGGTGGAGAGAAGAAAAATTATCTTGTAGTCTTCATTTACAACTTCCTCATTATTATTAATGGGAAGCAATCTTTTTTATGTTTGTTAAAAGTTTGTAATTCTTTTAAAAAACTTCATATTTTTATATTACCTTTCCATTGGTAAACAATTCCTAGTCATATGTATCTGTGTTAATTCCCTGCATAGTTTTTAGATCTTTGTAAAAAAAAATGTTGCAAAGATTTTCCCCCAAATTTATTGTTTCCCTTCTTATCCTATCTATTTTGACTCTATTTCTGCAAAAGCTTCTCAATTTCATGTAACTGAAATGACTTTATCTTTCATAACTCTTCCTTTCCCAGGTAAAAATTCTCTCATTATTGGAGCAGAACCAGGAGAACACTGTAGATACACTGTGGTACAATAGAATATAATGGACTTCTCTACTAGCAGCAATGCAATGACTCAGGACAATTCTGAGGGACTTATGAGAAAGAACACTATCCACATCCAGAGAAAGAAATGTGGAAACAGAAATGCAGAAGAAAAATATATGATCAATCACATGGTTCAATGGGGATATAGACTCTAAATGATCACCCTAGTGCAAATATTAATGGTATAGAAATGAGTCTTGATCAATGACACATGTAAAACCCAGAGAAATTGCATGTTGGCTATGGGAGGGGGTTGGGGGAGGACAGGGAAAGAATATGAATCATATGAATCTAGTAACCATGGAAAAATATTAGAAATTAAATAAAATTTAAAAAAACAATAAATAAATAAATAAAATTCTCTCCTTATTACATAACTTTGTAACTCAGTCACCTTCTACCTTGTGCTGAGCACATTAGCCTGCCGATGACAAGCCCTTACTATATTTATTTATGATCCATTGAACTCCTTTTTTATAGATAAGAAAGCTGAAGATCAGAAAGGCAAAGTGATTTATCTAAAATTGTATATGTCTCAAATGTAAGTCTTTTGACTCTAAATTCAGAGTCCTTTTCATTACAACATAATTATAGTTGCTGATCTTTGCTATTGTGGAGCCTCACTCCAGCTTCTTACCTACCAAGGTTTAGATTAGATCCTGATCTAATCTAATTAGATCCTTTAGAGTAGGTCCTAAATGAAAGACTCCCACATTTCTTCTAGTTATTATTATTAGTCCTGAATTTATCTTGTATCACATACTTGTTTACATGTTCTTGCCCTATGCCCAGGAGAATGCAATCTCTTTCAGAGAAAGAAGTACTTATATTGAGCTCGATATCTTTAGCACAATGCTTGGCAATATAGCAAGCAATTAATAATTATTTACTGAACTGAACTAAACTAAAATTTATCTTTCCCATCCAGTGAGCTAGGCTCCCCGGTACCCTGACCTTAAAAGGGGCAGTCCTAAATAGATAAAAACTTTCAAGAAATCATCAAGAACAAGATTTCCATACAAGTTACCCCTAAAAAAGAAATAACTACAAAAAGGGTATTTTCTCCTTTATAGAGAGTCTAGAAGATAAATTGTTGTTCCAGATAAAAAAAAGAAATTAATATAGTTGTCCCAAACTAATGAATTAATAAAAATAACCTAACAGCTAATAATAATAGAGATTACATAAATACTATTAAATTATTGATCTTGGTAGGCCTCCTTAGAAAAACAAGATACCATCCAATTAAGAATTTAATGTTTATCTAAACACTAATTTTTTTTATAGCTTACCTTCACTCATGAATATTGCATGTACCCATCTTGGGAAATTTGCCACTTCCTGTCCAAATAATAGGTACTTTCTTATTCTGCATCTAAGCCCATAAGACATAAACCACTCTGAGTTCTATTTTCTGACCTGCCTGAATACTTCAAAGACCATACCATCATGACAATTCTAACAGTAAAGGCAGAGGTTTCTTGATTGTCAGCCATAATGCCAAAGAAGAGAGTAGGAGCTATTTCTATGTAGGGGTTATTCATAAATCAAGGATTAACAATTTTTTTCATTTCACAAATAATTCTATATATCAAGTATAATGTCTTCCATACATCTAAATATCTTATTAAATATATAAAAATTCAATCTATCAAAAACTTTTTATGGATGGCCAAAAGTTCATATAGTTCTTGCAATGTTCTACAAGCTTTTTCTTCACTCTGTCATCATTTTTACAGAAGCGGAGAAGAGACATAAAATAATTATGTATTTTCATTCAGGTATTCCTATTAGTAATACAGAAAAAAGAGGTTAACAAATGGAAGATGAAATTTTAAATACTAGAAAACCACAAAATTACTAAGCTAATAAGAAGTATAAAAGAAAAAATTTTGAAGACCAAAGAGAAAAAGAAAATTGGGAAGTAACACCATATTGAACTGACAAAATAAATATCTTGTTCATTGAAAATACCAACAAAATTAATAAGCCATTATTAAATTTATTTTTTCAAAAAGAAAACAAAATTTCCAAGATTATAAGATAGAAAAATCCATAATAAGTTGAAAGAATTAAAAATCTAAACGAAAATACATATCCAAAAAAGTACCAAAAATAACTATTTTAAAGAAACAAGAAAGAGAATTTGAGGAGTATACTGCCATAAAGATCACCTGAGCAATCCATAAATCAATTTTCAAAGAAAAAAATTCACAGAGCAAATATACACTTGAATTCTATCAAATTTTAGAGAAATAATCCTGTTGATGCATAAAGTGCTATCAAAAACACAGAAAAGAAGGTTCTTTACTAGCTTTGAACTATAAGAAAAATAAAATTCTGAAACTCAATTCTGGAAGAAATAAGAAAGAGGAAAAAACTCAAAGTATAACATTGATATAAAAATTTAAATAAAATAATAGCAAGGAGACTGTCATTATATTTCAAGTGATCAATCAATAAGCATTTATTAAGTTTCTGCCATGTGTCAAGCACTGTGCTACGTAAAAAGTAAAAAATATTGTTAGTCCTAAAAAGAGACTTTCATTCTTTGACAAATGTACATGTGCAAGTAAATACATATTAAATACAATTTAACTTAGGGAAAGCATTTAGAGGTATCTGAAAGGGCTTCATGAAGTAGGAAATAATGCTTGAGGTGAATTCTCAAGGAAACTAGGAATTCTAAGATGCAGAGGGAGTACATTCCAAAATTAGGAGACAGCCAATGCAAAACACAGAAAGGGGATGGAATGCTGTATGTGAGGAACTGAAAGGGGACAGGTCTGGCTATACCACAAAATGCATTGAGAATTATCATAATGAGCTGGGAAAGGGAGGTTGAAATTTGGGTTTTTTGACTTATATTCTTCTGGGATACTGGAAATCATTAAGTGCCTCTATATATTGTGTCTCTGAGTTCAGTATGTTTTACTTATATGCAGAATATGTTTTCTTTGAAAGTTATTGTTTTTTGCTTTTGTTCTTACAGAATATGCTTACTTCTATGTATTCCCATTCCCAATCAGTTCTCTTAAATATCTCTGGTGAAACCTGCCACCATGAATTTTTTTCTATTAATGAAGTTTTTCTATTCTACCAATTATTTATTCTGTGTAGGACACAAATTCTATATTCTGAATTCTTATATTTCTTTTAAACCATTTAGGAACATCTTGCTATAATTCCACGGTCTATTCAGAATCTATAGGCAGTTCTCTATCCCATGATGATACAAGTAGAAAGAAAGAACATTCCCTGCCCTCAAGAAATTATATTCTAATGGGGAAGACAATATTGGGGAGGGGGGGTGAGGAGAAATGGAAGGTATCCTTGCTGAGGAGAAAGTCAGAAAAATTAGGAGTAGAAGTCAGAGAAAAATGAAAACATGGCTGGCCTGACTTTTACTTAAAATGGAGGTTCAAGGAGGAATGCATCAATTAGCTGCAGAGGACACAGGTTGAAAGGGTACTTCCAGTGTTAGAGGTCTAGCTCCAGGGTGGTGAGGTCTATGGTAACAGAATCAGGAGTGAGGCACAGCCTGAGTCTGTGCTTTCAGGGCTCTCGGGAGAGCAGAGGGGAGGAGACACCAGTGATGCACATGCTTGCCTCCCTCTCGGTCTTGCAGACTTAAAAGAGTGGTCAAGAGCATGGGGAGGTTCGAGGACTTGTCCGGCAGCCATGATGGGTCCGAGGTGAGACTCGAGGCCAGGCTCCCCAGCTCACTCACCGCAGCCCCCCAGCCAACTCACAGAAACCCTGAATGGTGGTTTGGGCGGAATGCAGCGGAAGGAGAGATTTAGACTAGGGCTTTCGGATGAGAAGGACATCTGCAAACGACGGCAAGACCAAAGATGGTATTATTCCCGTTAGGTGCTGAGATAAAGTGAAAATTGAGATTTGGGGAGCTGAGAAGAACGGGGAGGACCGGAGCCAGTATGAGAGGGGCCTGAGGGAAGGGGAGGAGCCCCCAGGAGGAGCGACTGAAAGTCCCTCAGCATCCGGCCTAAAGGCAGAGCACCCACATACTCAGAAAACACCCGAGCAGGAAAGGGCCGGATGGGCCCGCCTGCGGGGGTTTTCATAGCTTAGCAAAGCAAGGCGAAGTGGCAGCTCACACAAATAGCAACGGCAAGACAAGGGGGCCGTAAAAGAATCCCTGAGCAAACCAAAGTCTCTCCGGCCAGATCTGTGACCCAAGGAAGAACAGGGACTTGAGCAGACATGCAGTCAGCAGCAATAGCTAGATACCCACATGGACGTCTGCACTTGCATACACACAGATGGAGAGGCTTTGTGCATGCTTATATATGTTTGTGAAGAAATACATGAATGTGCCATGTCCCCTGTACAGATGCCTACAGACGGCACGTGTGTCACAGAATGGCTGGGCCGGGGCCCTCTCTCATGAGCTCTGCTTCTGCTCCCTGTCAGGAGAGGAGGGGCCCATTTCAGCATCAGTTCTTGGGAGCTGGGCTCAGTTATGATGCTATTCAGAGTTCCTAAGTCTTTCAGAGTTGTTTGTTTTACAATATTGCTAAAGGACTAAAGGAGGCCTATGGTAGGAAAAGAGGGAACTCTGTCCCTACGTACCCCTAGGAGGCCCGTTTCCTGGGAAGCTCTGGAAATCAGGTGGGTGGTTTATCCCTGATGGGGTTAAAGTTTGTAATGTTAAATAGAATATAGAAAATGATGTTAACACGCAAAAGATTAATAAAGTTGGATTGCTAGCATTGAGAAGAGGAATTCTATTGAATGTTTCTATTGCACAAGTTGGCATAAGGAACAGTAAACTGGACTTGGCACTGTGTGACACTATCACACAATCATAAAAGTAGCCTTAAAGGTTCTTATGGGTTAGGTCTGAGGCAGCGAAGGTCTCCGTAGGAAGTCATTTAGGCTTGATATTAGAATGAAATAAGATGAAATAAGCTTGACAGTTTAGCACTTCACAAAATTCAACAGTTGGCAAAAGGAAATGTAGTTGGTCAAAGCAAAGGAAAGACACTGAATAAGGTTATGCCAAGAGAACACTGTTTCAGCTGAGTGAAGTTCCCCTGCTCCTGAGGCGTCCCTCACACTCAGCCCGCCACAGAGGCAGCCTTAGGGACATTTGTACTCAGCTGACCCAGAAGTGATGTCAACTACTTCAGCTTTTGGTCCCCTGAGCCACGAGAACAGTGCCTTAAGGAAAAAGTAACCGAACTTGCATGGAATCCTAAAGATTAGAATTTTGTTCCCAACACAGAAGCCACCTAGTCCAATTTTCAGATCTTATACAAAAGACAAATAAAATCAAAGAGGTTCAGCAGCTTTCTAAGGAACAAAAAGAAGTTGAAGAGCCAAGATAAAAATAGAGTAGATCAGGTACAACCATCACCCACTGCAAAAGGTTCCAGAGCAATGAGGCTTCTAAACCTAATTCCTGAGGGGCATCTATCCTCACTATCTGAGTACCTGAAGCAATATTCCTACTCTTTAGTCCTCATCCAAGCAAGTGTCCATGGTCCACTGCCACTGTATACAAAGGAAACAAATATTGACTCAATCACAGAAAGAATAAATAACATCCTCAGTTCTAGCTACAGCATTTCCATAACCAAGGCCAATCTACAAGTCAATAGTTAAATATGGAAAAGTCTGCACTCACTTTATATAGTATTCTTGATCAAGAAGGGTCTTAAATACCAATTTCATAAATTTTAAGTGATATAGGGAAAAGTATGTTAATAAAATTGGCTTCGAGTTTAGTTCTGCACAGTCTAATTCAACTGAAAAAAAAACCACCTAATTCCCCAATTTTACTATAGGCCCTAAGAATATGTAATATAATCTTTACAAAGTACCAATAAGGAGAATACTGAAGCATAGAAATCATACATCAAATTTTAGCCTAAAATAAATTAATTGTACTAAATGGATACTCTCTTTACAAATGGAATACTGCAAAAATAAACTATTACTACTACTACAGATAATTCTAGAATGATTCTGATATGTTTAATTTGTAAACTCACAAAATACTTAATGACAAAGAAAATATTTTGGGATCTAATTAAATAATGCATCTTAGAATATGTTAAGCAGGTATTCATTAATTTCCTAAAGAAAGACAATATTAGAAACTTCAAAAATTTATAAACATACATATATACATGTACACACAGAGACACACATATCTGGATATGTATATTTTTACATATGTGTATATTTATACATATATCCCTATGTGTAATTCCTAATTAGTTTTAATTTGATTAAAATTCTATTATGGTACTGAAAGAGGATGTAGGGTATGAAAAAAAAAACACAAACATCTTTTAGCACTCTGCTAGAAGTAGCATACCTCTGCCCTCATCTGAACTTCTTGGAGGAGTTCAGTATACTGTTGTTCCAAATCCTTCTTTTGTTTCTGCCAAGAGTTCTCCTGTGCTTTAATCTGTTCTGCCACTTTATTAAAAGTGTCTTCCTGGGTCTGCTGAAGCTCCCTCAGAGTATCAGACTTGTTTTTACAAATATATTCAAGATGAGTTATCTATATAGTTATATGAATAGACAGAAGAAATAATGTATTGTCAGATCATTTTTTCCAGTTCACAGTTTTTTCCTTAATTTCATTTTCTTTCTAAATGATATGAAAAAAACTAAGCCAGATACAAATTAAAATATTAAGAAAGTTGATAGAGGTATATCCTGTGATTACATTTTACCTTGAAAACTGAAATACTTCGATATGTTTATTCCTTTTTTCTCCAAATAAATTGTTACATTTAGGGTATATTTCAATAAAGATATTCAGGAGATCATGTCCAGGAAAAAATGAAGAAAAAATCTCTACTGATCTCTTTAAAGTGAAAGCAAGAATTTCTACTTGAGATAAGCTCTCTAGATCTGCATACATTGTATTTGCATAAAATAAAATAAAATAAAATAAAATGTAACATACTGATTTGAGAAAATAAAAAACTTTCAGGAAAAGTCCATTCTTTTCATATATTACTGATGTATCAACTGATGAAATTTATGTTATAGTAACAACTTATTCGCACTGAAAAAATCTATTAAATTACATCAGATTTCAAAATAATTCTAATAGTTAATCATGCTTATTAGCATTTTTAAAAATTCTGATCAAATAGAAAATATTTTGGGACAGATTCAAAATCATAAGTATCATTCATGCTGTCCCTAACTCTTCCCACTCTCATCCTTCTTAGAACATTCTAGTAACCCTTCTAATAGGATCAGAGCCAAAATTATCAATAGTAAGGAACTGCTTCCTGAAGTTGGGCCAAGAAATTGTTTCATGCCTTCAACAGATGAGAAACTTATGGAAACGTTTTTCTCTTCCTATCCCTCAAGAACAAATGGCAGTGTAGCCAAGATCTGGAATCCTTCTCCTAGACCACATGAGCATAGTTTGGACCAGCTAGTTCAATAGAGCCAGAAAATGAACCAATCTTTAACAGCAGCATATCCTCTAAGCCAGTTTAATTTATTGTGACCTAAAGAGGGATTTTTAATATATTTCCTTTGGAAAGACCAATAGTTTAAGCCTAATGAAATAGTGAAGGATGCATAAAAGTCTACTGTTCTTCCCCTTCTAAAAATATTTTTTGTATTATGAAGCACAGATTTTATAAAGAATTTAGAAGTAACAATCTATTATTACCTCTTGGAAAAGATGTTATAAAAATAATTATTTTTAATTTATTTTTAAAATAATAATAACACATTTACAAAATCAATTATTTTAAGATTATATTTTCTGGGTAACAATATCTTGCTTCTGTTTTATGCTAAGATAAAGTGTTGGTTTATTAGAGTAAATGACTAAGTCCTTTGAATTGCTTCATCAGTAAGATTAATTTATTTTCTTTTAATTAGGTCCCTGTGGCTAATACTGGCTAGTAGTATTAGCATGTCCTGCACAGAAAGTGGAGCTTAGAGACTTCATACAGACTTCAGTCACATTTACATGCCCACAGCAATGGCATCAAACTGAGTTGTAGACAAGCCATAATTAATGGTATTGAATTATTAACATCCAAATTCTTTTTGAAATAAGATGAATGTCAGCCCTTCTTAATGATACTGTGATGTGGACAAATGTCACTGAATTTAATAGAGGTATCTGGTGCCTGAGGACAGTTACCTTCTCATTAGCCCTGTTGAGGTCTAAGATCAGGGCATCAACATTCTCCTGCAAGACTGCACAAAGCTCAGACCAGGAGAATTTATCCAGCATGCCTTCTGGTTGTTTTATAAGCACACAGCCTGCTACCAAATGCTGATATAAAGTATGAAGGAAGGTTAGCTTCTCCTATGAGGAAAGCAAAAAAAGGAACTTCAGTATACAAACATTATAGGAATCCACACAGATAAGAGATTTTCAAAGGCTGAAAAGGAGCATGACACAATTTCAAAATGTGATAATTTTAATAAAATTATTTTTACATTCTAGGAAAAGAAAATATACTGATTAAACTGCTTATAAATTGTAACTCATAAATTTTTATAACTATGACATATGTTTGTCTTAAATTTGTGACAAAAATGTTATTTAACTCAATCTAGAATGTTAATATATTTTAAAGAATAACTTAAATAATTTCAGCATTATCCATGTATGAAATTGCTCTAATTCCTTCTTTCTACTTACCACGTTTTACTCACTTCCTAAAGGAAATCTATTCTAAATGCCTTATGATTATCCACTAGTGAAATGATGATAATAAGACAGATGAGGCCATTACATTTTTTCCCAAATAGTGCTCTTCTGTCCTGTGATTGGACATGTAAGAAATGCATAGTATGTGGTTCTGTTTATATAATAGGTTTTTAAATAATTACAGAGCAATAGCACAACTCATTTCCTGTCAGAAAAACAACATGATAATCTGCACAAGATACAATTTCCAAAGTCAAATTAGAAACATCAAATGCATTGGAAAATTGTAAAAATAGTATTCACTAAAGAACGGAATATAACATAAAGCAGATAACATTTAGTCTTAGAGTCTGATTCAAGGCATGGACTCTAAAAATAAAGCTAGAATGAAACTAGAGAATAATTTTATATGAACCTGATAAGATTATCTTTCAATAGAGCAACTATGAAAAAAACAAAATGCTTTTATAAATGTATAAACATTATAATCTAGCATAAGAGAAATCATAAGACTTCCTAAAGTAATTTTCTCACAATTTCTTTGAATGATATTATTAAATAATACTATGCAGCATAGCAAAGCACCTTTTCTAAACAGAGTACTTTAAAAAAAACATAGCTCTACAACCAAAATCTAGGTTCAGAAATCAAAAGAAATGTTATAAATGTGCCCTGAGATGTTCATTTGTTAGGTTAATATTCTGCCTTTTACAACTGCTGAGATGGTCAAAGATCCAATTCAAAATAAACCATAAAATGTAATGTGGAGGCATAAAAAAAAATTTCCTAAATACATCAAGTGATTAAGAACTTTCTGTGTTAACAATTAATTGTGTTGCCATTGTGTCCTTTTTGCTTGGGCTATGATAAACCAGGCATGATAATCATCCATTTGGCGTGAAAAAGAAATCCCAAACCCAAAATCAATTCACACATGTTGAACTCAACCACAATGCTGTAGACATGCTGACTTTACAGTACAGTCAGGCTTCTAGTTTCCTTTACTTTAATCATTATCTGATGTGTAGAACAATTCCAACTGCTTCATGTGGACACAATTTAAAACCCAGACTGTAAAAATGATGGAAAGAATGTTTCTTTTTCACTCAGTTGGCATTATTGTTCATATTTGTTGGAATAATGAGCTCAATATGCAGAACAACTCAGATAAGTTTGTTCAAAGCTGGGTAGACTAGCTGTATACCTCAAGTCAAAATAAAATAAAGGATAATTTATTCGTTAACAAAGACAAATCTATAAGATAAACATGTTTTGCCACAGTATAAATTAATTTAATTCAACAA
This sequence comes from Monodelphis domestica, assembly GCF_027887165.1. NCBI lineage: Eukaryota > Metazoa > Chordata > Mammalia > Didelphimorphia > Didelphidae > Monodelphis > Monodelphis domestica. The sequence goes on from NC_077233.1 coordinate 115,003,624, forward strand.
ACTTATTCCTACTATTTGTAAGGCATAATGTTTTAAGCACTCTTGATAAAGACAGGACAAAGGTACTACTCTCAGGGAGCATATAATCTGATTTGAAAGGACAAGTACAGAAATAACTGTTATTATTTTAAAAAGATGCAATATTCCAGGAAAACATTCAAGAAAAAAAAAGAACAGTAATAATAATAACAGCTATTATTTACATACTGCTTAACATTTGCAAGTTACTGCACTAAGAGTCTTATATTATCTTATTTAATTCTTATGACAACCTGGGGAGGGAGGTACTATTATTATAACCATTTTAAAATTGAGAAGCTGAGGCAAACAGGGTTTAGGTGGCTTTCATCAGGTCACACAGCTAGGTCTTCCTGACTCCAGGGCTGACATTCTATCTGTAGGTGTAGGAGGTAGAGTGGTAGAAGGGAATCACGTAAAACACAGAAGATGAATGAGAAAAAAAATACAATAATAGCAAGTACAGAATAATTAAGGCCAGAAACAGATAAAGGAAAAAGTATGAATGATATAAGGCTTCAAGTATATTAAAATATATAAATATGGCCTTGAATGATAAGATCAAGTAGTTCATATTTTATTCAGTAACCAATGGGACGTCACTGGAGTTTTTTGAGCAAAGCATTGACACGATCACAATACTTTAGGAAAATTCGGTGGATAATGGTATGGAGGATAGTCTGAAGAAGGGAGAGACTCCAGTCAGAAACACAAGTTGGAAGATTAATGAAATAACTAGGAAGAGAGAAAGGCCAAAACCAAGTTTAGCAGTAATGGGAGAAGAAAGGAATGGATAAATAGTATATGTGAACTATCATCCTATGAGTCAAAATTTGAAAACTGAAGTGGGTCTTAATGGCTAATGCTTCATAGATTTCTAAGATTTAATTACTCTAGTAATTAGTACCTGAGATTATTCCCAAATTAATCGAATACAAAAATGTAAATCTGTAATCAGTAGATAGGAGACCAAAGAAGAACTTTTAAAGGACAATCTACTTGGATGGTAAACTTCAAAGTGTACTTAATTTGTATTCATATTCATATTCTCAGTACCTTAGCTTAACTCCTTACACTAAAGTTTCTTAATAAATGCTTATTAATTAACTGACTAATAAAAGTAACCTACAAATATATATAGATATCTTATAAAATAGTATGACAGCAAAAGTGTCCAATTTTATGTATATTTCAATGTATTTCATATGCTTATACATATTTCAAAATCTATATAGCATGAATTCATCTTTGGTAATAAATCACAGAAGACCAAAAGAAGCCATTTTGATGTATGTAAATGTATAAAATAAGATTAGATGAAGACCTTTTCTGACAGTGCTTTTGTCTCCAGTAATACCTCAATATCCTTATGGAAAGCCTTAGAAAGCTTCTGGATTTCATTTTCAGATTGTGCTACTCGCATTTTCTCTTTCTCCCAACAGTGTAGAACATTTTGGAGCTCCACTTTTAAAGTGCCTATTATAGATTCTCTGTCTGTATACTTAGTTCGCAGGTGATTTAACTCTTGATTGCTATTAATCAGTTTATCTTGTGCTTCCTGTCAAAGATACCAAATAAAAAGAAGCTGGTGAGTTTACAAAACATTTGAGTAGGTGACCTCAATATGCTAAATAAATACAGAAAGCTTCCATCACTCCACCACCCCAGGGAATGGGGAAGAGAAAGCACCTGAGTTAAACCAGAAAGACAGCTTGAATTGAAATAACAGAGGTCCTAAAGATTTTACTAATAAATGATCGTAATTCAAAATTATGCTGTCATTTTATTTGTTCTCTTTACTCTCAAAGTATCTTAAGTCCTTTTTCTGTCAGAGAGATCCTATTCCAATATCTCCAAACAAAATTTCTTTAGTTGTTATATACATAATAAAGTAAACCACTATACTTAGCTATACTTAGCAGTCTGAGGGATAGGTTAAAAAACCCACATGAAAGCTTTTTCTTTACTGAATTGCTAATTATTCCACCGATATCTAAGTTTTTAAAGTAATATTTTATTTGGAAATTAAAAAACTGAAAAGACTTTAACATTTATATTAATACTAAAACTTATTAATAAGATGCCTTTATTCAATAAAGCCTTTAAGTCCATATTAACAAAAGTACAATTTTCACTATTAATATTTTGTGCTTGATAAGAAATTTTACCTACTTCAACAACTTCCCATAAACTTGTGATATTTGTGTACTAAAACTAAAAAAATACATTTCTGTGAATTAATATATTAAAAATTACATTAAATTTGGGCACTCTTAGGAGCTGTAAGTTTAATATTGTCTTGGCACAATAGAGTGTCAGTTAAGCAACTCAAAAGTTTTAAATGTCAGAAGCCAATTTACCAAGCTGTTTAGATCAATGATTCTCAGCCCTTCTAACCAGAAATGACCTAAAAAAGCAATTTCTCTTTTCCAAAACGATTAAAATATACTCCAAATTAAAAGTTTCCATACTTACTTAAAACAAGTTATTTTAAGAATAACACCTTTTAAGAATAACATTTTACCCTTTATTGTTTTTGGAATTCATGGCATATTAAAATGTATAAACTAGATTTAATTTGATTTTAAATTTGCTTTTTTTCCCAGTAAAATAGAAACAATTCTAAAACACTGTATATAAAGAATGACAAAATACTATTTTTAACCCTATAGCTGAACAATATGAATTTAGAAATATATAAAAGTATTTTATTTATTTATTTAGTAGTTTAGTTTTTTTTTTATTTAGTAGTTTAGAGTAGTTTATTTAACATACATAAAATATATTCAATGAAATATTTAATGTCAACATTTTCACTGTTCTAATGCAACCTTTTTCAAAAAGACAAGATTTTATTTTATCTTAAAGTCCAAACATATTCAACATATATATTATCCTTAAATGTAATAGCAAAGGAAAAAACTCTATTTCTAAAGGGAAAAGATAGCTTCCTAAATAACTATACCTTTAGACATTTGCTTAGACATTCCACCTCCTGTTTGGTAGCATCGAGTTCCTTAAATGTTTTTTCAGAAGCAATTTGCAAGCAGTTTAGCTAATAAAAGAGAAATAAAAGTAACTTTTAAAAACATTTTTACAAGCAGTAACATTAAAAAGCCAATAATTAAATATTTTATTGTACAACCAAAGGTTATATAAGATTTTGTGTAAATATAAATTTTCATTTTAGAAGTCAATCTCAAAAATGTAATTCACTTCATTTACTCTTATATATGTAGATCTTATTATAGCACTTATAAAATGAAAACAGGAAAATACTCAAGCTTTAAAATTTCAGTGACATTTCTATAAGATTTTATTACATACTGTGAATCTATATTTTTGGATTTTTATTGTAAATAATTTAATTGCTGAATTTTGCAAGACCAAAAAGCCACAAGCAGTGGCAACAATAAGAAAAAATAAGGACAGAGATGACTGCTCATTCTATACATGATGAAGGTATTCAGGGGTCTCTGGCTCCATATGACAACTTCAGGGTCAGTCACATGCAGTCCTACAGGGAAGGCTTGTGGCAGGTCATCAGTTGGTCCTGCACTGCTTGTGATTTATTTTCTTTGACAGTTCATTCTTCTTTCTGTCAGACTGCTTTTTTTGCTTTCTTTGCAAACACCCCCTTGGTCTCCCCACTGCTGTCTCTGGCACTGTTTCACAACAAAGCGCATTACTAAGCCAAAGCCTGCTGAGTCGACTTTTCAACTGTGCTAAGGATCATGTGACATTCATCCTCCCAAATAACAATTCGCTGTGGGTAACATGTTCCTGGTTACTTTGCAGCTTCCAGATCTGGGCCTCAGAAGAGTTTCACAAACTACTAACAATACTAGTTACCTTATCTCACTGGGAAAGTCCTAGAAATATTTGTTCTTTATAGAAATGTGATTATTTCCATGGTCACTTCTTTGGACTATTGAACAACCACAAAAGACATAAAAAAGATAATTTATTTTCTTCATTTATCATTATAAAAAAGGGTAGATGAGGGAAGTCTTCTAAAACTGAAAGTTTATGGCTACATCAACTATCCACAGCACCTAGCACAATGCTTAGAATGTAGTAGACACTAATAAATGTCTGTTGACTTGTTGACTTCCTGACTTGACTCCCAAGCCAATAAAAGCCAAAGGTAGTAAATGCAAATTTAAAACCCAAAATCTAGCTACATAACTTCTTGCTTTGAACAATCTGTTCATTGTTTTGTTAGTTAATTGCATCTAATATAATTGCTTCGTATGATCTAATTTGACAAGATGTAACTAAATAAACTCTTCAATTTTTAAGCAACAAATCCATAAAACATTTTAATACCCAAGAAGATTATCAACCAACACATTAAAACAATACAAATGAGATGATAAATATAAGCATGAGATTTTTCTGTCAGTAAATTAAAAGCTCCCAGGCTACACCAAACAGACACTTAATTTTTTTTAATCTAACTATACTTTGCTCTCTTTAGAGAAAAGCACTACACAGATTTTTCTCCTTTTTTCCCCCAAATTTTGCTCAAGTAGAATAGAACAATTCATAATTATAATTCAATAATACACTAAAACAGATATTATTTTCTAAATTTCCAATGACTTTAGCAAATATAAAAATGTATGAAATCTAAATCCATTATTTTGTATGTTAAAATCACTGGCAACCTTTCAAAAAACTAAGCTGAGAAGAGGAAGCTAAGAAATAGTAAATTAATTAGGAGTTCAAAAGTTTAGGATGATATAAGAAAATTAAATTTGTGACATAATACTTTAGGGTAACCTCAAACAAAAAGCTGTGACAAAAAATATTTCTTTTTTGCTATCACTGAAGCTGTCAATTCAACATTCTCATCTTTTGACCTTTGTAACAAGTAAGGAATATGTACTACACAGGCCGAAGGCTATGTGTGTGGAGCCAAACAGTGCAAGTATTACCTCATTAGATGCATCTTCCAGCTTGTTCTGGTAATCTGTCAAGGTATGCCTCAAAGTCTCAAGGACAACAGAGAAGCTGGAAGCTTTATCTTCGTCCTTGTGGACGCCTGGAGAAAAACAGAGGATGAAAAAAAAGCCCTTCAAGTCACAGGAAGACAAAAGCTAACCAAACTGTAACAGAAATATTATAATTACATAAACCTGCATGACAATATGGAACATGGAATAGCAATGTTATTCTCTAAATCAATATATTGTATAGAAATTTTTTGCTATACCATCTAAACAAATGGTCAAATTAAAGGTTAAAAAGTAATAGGTTTAAGTATGAAAGCTACTCTGCTTTGATGAAGTCCACATGTTGTTTTTTCTTATTTGTCAGTTACTGATAATTTGCTATGCACCTGTTTTTCAGCATACAACTAAGTAAACATCCCATAAAGGTTAAATTTTTCCTTTTTTTTTAAGTGTGCTTTTGGTTCTTAGCATTTCTAACCAGTCCGGCCAGTTATAATTTACTATTCAATCAACTTAATAAATCACTTCTGAGCCCAAGTGCACATAAATTTCTATTATGTTTGGAAATATCCTTCAACCCTTAAATTCTCTTGAGTTACTATCCAAAATAAACAATCAAAATGCTATTATCTACACAGACATACATCATGTTTCAATTAAAACTCTTTAAAACGGATACACTCATTGTACAAATATGTATATTTCCATTTATTATACCCTTAAACTACATTTTTTAGCTGAATCATTTTAATCAATGTTACATGGTCAAATACAGTTCAAAATAATAATGTAGTATGGCCAATAGTTTAGTTTTTAAATGTTTTCATTGATGAAAACATTTTTTCTATTTTTCTATAATTAATAAAATCTAAACTGACACTTCTACTTCCATACCATTTATAGATGTCCTCTTTGGTTCCACTCACATAACCACCATAACCTTACACAGGGACTCATCATATCTTCCACAGATTAATTAAAATTGAACTGACTTGTTATTTTCCACACAATGGACAAATTGATCTTCCTAAAGTACAAGTCTGACTGTGTTTTCCATTAATCAATAAACACCAGTGGCTCCCTATTACCTCCAAGATCAAATATAAAGATTTGGTATTTAAAATTCTTCATAATCTGGTTCTCTATTTCTGTTTCCTTTCAATTTATTACACTTCACAGACTCTAAACAGGTATAGTGACTTACTGGTTTTTTTCTCATACATGACACTTCCTCCATCTCTCCGCCCTTTCATTGACTGTGTCCTCTATGGCATGAATGCGGACCCTTATCACCATTAATGCAATATATATAGTATAATATATTATCATATATATGCCACTAGTATACCACTTAAATATCACTATAAGAGGTCCTCCTCCCACCTATTAAATATTTCTCCTCTAAAGTCAGCTTCTATCTATTCTGTATATATCTTGTAGGTACTTATTCTCTTGCTTTCTCCTCTCTCATTCTGTGAACCCTTTAAGAACAGATTTGATTTTGGGGCAGTTTTTTTCGTTTGTTCTTTGGCCTTTTTTTTGTATCCCTAGTGGTAAGAATAGTGTCTGAAACAAAATAAGCATTTAATAAAGACTTCTTGGTTGATGGATGTTAATTTAAGCATTTCTAACAATCCTTCTGGGGCCACAGAGGAGGGCAACAGCTTTACTCCTAGGGATTCTACCTATAACCTTGAGTCACTGAGATTCTCTAGTATCATTACTCTTAAGGTACCAGAGGAAGACTCCTTATCTATTATCAGCCAGACTGAATTAGCTTTTAGAAAGGGTTTTTAGTTGAATCTCTAGGATTTTCTATATATATCATCTGCAAAAAGAGATAGTTTTACTACCTCTTTGCCCATTCTGACACTTTCAGTTTTTTTCTTCTATTATTGAATTTATTTATTTATTATTCTTATTGCTAGCATTTCTAGTACAATGTTAAATAATATTGGTGATAATGAGCATCCTTGTTTTACTCCTGATCTCATAGGGAAGGTTTCTAATTTATCCCCATTACAAATAATGTTTGCTGATGGTTTTTAATATATACTTTTATTAATATAAGGAAAAATCCAGTGATCTTAATGGAAATGAGTGCTGTATTTTGTCAAAAGCTTTTTCTGCATCTACTGATATAATCATAAATTTTTTTTGACATTTTTTGTTGATGCATTCAATTGTGTTAATAGTTTTCTTTATGTTACATCATCCCTGCATACCTGGTATAAATCTTGTTTGGTCATAATGTATAATCTTTGTGATATAGTATTAAAGTCTCCTGACAAATATTTTGTTTAGATTTTTTGCATCTATATTCATTAATGAAATTAACCTATATTTTATTTTATGTTATATTACATATATATTATATTATTATATATAAAATATATTTTTTCTTTTTTATGTTTTTACTCTTCCTGATTTATAATATATGAATTATATTTGTTTCATAAAAGGTGCTTGGTAAGATTTTCTTTATCAAGTGTTCTAAATAAAAATTTTAATATTGGAGTTCGGTGATTTTTAAATGTTTGGTAAAATTTACTTGTAAATCTATCTAGTCCTCATACTTTTTCCTTAAGAAGTTCCTTTATAACCTGTTTAATTTCTTTTTTCTAAAATGTGTTTATTTAGATTTTCTAAAAAAATTTTAAACTATCACTAATTTCAGCAAAGTAGTAGATGTAAAATATTCTAGGGAGCAGCTGGGTAACTCAGTGGATTGAGAGCCAGGCCTACAGACAAGAGGTCCTAGATTCAAATCTGGTCTCGGACACTTCCTTGTTGTGTGACCCGGGGGTGGGGGGGTGCAGAGTCACTTAGCCCCCATTGCCTAGCCCTTACTACTCTTCTGCCTAGGAACCAATACAATAAGAATTTTTGGTTTTTTAATGGCCATATAAATTATCAACATTTCTATATATTGCCAAAAAGGTAATAAAAGAAAACTCATTTAAATTAATCAAAGATAGAATAAAACACCTAGAAACAGAATATTCAAAACAGTTCCAGAAACTACATAAATACAACTATAAAACTTTTTTGTGCAAATAGTCACTTAACTAGAGAAATATTAACTGTTCATAGGTAAGTACAGTCAATATAATTAAAATGAAAATTCTATCTAATCTACTTATTCAATGCCATCCCAATTAAATTACCAAAAAATTATTTTATTGAACTAAAAAATTAATAAAATTCAGTTCTAAAAACAAAAGGTCAAGAATATCAAAGGAAATAATTGAAATTAAGGAAGGAGGGCTAGCAGTGCCAGATTTCAAACTATATTATAAAGTAGTAATTATCAAAATCATCTGGTATTTGCTGTGTAAGGAAATTTACCCACCCCCTCTCAGGCTGCAAACATAACATCATCCTACTGCCTTCATGTCTGGCATCCCCTGCATGTTGGCCTGAATATCAGTGCAAAGCCAGTACTCAGGGCAGAGCAAGGAACATATATGCATGATGAACAAGGAAGCAGTTGGTCAGTTCTTGGGAAGTGAGATGAGGGAAATGCTTTTACAAGATCTCTCTCTATCTCTCTCTCTCTCTGCCTCTCTGTGTCTCTCTCCCTCTCTGTCTTTGTCTCTGTCTCTCTCTCTGTCTCTCTCTCTCTTTCTCTCTCTCTCTGTCTCTCTCCCTCTCTCTTATTTTCCTTTCTTTCTCCTGTCTATCAATGAATCATAATAAATATTAAATCTGAGATCAGACTTATATTTTCATATAAACATGGCTAAGAAATAGAAAAGTAGATCAGTGGAAGAGAGTAGATTAACAAGAAAGTCATAAAATATTATAGTAACAATGTGTTTGACAAAGGTAAAGTTCCAAGTTTTTGGAATAAGAATTCACTATTTGGAAAAAATTATTGGGAAAATTAGAAAGCAATTTGGCAGAAACTATATATAGACCAATATTTTACACCTTTTACCAAGATAAGATCAAAATGGATACACGGCCTAGGTATAAAGGGAGATATTCCAAACAAATTAAAAGAACAGAAAACACACTGTCTTTCATATTTATGGACAGAAGAATTTATGAATAAATAAGAGATAGAAAGCTTTGTGAAATGTAAGATGTATAATTTTGCATACATTCAATTGAAAAATTTTTGTACAAAATAAAATCAGTCAAGATCAAAAGGAAAGCAATAAATTGAGAGGAAATTTTATAGATAGTTTCTTGAATAGAGGTTTCCTATTTAAATATATAAAGAACTTTGTCAAATATATAAAAACATGAGCCATTTCCCAATTGACAAATAGACAAAAATGAACAGTTTTGATAAAGAAATCAAAGCTATATTTAACTATATGCAAAAATGCTCTAAATCTTTACTGATAAATTTGAGAAATGCAAACCAAAACAACTCTGAGATAACTCACTCCTATCAGATTGATTAAAACAGCAAATATCAGAGGGTACCATGGAAAAATAGGGAAACTGATACATTGTTGGTGGACCTATGAACTGATCCAATCATTTTGGAAAAAAATCTAGAATTATACTCAAAGAGTTATAAGACTGTTTAAACCTTTTGAACCAGTAATACCATTATTAGGTTTATTTTCTAAGGTGATCAACAAAAAAAGGAAAAGAAATTATATGCTCTAAAATGGTTATAGCAGCTCTTTTTGTGGTGGCAAATAACTGGAAATTGAAGGGATGTCCTTCAATGAGGGAATGGCTGAACAAGTTGTGGTCTATGATTGTAATGGAACAGCATCATGCCATAAGAATTTACATGAAGTGATGCAAAGTGAAGTGAGAATGTTGTACATGGTGCCAACATATGACAGTGATGGTGAACCTATGGCATAGGTGCTAAAAGTGGCACGTAGAGCTCTCTCTGTGAGCACTCGGCCACCCTCCCTCTCCACCCCTTACCTACTGAGTTCTTTACTAGAAAGGTGGAGGGACTCAGATGAAGCTGCTCCCCTCCCCCTTCCCCAGCACCTGATGATATTTTTTCCCATGCCCTTTCCCTTTGCCCAGAAGCCCAATGGGAGGGCACAAGGGGGAAGGTAGGCAGCTCACAGGCAGCAGAGCTGAAGGGGAGCAGAGTGCTCAGGCCATTCCCCTCTCCCTCTCTACACTCACTGAGGACATTCCTCACTTCATCCGCCCCTCTGCCCAACAGCTCAATAGGAAGGGGGGCACAGCATGTGGTCTCTGGGGGAGGACAACACAGCACTAAGTCTAGGGGGTGGGGAGGAAGTACTCCATCTCAAAAAGGCTCACCATCACTGGTGTATGATAATCAACTGTGAATGTCATAACTATTATTAACAAGGCAAGGATCAGGGACAACTCCAAAAGACTCACAAAGAAAAAGGATATTCAACACCATTGAAGGAACAGTGTCCAAATGCAGACTGAAATTCCTAACTTTATTTTTTTCATGAATTTTTCTCTAGTGGAAGTAATGTGTCTTGTAACAAAACATGAAAAACAGTAAAATGTGTATAACCTATATCATGTTACCTGACTTCTTGGGAAGGATATAGGAATGGGGGGGGGGGGAGAAAAAGAATGAGACAGATTTTTAGACATAACTAATGTGAAATTTTATTTCTCCTGGATATGCCTGTTTATCATAATTTATTAGATATTTATGATGTCATGTATTAAATTCTTATGCTAAATATTATGTTATACATTTAAGAAAATAAAATACATGGTAACAAAAAAAGAGTTGTTGCTAAGCAGGTATGACAAAGACTTCTGATACAAAAATGTCTTCTCAAACTGGGGTGTACTTTTTCCTGTATCCATGAGGTCCCCAGGGAGATTCAAACTTAGAGAGCTCCTTGTTTCTAAATCAGCAGTGTCAAACTCAAGTAAAATAGGATATACATAAAGTTCCAACTTAGTTTTCAAATATGTAATCTATGTTTTACTGTGTTTTTATTTATTTTATCAGCTATTTCCCAATTACATTTTCATATGATTTGGTGGCAGTCAGGAATTGCCAGTCACATGTTTGACACCTCTGCTCTAAGTCCTTTTCTCTCTTAATGGAATCCTTATGAAGACCCCCATAGTGTAGCTCTCTGCTGCCCTCAGAATCAGTGCCTTTGTGAAGTACTAAAAGAATCTGCCCCACCCCCCAGGGGAAGGGGTTAGTTTGTCCTCAGTGTGTCTTTTGTAGTCATCCACTGTAGTTCCAGGAAAGTAGTTACTAGTTTGAATAGACACTAATACCAATAGGAACTCCAGTTCTTTCTACCTTTTGAAGTTCACAAGGTTCTCATCTGGCCAATTTCCTTTCCTCTCCCCTGGCCCCCAATCTTTCACCATTGCATTTAATCATCACTTGAAGGACTGCTGCTAGCATACCTGGTTCTGATTCTACATTACACATAAGCCCTTCTTTCGGCTTATCACAAGCTTATCGCAGTGTCTTCATCCAAAGATCATAATACTTCACTTCTCTCCAAAACCAATTTAGGACTCATGCATAGGCACTGCTTTGTTCTCTGTCAGCATGCCTACAGCTCTGAACATAGCCCTCAATACAGCAAGTGCTCCATGAAATTTTATTGTATTTAAAGTGTTCTTTAACTCACCATGAGTTACCGTCTTAGAGAGTCAATTGGAAGACTAGAAGGTTAAAAGATCTATTGGTGGGCAACAAACCAATTATACATCAGAAGCAGAACTCAAACCCAGATTTTCTCCAACTCCAGTGCTAACCTACAACATACCATAATAGCAAAAATATCATCAGTGAGAAATCTGTGGCTCTCAAAAACTAATAGGGTCAAATGTAGAACTCATTAGAAAGTTTTAAAAATGTAATTATTGGGAGAAGGTGAAAGGAAAAACATATTTCTGTAATCTGTATACTTAAATGCATATACAAATGTCTATCTGTATGCACATACATGCAACCTGCAGTATGAAAGAGAGAGAGACAGAGAGAGTGTGTGTGTGAGTGCATTCACATAAGCTATCAAATGGCCAATTAATTGGCCTTCTTCAAGTAAAACCCAGATGGTCACTTGTTAAGGATATCATAGGAGGGATTCTTGACCCATCCAATTCAAAGTGTCTGTGACTAAATTCGCATGGCTTCTGAATGACAATGAGTTGAAAGAGCAGTGGTCTCAGAATTGAGAGAACTGAGTTTGAATCTGCTCCTGACACTTACTATCTTCATGGCCATGAACAATGCTGTTGATCTGTCTCTCTGAAGCTTGGTTTTATCACCCATACAATGGGGCTAATACTACTAAATCTGCTTACCTAACAGGCTTATTGCAATGAACAATATAATTTTATAAGTAGAACTGAAACAAATTATCACTGTTATTCTCAAAATGCAATATAAATTTGAGTTACTATAATTTCACTAATACATTACACAGGTTTATGGGAAGTAGGGAAGAGGAATGAGGAAGCCAGTTCCACGTTATAAACATAAGTTCCAATGTTAGTTCCAATGTTATAAACATTATCAAAAGGATTATTCAAAAATATCACATCTAGGTTTAATGAATTTATGTTGGAGTTTGGTCATAATGAACTTATGATGTTATTCTGAGCAATGTTTGTCATAGTAAGTAGGGCTATACTGCAATAATTCAAGATAGAAAGAAATTTGAAGACGATCTTAACTGAAAACCTTATGTAAGGAATGTAAAAACAGAGCTTTTGTTTTTTTTATTAATGTTCAGTTTAATTGTCCCTATTTTTCCCTTTCAGGATGAAGCACATAATAGTTCTGTTTTTTTTTTAATTCATTAGGATAGGGAATTCTGAACAAAAAAACCCCCGCCAATAATGTAAATCAGCATTATAGCCTGTTCTACAATGTATATGTCTAAAAAAGACAACATGATATCTCTTTAAGAGAGCAGGCCTCAGCATCAGAAAGACCTGGAGTTGTCCTGCCTCTGACACATACTAGTGTATGACTGGTCACCGCTGTACACTTCTATATGTAATAGGAAGGATAAATGGCAAATAAATATTGAAACAATACATAGTTTATTCTATGTTGTCAACTTCACTTTAAAGCTTATACCAAAGGTTATTAGCCTAGGGAAGCATACTAAGTGGCTATCATGGGGAAACTCACTGTAGGGAGAAACCTAGTCCAAACCTTATTGGAATATTTGGAATTACCTGCTGATATACATCTAAAACAACTTACATACCATATTTGGAAACTGCCTGTGTGTGGAGTCAATAAGTTTTAATGCCCTTGTGACCTTGTATGAACTCTATATAATGAAAAACTTACAAATGCTGAAGGAGAAGGCCACACTTTTTTTCAACTCCCCCCTAATGGCTTAATCAACTTCATTCTGAAAAGCTTTTGCTACCCATGGGTTTGTCTTCTACTGATACTGTGTGTTAGCATTTATTTACAGGACACACCAGCAGTTCACTACACAAAATAATCCCCATCCCATTAGCAGCAAAGTACCTAAAATTCTATAATTAAAAGAAATTTATTCCTTTGAGGAACTGCTTTCTCCAGGTTTCTTCATTTAAAATGCAAATAACACAGAAGGAGAAGTACATTATGTTAATATAGTAACAAGTAAATGTTTAAGTATGGATGAGAGATTAGGTAAGATATAAAGAATTAAGGATCCTTCTAACATTTCCTTGAGATGTTGGAAGCTTGTGTCTGAAGGAAGCAGTTCTCTCCTTCCTGTTGGTTTTAATTTGGTAAATTCTGGTACTTTAATCAGTTGGGCTAGTTTCCTCTGCCTAAATAGGAGAAAAAAGATTTTCCAGTCAAAGAGTTCTGTCATCCTTAGCAGAAAGCTTGGGGAATGGGGGTAGAAAAGACTGAACAAAGGCAAAGAAAAAAAAAACAAAGTAAAGTTGAGAACATTTTAAATGAAAAACAAGTAGACAATTTGACTATGAGATAACCTGTGTAGAATGGAATAACAGTTGATATATGTAGCACTTTGAGCTTCAGAAACCTTAAAGTGCTATATAAATGTCAGCTATTATTCTGCTACTCCTCAGGTGTCCAAGACCCAATTCCTCATGATGTCATTGGTCTTCTTCAAAAGCAAAGGATCCACACTAACAACAAGTCCACAGGTGAGATAAAAGCCTAAACTGGAGTGATAGCAATGGAGACTAAGGGAAGAGCCAGATCAGACAGTGTAAGAATGGACAAGTGCTGGTGACTAACTGGATTGGAGATGCAGTATTGAACCAGTGATGGCGCCTAAGTTTCCAGGCAAGTGACTGGGAAAGATCTTGATGGATCAAAGCAATCAGTAGGGAATAGTGGCTTTGGGGGGTGGGGGGAGAGTTGTGCTTTTGGATGTTGTGTGTTTAAAATACTTCCCATAAAAAGTCCAATGGGCAGAAGTCTGGAGATAGAAATTTCATATTTTTCATCACAGAACAGATAGCTGAACTGTGAGCAACAGTGTGGAAAGTGAACTAGACAGCTGAAGAGAAATGCAGCCAGCCAGCTCATCCTGCATATCTGTCTCACTGGGGTTCCTCCCCAAAAGACATCCTGCAGGGACCTGGTCAATCACCTCTGACTTACTCCAGAAGCATACACTCCTTAAAAAATATACTCAATTCTCTGGGAGAGTTACAACCAGACTCTTCTTCCTTCCTCTTCCTCCTCCTCTTTTTTTTTTTTAAAGAAAGCCCTTACCTTCATTCTTAGAATGATACAGAATAATGGTAAGGATGAAGCAATTTTGGGGTTAAGTGATTTGCCAGGGTCACATAGCTAGGAAATGGCTGAAGTCACATTTGCACTCAGATCCTCCCAACTCCAGGGATGGATCTCTATCCACTGAGCCGTCCAGCTGCCCTACCAAGCTCTTCAAAACTGGACCCAGGAAATCCTCCTTTGGCACCTCAAAAATCCTCTTAATCCTTCCAAATTTCTTCACATGAGGAGAAGGGGAATTGAGGACTATGTTTTTTCTATTCTTGTAATCTCTATAATAACTCAGAAGTCACACTCTGGGTGAGCTTTGAAAAAAGATTCAAATTCTGAAAGAGTACAGTTGGGAAAATTGGGGTGGGGAAAATTTAATTTTATTATTGAAGGAGCTATCCATTTTTAAATTTATGGGTGCTTATCTTTGTAATCTTTTTTAATAACAGGAAATATATAAGCCTAGAACATTTTATATTAAAATAGAAATTTTAGAAATACTAAATATTAATAGTAAACTACTTTGAATTAAAGAAATCTCAAAAGATCAGGTAATGAAGACAACAATCAATAAGCTAGTTGAATCACCAACTCTATTTACATTAACAAATAATAATTCTAAATAAGTTCATTATGTACTAAAACCTTTTCCATATCAAAATGGAGTTTATGTAATAAACTATAATGACAACTAGGGACTTTAGAAAAAAATAGCATTAAAAGGAGAAAGGGATGGCCCTCTTTATTCAATAGAGTATAGCTCTCAATCTTCAGATTTATTAATGACAATTCATAACATTCTTTTAATGAATTAATCTTAAGAGTAAAAAAAATATGCCATATGATTCTAGGCATTTCAAAATCAACTATAAAGATGTATTTAAAATACTATATATATATTATTAATGAGTGAGAAGATATGCTAAAACACCATTATAACAATTTCTAAAGACATATCATTACAACATTATAATGACACATCAATCAGAAAACTGCAACTGCTATAACAGTAGTCTACAATTTCTATAAAGAAATTATAGCATTTATGTTTAGAAGTTTAAATTTCTCTTGAAACCAGCCGTCTTTATTACATCATTTACATTATCCTTTGCTTTTCACACAATATCATAATCACTGGTATCTACTAGAAATCTGAATCTAAGTAAAATGTATCTAGTAATTCAGTTAAATCACAATATAAAATGTAAGAGTAAAGAAACTCAGAAAGACAAAAGATCAAAAGATTAAATATACAATCGAGCCATAATCTAAGAAATTGGCAGAGCCAAATAAAGGCCAAATAAACTATGTGCTCTTACACCAGAACTACTACTCTTAAACATGGACAACAAAGTTTTAAATTCTCAAACTGCTTAAATAAACTTATCTGTTGTTTAAATACTACATTCATTCTTTAGAGAGTAATTAATCTTTTCAGCAATTTTTTCAAGTACAAATGATATTTAGCTATACTTTACTTGTCAAGAAACACAAATGAATTATAGGTCACATGAAATAATGTTGGATTTCCAGAATAAAACAAGAAATTAATTAAGATGGATAATTTTAAATTATAACATTAAGTTATTATATAATGTATAATTCTTTAGAGAAGATATGAAAAAGTGAAATTGTGTTGTTATTATAAGTCTACCACTTATTTGATAAAATAATATTGATTTTGACATTTTCTTGTGATATCTCTATTTGATAAGATTTTTATATTTCTATAACTATTAAAACTAATTAATTCAACTATAAGTTCACTCAAGTATACTTACCAGGACAATAGGTGAATACAAATACAGAAAATACATTTGACAATTGGCTAGAAAGCAACAGTATAGAACAAGCAGAGTGTTAAATCCTGTGTCCTACATAACCTTTATGAATATGTGACCTTTAAGTTGTTGAAGGTTGCCTCAGAATTTGGCTCAGTTCAATCAAAACATCTGTTCCCCTTGCAGGTATACTGTAAGGACTTTTTTCTCAGTTGGATTCAGAGCACAGCAAGCGAGCCCTTTTCTGTCCAATCATATCCACCCCAGCACTTGTAAATCAAGTTCTGGGCTGACAACAGCAGGTCCACATTCCGTCACCCTTTCTCAGCCAGCTAGGCCAACTGACTGCTGTGAGAACTGCTCTTATCATGTCATCAAATCAAAGCATGTTGAGAAGAGGGACTGCAAGAGGCATCTGCAGAATTCCCACAATGTAGTGACTTTGGAACATTGACAGATGCATCTGTCATTTTATACCTTCAACTAACCTGATGTCCGCTGGCCAGACACAGCAAAGCTGTCTGAGAGCAACTCCAACTCTTTCACATTGTTTTCATTCATCTCCGTTAGACAGGTCTGATGCTTCTTAGCCTATTTTTAGTATTGAAAAGGAAGAAAAAATTATAAATAAAAAAGTCATTATGTTATAAAAGATTTATACTAAATAAATTCTGAAATAGTGTCAAGTAAAATCTATTTTAACAAAGCCTACAACAATCTTCTGTAATACACAGAATTCATCTAATGATCATTATGACACAAAATTGTTACCTTCCAAACTCTTTCTGTCAGGATTCAAAGATTCAATATGACACTTTCTTGTCTAATTTCTTAACTTTATCATTTTTGTATTGGAGAACTTGTTTTATTTAATTTGCTGATATAAAGGTAAATAACAGGAGTCGGCTAAGTCACTTAGTGGATTGGGCGTGGGGCCTAGAGTCAGGAAGACCCAAGTTCAAATCCAACCTCAGACACTTCCTAGCAGTGAGACACTAAGCAAGTGCTTAACCTCTGATTTCCTAAAAAGAGGATCCAATGGATACACTAGAGAAGAAAATGGAAACCACTCCAGTATCCCTACCAAGAAAATCCCCTGCATAGCTATGGTCCACAGGATCATAAAAAGCTGCACATAACTGAAGGATTAAACAAAAAAAAGGCAAATAAAGTAAATATTATTTGCTAATAAAATAATTGTCATTAATCACAACTAGCCTTAAGCATGAGGTCATCATGGAAGATAATTCTCACATCTATATTTTAATAACATTTTATATCTACCTACCCATTTGAAATTGTATTCCATTAGAAATCGTATAGAAGATTTTTCTTGCCAATAGTATCTTTACTGTCGGGAAAAAACTCCTCAACAACCTCAATATATCCTTATCACCCATACAGAAGTTATCTATCAGTGGATACACAGCCTCCACAGTTGCTTTCCCTTGTTTCCATGTAAATATATAAATATTTATTTCTTGCCTCCTTACTTGTAGACATACTTGCACTTCACTTATATTTGACATATAATGCTGCTGAAGCCAAGGGCTGCTAATGTTCTCAGTAGCAATGTCTACTGGGTTATAGAAACTCAAAAATACTTTCACTATCCAAACAACTAGTTGTTTTTTTAATTGACATAAGTAGCCAAAAAATTCTTTTTTTGAATTATTTATGATGATAACTAATAAATTTTGCAATCATTACCTCTTTCATGTAGAGTTTGCTATTTATTTAAACTTTGTTATTATACTTAACTAGAGTTATTAGTATAGTTAGCCTCTAAGTCAATCTTATTCTGTAAAATTTGCTTTTTATGGCTATTATAGCATCATGCATAAGTGGGATATAATAATTTTTATTATAGCTGTAGATGACGATAAAAATATACAAATACATTTAAGAACATTATAGAAAAGACAGGACACCTCAAAAAACACTTATTTGTTCCCACTCTACTATTCATTTGCTATAAATCTTTAAAGAAATTGACCAATCTTACTGGCATTCCCATGTCCACATTCATACAACTAGAACAATAACTCATTTCACATTGGCATTTATGTAGTATGAATTTAATCAGAAGAAATAAGAAATAAAGATTTCATTAACACAAGGGTACTTCAAGGCAAGGAAACTCCCCGCCTCAATGCAGGGCACTATCTCCTTAACTTACACTTAGAGAATTGACTATTACACTGAAAATTCAAATGACTTACCTAGCATCACACATCTTCTATGTCCAAGGCGGGAAATATACCCCAGGCTTTCTGAATTTGAGACAGACTTTCTAACCACAATGATGTGCTACTTCTTTAATCACAATGGCCTGCTAAACCAATATGTAATTTATATAGGAATCACTAAATTTATATTTTACGAAACCCTACCAGTAATCAATATAGGACGTCACTGTTAAAAATCTCACCATTCTTCCACTTTTAGCTAAAGATTTAAATATCATCTAATGCTTTCTTATACAAACATACAATGATGAACTTTAAAAATTTTTACAGTTAGACAATCTATGACATAAAGTAAGGAGATTCTTGAGTTCAAATCAAATGTTTGTTTTCTTTTTAATTTCTTTACTAGAGGAAGAAATTAGAGAGAAGTCATACAATGACAACCAAGTCAAAGATACAAAGTAACAACTTTCTGTTCATTTTCAAAATTGGGCTGCT
Source organism: Monodelphis domestica (assembly GCF_027887165.1). Classification (NCBI taxonomy): domain Eukaryota; kingdom Metazoa; phylum Chordata; class Mammalia; order Didelphimorphia; family Didelphidae; genus Monodelphis; species Monodelphis domestica. The sequence continues at coordinate 115,022,738 of NC_077233.1, forward strand.
GATTTAACATAGATACAAAGAGGAGAAAATATATTTTCCAAATATGGAAAATGCTTTAATAAAATCTTTATATAATCATTTATAATCTTCACATACAAAAAGGCAATCTTTTTGGAATACTACAATCTAGACATAAGTAAGAAATACGCAGATGTCTGACTAGTAAGAAAGTTTAACAATCATTTTAAGAGTGAAGAATGGAAACCAAGGTAATCCTATAAACATCCTGCTTAGTTATGCCTTCCTCTTTGTTTTTTAATGAGGAAGGAATTTTTTTTCACAATCCCATCTTATATGGGAGCTTTAGGAGAACTATATAAAATGAGCTACTTTTTTCACTACTGAGTTTTTTAGTTGTTCAGATGTTTTTCTACCATGTCCATCTCTTTGTGACCCTAATTGGGGTTATCTTGGTGAAATACTAGAGTGGTTTGTCATTTACTTCTCCAGCTCATTTGATAGATGGGGACACTGAGGCACAGTTCAATGACATTCCCAGGATCCCACAGCCAGTAAGTGTCTGAGGATAGATTTGAACTTAAGAAGATCAGCCTTCCTGACTCCAGATCTGGTGCTCTATCCACTGTGACAACTAGCTTCTGCATTAAGCTTTAACATTTTATAAATATATCTTGTGTTGGTATTATTTGATAGTAATATTTAATTGCATATGTAGTTGCCAATACCTTATTCAGTGTTTTCAAAGCTATGCTCCATCTTGAAAAGTAGATTTTCTCTTTCATAATTATTTTTATATTACTCTCATATGTATGTGGTGTTTTCTCTACTAGAATATGACCTTTTAGAGATTTCAGGCTGTCTATGCCTTTTTTTAATTCACAGAGCTTGCACATAGCAAGTGCTTAATAAATGTTTGTTGAATGGCTAACAAATTTCTATCCCAACATCCTAAAGAATTAAAATAATTCACAAATCTATGTAGAGTGTCCATAGTTGCTTCATGTGCTTTTCAAAAATAATTTTTCAAATGATCAGACTTGGTGACACTTTTATACATAATAAATAATCATCAAACAAAAGTTTCTCATATAGCCAATTATAGGGAGCAAACAAATAGGAAGGTTTTTGTTCAGGTAGATGAGTGACTATCAATCACTAGGTGTCAAGAATTGTACTAAGCTCAGGCTAAAAATACAAAAACAAAAATAGTCCGTTTTCAAAGCATTTGTATTTTAATGGGGGAATCTACACAGGTAGTGACAAGGTAGCCATAGAGGAGTACTTGAGTTGGGAAAATTTCAAGGATGGAGAATGGGGCTACTGGGGAGAAGACTGATAAATCCCATCTAAAAACAACAACAAACTTAATGTGATCATGGTTTGGTAAATGTTTGCAAAACTAGAGATAGGGGAAGGGGCTCTTCCAAATCTACCCTCTGAGATTCTGTGAAAAACCAGCTTATGCTCCAAGTTTGCAGTATGTGTGTGTGTTGGGGAAGGGGGCGGCGCCACTATGATTTTGTACTGAGGAGATTAAATGAAGAATAAGGTGAATAGTGTTGGTAGATAGATAGATAGATAGATAGATAGATAGATAGATAGATAGATAGATAGATAGATAGATAGATAGATAGATGGATGGATGGACGGACAGACAGATAGATATGTAATTTCTTAGGTTAAACTCAATTTCCTGACCAAATTTCTTTGGTCATTCATTAGTAATATTTTAATGTGTGAAGGGATTAATTTAGTTTGTAACACAAATAAAATCTTGAGTCAAAATTAAACAGATAGAATAGATTACAAAAGTCCATTGTGTCTTGATTAATAATTTTATTTGAATTGCTTATTAAGATGTTTTGCCCATAATTTTTAAATATTTCAAAGATCTGTGATTTCATCATTATGGATAACATCTTGTACAACTCTGTGAATCATATCAGAGTTTCTGAATTCAAAAATGAAGCATCATTTAATAGCCAACCCTCTGATAAGATACCTCTGCAAACTGTCAGGTTGGTCTTCAAACTAAAGCAGTTTATCATCAGGTCCATGCTTCAAGGCTTAAGCTCCACTAAAATATCTTTTATTTTTTAACTCTAACCTTCCATTTTGGAATCAATACTATGTATTGGTTCCAATGCAGAAGAGTGGTAAGGGCTAGGCTAAGGGTTAAGTGACTTGCCCAGGGTCACACAACCAGAAAATATCTGAGGTCAGATTTAAATCCAGGACCTCCTGCTTCTGAGACTGGCTCTCAATCCACTGAGCCACCTAGTTGCCCTCTAAAATGTCTCTTAAGGAGCCAGAGCAATGCAATTCTATGACACAGTCACTGGAGTAGTATGTTACTAAAGATTTTAGCCACAAAGAGAGGTTAACAGGTAAAGAAGCATTGTTAAAACAAGAAAGTCACTAGAAGCATTTGGAATTTCAGTACTACAAATACTCACTAAAGTAAATTCGGGGGGGGGGGGGGGATCTGCTGGAATACTAAAAAGGTCATAGGCAAAGAAGTCTAGTAATTCAGATACAGAGCACATTACTGCCAAAGGTATAAGTTCAAGCTTTGTCTATGAGCTCAATTAAATTCCTAGATTCAAAATAACATTTGCCACTCAGGGAATATATTTAATTGAGCTTTAAGGAAGAACTGAAACATAACTGTTCTAACAAGTTCTGTTCTAACATCTAACAATGTGCCAGTGTTAGTTCATTAAGTTTATTTATGGACATTGTCTATATATGTGTGCATATACGTTTACACATATATTACATGAGCATCATTTGGCTTCATTTCCATACCCCTGGATCATTCTAGTCATTCCCAAAAATTAAAACTACCTAATGTATAACTAGTGTTAAATTTAAAATTATATCTCTACTAATCAAAATATTATATTTTATGAGGTTTATTAAGGATTATTAGAAATCAAGGGCACAAAATAATAAACCACGTGCCCATGGCTGATTAGCCAATTCAGAATCCCTGTGCTTAGCTTACTTGCTACATCTTTGCAAAGGCAGGAGAGAGAAGAGAAGAGAGAGTGTGGGAGGCGTTACTGCCAATTAAATACTCCTTGTGATCTCGCCCAGGTAGAGACTCAGGTGAGATTATAGGGAATTCTGGGAAATACCAAGGTCTCTGGGGATTGAAGTCTAGAGTTCAAATCTCCATTTTTACACTAATTAACATTTAGGATAATAGAAGTCTGCTGAGTATTTCATGGCCTTGGACAATACTCCAATTATCACACACTGGCCAAAAAGTGTATCCAGTCTAATATCTCAAGTTTCAGACTGGTTCTAGGATCCTTAGGATGTTGGATTCTAGAATGTAAGTTCATCCAAGTAGGTAACAATTGAGCAAACCAAGTCTTCAGATGTCAGTTATAATTATTACCATGATCATTTTAGGTAATCTTACATTTTTCAAAGTTTTTACTTTTGAAAAGGTTTTTTACTTTTGAAAAGTTTTTTCACAAAAAAAGTTTTCACATTAAGTAATCTACGAGTGCTACTATAAACTAGATGTTTAAGATTTTAGGTATTCTAAGCAAATTTGTGATTTTCTAACTTGTTATGGTAATGGTCATTATTGGTCCCACTCACAGTCTTTCTCTCTGTCCTGATAGGTCAGAGTAAGGAAGACTAGTTTTGTCTAAGGAAAATGCATATTATCTGCTGTGCAATATAGAAAAATTAATTTCTATCCAGTCCGCCAAAGATTCAAATTCCTTAGCTAGTTCAATTAATCTGCCCATTGAGTAAAGAGCTATCATCTGAAAAAGACATGAAAAGGATTAACCAATTCTAGGAGCTGAGATGATAGAATAAGAAATACTCTACTCACCTAAACTCTCCAAACATACACACAAAAAGAAAATAAATCATCTCAAAACAGTTAATAGTAGCAGTAGCCCAAGGAATGAAGCAGCAAGGGAATCAGGAGAAACACAGACAAGCCAAAGCACTGCTATGTGGAGGCAATGAACCAGCAGAGTGAGGACCAAAACAGTGCAAGCCACACAGCCAGGGAAACAAGGCAGCAAAGGGTGAGCCCAAAACACCTCCATATGGACAAAGCAAAGAAGTGGCAAGGTGGGATAAACTGCCCAGAATAAACAAAATGCCTGGGGCAATGAACTGGTAGAGTGGGATAACAGCACAATCCACTACCGGGTGACCCAGGATAACAAACTGGAAGAATTAAGGAACAGTCCAATCCACAAAACAACAGAGGAACCCCATGGTAGGGGGAGCAGAATCCAGCTGGGCAAAATAGCTTTAAGTCCTCCATAGGAAGCCAGACAGGCCACAGCCCTGAAGTACACATTGAAAAAGCCAAATACAATTTGGCCTATCCCAAGCACCAGAGAAGGCTACCCTGTAATCTAGAAACACTACTCCCTCTACCCCAGGAATAGTGCAACAGAAAGACAAGGAAACAAGGGGAAGGGGAAAATAACTAGAAAAATGAGCTAGAGACAAAGGAGAAAAAAAACTAACCTTAGAAAGTTATGTTAGTGGAAGAGAATCAAAATATAAACAGGGGAAGACAGCAATGGCAAAAGGAAAATGTGAACTCCCAAAAGAAAATGAGAAAATATATTAGATCCCAAAGAACTTTGGAAACATTTGAAAAAAATTTTTTTAAATGAAATAATTAAGAAAACTGAAAAAAAGAGTAAAGAGTTTGGGGGGAAATTAACTATATTCCATAAAAACTAAAATGGAAATGGAGGTCCTCCCCAATAGGAAAAAAAGTAAAGAAAATGACTTAAAAGAAGACTGAACCAAATGGAAAAGGGAATAACAAAGGCTTAAGAGAATATTTTCCTAAAAATAAAAATTGAGTGAATGGAAGACAATGACTCCATAAAACATCAGGAAACAATAAGAAAAAATCAAAAGGATTTTTTAAAAGTCTGAAATACCACACTGGAAAAACAACTGACCTGTATAATAGATCCAGAGTAGATCGTCTAAAAATCATCACAATATCTGAAAATCATAATCAAAAAAGGAGCATGGACACTATATTACAAGAAATAATCAGGGATAACTAATATCCTCGAATAAGAGGAAATGGAAACTGAAAGAACCAACTGATCAGCTCCCAAAAGGGACCCCAAAATAAAACATCCCTGGAGTATTATAGTCAAATTTCAAAACTCCCAGGCCAAGGAAAAAGTACTACAATCAGACTGAAGAAAATAATTCAAATATTATGAAGCCACAGTCAAGATTACACAGGATCTGGCAGCTTCAGCATTCAGAACTAGAATGCTGGGAATATGATATTCCATAAGGCAAAAGGTCTAGGAGTATAGCCAAGAATCACATACTCACCAAAATTGAGCACAATCTTCCAGGGGTGAAAATTTATTTTTAAGGAAATAAAGGACTTTTAGGCATTCCATATTTTTTAAAAAAGTGAAAAACAATGAATTAATCAATTCAGCACTCAAGTGAAGCTACAAAGAAGTAAATTTCAGTTAGGTTAAATTGATTACATTCATACAAGTAAGGGTATAATTAAGATATTTAAGGTATGAAAGGTACTCCAGATGCCTAAATTAAGTGGATTATAGAAGGAAATAAACAGTAAAACTTTACTAGTGGGGGGGCCTTACCCTTCCCTTCCCACAGGTATATAAATTCAGTCCCCTAAAAAAATTATAAACAAGAAGGAAATTAAGCAGCTGAAAAGAACTTTAGAAAAATCAGCTGTGACAGACCTCTAGAGAAAACTGAATAGGAATAAAAAGGAATACATTTTTTCTTAGAAGTATAGAGCACCTTCAACTAAATTTGGCCATATATTAAGGTATAAACTTCACAACCAAATGTAGAAAGAGATAATATTAAATGTGTCCTTTTCAGACAATCAAAAATTACAAAGGTCAGCAGAAAGGAAGAATAAAAATTAATTGGAAACTAAATAATCTTATCCCAAAGAATGAATGGATTGAAGAACAAATCATAGAAAAAAATCAATATCACTCAAGAGAAAGACAATGAGGAAACAATATACCAAAACTTAGAAGATGAAAATCTGTACTTAAGGGGAAATTTATATCTCTAAATGCATAGCTCAAAAAAATAGAGGAAAAAACAGATCAGTGAATTGGGCATTCCATTAAAAACTAGAAAAAGGGCTTCCAGTCAAGATGGCGGCTTAGAAGCACCAAAAGTTCAGACCTTGGAAACCCTTCCTTACCAATCACAAACTGAGTGCTCCTAGGACACCGAAATTCAAGCCGAACAACAGGACAGACCCGGGAAATCCCCCTCCCGGACCTGGATCAAAAGGTATGGCCCCCCAAAAGCCAGAAACCTAGATCACTCAGATCTAAGGGGTAGGCAGAAGGAAGGTCCCAGGACCCATACCCCCCAACCCAGAGTGCTGAGCCCAGAGCAGCAGCAGGAACCTCAGGCAAAAGGGCCTCAGGGCTGGCTATTTTGAAGGACTCACCTTGAAAGCAATCTGACCCAGTCTACGGGGTGCCCAACACAGACAGCAAGGAAACATAGAGAAGTGGGAAGCCTGTAGCCCCCTGGCTGGGTCCTTCCATCTGAGACTCAAGGGAGGTCCCAGCTTTAGGGCACCTGCTGAACCCAATCACATCAGGAGCCCTCAGAGCTACTGAAAGGACAGAAAATTCAGGGCCAGCAAAGGGGTTGCTCCTAAGAGCTTACCTTGAAAATAACCTGGGCCAGGCTCCGGGCTCTCAACACAGATAGTGGAGGAGGAAGTTGTGGTTTTTTTGGGGGGAGGTTTCGGGGAATATTCGGCCCACACCAGCCAAACCTAATCCCATCAGGAGCCCTCAGAGCTTCTGAAAGAACAGAAACAGGGCAGGGGAAGGGCTTGCCTTGAAAGCAACCTGGGCCATTCTCTGGGCATTCAACACAGATTGTGGCTGAGGAGGTTTTTTGCTTAAGGGCTCATTTGGTCCAAACCAGCTGAACCTAATCCAATCAGGAGCCCTCAGAGCCCAGGGAGACCATGACCCCTACCCCCCCCCCTTAGAGAGCAGGGTCTTCTGAAAAAAACAGGAACCTAGAGGTGGAGTCAAGATAGCAGCCTAGAAGGAGCATAGACCTGGTAGCCTGACCAGAGCTTTGGAGATCCTCCATATTGGCTACAGCCTTCTAGGAAGTTTAAAACTCAGAGTAAACCCAGCCCAACTAAGCTGAACCCAATCCCATCAAAAGTCTCCAGAACCCAGGGAACCCCAGGCTACCCATCCATCCTCATTGACTGCTGGACTTTAAGCCAATCAAAAGCCTCCAGAGGACAGGGAAGCTCAAATCCCCAACAACCCTCCCCCAGAGACTACACCAAGAGATCTTCTGTTAAAGCTCCAAGAGGGGAGACTGATAGAAGTCCCCAAAAAACAAAGAAAATGAGAGGAACAAGAACACAGACAAATATGGGGAGTAAAGAAGGGATGAATTTGAGCAAACAACAGAAAAAGAAGAAAGAAACTACAATAGACAGCTACTACTCAGCAAATGGAACAGAGCGGGAGAGATCAGCAAACGATAAACCAGAAATCCTAGCAAATTGGATACAGGCTGTGGAAGAACGCAAAACACAACAAAGAGAGGCTGAAGACAATTGGGAAAAGAAATTAAAAATTAAGATAAGTCATCTGGAAACAGAGGCACTTGAATTAAAACGAGAAAATACTGTCTTGAAAGCCAAAATCAACCAGCTGGAAAATGAGGCAAAGGAGATGAAAGATGAGGCAAAGGAGATGAACAACAAGGTAAAGAGGATGAAAGACGATCTTCAAAGAAAATCAGACCAGAAGGAAAAGGATGACCAAAAGCCAGAGATAAAATCCAGTCTTTAAGAACCAGAATACAACAACTGGAATCAAGTGACCTCACAAGGCAGCAGGACACTATAAAACAAAACAAAAAGAATGAAAAAATTGAGGAAAATGTGAAGCATCTCATTCACAAAACAGACGATTTAGAAAATCGTTCAAGAAGAGACAATTTAAGAATAATTGGACTACCAGAAGACCATGACAAAAGAAAAAGCCTGGACATAATACTAAAGGAAATTATCTAGGAAAACTGTCCCGAAATCTTAGAATAAGAGGGGAAAGTGAAGATGGAAAGAATCCACAGATCACCCCCCTGTATTTAATCCCCAACTGACAACACCAAGAAATGTTATAGCCAAATTCAAAAACAATCAGATGAAAGAAAAGATATTACAAGCTGCCAAGAAGAAGCCATTCAGATACCATGGAAACATGGTGAGGTTAACACAGGATCTGGCTGCATCCACAATGAAGGACCGAAAGGCATGGAATATGATATTCCAGAAAGCAAGGGAACTAGGTCTACAACCAAGAATAAAATACCCATCAAAACTGACTATATTCTTACAGGGGAAAGTATTGTCATTCAACACAACAGAAGAGTTCCAAGCATTCATGAATAAAAGACCAGACCTGAACAGAAAATTTGATGTCCAACCACAGAACTCAAGAGAATCATCAAATGGTAAGTTAAAAAGAGGGGAAAAACAAACAAACAAAACAACAACAACAAAATTTTAAGAGACTCAATAAGTTAAAATGATATGTATCCCTATAAGAAAAGAGGTCATTGGTAACTCTTAAAAACTGTTGCTATCACCTGAGCAGCTAGAAGAATTACACTCAGAGAGAGCAGTGACAAACTGTATAGGATGAAAGGACAAGACATAAATAGGTATATAGATATATGCATGCATAAATACATATACATGTGTGTATATATATACATGACTAGAGCTAAAAAAGAAAAGAGGTTATGACTAAAAGAAATGGGAAAAGAAACAAATGGGGATAAATTTATATGTCACAAAGAAGCTCATAGTGGGAGGGGGAAGAACATCGATACACTGGAAGGGTAAAAAGGTTGGAGATGAGAAATTCTCAACTCTTACATACTGTGAAACTGACCCAAAGAGGGAAGAACAATCCAATCTTTTGGGGAAGAGAATAGATTTGTGCCCTATAGGGGAGTAGAAGGGCAAAAAACGGACTGGTGGGGAGGGAAGCAGTACAATGGAGGGGGGGGTAAAAAGACTACAGGGGAAAATAAGGGAGGGAATAAGAAGGGAGGGGGTAGAAAGGGAAGTAAAATAAGGAGGGGAAACGGGGGGGGGGGGATTACTATAAACAAACATTGGTATAGAAGGAAATAGTGAAAGAAGAAAAGGCAGGACCAGGAGTAGAAATCAAAATGCTGGGAAATACACAGCTAGTAATCATAACTCTGAATGTGAATGGAATGAACTCACCAATAAAACGCAAGCAAATAGTAGAGTGGGTTAGAATCCAAAACCCTACCATATGCTGTCTGCAAAAAACACACATGAGGAAGGTAGATACGCATAAGGTAAAAGTAAGAGGATGGAGCCAAATCTATTGGGCATCAAATGATAAAAAGAAGGCAGGAGTAGCAATCATGATATTGGATAAAGCCAAAGTAAAAATAAATCTAGTTAAAAGAGATAGGGAAGGTAATTACATCCTGATAAAAAGCAGTATAGACAACGAGGAAATATCGTTACTCAGTATGTATGCACCAAATGGCAGAGCATCCAAATTTTTAAAGGAGAAACGAGAGGAGCTCAAGGATGAAATAGATAGAAAAACTATACTAGTGGGAGATCTGAACCTTCCCCTATCCAAACTAGATAAATCAAATAAATAAATAAATAAGAAAGAGGTGAGAGAAGCAAATGAAATCTTAGAAAAATTAGAGTTAGTAGACATATGGAGAAAAATAAATAGGGACAAAAAGGAATATACCTCCTTTTCTGCAGCACATGGTACATTCACAAAAATTGACCATGTACTAGGGCACAAAATGATGGCAAACAAGTGCAAAAGGGTAGAAATAATAAATGCAACCTTCTCAGACCACAATGCAATAAAAATAATAATTAGTAAGGGTACATGGATAGATAAATCAAAAATTAATTGGAAATTAAACAACATGATTCTCCAAAACCAGTTAATTAAAGAACAAATCATAGAAACAATTAATAACTTCATTGAAGAAAATGATAATGGTAAGACATCCTTTCAAAACCGATGGGATGCAGCCAAAGAAGTACTCAGGGGAAAATTTATATCCTTGAGTTCATATATAAACAAATTAAGAAGGGCAGAGGTCAATGAATTGAGCATGCAAATTAAAAAACTAGAAAGTGAACAAATTAAAAACCCTCAGATGAAGACTAAATTAGAAATCCTAAAAATCAAAGGAGAAATTAATAAAATTGAAAGTCAAAGAACTATTGATTTAATAAATAAGACTAGAAGCTGATACTTTGAAAAAAAACAAATAAAATAGACAAAGTACTAGTCAGTCTGATTAAAAAAAGGAAAGAAAAAACCAAATTGACAGTATCCAAGATGAAAAGGGAAACCTCACCTCTAATGAAGAGGAAATCAAGGCAATCATTAAAAACTACTATGCCCAATTATATGACAAAAATATGGCAATCTAAGTGATATGGATGAATACTTACAAAAATATAAATTGCCTAGACTAAAAGAAGAAGAAATAAATTACCTAAACAACCCCATATCAGAAAAAGAAATTGAACAAGCCATCAAAGAACTCCCTAAGAAAAAATCCCCAGGTCAAGATGGATTCACAAATGAATTCTATCAAACATTCAAAGAACAGATAACCCCAATACTATACAAACTATTTGACAGGATAATCCAAGAAGGGGTTCTACCAAATTCTTTTTTACGACACAGACATGGTACTGATCCCAAAGCCAGGCAGGTTAAAAACAGAGAAAGAAAACTATAGACCAATCTCCCTAATGAATATAGATGCAAAAATCTTAAATAGGATACTAGCAAAAAGACTCCAGCAAGTCATCACAAGGGTTATCCACTATGATCAGGTAGGATTCATACCTGGAATGCAAGGATGGTTCAATATTAGGAAAACCATCCATATAATTGATGATATAAACAAGCAAACCGACAAAAATCACATGATTATCTCAATAGATGCAGAAAAAGCCTTTGACAAAATACAACACCCATTCCTATTGAAAACACTAGAAAGTATAGGAATAGAAGGGCCTTTCCTAAAAATAATAAACAGTATATACCTAAAACCATCAGCAAACATCATCTGCAATGGGGAAAAACTCAAAGCCTTCCCAATAAGATCAGGAGTCAAACAAGGATGCCCATTATCACCTTTATTATTTAATATTGTACTAGAAACACTAGCAGTAGCAATTAGAGAAGAAAAAGAAATTGAAGGCATAAAAATTGGCAATGAGGAGACCAAGCTGTCACTCTTTGCGGATGATATGATGATTTACTTAAAGAATCCTAGGGAATCAACCAAAAAGCTAATTGAAATAATCAACAACTTTAGCAAAGTTGCAGGATACAAAATAAACCCACATAAGTCATCAGCATTTCTATATATCTCCAACCCAGTTCAACAGCAAGAATTAGAAAGAGAAATTCCATTTAAAGTCACCCAAGACAATATAAAATACTTAGGAATCTATCTGCCAAGACAAACACAGGAACTATATGAACACAACTACAAAACACTCTCCACACAATTAAAACTAGACCTAAACACTTGGAAAAACATTGATTGCTCATGGGTGGGATGAGCTAACATAATAAAAATGACCATCCTACCCAAACTTATATATCTATTTAGTGCCATACCCATTGAACTACCAAAAAATGTTTTACTGAATTAGAGAAAACCATAACAACGTTCATTTGGAAGAATAAAGGATCAAGGATATCCAGGGAAATAATGAAAAAAAAAATACAAAGGAAGGTGGCCTTGCAGTCCCAGATCTCAAACTATATTACAAAGCAGCAGTCATCAAAACAATTTGGTACTGGCTAAGAGACAGAAAGGAGGATCAGTGGAATAGACTTTGGGTAAATGACCTCAGTAAGACAGTCTTTGACAAACCCAAAGACCCCAGCTTTTGGGACAAAAACCCAGTATTTGATAAAAACTGCTAGGAAAATTGGAAGACAGTGTGGGAGAGATTAGGTTTGGATCAACACCTCACACCCTACACCAAGATAAACTCAGAATGGGCGAATGACTTGAATATAAAGAAGGAAACTATAAATAAATTAGGTGAACATAGAATAGTATACATGTCAGACCTTTGGGAAGGGAAAGATTTTAAAACCAAGCAAGAGGTAGAAAGAGTCACAAAATGCAAAATAAATAATTTTGACTACATCAAATTAAAAAGTTTTTGTACAAACAAAACCAATTTAACTAAAATTAGAAGGAAAGCAACAAATTGGGAAACAATCTTCATAACAAAAACCTCTGACAAAGGTCTAATTACTCAAATCTATAAAGAGCTAAACCAGTTGTACAAAAAATCAAACCATTCTCCAATTGGAAAATGGGCAAGGGACATGAATAGGCAATTTTCAGTTAAAGAAATCAAGACTATTAATAAGCACATGAAAAAATGTTCTAGATCTCTTATAATCAGAGAGATGCAAATCAAAACAACTCTGAGGTATCACCTCACACATAGCAGATTGTTCAACATGACAGCTATGGAAAGTAATGAATGCTGGAGGGGATGTGGCAAAGTAGGGACATTAATGCATTGCTGGTGGAGTTGTGAATTGATCCAACCATTCTGGAGGGCAATTTGGAACTATGCCCAAAGGGCGATAAAAGACTGTCTGCCCTTTGATCCAGCCATAGGACTGCTGGGTTTGTACCCCAAAGAGATAATAAGGAAAAAGACTTGTACAAGAATATTCATAGCTGCGCTCTTTGTGGTGGCCAAAAATTGGAAAATGAGGGGATGCCCATCAATTGGGGAATGGCTGAACAAATTGTGGTATATGTTGGTGATGGAATACTATTGGGCTAAAAGGAATGATAAAGTCGAGGAATTCCATGGAGACTGGAACAACCTCCAGAAAGTGATGCAGAGTGAGAGGAGCAGAACCAGGAGAACATTGTACACAGAGACTGACACATTGTGGTACAAGAGAACGTAATGGACTTCTCCAGTAATTGGGTTTACAATGTCCCTGAACAACCTGCAGCGATCTAGGAGAGAAAATAAAAACTATCCTCAAGCAGAGGACAAACTGAGGGAGTAAAAACACCGAGGAAAGGCAACTGCTTGACTACAGAGGTTGAGGGGACATGATCAAGGAGACACACTAAATGAGTGCCCTAATGCAAATACCAACAACAAGGAAATGGGTTCAGAGCAAGGACACATGTTATACCCAGAGGAATCGTGCCTCGGCTAGGGAAGGGGTGGTGGGGGGTTGGGAGGGGAGGAAAAGAAAATGATCTGTTTCCAATGAACAATGTATGAAAATGACCGAATAAAATAATGTTTTTAAAACTAAAAAAAAAAACTAGAAAAAGAATAAATTAAAACTCAAATGAAAAACAAATTAGAAATAAAAAAAAAAACAAAGAAAAGGTTATAAAATTGAAAAAACTTTTGAACAAATAAGATAAGGAGCTGATTTTATTTTTGAAAAATCAATAAAACAGATAAACTGCTAGTTTAATTGAACTTAGAAAAGCAAGAAAACCAAAGACCAATATTCCCTACTGAATACTGATGCAAAATTTTTAAATAAAATATTATCAAGGAGACTACAGAAATAAATTATAAAGATCATATGCCATGAGTAGGTGTTTTATACCAGAAATGCAGGGATGGTTGAATATTGGGAAAACTATCAGCATAACTAACCATATTGTTATGATTAAAATTCTCTGGAGATTTCATATTAATTTATAATTATTTATTAGTAAAGAAGAGAAAGAGAGACAGAGATAGAGACAGAGACCGTGATCACATGATCATCTGGCCACTCGAATTCTTAGCTGCTTTACACCCTGTGCCACATTGGCTCCTCACAAGCAGCTGGCTACAAGATAAAGCAGTGCATGCCAAGCATTAAATGCTCAAGGGAAATGAGAGAAAGCAATTAGTGTCCAGGAAGAGAGCTAGAGCTTCTTCTGTGCTTTCTCTTATGAAGTCTTTTTTTACCACTCCTCCTGGGACTCTGGTTGGACAGGCTTAATCTCAGTCTGGGTCCAAATCCTATCTTTTTGCCACACCACCCATTACACAGGGTTTTACACCAACCCCCTTCCATACACCAGTATGCCAGCAGGACAGGTAGTCAGAATATGGCTGATACTGATCAAAGACAGATTTTCAAATGGAATAAGGGAGTACAATTTATATTAAATTCACACAATATCCCCCCTGATTCTTTGGGAGATTAACATGTTAGTCTCCCCACTCTGATTCTTTGGGAAATTAACATGCTAGTCTCCCCCAATGAATCATCCTATATATAATATATATACATTTCAGGATTGTCTCACCAGGGTACATACATAAGGGCACAAAGATATTATACATTTCTTGAAGGTTCTAATTATAATTTGAGGGTTCCTTAACATATTTTTAAAAATTGATAGGTCATTGACAAGGAGTCATTAGGGAGCATTTCCTTTTTTGGCACAAGGATTTTACAATCCATGGGAAGAATAAAAATGGCAGGATGTCATATAATGTAAATAACAAAAGCAATAAAAAATCATATGATTATCTCGATGGATACAGAAAAGGTTTTGTAAGACAGACTCCCAGATGGAGTATAGAGAGACTCTTGTAGTTGGAGTGAAGACAGACACTTGAAGAGAGACTGGAATCAGTCAGTCACTCTGAGTTGGAGTGAAGACACTTGGCTGTGGAACTGGACTCTTGAAGGAGCTTGTGCAGGAGACCTCAGACTGCTTTCTTTTTAGATGGTCACTGTGGTGAGTGTAAAGGCTGACTTCTTTCCTTGCCCTTTCTGGAGGTGTGAACCTCCAATAAAGACCTATCATCTTGAGACTCCTTTCCCCTGACTGGTGCCTTAGTGTGTGTGTGTGTGTGTGTGTGTGTGTGTGTGTGTGTGTGTGTGTGTGTGTGTGTCTGTCTGTCTCTCTCTGTCTCTGTCTCTCTGTCTCTGTCTCTCTGTCTCTCTATCTCTCTGTCTCTCTATCTCTCTGTCTCTCTGTCTCTCTGTCTCTCTCTCTCTCTCTCTCTCTCTCTGTCTCTCTCTCTCTCTCTCTCTCTCTCTCTCCGTTTCTCTCTTCCTTAATATCTTCGCTCTATTGTAAATCAACTACTACTAAATTCCATTTACTTGAGTAATTCATTTTGAGATTTAGAAATTAAATCCCTGGAAATCACCAATTAAATATTCAGGTCCAACCATATAAATTTAACATATTAGGCTGACCATGTTGATTATGACAAAAATACCCTCAATCTTCTTAACTTTCCTAAACTTTTCCTTTACTGTGACTATCCCTAAGTCAGCTTTTAAAAGCTTATGTTGATCAGCTGTAGAGGTAAATTCAATTTTTTTCTTTTTTTTCCTTAAATTAGATAGAATACAGCTGTTTTAATCTTAGTAACAGGGTCCTAAGGTCATAGCTGGGGAACTGTTTCTAAATCTCCCTTGCCTTAGGGAATAAACAATCCAATTGGCTGATCCTCATTGACAATACTAGCTGACTGAATTGCTCTTAACTAGCAGTGAGAAAAACCTGGAGAAAGGGAGAGAGAGAGAGTGTGGTTGTATTAAGTTTTAGCTTTGTCCCACTCTGCCTTTTCACACAAAAGAATTAATTGGATTAAGGCAGTGAACAGGACCATACCCAACATCTGCTGACAAATGGCAAAATTACAGGCAACATAATGATTGACTTTTGGAATATGTGGTTGGAGTCAGTTGGAGGGGAGGGGAGGGGAGGGGAGGGGAGGGGAGGGGAGGGGAGGGGAGGGGAGGGGAGGGGAGGGGAGGGGAGGGGAGGGGAGGGGAGGGGAGGGGAGGGGAGGGGAGGGGAGGGGAGGGGAGGGGAGGGGAGGGGAGGGGAGGGGAGGGGAGGGGAGGGGAGGGGAGGGGAGGGGAGGGGGAGGGGAGGGGAGGGGAGGGGAGGGGAGGGGAGGGGAGGGGAGGGGAGGGGAGGGGAGGGGAGGGGAGGGGAGGGGAGGGGAGGGGAGGGGAGGGGAGGGGAGGGGAGGGGAGGGGAGGGGAGGGGAGGGGAGGGGAGGGGAGGGGAGGGGAGGGGAGGGGAGGGGAGGGGAGGGGAGGGGAGGGGAGGGGAGGGGAGGGAAGGGAAGGGAAGGGAAGGGAAGGGAAGGGAAGGGAAGGGAAGGGAAGGGAAGGGAAGGGAAGGGAAGGGAAGGGAAGGGAAGGGAAGGGAAGGGAAGGGAAGGGAAGGGAAGGGAAGGGAAGGGAAGGGAAGGGAAGGGAAGGGAAGGGAAGGGAAGGGAAGGGAAGGGAAGGAAGGGAAGGGAAGGGAAGGGAAGGGGGAAGGAAGGAAGGGAAGGGAAGGGAAGGGAAGGGAAGGAGGAAGGGAAGGGAAGGGAAGGGAAGGGAAGGAAGGGAAGGGAAGGGAAGGGAAGGAAGGGAAGGGAAGGGAAGGGAAGGGAAGGGAAGGGAAGGGAGGGAAGGGAAGGGAAGGGAAGGGAAGGAAGGGAAGGGAAGGAGGGAAGGGAAGGGAAGGGAAGGGGGAAGGGAAGGGAAGGGAAGGGAAGGGAAGGGAAGGGAAGGGAAGGGAAGGGAAGGAAGGGAAGGGAGGGAAGGGAAGGGAAGGGAAGGGAAGGGGGAAGGGAAGGGAAGGGAAGGGAAGGGAGGGAAGGGAAGGGGAAGGGAAGGGAAGGGAAGGGAAGGGAAGGGAAGGAAGGGAAGGAAGGGAAGGGAAGGGAAGGGAAGGGAAGGGAAGGGAAGGGAAGGGAAGGGAAGGGAAGGGAAGGGAAGGGAAGGGAAGGGAAGGGAAGGGAAGGGAAGGGAAGGAAGGGAAGGGAAGGGAAGGGAGGAAGGGAAGGAGGGAAGGGAAGGGAAGGGAAGGGAAGGAAGGGAAGGGAAGGGGAAGGGAAGGGAAGGGAAGGGAAGGGAAGGGAAGGGAAGGGGAAGGGAAGGAAGGGAAGGGGAAGGGAAGGGAAGGGAAGGGAAGGGAAGGGAAGGGAAGGGAAGGGAAGGGAAGGGAAGGGAAGGGAAGGGAAGGGAAGGGAAGGGAAGGGAAGGGAAGGGAAGGGAAGGGAAGGGAAGGGAAGGGAAGGGAAGGGAAGGGAAGGGAAGGGAAGGGAAGGGAAGGGAAGGGAAGGGAAGGGAAGGGAAGGGAAGGGAAGGGAAGGGAAGGGAAGGGAAGGGAAGGGAAGGAAGGGAAGGGAAGGAAGGGAAGGAAGGGAGGGAAGGGAAGGGAAGGGAAGGGAAGGGAAGGGAAGGGAAGGGAAGGGAAGGGAAGGGAAGGAGGGAAGGGAAGGGAAGGGAAGGGAGGGAAGGGAAGGGAAGGGAGGAAGGGAAGGGAAGGGAAGGGAAGGGAAGGGAAGGGAAGGGAAGGGAAGGGAAGGGAAGGGAAGGGAAGGGAAGGGAAGGGAAGGGAAGGGAAGGGAAGGAAGGGAGGGAAGGGAAGGAAGGGAAGGGAAGGGAAGGGAAGGGAAGGGAAGGGAAGGGAAGGGAAGGGAAGGAAGGGAAGGAAGGGAAGGGAAGGGAAGGGAAGGGAAGGGAAGGGAAGGGAAGGGAAGGGAAGGGAAGGGAAGGGAAGGGAAGGGAAGGGAAGGGAAGGGAAGGGAAGGGAAGGGAAGGGAAGGGAAGGGAAGGGAAGGGAAGGGAAGGTAGGGAAGGGAAGGGAAGGGAAGGGAAGGGAAGGGAAGGGAAGGGAAGGGAAGGGAAGGAAGGAAGGGAAGGGAAGGGAAGGGAAGGGAAGGGAAGGGAAGGGAAGGGGAAGGGAAGGGAAGGGAGGGAAGGGAAGGGAAGGAAGGGAAGGGAAGGAAGGGAAGGGAAGGAAGGGAAGGGAAGGGAAGGAAGGAAGGGAAGGGAAGGGAGGAAGGGAAGGGAAGGGAAGGGAGGAAGGGGAAGGGAAGGATGGGAAGGGATGGGAAGGGTTGGGGAAGGGAAGGGATGGAAGGGAAGGGAAGGGAAGGGAGGGGATGGGAAGGGAAGGGAGGGTAGGGATGGGAAGGGAAGGGAAGGGAAGGGAAGGGAAGGGAAGGGATGGGTAGGGATGGGAAGGGAAGGGAAGGGAAGGGAAGGGAGGGAAGGGTTGGGTAGGGTTGGATGGGTTGGGGAAGGGAAGGGAAGGGAAGGGAAGGTTGGGTAGGGTTGGTTGAAGGGATGGGTTGGGAAGGGAAGGGATGGGAGGGAGGGAAGGGAAGGGAAGGGAAGGGAAGGGAGAAGGGAAGGGATGGGGAAGGGAGGGATGGGAAGGGAAGGGAAGGGAAGGGATGGGAAGGGAAGGAAGGGAAGGGAAGGGAAGGGAAGGGAAGGGAAGGGAAGGGAGGGAAGGGAAGGGAAGGGAAGGGAAGGGAAGGGATGGGAAGGGAAGGGAAGGGAAGGGATGGGTTGGGAAGGGAGGGAAGGGGTTGGGATGGTGAAGGGATGGGATGGGAAGGGAAGGGTTGGATGGGATGGGAAGGGGAAGGGAGGGAAGGGAAGGGAAGGGAAGGGAAGGGGATGGGAAGGGAAGGGAAGGGGAAGGGAAGGGAAGGGTAGGGAAGGGAAGGGAAGGGAAGGGAAGGGAAGGGATGGGAAGGGAGGGAAGGGAAGGGTAAGGGAAGGGAAGGGTAAGGAAGGGAAGGGATTGGGAAGGGTTGGAAGGGATGGGATGGGTTGGGTTGGGTTGGGTTGGGAAGGGTTGGGATGGGTTGGGTTGGGTTGGGAAGGGATGGGAAGGGAAGGGTTGGGAAGGGAAGGGAAGGGATGGGAAGGGAAGGGAAGGGAAGGGAAGGGATGGGATGGAAGGGATGGGGTTGGAAGGGAAGGGAAGGGAAGGGAAGGGATGGGAAGGGAAGGGAAGGGAAGGGTTGGGATGGGAAGGGAAGGGAAGGGAAGGGAAGGGAAGGGAAGGGAAGGGAAGGGATGGGTTGGGAAGGGTTGGTTGGGTTGGGAAGGGTGGGTTGGGTTGGAAGGGAAGGGAAGGAAGGGAAGGGAAGGGGAAGGGAAGGAGGGTTGGTTGGGAAGGGAAGGTTGGGAAGGGAAGGGTTGGGAGGGTTGGGTTGGGTTGGGAAGGGATGGGATGGGAAGGGATGGGATGGGAAGGGATGGGTTGGGAAGGGTTGGGAAGGGTGGGTTGGTTGGGTGGGTTGGGTTGGGATGGGTTGGGTTGGGAAGGTTGGGATGGGTTGGGAAGGGTTGGGAAGGGAGGGAAGGGAGGGTTGGGAAGGGATGGGAAGGGGAAGGGATGGGTTGGGATGGGAAGGGAAGGTTGGGAAGGGTTGGGTAGGGAAGGGAAGGGAGGGATGGGGAAGTGGGTTGGGAAGGGTTGGGTTGGGTGGTTGGAAGGGAAGGGAAGGGAAGGGAAGGGGGAAGGGAAGGGAAGGGAAGGGAAGGGAAGGGAAGGGAGGGAAGGGAAGGGAAGGGAGGGAAGGGAAGAAGAGAGAAAAGAAAAGAAATGAAATCATCTCTACTTCAAGCTTCTGTCTAACCAACAAGATAGAGTAACATTATCTCTCAAATTTTTGTTGTAGCTTTATACTCATCTCATACTTTCAGACTTTTCATAGTGTACTGAAAATACTAGACACAGATTCTGTAGATTTACCTTTGCATTGCTCTAACAATTATTAGTTATATAACAAAAAGAAATTACCTTCTCTGTGCATTTTTTGTGTATAAAAAAGGGAGACAATGATACTTGACTGCCTATCCATATAACAGTTATTTTGAAGAAATTACTTTGTAAACCTTTAAACACTACATCAATGTGAATTTATTAAGACCTGATCTCTGCACATTGACCAAGTCTCAACCTTTTTTCTCACTGGTCCTATTTGAATTCCTGTTATTCCTATTCCTATAATGGTAGGGGAAATAACAATTTGTGGTTGTCAAGTTGTTTCAGTTATGTCCAATTCTTCATTACCCCATTTGGAGGTTTTCTTGGTTCAGATACTACAGTGGTTTGTCATTTCCTTCTCCAGCTCATTTTACAGAGGAGAAACTGAGGCAAACAGAATTTAGTGACTTGCCCTTGCATCATACAAGTAAGTCAATATCTTGGGTCATATTTGAACTCATGAAGATGAGTCTTCCTGATTCAAAACCCAAAGCTCTAAATACTGCACAACATCACTAGATCAGAAAAAAACCATTATAAATATTTTAAAAGTTCCTTTTCCCCAATATATACACAAAATTTACTGTTTGACTCACACACACACACATGCACAAACACACAAACCCTTACACTTTGAGGAATCTTTTCTGCCATATTAGAAAAACAACCAACTGAACTTGTTAGGCTAAAAACTATACTTAAAATATCCCTTTGTCCATTAGTTTTCAAAGTCATATCGTTCTGAAATGCATCCTTCTAAACCCAATAATTAGATTGCTTAATGCTAAAATATTACTAAGAAACTTAACTTTTAAAGCCATCAAATAAACTAATCAGTTAGCTTTCTGCAGTGCCTACAAAGTAAAAATTGGATAGACTCAACCTTTTTCAATAATAAGTTCTTCAGAGAGCAAATACTCCTTCTCAACAAATTCTCATGAGAACTAGAATTCCCTTTTCAATATATAGGTTCTCCTGAAGCTGTAACTGTGTATTACTGAGTAGTAGAAAAACAAATCTCTAGAAATGATGAGCTGAAAAAGAATATTTCATTGAAGAAAGCGCAAAGCAAGTACTAATAATACTAATTTGAAAAAGATAGCTCCCCTGCTTCAAAAGAAGCTAACAGAAAAATTCTCATCAATTTCTGAAAAGACCCAACTGGATCAGCTGACTCTCTAGTGGCATCTAATACATATGATCTTCCAAGAAGGTTCAACTAAAAATTCAATTTCATATTGAGGTTTATTAAATCATTATTAAATTTATACATTTCAAATTAATAGTTTAAAGTTTTTAATGATAAATTCAACAAGTGAAATTAAATATTGTACATGGAAGAACAAAATTCTAACTTAGCAATAGTAAAGCTCTGATCTTAGGTCAAATAATATAATACTCTTCCTTCTATATTAAGGATAGTATAGAATATCTTCAAATACCTCAGTCCTATAAGTAGCATTTTTAAACTCATATATCTAATTGAAAGAGCATAATAATGATGATACAATAAATGCACTAAGTTCTGAATTGTTCGTGCTCATTAAAATACCCATTAATGACCTAAAAGATTCAGTCTGAACTCAAATTTTACAATGTTCTTTGATATACATTATCCATAGAGTAAAGGGAGGCAGAGGGGAAATATGCATTAAGTGCCTGCTATGTACCAGGCAGTGTGCTAACTATTTCATTTGATCTGTACAACTACTCTGAGATGTAGATGTTATTAACATCCACACTTTACAGTTAAGATAACTGAGGCAAACAGAGATTAAATTACTTCATTAGGTTCATTTAGTTAATGTCAGAGGTTAGATTAGAAATCAAGTCTTCCTGAGTCTTAGTTCAGCACTCCATCCACTGATACAAAGAAAAAGGGTCAGAAGGACCACTGCACATTTGGAAACAAGAATTTAAGGTAAGGAGGAGTCCAAAAAACCTACACAGAACTACCATTCCTTTCACTCCAAAGAATAGTGGCATAGATTCTCTCTTCTCTCTTTCTCTTCATCTGGAAACCACCTGATATATAATTCCCTATATTTTCCTTCTTTCTCTCATTTTCTGATAACAAAGTGGCCCTTCTCCTTGCCAAGTCAATCCTTTTCTCTACAGGTATACTGAATATCATGCATTCCAATCTCCTCCAAAATAATATAATCTCAATATTCTCCCCCCACTCAACTTTTCAATACCTCCCTCTTGCCTTGAAACAAACCTGAGTTTTCTATCTTTAAAAACCACTTACTAGCATCCATTTAAAACTACTGTCCTCTATCTTTCTCCCCCTTTTCAACCAAACTCCTACAAAGATCTGTTTATAGTTCCTATACCCACTTCTCTTTTCAATCCTTAACCCTTTGTAATCTGTCTTCTAAATTCATCATTCAATTAAAACTGTTCATTACAAAGTTACTAATTACCTCAATTGCCAAATCAGATCTCAACTGCCTTTCTTATTCCTCATCCTTCTAAATCCATCTGATATTTGTTGTCTATTCTCTTCTCTTGGGCACTCTTTTCTCTCTAGGGTTTTAAGACATCCCACTCTCCTGACTCTCCTCCTGCCAACTCCTCTTGTTTCCTTTGCTAGCTCATCATCCATAATCAAAGTCCTCAATTGTGAGTGTTCCCAAAGATTCTGTCCTCCTAAATCCTCTTCTCCCTGTGTCTGTGTGTCTCTTTACCTAATCTTTCCCCCCAAACCTTTCTTCTCTCCCTTTCCCCTGCTCCCTCTACTCCCCTCCATTTCTCCATCTTCACTCTTAATGACCTCATAAATTCTCATAGGCTTAATCATTATCTTTATGCCAATGAGCTAATCAATCCCTAATCTCTCCCCTGCACTATAGCACTGCATTAACAACTGCCTACTGGACATTTAAAATTACATTTTTCAAAGATATCTCAAATTCGCTAGTCTAAGTCAATCAATTAGCAATTTACACATCCATACAAATCCAATCTCCTCTCAAACTTCTCTCTTTCAAAGCCCCTATCATTCTTCCAGTTTCCCAGGTTTGTAACTTTGGCATTATTCTCAAACCCTCCCTCCAAATATACAATCAATTACCAAATTTTATCATTTTACCTTTATCTTATCACCTTTCACCTAAATTATTGTAACAACCATCTAATTGGCCTCTTGACTTCATGTTTCTCTCCACTCCAGTCTATCATTATATAGATATCAAAATTATATTTCTTAAGTGCAGGTCTATGTGGTTCCCCTACTAAATAAACTCTGGGGACTTTATTCAGCTTTTTTTAAAGTTCTTCACATGGCCCCAAACTTTCCATCACTGTACATTGTAGCCACTCTTATTCACTGACATCTAGCTAAACTGGCCTTCTCGATGTTTCAGATGGCACTGCATTTCCCATCTCCATGACTTTGCACTGACCGTCCCCCGTCTCTGGAGTACAATCTCTACTCACTTCTATCTCAGATAACTTCTTTTACCTTAAAACAGAGCCCACCTCCTACACAAAGCGTTTCCTGATATCCTTAATTACAAGACCGCTAATTATTTAAATTCATTTCTATTCTGCGTATATACTTATTTGTGACTTATATGAATAATATGTTAATACATAATACCATTATACAAGTATAATTACTTACTCTGTATATATTTTTAAGTATTTATCTTCTCTGTTACACTATAAGCTCCTTGAAAGTATGCATTGCTTCATTATTTGTATCTGTAACTCCAGCACTTAGCACAGTGCCTTAAAATGCTTAACAAATTCCCGTTTGATAAGATGGAAAGTGTCCAGTGAAAGGCAACTAAGATGGTAGGACTTGAAATTATATCACATTAATAACTAGTTGATGAAACTGGGAGTGTTGAATTTAGACAAAAGATCTTGATGAGGAAGAGGAAAACAGGATAGCTATCTTTAAGCATCTGAAATACTGATTTCACACTGAAAATGGATTAAAATTATTCTGTTTGTCTTCTGAGGGGAAAACTAGGAGTAATAGATTAAAATTTGGGTGTTTGAATTAGGTATCAAATATGGGGAAATGTCCTAATAATTAAAGCAATCCAATACCACAGGAGATATGTTGGGAGGCAATGGGTTCTCCCTATAGTTTTAGCCAAAGGAAAGATGGTCATATGTCCAGAATATTCTAAAGGCTATTTTTATCCAGGTCAAAGTTGAGTTGTATAACTTCTGAGGGTTCTTCCAATTTTGAGATTCTGTGATTCTAGGTTTAGAGAAGATCCAAACTATATTTTTCCCCACTCACCTGCTATTAAGCCAGGAATGGGAATGAAGGAAAGTCTAGTTTAATAGATCATTTTGTCTAAAACTCTATGACCAAATTTCAAATTCAAGCAAACTACCAGAAATTCTCTCAACCACGAGGTACACCAGATACACCCAATCATAGCCATTATGCAACCAAAAAGTTAGCTAGGCACTGGGAGCAATTCAAATAGAACTAAGAAAGCTATATTTCATCCATGCATAACTTGCTACAAAGACATTATCTTTACACTTACAAAAGTATAAAGACAAAATACAGTAAATTTCCTGAAGACATCTTAAACACTTCGGTAAGGAAAAGGTTATTAACAATGAAGGCAGGTAATACTAACACAAAGTGAAACAAGGAAAATCATGAGGCCAAGGAAAGAACATTGAATTTGAGGTCAAAGGACATAAGTTCAAATCTCAGTTTTACTACTTCTTGCATCTATGACCTGGGGGGAAGGGGGGCAGTTACTTAACCTCTCTGGGTCTTAGTTTCACCATCTCTTACATGAGGAATTAGGAATATTCTTTCCAGTGCTAAATCTGTGATCTATGATCTACTATTAGCTATACTTTTTTTTTCTGTGAAAAAAGTAAGCAACCTGGTTGGGAGCAGCAGATTTGGCATGAATAATAAAATTAAGAAGTTACAAGAACACATCAAGGTCAAGATGCCTCAATGTTAAGTAAAAAGAATGCTCCTTAATCATCTAGTCCAACCTCCTTGATTTTTATCAATTAAGATTAGATCCAAGTAGGTAAAATGTCTTAAAGAAAGTCACAATAGTATGATAGTAATAGAAAATGCATTTCTCCTAAATCTTTGCCAGTTTCCATATCTCTGAAGTCTTTGAGGATGTCAGAGGAGTTAACATTTATGTATTTAAAGGAAAGAAAACTCAGACTACATTTTTTTCCCTAAAGAATCTCATGTCTTAAAAAAAAAATTTCACTAAATCAGGACTAGTCCCTGCCTTCCCAAACACAAAAGAAACCCAAATTAGTAAGATTTACAATACCATTAATTAATGTGACTTGCTAACATATCCATGACACTATTTTGAAACTTTTATCCCAGTATGTCAGTAAAGTTTTCATAAAACTCTTAAGTTTATGGCATAAAAACCCCTACTTCAAATCAACTTTTGACCCAATAAAATAAGTACCATAGGGTATTTTTTATCCTTACCAGTGCTAGTTCTTCCTGTAATTCACTGAAACTTTTTTCATTACTCTGCAATCTCTTTGTGAGGTCCATAATTACTTTCTTCTGTTCCTCTATCTCTTCATTTAGTTTCTTGTTTTTAGAGAAACATTCTCTCTCTAATCTGAAAAAGTAAAGTGTCAAAGTAGGGTTTTCAAATATACTTTTGTCAATGGTTATTATACAACTTTAACAGAACTGACAGATGTACTATATATCATGTTTTCATGCCATAAGGCATTTAAGGTTACCATTCTTTTTTTTTAATAAAAAGGATTCTATAACACCGAAATGAAAGATTTTAAAGAAATGGTACCTCCCCTTGTGTTATGATATGTTTGTACTCTGCCTGAGGTTATAAATAAGATAGATTTGGTGGCACTGGTTAGCTCCCTCCAAATTATTTTTGATGGACATACCACATTAACTTAGAACCTTTTGTAAGGCTGACAAATTGTCTTACTTGGTCATTTTCAAATAAAGGAAATAAGATTATTGTAAAATTCATATATAAATATTTTCCATTCATATTAATTGGAAAAGTAAAATGGCATAGATAAGCAGAAAAAATTATAGTAATCAGCTTTGGATGCCCTGTATGATTTTGAATCCAATACATCTACTGCCCTACTTACACTTTGATTAATCTAAAAATATAGTCTACATATTTTATTTAAGTATACACATGGTAAAAAGTAGGTGAGAAGTATACTATTTGGAAGAAGAAATCCACTTCAGAATTTAAAATTTTATGAAGATCATTCACAAAATGTGTAATATATATGTGTATGAAATCTAGATTAAGTAATTGCAAATAAACATACACAAGTTTTAAAGCAGATTTCTAGTTGGTGGGGATCATAATATAAGTGTTATAATATGACACATATATATACTATATTAATTAAAAAACTACTTCCTAAATACCTAATTTTATTTACCTTATAGCAAAGCTTGTGATAAACATTTGCAAAAAGATTTCCATGAAGATAGTTGCAACTTATGGGCCAAAATATGTTAGAAAGGAAAAAAAAGTACAGAAATTCCATTTTAAAAGTCAATATGAGTCTCTAAAGTACATCAACTTTTATTTTAATATTCAGAGAATATCCTATAAACCATGTAAAGAAGTGAAAAAGTTCTGGGATAGTTAGCTCATCCTTTGCTTTGAAGAGTACCAATAACAAATCATGAGGTGATGTCTCAACTTGTGAGTGAATTTGGATTTAAATGGGGCAGAGATTTACAAAGTCATCAGTCTCAATCTCTCTTCCAGATTCATCAAAGTTCAGTGGCAGGACAAAAGTCAAGACAACTGGCTACTGGCCAAAATGCAATGGATGACTTTGGCATCTTCAAAGTCTGGCCAAGCTCTAGGCACTCCATACTGCCTGCTTCAGACACCTTCATGATCATTGGGAAAAATTCTTATCCATCCACTATATCAGGGAAAATGCTTGAGGTAGACATTCCCCTAACTCACTTAAGCCTTTGAAGCCTGCCAGTTACCTTCAATTGGTTTAGTTGACTAAGCAAAATTCTGATCATGACACATACCTAATTGCTATTTGAATAAAATACAAATTTCTCTAATTGCAAGTTTAAAAATTGATTCTAAGAAAATCAATCACCAAACATTTATTAAGCACTTTTCATTTTGGGACATAATACTAAGCATCAAAGATACAAATAAAGATAGAATAAAGTTCCAGCCTATATTTTCAAGCTTCATACACACTACATTCAAGCTTAAATGTTCTACCTGCTGTTGCTCACACATGACATATCTACATATCTTTGTATGTGTGTGTGTGTGTGTGTATATATATATATATATATATATATACATGATGTACTTCTTCCTCAACGTTGCTTCTTAGAATCCTTCACTTCTTTTAAAACTCACTTCAAGAGCTACCTCTTATAGGTGGCTTACCCTATTCTTAGTGCACACCTCCAATTGTTCATATTTTCTATATAGATATTTTATTTACTTGCATGTGTACATGTTTTCTTCATTGTTAAGAATATAAGCTCCTTGAAAGCTGAATTGCTTCATTTTTTGTGTTTGTAGCCGTAAGTCCCTGAAACATTGCTAGGAAGATAAGAGGAATGTAATAAATGCTGTGGGCATTTATTACATTACCTTAGGAGATAAATGACAGAAAAAGTATTGATTAACATTTTTAATAATAAAATCTGAAAAATATATGTCAAATAATTTGGAAGTTCTTAAACATATTGTGTTATATAAATGCTATAAATTATTACTATGCCATATGGAATAATAAATATGAAAAATTCAGAAAAATGAGGGAAGACATAAAAACAGATCTAGAGAAAAGAAAAGTAGAACTAAAGGGGTTATATGGAGATTACATAATATAAAATCAAGAATGAATGAAATTAGGTATAGTGTAATATTTCACATTATATACCAAGATAAGTTCCAAATGGATATATGGGTTAGAGGAAGGTTATACCACAACCAATATAAAAAGCAAGGAAGAAATTATCCCTTGGAACAATAGATAGAGAAGGTACTAATGACCAAACAAGGGACAGAGGTTAAAAATAAAATGGACAATTTTGATTATATAAAATTCAAGAGGTTTTGTATAAATATAACTAATGCAGCCAAAATTAGAAAAGGAAACATAAATGAAAAAATCTTTATAGCAAATTTCTCAAGAAAGATCTCATTTCCAAAATAAGGAGCTGATGCAGAAATATAAGATCAAGCCATTTTCCCACAGATGAATTGTCAAATGATGAAAGGCTATTTTTAAGGAAAGAAATTCAAGCTATCAATAATCGTATTTTAAATGCTTCAAAATACTAATAATCAGAGAAATAAAAACTCAGAGGTTTAACCTCATAAGCACTAGATTGGCAAAGATAACAAGTAAAATGGCAATTATTAGAGGGAAGATTGGAAAATAGACACAGTAATGCACTATTGGAGCAATGAATTGATCCAGCCATTGTGAAAAGTAATTTGAAACTATTCCATAAAAAGTCACTAAACCAGGGGGAAACTGGGTGGCTCAGTGAATTGAGAGTGAGGCCCAGAGATGAGAGATGCTGAGTTCAAATCGGGTCTCAGACACGTTCTAACTGTGTGACCCTGGGCAAGTCATTTAACCCTCACTGCTTAGACTTTACCCTTCTTCTGCTTTAGAACATTCAATACACAGTATTGATTCTAAGACAGAAGGTAAGGGTTAAAAAAAATCACTAAACTATTGTAAAGATTGGATTTGGCTCTCCCCTGATTATAACAATGAAGGTACTTAGCTCTTCCCTGATTATGAGGTTTTAAATTGTAACTCGTGTCTGTTTTTAGATTTTAATCCCTATAAGTATAAACACCTTAATGAAAAGTTAAATATGGAGACCTGCCTATTTTTAGATTCAATCACAAAATGTGCAAACACGGTACTTTAAAAGTTAAGTATGAAGATCTGCCCATTTAATTATAATCACTAAAAGTGAAAATATCCCACTTAATGATGAAGAGGAGGTCTGTGACCCACATGTGTGATAGTCGGTAATGAATAATAATCAACTAACTGCCCGGTGGGCAGTCTTAGAGCAGAGTGTCAGCTATAATTGGTAGACGTGGAATTGGGGGAGGTGATACAAGAAAAAATGCCTTTAAAAGAGAGAGTGCTACACAGAGTTTGAGGATTCTTTTAGCAGAGTTCAACTTGGACTTCCACTTCTACTGGAATTGAATTCTTCATGCTTTCAAGTTGCGGCTGGTGAAAAGGGTCAGAAGAATCTGTTGACTGAACTGACAGTTGGTGAGTGAAAAGGCTGATTCCCTTTCCCTTGGCCTTTCTGGAGGCACCAACCTCCCAAAAGCCTGCCATCTTGAGACTCCTTTCCCTTGGCAGGGAACTCTGAACTCTTGCCTGGCTCAAAAGAATCTCTCTTTTTCCTCTCTTTCTCTCTTCCTTAATATCTTCCCTCTTTATTGTAAAATAAACTACCATAAGATCCATTCTGACTATAGTAATTCATTTGGAATTTAGTAATTAAATTCCTGGCCACCAAACTCTTAAATAATCAAGTCCAACTCTTTAAAAATTAACCCCTTTCCCCTCTTACACTATACATATTCTTTAATTAAATAATATAGTAGGCCTATACCCTCAAGTAATCAGTTAAAGAGGAAAATGACCAATAAGTGGTGAATCTTAAAACTGCTCAGACTTTACTTCAGAAGATTTAATTAAACTATTCCCCATTTTTAACAATGGAGGTGCTTGGTCAGGAATGTATTGAGAACTTTTAAAATTACTCCACCCTACTTAGACAATGCCTTAGGGGAAGATAAAGTTGCAAACTCCTGATTGAACAATGAAAAGTCCCTAACTTATACTTATAGTGAAGCTAAAACCTTAAGCTAGATCAAATACAAAAAGGTGCTCAGTACCTATAAAGGTTAAATTAATCACTAAAAGGTCAAGCAACTCACAAAAGGCAAGCTTAACAAAAGAGGTGTGAAGTACTCAGAGGATTTTATCTAACCAGAGAAGGTGAGAACAAAAGAAGATGAGAAGAAGATGAGAACTAAGAATGGACAGTCCTGGGAGAAAGTGTCTACTATGATTGGTAGATGTGAAAATTTAGGGACATAAGAGAAAATTTCTATAAAAGGAAAAGTCAGTTCAGGTAAGGAGTTTTTCGGATTGGAAGTTAGTTGGAGTTGGAGTTCAGAGGTTTGGAGCTTGCTTGAAGACGATCTTGTGGTGAGTGATAAAGACTGACTTGCTCTCCCTTAGGCTCAGATGGCCTAGGCCCTTTCTACTTTTTCTCCTCTGTCTGTCTGTCTGTCTCTCTCTCTCTCTGTCTGTCTCTCTCTCTCTCTCTGTCTCTCTGTCTCTCTCTCCCCCTTCCCTTAATTTCTTCAATTTGTATTAATTAAAATCTACATAAAACCCAGCTGACTTGGGTATTTTCATATTTGGAAATTTTTCCATGGGGACCACTTAATTTTAAATCAAGACACTAAAATTATCTTTACAGTTTGGCCAAAACCTTTACAGTTTTGGCAATTCACAGTCTTGGCAAACCACATTTTCATGGTTACAAATTATAGGAACATTTATAGCTGCTCATGTTGTAGTGGCAAAGAACTGGAACCTGAGTTGGGGCCCACCAATTGAGGAATGGCTGACTAACTTGTGGGAGATGAATGTTATAGAATAATTTAATGTTATAAGAAGTGACAGAAGAGATAGATCATAGAAGAATTATGAGGGAAAATGTATAGTGAAGTACAAAGAGCCAGAAAAACAATTTAAACAATAGCATGAACATTGTAAAGACAAACAACTTTGAAAGACTTAAGACTGATAATCAATATAGTAACCACCCACAATTCCAGAGGACCAATAATGAACAATGCTATCCTCTTCCTAAGAAAAAAGTAATGGACCAAAAGTGCAATAAGACATACATTTTGGGCTATAGTCAACATGAGAACATGTTATGTATGCCTAATGATGCATATTTATTATTATTATTTGGCTTTCTTTCTATTCCATTAGAGAATAAGGTAAACTGGAGGAAGATGAGGAATAAGGTATCTCCTTCTGCCACTCTCCCCAAAATAAGAATATGAAAGAATGACCAAAAAGATCAACAAAAAAGCACTATAGTTTGAGGGTTACATCCTAAATCTATTATATATACATAAAAAGAAAAGCAAGCTCTATATAATAGATTCATAGTTTCAAGTATAATCCTCTATTCTGCAATGTACATATAAATGCTTATTTTATTTGGTGTTTATTATGTTCAGATTAAAAAATAAAAAATGGAAAAGAGAGGCATGAATAAATGAAAGAAAAGGCATATATCAAACACTTACTATATGTCAGGCACTTTCCTAAGAATTAGGATAAAAATGTATGTAAATAAGATAGTTCAGAGTATCAAAGAACTTGAAAAATAAGGGACTACAACATATAGAAAGGAGTAGTGCGCCCAAGAGAAACCTGCTAATAGCATTGTTTGATTACTTTTTTTCAGAGCCTTGGTTAGGCAAGAAAATGCTTAAGAAGTAGTACTATAGGTCTAGAAATCATCCTCAATACAGGGAATACTCATCAATAAGAAACCCAAAATAAGCATTTGGGAGTTCAACTTTGGAAACAGAAATTAAGTGTAAGCGCATAGTCAAGGAAGATAAGGTAACACAGGATTCATGTTAAATAAAATAGCCAACACTGATTCCAGATGATAATACAATTTACTTAAAAAGTATTTTTAAAATATCTATGTCTACTGCATTATGATAAGCATTATATATACATATATAAAATCTAAAAATAAATAGTCCCTTCCCTCAAGGAACTGGTATTCCTCCTACTAGAGGAACAGAACATTTATACAATAAATACAACATAATTTGAGAAGAAATTAAACCAACAACTAAAGTTATAAAAAAAAAAAGCTTTTTAACAAAGGTGGTGTCTGTGATAAGTCTTGAAGGAATCTAAGAATTCAGAGAGTTAGACATTAAGAGGGAATACATTTCAGGTAAGCAGGAGTAGGATAGAGTAGAGAGAGAACACTGGATATGGGCAAAAGCAATTGTTTTGTCTAAAAGGAGCCCCAAGAAATCTTAAAAACACTTATCCTTGGCTAATGATTAGTAATTATAAAGCAAGCCCAAAATAGGTGAAAATGAGGAATATCAAGACCAGAAGTATAGCCATTCCCCAATTGATAAATGGGCAAAGGACATGAACAGGCAGTTTCCAGCCAAAGAAATCAAAACTATTAATAAGCACATGAAAAAGTGTTCTACATCTCTTATAATCAGAGAGATGCAAATCAAAACAACTCTGAGGTATCACCTCACACATAGCAGATTGGCTAACATGACAGCTATGGAAAGTAATGAATGCTGGAGGGGATGTGGCAAAGTAGGGACACTAATTCATTGCTAGTGGAGTTGTGAACTAATCCAACCATTCTGGAGGGCAATTTGGAACTATGCCCAAAGGGCGATAAAAGACTGTCTGCCCTTTGATCCAGCCATAGCACTGCTGGGCTTGTACCCCAAAGAGATAATAAGGAAAAAGACTTGTACAAGAATATTCATAGCTGCACTCTTTGTGGTGGCAAAAAAAATTGGAAAATGAGGGGATGCCCTTCAATTGGGGAATGGCTGAATAAACTGTGGTATATGTTGGTGATGGAATACTATTGTGCTAAAAGGAATAATAAAGTATAGGAATTCCATGGGGACTGGAACAACCTCCAGGAAGTGATGCAGAGTGAAAGGAGCAGAACCAGAAAAACATCGTACACAGAGACTGATACACTGTGGTACAATTGAAGGTAATGGACTTCTCCATTAGTGTCAATGCAATGTCCCTGAACAATCTGCAGGGATCTAAAAAACACTATCCACAAACAGAGGATAAACTGTGGGAGTAAAAACACCAATGAAAAGCAACTGCTTGACTACAGGGGCTGAGGGAATATGACTGAGGAGAGACTCTAAATGAACACTCTAATGCAAAAGAAACATGGAAATGGGTTTGAATCAAGGACACATGTGATACCCAATGGAATCGCGCGTCGGCTATGGGAGAGGTGGTGGAAGGGGGGGAGGAAAAGAAAACGATCTTTGTTTCCAATGAGTAATGTTTGGAAATGACCAAATAAAATAATGTTTTAAAAAATTAAAAAAATAAAAATAAAATAAAAAAGACCAGAAGTATAAACATTCTCCATTAAATAAATAGATAGGATTCTGTAGTTACCCTGGCAAAATTCTCCTGGAAAAATATTTGAACCCAAAAGAAATGATATAGTACTAGCAACTTCAATGTTTGTTCATTTCTATATTAGTAGCTGTGAGGGAGCCCTTAATTTCACACCTATCTCTATATGCTTCCCAACATTTTGCCCTCTGAAACATGCTTTCTATTAGTCCATTCTCATGGTAGGAATGATCTATAGTTACTAAAAACATTGAATTAACAATTACTGAACCACTGGTCACAACATTAACTTTAGCATTCTCTGGAGCAACTCACATACAGACTGGTAAATTTACTCTTCCTTTTTCTGGATGTACCATATTGTTGATTCATTAACATTGAACTTAGAGCTAACAGCACTATCACTCATGCATATCTAAGATATATGTGTTCTCTAGAAGGCCCATCAAGGCTTTCTTGCACTTAGTAACATGAGACAATACTTTAGTAAAACACCTGGTGACCATTTGAAACAGCAACTTCACCCACAAAAATGCAAAAAGCACGGCACTTAAATAAACCACAAAAAGAACTCTTGTTACAGTATGAGGGCAACAACAAGAAAGCAAAGCATTGCCTTGTTCAACTTCAGCTATTTGCCAAGCAAATCAAATTTTTCACCTTGCTACATATGTCCATAAGTGACCATTGTAGAGGTAGGATTAACTCTCCCCTTGCCTATTTTTAAATTAATCAACAAAAACTGAAAACACCCCTACTTAACACTAAGTAAGGGAGGTGCACAAGCCACTTGCTAAAAGTGGGTAACAACTCCGGAAGCAATTGACCAAATTTGCCAAGAAAATTTAAAGACTGCAAATGGCTCCCATAAAGTGAAGGAAGGGACAGGAAGTGATGTGAAAAAAGGATTATAAAAGTCCTGAACTTCCGGTACCAAGGGGGTCTTCAGCTTCAATTTTCAGCTTGGAGGATCTTGGACTGGGACTGGGATTTTTGAATCTCCATCTTGCTTGGTCTAGCACCCAAAATTGTGCACACCCACACTATACGGGTATGTGCTTAGTAGATGACAAATCAGAAATAACTAACTGCCCACCTGGGCTGTCCTAAGCCAAGCTTGAGCCACCATTGGCACTTGTGAGGCACAAGAAGTGAGGTAGAGAACAGCCTCTGGAGTTCACTCACTTCCTGTGGACAGGGCTAGGTGCCAGTTGGTGCTAGGAGCTCAAGCAGGGAGGAGGCCCGAAGACAGCTTTCCTTCAGATCGGTCACGTGAGTCAAGGACTGATTTCCTTCTCTACCTTGGCCTTCCAGACCTGAACTCTCTTTGGCTCTGCCAGAAAGTTGAGTTAACCTTTTTCCTTTTCTTTCCTTCTCTCCCTCTCCTTCTTTCCTACTCCCATTGTAATTAAACCACAATAAAACTCCATACTGAATTGAGTGTTCATTTAGGAATTTCATAAGTGAATTCCTTGGCGATCTTAAATTAACATTATATCAATCTTTAAAAGTGATTTCACTATCACAGGACTTGTGGAACTAGACAGACATGCAAATGACATCGAATAAGAAAAGAAAAGCCCTAGTCATGAGCAGCAACACGAATAGCCCAAGAAGATATCAAAAACTGTCCTTATGAATGATAGCCTGTGAATGGAAATTATGAAAGGAAAGCATTGCAAAAGCCATTAAAACAAAGAAAATATGCATTTAAAAGTTTAGCAGCCAAAGAGAAAAATCTCTACATTCTATATAAATTATCCGCCAGCCACAGTAACAGAACAGAAACAATGTTATTTCAAATGAAAACATAACTCCATTATCAAATGAAATACATTAAATCCAAATTCCATCTCCAAGACACAGTTAAAGTAAACATACAATAAACCTCCTTGTTGAAAAAGTCAAACATCAACAAGATTAGAAAACTTCAAAATCAATATTCTTAACAAAATTCTAGGAACTTGGGCACAATGCTATATTATACTATTGTGCTTACACACACACCCATGAATATTAACAGAAGTAAAGCTTCCACACATGAAGAATTACTGATGAATTCTGACCAGCATTCATGAAGAACTCAACTTACTTCCATGTACAAGGAAAATGTCAATCTTACATACATGTACATGTAAAAACCTTACATGCATTCATGTTCTTGATTGTTCCAGTTTGTTCCTGAATTGAAGAACACAGGGCTATAATCAAGAGTGAACGCGGATTAGAGTGGTAAGCAGACCAGATGATGAAGGACAGAGTTTATACAATCAACATAAAAGGACATGAACGGACTTTGAAAGTTTGGACTTGTGATCATGAGGATATCTAAGAATGCATCATACATGTTAACATCACATATATGCATACACATGCTACATAGAAATATGATTTAGGAAGATATTTCATGAAATAGGTAAGTATACAACATAGTGGCAAAACACAAAAGTCACACTGATATAAATTTCTGTGGAAAATTCAAACAAAGATATTTCTTATCTGCATGAGTTTGCACAGAAATCTAGAACAATGTATATGGATGTACATATATAAATCTGTAATCGTACAACTTATGTACGTACACATGTAGATACTAATGTACTAATGAACTAACTATATTAGAATAATTTATTAATATTCTAATAACTAAACTATAGGGACAGATTAGAGAATTTGTTCAAAGTCTTAGGGAAGTAGAGACACACATAGAACTACTTAAGTATAAAAGTTAGATTACATTATGATTTTAGGTTAGCAATTGTTAGTGATAGAAAATTTACTTAGTTGAATTTATAGACATTAGAAGACAGTTGAATATTCAAAATGTTATGGAAATTGTTAGAATGTTTTGAAAATTATTACATGATTTGTTATTGTATCTAAACCATGTTCATGTAAATCCATATAACCTAAACCATTTTCCTATACCCAAACTTAACATAGAACTAGATAGACAAGACAAGCTAAGATAAATTTAGGATTTGTTATTTTGGGAGGGTAAAGGGATATTTAAGATAATATAGGGTAAGAATTATATAGGTAGGAATATCTAAAAGGTGAGTATCATTAAAGTTTGCTGAGTGCAAATTTTTTTAAGACAAAAAAGGGAGGGATGTGGAGGATAAAATTTACAATGCATGCAAAGGACATCATTTGTCAGTCAAAATGAAGATTCTACCAAAACCCTACCATATGTTGTCTCCAAGAAACACACATGAGGTGGGTAGACACCCACAAGGTCAGAATTAAAGGATGGAGTAAGACCTTCTGGGCCTCAACTGACAGAAAGAAGGCAGGAGTGGCAATCATGATATCTGATAAAGCCAAAGCAAAAATAGACCTGATCAAAAGGGATAGGGAAGGTAATTATATTTTGTTAAAAGGGACTTTAGATAATGAGGAAATATCACTAATCAACATGTATGCACCAAATAATATAGCACCCAAATTTCTAATGGAGAAACTAGGAGAACTGAAGGAAGAAATAGACAGTAAAACCATATTAGTGGGAGACTTGAACCAACCATTATCAAATTTAGATAAATCAAATCAAAAAATAAATAAGAAAGAGGTAAAAGAAGTGAATGAAATCTTAGAAAAATTAGAATTAATAGACATATGGAGAAAAATAAATAGGGATAAAAAGGAATACACCTTCTTCTCAGCACCACATGGCACATTCACAAAGATTGACGATACATTAGGTCACAGAAACATGGCACACAAATGCAAAAAAGCAGAAATAATAAATGCAGCCTTTTCAGACCACAAGGCAATAAAAATAATGATCAGTAATGGTACATGGAAAACCAAATCAAAAACTAATTGGAAACTAAACAATATGATACTCCAAAATCGTTTAGTTAGAGAAGAAATCATAGAAACAATTAATAATTTCATCAAGGAAAATGACAATGGCTAGACATCCTTTCAAACCTTTTGGGATGCAGCCAAAGCGGTAATCAGAGGTAAATTCATATCCCTGAGTGCATATATTAACAAACTAGGGAGAGCAGAGATCAATCAATTGGAAATGCAAATGAAAAAACTCGAAAGAGACCAAATTAAAAACCCCCAGCAGAAAACCAAACTAGAAATCCTAAAAATTAAGGGAGAAATTAATAAAATCGAAAGTGACAGAACTATTGATTTAATAAATAAGACAAGAAGCTGGTACTTTGAAAAAACAAACAAACAAAATGAAGATTCTATTTGTAATGTGACTGGAAGGACCATTGGAGTCAAGCCAATGGCTGAAATGGGCTGAGGGGCTTCTGGGCTTTTGGCTTGTGGCTGATGGTGGAGACAAAGGCTGAGAGGCTTTCTGGCTGGCTGAGGTGAAGGAGAAGAAGCTAATTGTATCTTTGGAGGTGACCTGGCTGAAGGAAGAAGAAAGACAGTTGTCCTCACATCTCTCTGACTGACTCTATTTCCCAAGAGTGACTGGATTGCTATTTCTCCCAATATCCTGCTAACCCTCATTTTAGAGAATAGGGAAACCCTATCCCTCTTACCTTATCCTCCATCTTTGTCCTGTCTTCGCCAAATAAACCCTTACTTGAGAAAAGAAGAGAAAAGAGTATTTCCTCTGAAATCTTATAGCTCACAGAAGAAAGGGGGGAGGGGAAGCTGAAAAGCTTCTGAAGAGCTGGAGGAAACTGGGAGGTATAGGGAGGAGGGTAGGCAAACCTTAAACCATTAGTCAGATAATATCAATCAATATACAACCCCTGAAATATATCTATTACAGATTGCAGCTTGAAACTACAATTGGGACTTCGACCTGGGACTTTGGCTCCTGGACTGCTTCTGGTAAGACTGCTCCGAGATTTTCTCCTTTGGAGCTTCAGCTTGGGTGAGTGAGAAGTTGACACTTCTTTCCTGGCTTCTGAAGAGATTAATTCCTGAGAGACCTCCCCTCCTTGGAGGAAGCCACGTGGATTTAGCCCTTGTTTAATTCACCACAGAGTCCTCTGGTTGAGGGGTTAATGAGCCCTGCCTGGGTTGAAGCCAGGGACTGGAGCAAATTTAGGCTAGACTTCTTACTCTACCCGCTTTTACATTTCTCTACTATCACTCTTTCTACCTCTTTATGAATAAGGCTACTGAAAGTCAATTTGACTTGAGCTATGCTATTTTTAAATAGGCAACCATAGTATTATCTTAGAATTCTCATATATTTAGTCAACCCCTAAATTTTAATTCCTAAAACCACAAAAGTTCTGTGAATACTGATTTAAAAGTTGCAGATAAATTTTAACATGTAGGCAAATTCTTAAATACAGAATCTGCTAATAATTATGATCAACTGTAACTTGGCACCAGGACCAACCAGTATAGCTTCATTCCCTCACCATATATGTCAGAAAAACTTCAATTATGGATCCTTTAACTTGTTAGGTAAATCATTGATGATTTTATCACATTATCCAAAGGAAAAGGAAAAAAAGTAGACAGAATATTGCATGGATACTTGGCTGATTCTTTCTATAGACAAGATTTTCTTAAACTAGGTCTAGAGCTTGTCCATCAACATTTCAATTTCTAGAGCTTGTCCATCAACATTTCAATTTCAAGTTTAACATTTTTGCAGTTTCTGCAAATTATTTCTGCAATTAGGCTTAGTAACATAATGAGTCCTCTGAGGGCAATTCTTTTTATTTTCTGTATTGAGAAATGGGCCTTCTCTGCCATCCAAAAGGGAGACTGGTTGTGTTCTTGGTTGTGTTCACTCTTTCCTCAATTTTCCTTTAAATTGTATTCATCTTTTGGTGTCTGGATAGGCTCTCCTGAAACTGTGTACAATTTGTGAATCTCCTATTCAATGATCTTCAAAAACTCTGCAGTTTTTGCTTTATTCACATGTATCTCCTTGTCCTTTGGGCATTCAGGCATTTAGATAATCATTGATTGGGCCAACTCTACATTTTTAATAAATTCTACCAGTTTTCCTTGAAATTTAGCTAGACCAATTACTAGAAATTCTGCCACCTGAAGTACATTCAGTTAGGACAGGGGCAAGGAGGAGATCCCTAAAGTAAAACTACTTTTAAACTTGGTTGATGTATTCTGGAAACAGAGGTCATGTCTTCAACATGGAGAGCAGGTTGGAGTGAAGATTGTGAGCTAAATACCTGAATATACTAAGGGGAAGGTTATGACTGACAATTCAGTCAATGATAGTGACAAATATACAGACAAATTAGAGCAAACTTTAAATTAAAATCAGAAAATAATAAGTGGAAGTAGTAGGAGAGGTTTGGAAAGAACATTAAGGAATAAGGATTATGCAAATTGTTATTCCTGGTACTATGCTTCAGTTTAAGAGAAGAACCATCAGTCTTGAAGTATGTTATTCTGAGGAGGAAGCTAGGTTTCATTGAGCACCAAAGGATGCATAGTGCTCTAAGAAGAGGAGGAATTCAAAAGAGGGGGATTTCAAGGGGATGATGAAAAATGGGAGGTAGAGAAGTATAAGGACTGGATAGGAAGGAGGGCAGAGGGAAATAGCCTTTACCAAGGAATCAGGTAGTTCTGAATCACAATCACTAAGGGAACAGGAAGTAGGGATTTTCTAGTCATCAGACATAAAAAGAACTAATTATACAGAAGCTAAATGATCAACAAGGTTCAAATTTTAACTGTGATAAAGTGTCTTCAGAGACAGACTCTAAGATGGTATGCATTTTAGTTAATTTCATGGAACAGGGATGTTTTACAGTGTATTTATGGAACATGAAAAATGCCAACTGTTAACATAATCCACAAATATGTGATATGGGGTTAGTCTGTGCAAGGTGGTGTTCTCAGTGCTAAGAAGATTAAACTAATAATATGAGACACTATCTATATTGTCTACACCCTAAGCGTAGCTGACAATATACTTCTCAAGCAACTTATATTGCATGATAATCTCTTAAAAGAACTGACTTTGCAGCTGTTCCAGTTCTCTTCTAGGATGTGTTGAAGACCCAATAACTATCTTTTCTTCTTAGAGTGGCATTGGGATCACTGGCCAGTGTGACAGAGGCTGGCACTAGAGAAAAAGTGCCAAGCTGAACAGTATGTGAAATTGATCACCTCGGGGAGGGGCCCCAGGAGTGAACTTGAGAGGAGGAGAAGACTCTGTCTGGGAGAGCAGTGAGGCTCTCGGTCTGGAGAAGCTGAAGAGAAAAGTTGGGAAAAAGACTTTCTCCTGTGGGTTATTTTTCCCCTGGTGACTGGAAATCCTTCCCCCAACACCTCCCAATTGAAGGGACTTTCTGAAGAGAAAACTGAGCAGGCTTTACCTCAGCTCCTGTTGCCCAGGGGTGAGTCAACTTGACTTTCTCTCAGGGGGCTCAGGCTGCCAAGGCCTGAGTTCCCCCCAAACTCAAGGAGAGAGGGGAAAGGGTTTAGATAGAGACAGGGACCCTTTTTCCCACTTTCCTTTTCTCATTCTTCCCTGCCCATTATTCCTTTTGTATTACCTGATTGAGTTAACATTAAAAGTTATCTGTTCCCCAAGCTGATCAAGGGATCAAGGGGAGACTTTTTGGTCTCGAGTAGTGGAGAGGGGACAAGAGGGATAAGAGTGAATTGGAGAGAGCAGCTTTAGCTAAGGAGGGAAGGCAGAAGGGGGAAAATCTTCAAACCCCCTCTCCTCTCTCTTAGCCAACTCGTTACATATGCTGTCTCCCCTGAACCCTGCTTTGTGGAAGGGGGGTCTCCTCTCTTTCCCCCTCTCCTTACCGAAAGCCCAAACTTCCTTTGGGGTACAAAACTGCCCCTCTTTTATTTTATCTTTTGTTAAAATACCAGCCTAATACAGAACCAACACTAGTCGTCTATGTTAAAACATAATTATTTCCTTTTAGTTATGAAACAGTAAGCTTTGAGAGTTAAGAGTTAGATGTAATGTTAGTTTTGATTTTTTTAATTATTTTTTTAAATTTAGAATATTTTTTCATGGTTCCATGACTCATGATCCCACACACACACACACACTCCACTTTCCTTCCCCCTCCTGGCACTAACAAGCAGTTCTACTGGGTTTTACATGTATCATTGTTCAAAATGTATTTCCATATTATTACTATTTGCAATAGAGTGATCATTTAAAGTCAACATCTCCTATCATATCCCCATCGAACCATATGATCAATCACATGTTTTTCTTCTGTATTTCTACTACCACAGTTCTTTCTCTAGATATGGATAGTGTTCTTTCTCATAAGTTCTTCTGGACTGTGCTAGGTCATTGCATTGCTGCTAGTACAGAAGTCCATTACATTCAATTGTGCCACAGTGTATTAGTCTCTGTGTACAATGTTCTCCTGGTTCTACTCCTATCGCTCTGCATCAATTCCTGGAGGTCATTTCATTTCACATAGAATTCCTCTAGTTCATCATTCCTTTCCACACAATAATATCCCACCACCATCAGATATCACAATTTATTCAGTCATTCCCCAATGTTGGGTAAACCCTAACCCCTCATTTTACAATTTTTTGCCACCACAAAGAGCGCAGCTATAAATATTTTTGTACAAGTCTTTTTCCTTATTATCTCTTTGGGGTACAAACCCAATAGTGGTATGGCAGGATCAAAGGTCAGGCAGTCTTTTAAAGCCCTTTGGGCATAGTTCCAAATTTCCTTCCAGAATGGTTGGACCAATTCACAACCCACAAGCAATGCATTAGTGTTCCAATTTTTCTACGTCCCCTCCAACATTTATAACTTTCCTTTGCTGCAATATTGGACAATCTACTAGGTGTGAAGTGGTACCCTCAGAGTTGTTTTAATTTGCATTTTTCTAATCAGGAGGAATTTAGAACTCTTTTTTCACATGCTTATTGACAATTTTGATTTCATCATGTGAAAACTGTCTATTCATATCCCTTGACCATTTGTCGATTGAGTTTTAATTTTTTTAAGAAAATCATAGAATCTCAGAGTTGCAAGGATTTCCAAGACTATATAACCCAACTTATATCTGAACAATAATGGCTGCTACAATATACATGTGAAATGATTGTCCAATCTTTGCCTGAAACCCTGCAGCTAGGGGGAGCTCACTAATTCCCAAATCATCCTATTCTATTTTTTATAGTTCTGATTTTTTTTAATTTCTTTAACATCAATCCAAAATCTATAATTTTATAACATCTATATATTTTTCCTAAATCTGCCTCCTGGGACAAAGTAAAACATATCTAATCCATCTTTTCTGAGACAATCCTTCAAATATTTGAGGAATATCACACATCCCTGCTAAGACCTCCTTTCTCTGCTACTTCCTCTGTCTCTATTCAGAACTTAAGGCCCTTCAAATCCTAACTATCCTACTTAGAACAATGTAGAATTTGTTAGTGTCTAGGTGTTTTGCTCAGACTGAATATGACAGTCCAGATGTGGTCTGAGAAGAGAAGGATACAGGGTGACCTCAAATTTACACATAGTAGACATTATGCCCCTCTTCCTGAATCTTAAGAATGCATTGGTATTCTTGGCTTTCACATCTTTGCTACCAAGTCATGAGACTGTATTCTATTAAATATAAAGTTGTTTTTTATATAAACTATTATTTAGTCAAGCCTCCCTAATCTTGTACTTGTGAAGTTAGCATTTTTTGAACTCAAATGTACAACTTTGTACTTGTTAAATTTCATCTTATTTGATTCATTCCACTGTTTTCACCTGTCACAATCTTTTTTTTGGATCATGATGCTGTCACCTTTAGAGTAAATCACACTGATTTGTCATATCTTTGTCATATCTGTAAAGTTGTTAAATATAAAAAAATACCTATAATGAAATAATTGCTAACAATGTTAAATGGAATGAGCCATGAATACACCATAAGGTGCTACTCTGGAATGTCCTTATTAGTTGACATCAAATCATTAATAAGTATTCTCTGGATCTAGTCATTTACATGATTTTAAATCCTACTAGGTGTATTATCATTTCACCCATATCTCTCCATTTTGTCTCCAATAGCAATTAAAGACTTAAATTGCATCTCTACTATTCCCATGACCTACCAGAAATTTCTTAACAATATCCCAAAAAGAAAATAAAATGTTAATCTAAAATAACTTTTTCTGGATGAAGCCATGTTGGTTCTTGATTACCCTTTCCTTTTTAGATTTTCATTAATTTTAAACCTTTAATCCTAGAACTTTGCCACTAATCAAAGTAAAGTTCATAGGCCTATGGTTTTAAGGCTTCATTCACTTTCTTTTTTTAAAACCACATTTGTCC
Source organism: Monodelphis domestica (assembly GCF_027887165.1). Classification (NCBI taxonomy): domain Eukaryota; kingdom Metazoa; phylum Chordata; class Mammalia; order Didelphimorphia; family Didelphidae; genus Monodelphis; species Monodelphis domestica. The sequence continues at coordinate 115,065,828 of NC_077233.1, forward strand.
TTATGAGAACACTCTCATACTCTACCATCTCTGAAAGATTACTAACAGTAGCTCAGCACAGTAGCCCCCAAGTCTTTGAGTAACTGAAAATGTGATTCATTTGGGCCAGGAAACTTGAAGTGATCAAGAGCAGGTAGTGCTCTATTTCTTGAATTTTCCCATAGTTAACACAAATATAAACCACCTATTTGTGACCTCTGTCTCTATTTCTTACTAGCAGAAAAAAAGAGAAGCAAAATAGGAATAGCATAACTCAGCCTTTCATCCCTTTTCAGTGTTAAATTTTTTTTATGTGGTTGGACTCTGAATATATTAATTGGTGGTCACCAGGGATTTAACTTCTAAATCCCAAATGAATTACTAAAGTAAAAATGGAATTTATGGTAGTTTATTTACAATTAGCAGGAAGATATTAAGGAATGAGAAAGAGAGAGAGAAAACTCCTACTTCCTCTGCGCCAGGTAGAAATTCTAAGGCCCTAATCAGAGAAAAGATTCTCAAGACAATGGGCCTTTCTCAGAGGTTTACACCTCCAGAAAGGCAAGGTCACTAAGTCAGCCTTTCACTCACTAATGGTGACCGTCTAAAAGGAAAGCAGTCTGAGGTCTCCTACATGAGCTCCAAGGTCAAGTTCCACAGCCAAATCCAGTCTTCCAGTCTCTCCTCAAATGTCTGTTCTCCAGTCCAACTCCAAGTCAGAGTATATCCTCTCTCTCTCTCTTGTGGTTCTCTATTTAAAGATCTTTTTCTTTTGTGTCACCTCCCCTAAATTTCACATCTACCAATCACAGCAGATGCTCCTCTCCAGTACTGCCCACTCATTCACACCTGGGTCACAGACCTCCCACTCAATGCATGAAATGGGTGTTCACACCTTTTTGTGGTTAGTTATACCTTTTGTGGTTAGTTAACATCTTTTTTGGTTAGTTCACCTTTTTTAGTTAGTTAACACCTTTTTGTAGATTAAAATGGGTAGATCTACTTCAAATACTGAGTTACCACATTTTGGGGATTAAAATCTAAAAAATAGTTTGTGAATTACAATTCAATCTTCCCAATAAAGGAAGAGCTAAGTACCTTCATTGTTACAATCAGGGGATTATAATTTAATCTTCACAATAAAGGAAGAACTAAATACCTTCATTGTTATAATTAGGAGATAACTAACTCCAATCTTCACCTTAGCTATCATCTCTCCTATCCCAGGTAACAATCACAAACTTTTCTTTTTATCTTGAACATAGATTTTAAAGGTTTTTTTTTCTCATCCTTAGTTTTCTTTGCATTTCTAACATATTCTCACAAGACAACACTATGATCCTGTAGTCATTTTCTGTCATCTAGGATTACATCCATTTCCATTAAATTCAGCTGAGCAAACTGGGTTGTAAATTAATTTTGCCACCACAGCATTAGTTGCTTGTGACATTTCCCATTTTTTCCTGGCCATGAGAATTCTATTCCTGATAGATATGGAATAACGTACTTGACAAATTATTATCACTCTGAGTTCAGTTTCTCTGCCAGAATTTGGGCCATGGGATGATCCTAGCCATGCTTTCTTGGACGCTTTAAAATCTGCTCTCCCACATGCAATTCAGAATATGCCTAGAACTCCTCTACTTCATTATTATAAATTATAACATAGCATGGTCATTCTTTCCCAAGGTCTTATCCAGAAAGGAATTTCTCATTGCTGATTCCTTCATTCTTTGAAGGGTGAAATTAGCATTATATAAAATCAAGAAATTGTTGGCTGTTCTGTTTTGGCAGAGAGAAAGCTTCAGTAAATATCCAGATAATTAAAATCCCCCTACCATATTATATCTCTATGCCTGGCTTGTGAGCTCTTTCTTGAATTGTTCATCTATCCCCTATTTCTGTCCAGGTGGTCTGTAACATATTCCAATATAATATTACTTCTATTTCTGCTTCTAGTGATCTCCAGATAAACATTCTTCACTATGCTTTCCCAGACTGGTTCCTTTATGACCTGGCATCAGTATATATTCTGACTATACAAGACCATTGCAGTCAGACTCAATTCCATTTTACTTTACCTTCTTTTGAATAACTTATACCATTTTACAGCTATAATCCAATAATGAATTTCAGTAATACATATAAAATCAAATAAACCTTATTTTAGGATTGCTAGTCAATTTTAATTGTTTCACATACTCTGTGCATTTATATCTAGTTCTCAAAGGTCATGGGTTTGATTTAGACTCTTCTTTGGGGATTTTGCTTTGTAGGAAACACTAAGCATCTCTATTATTCTTCTTTCTATGCTATAACTGTAAAAGCTATACTACAGACTGCATGGTACATTACATGGGGAATATACATAAGCAGTTTTCACTTGTATTCTTTTTCAATTTAACATCCTAATTTGATTTCTTAGACATCAAGTAAATACATTCTTAATAGTCTTTGTTAAGTCATCAGATCAAAGATCTAAAGCTTAAAGGAACCTCAGAGGCCCTCCTCATTATTTTTAACACATAGTGTCCATAGAGAATAAGTGATTTCACCAAAGTAACATAGGAAGTAAATATTGGTGGGATGCATATCTAGTTCCTTCGACTCCAGGGTCAGTACTTTTAAGATAGATAGATAGATAGATAGATAGATAGATAGATAGATAGATAGATAGATAGATAGATAGATAGACAGACAGACAGACAGACAGACAGACAGACAGACAGATAGATAGATAGATAGATAGATAGATAACGAACTTATAAAAGCTTATACTATGGATTAGGCACTCTGCTAAGCACTTAGAATATAAATATAAACAAAAATAAGCATAGTCCCTACCCTTAAGGATCTTACATTCTAATTAGTGAAGATGAGATATATAAAAAGGAGCTGAATAGCAGAGGCTAATGAAGAAAAAAATCCAATGGGGCTGGAAAAGTTAAAAAAGAAGTCATTTTAAATTGGTCCAAATGCTCTTTCAAATGTAGGTTCTATATAAAAACTCATCAGTGGCAGGAGGGAACTGGTCAGAGGGGTGAAGGCAGGGAAAGAAAACAGCTGAATCAGAGGTGTAAAAAAGCCCAAGAATTAGAACTTAAACTTTAGCACTCATCTCCCATGTTCTTGACCAGGAATCTGTCATTCCTGAATGTTAATATCTGGTCCAGAAATGCAAATCCCATTTTTTACAACATCATCTTAAAGAGATGTTCATTTCCTAAGACTGACTTTTTTCCCCTGAATTTATCTTGATGGCACTACAGGGAAAGAAGAAAGGGTGGTTGATAAGAAAGTTATTGGTTTTTCAAAATAAAGTATATCAAGGAAGCCACTGGGAAGAAAAAAGTCCCAAATAAACTAAGCATGACTTTCTTGTAAGAGCAAAGAATTGGAAACAATAAATACCCATTATTTTGAGAATGGCTAAAAAAAATATGGTATATGAATGCAATGCAACTGTAAAAGGAGAAAGAATATGATTAATACAGAGAACAATGGAAAGATCAATCTGAATTAATACAAAGTGAAGTATGTATAACTAAGAAAAAAACAAACACAATGATCTCAACAATGTAAGAAAAAAGAACACACACAAATAATCAAAAGTGAATTTTGCAACATTTTTAAATTATAATCATGCCTCAAAAGGAGACATAGAAGAGGAAGCTCCCAATCACCTCTTTACAGAATTTTGTAAATGGGCCATAAGTATTGCATATTACACATTATCACACTTCTTCAATATATAATGATGAATTATCTTGGTTTTCTCCTCTTAAAAAATGGAGGAAAATGTTTCTGTCTTTAAAAAACACTATCTGTTATATGAGATGGCTCTCTAAGAGAGGTAGGAGAAGGGATACTAAGGAAAACTATGATAATATAAAAATTAAAAGACATCAATAAAAGCTTATTTTAAAATATAAAATTAATGCAATGTATAATTTTAAAAAAGGAATGACAATTGAAATAGCAATATTTAACTATATCAGAATAATCTAACATTAAGTAAAAAAGACATTTAGAAATACATCTACTAAGCAGTTTCTAATGTAAATAAAGGAATAACTCAGTAATCAGAAGACCATAAAATGTTCTTATCTGAGACTTCATAATACCCTAACCAGACTAATCTACAAATCTAACACAATCGAAAATGGGTTCTAATAGAAAATTTTATAGTACCAGAAAAAAGAACCAAATATTTAAGAAAAAAACAAATAAAATTAAAATAATGACTCAAGTAGGAAGGAAGGGGTAAATGGTTTAAGATTAATCTCAAATTACACTATAATGCATTAATTGTTAAAGTTATTATAGTCCACCAAGAATATCCTACTCACTCATGGAGGTAATATAGGGTTTTGAAGACTGTGCTATGAGTGCAAGAAGTTGGTTTTATGTGTCTAAATACAAAAAGAAAAAATCATTATAAATATACTTCATTGTTTGTGATAAGCATGAATAAAAGGAACTACCATGTTTTTTTTTAAATGCAGCTTGTACACCAAACAAAGCTGCAAAAAATGAGAAAGAATAGATATATAGAAAGAGTTCAATAAAACTTTTAATGCTTTTGCCACCACCACAAGGTCAGCATACTAGAAGATATAGAAAAATGTTGGGAAAATATAACTGATAATTAAGAAATAAGAAACATATAGACAACTCCAAAGTCTTTTGAAGAAATATCATGATATATGCTAAACAGTTTTAAAAGGCCTTGGAAATTGTGAGCAATGAAAAACGCCATGCACAAAAAATAAACTGATTGACTCAACACATAAGAAATAAGAGATTGCTGATGTGGGATCTATTTCTAAATCGGACAGCAATGTACATTTATAAACAACACAATAAGGCTAAGTTCAATGCTAATATCAAATTAGAACAAATAAGAAAAAAATACATAATGCACTTAAAATATCTCCAATGATATATTGTGAATAAACATTTAAAAACTTGAGTGGTAACTGAATAAATAAAAAGACATTAATATAAATAATCTGCTCATTCAAGAAATATAGAATACCCTGCTGGTGGAGTTGTGAGTTAATGCAACCATTCTGGAAGGCAATTTGGAACTATGCCCAAAAGGCTTTTAAAAGAATGCCTGCCCTTTGATCCAGCCTACCACTGATGGGTTTGCACCCCAAAGAGATAAGGAAAAAGACTTGTACAAAAATATTCATAGCCATGCTCATTATGATGACAAAAAACTGGAAAATGAGAGTTTGTCCATCAATGGGGGGGTGGCTGAATAAATTGTAGTATCTGTTGGTGATGGAATATTATTGTGCTAAAAGGAATAATGAACTGGAGGAATTCCATGTGAACTGGAAAGACCTACAGGAATTGATGCAGTTAAAGGTGCAGAATCAGGAGAGCATTTTACACAGAGACTGGTACATTGTAACACAATCAAGTGTAATTGGTGTTGTATATAATGTTCATAAAGAACTAGAGGAGAGCTTCAAGCATACTGAGTAGAAACCTGTGGCAGATTTATAGGATGTCAGGAACAAGTGTCACACAGGAGGAATTGTGAATAAATTATGATGTACACCATTCAAATAAGTAACTCTAGTGATATGCTCACAGACTCACATTAAAGCTGATCAGGAAAACAGATTAAGTAAGCAAAATTAAGAATCTAATGCACACAGTACAGCAGTGTTCTATAAAGCCAAGAGTGCAACTTATTGGGAAAGAACTATACTATTTAAGAAAAATAAATGAAAAACTCCAAAATCATAATAATAAAAGCTAGCATTTATAAAAAGCCCACGAGATGTCAGGCATCATGTATGTTTATGAAAACTAGTGTGGAAGGTATGTGCCAATACTATCCCCATTTCACAAATGAGGGAAAAAACAAGAGAGGTTAAGTGACTTGCCCAAAGTAACACAGCTAGAAAAGACCCAAAGCCATACAAGAGAACTCAGATCTACCTAATTCTGGGCCCTATTCTATAGTATTCTATCTACTGAGCAATCCTGAAATTCAAAATAGTAAAGCAGTTTGGTGAAAAATGGCATTAGACTTGATAATATAAATTCCAAAAAAAATAACAAATCTAAATATTTTACAATCATACCATCAATATTTAGAATAGAAATATCTCTCCTAAACCTGGATATGGAAAACGTTTTTAAATTACCAATAATACAAAGGAAATAAGTCAGATATCCACAAGCTATAAGAACTCTCACAAATTTATAAATGCTAAGGGCCATTTTAAGATTCTAAGGATATTAACAAGCAGTTCTCAAAAGAAGACAAAATATAACTACTTGAAAGGTCATCAAAGTCTCTAATAATTAGAAAAATGCAACTTAAAACAAGTCTGAGATACCAACTTCAATGGTAAAAACAGTTAAAAGTTAAAGAAAGTCAATGATGTTGAAGTATTGAGAAAATGATGCAGTAATTCCCTGATAGACTTAGTTCGATCAATAATATAACAAAAGATACAAAAATGTTTACATCCTCTGATTCAACATTTCAACTTTTGGTTGTATTCCAAATAGGTAAATTTAAAATAATTTGAAGAAAAATATTCATAACATTATTTGTAATAATAAAAATTGAAAAGAAAATATGTGACCATTATTGGAGAATGATTAAATACACTATTGAAAATGGAATGTAATGCAATATTATTGAATTCTAAAGAATGAGGAATATAAAGAGAGACATATAATAGATTTCAGAGTAAAAGGCAGAATAAAAATAATTATGTTGTCTAACATAATATAAAGGAAGAGAATTTCAATCAGCACAATGCTTATGACTAATATAATAGTGCTAACAATGACAATGATGCTCCTGGTTTGTGGAAATAGCATTAATATGGTTTAATAAGATTATTTTGGAAAAATAATCATTCTCAAAACTTTTTTTCAAACTTTCCTGACCATAAAACCAAAGCTGAAAAGAAAAGTTAATGAGCAAATTTGATGCTCAAAGAAAACAAAAGGATAAAAGTGAAAACTTACATTTATAGCTAGGAAGGTGATAATTTAAATACTTAAGACACCTATGATACTTCAGATATTTAAGGGATTTAAAGTATACAAAAGGAGACAAAATACTTGAAGTTCTTAAGACACTTAAGAACTTAATCACTATTAGAACAATGAAAAGGAATATGGCCAGCAAGAAGTAGGAAAGGAAAATGGATAGGTGAAAAGTGCCCCCACCCCCGCAAAATCAAGGGACAGGAATGTGAAGGGTTAAAATTTGGGGGGTAGGAGTTTAAACAAAAGTCAGGAGAGCAGTTTGATAAAACACAAAACAGTTTATTTTTTAGGAAAGTACAGATAGGAAATAGAAAGGAGGAAAATGAGAGAAGTCTTATACCTATACCTAACATCCCATTTCTAACTAAAATTTCTAAAAAACACCCTAAATCTATCTGCCTTAGAGGGCAGTGTCTTCTGCCAGGCTAAGCCTGGCTTATCTACCTACTCTGTCTATCTAAAAATATACCCACTATCTAACTACCTAAGTTAATCAATAAGCATTAATCAATAAGCATGAATCACCTTCCACCTCCTTAAATCCATTTCTCTTTACCCACTGTCATTATTTTTCCAAATGCCAGTTTATCTCAGATGCATACAGACACCTCTCTCCAGGGAACTCAAAGACTAAAGTCCCTTTCAACTGCCTGCAACTCACCTACCAACCCTGAGCCACACCCTCCTAGCTGTCATCAACTGACAGCCTGCACAGCAAGGGGGCTCTTACTCAAAAATCTTTTTGCTCCCTTGTCTCTTCAAGAGAAAAAGGGCAATATTAAGAAAAACTCTCTTAACATACCCCACACACACAAGAACCATTCTCCCCAATGGTTCTTTCACCAAAAGAATCCTATACTCTATAGTAGAAAGAGGGAGAAGTAAAGAGAGAAAGAAAGCAAAACAATTATTGTAACATGCAAGTCTCATATAATATACAATTACAAATATTTACAGTTACAGAATCATAATATTCTTACTATAATATACAGAAATAAAAACCTATTCTTATTATACTCTACAAACATAAGAACCTAAAAATATTAATCCAAATAAGCCTTATAGTTACTATGCACCAAAAAATACAAGAACCTTATATACAAATTATATACCTCTAAAAATAAACAAGAATCTTATATTCAAATAAACAAGAACCCTATATGCACATTATATACATCTAATATACCCCCTGAGGTGGATCTATCCCCCCTGAAGTGGGTGTTGATCAATAACCATAATATAAAATATAATAATATATGATATGATATAATATAACATGATATGGTATAATAAATAATATAATATATATAAACTTTATAATACTTTACCATTTACATATCACTTAGTTATTTTAACTTTTTCTATAAAACTATATTTTCTCTATAACTTTTTCTATGATCCTATAAAAGTATATTGATAATAATTATTTTATGTAGAAATACATAATAAAATATCTTACATAAATTATATACTTGCCTATTGAATATTACTCTTCTGTTTTTAAATTAAACCTTTATGTGTAAGAAAAATCAAACCTTTTATTAAACAGCAAAATATAAGTTCAGTTCTATGTCTTTGAAAATAATGTCTTTGTAGTCTTCTTCTTGATGCATGCAGTTAATCATCATGGATGGCAGTTATTCATTTCATATGGGAACAATGGATCCATGATGTCCTTTCTCCTATCTTAATTGCTGTAGGGGCTGTTAAAAAGTACTTAAAATGGACCCTCCCAGGTCAGCTACATTGTTCCTGTTCACTGAAAGTTCTTTGCATAAACTGTATCTCTAGGATTCAAATCATGAAGAGAAAAGTCTGTAGGTCTAGCTTTCACTACAGCTCCTGATTCATGAAGTTCTTCTAACTTGTTTTGCAGGTTTCTTATATATGTATCAATAGTTGTATCTCCTCCTAATAATGACGTGTATACAGGGTTAAACAGTTTTGCATGAACAAGTGGATGACCAAAAGGCATCTCAAATGGTGACAATACTTTGCAGGTAGAGAACAATGCAAAAGGTAGAGTGTCAAGCCAATTCAAATGACTCGCAGTACATAGTTTGCCTATCATTGTCTTTAATTCCCTATTCATTCTTTCTACTTGTCCTGAGCTCTGTGGGTGGTATGGCACATTAAATTTTGTTGCTATACCTAAGCATGAATATATTTGTGCTAAAACTGAAGCTGTAAAATGTGTTCCCATGTTAGCTTACATACCATTTGAACATCTCCAAATTGACTTAATAGCAATGCCAAAAGGTGAACATTACATTTTGTTTAGTTATATTAGACCAGCTAACAAGATGGCTAGAAGCATTTCTAAATGTAACAGCCACATCAGCATTTGTAGTCAAAATATTACTAAAAGAAATTATACCACAATTTGGTTTACCAACAAGAATTGATTCATACAGGGAAACACAAGCTAACAGATATCCCCCAAATTCTTTTCCTTGAAAGCTATGTTTGGTATAGGCTTGGCAAGTTGCACAAGCTACACATACTTAAGAGGCAATGTTTGTTATGCCAGGAGCTATACATATTTTCTTTACCTAATCTACAATGCCATGAGTTCCAAAATGACCACTTTTATGGATTGATTGACAAATCTGTTGATAAAAAGTTCTCAGAAGTATTGGTTTACCTTCTGATGCTACCCGTACACCATTAATTTATTTAGTCTTAAAATTCTGTTTCCATTTTTAACATCTTTCTCATTATATGCAAAGGAGTAATCCATTGACTACAAAAACATGTAGTTTCCAAAATTGCTCTTAATTTTCTTTTAGTTGATGGAATACTTAATTTTTGAATGTGTCTTGGGAGAAATGAAAAGTGAACCTTCAGATAAACCAAATCCTAAATATTACACTTTGAAGAGACACCACAGAATCTTTCATTTTGAGATTTTGTATACTCTTTTAAATAATTCCAACAAGAGATGTTTGCTATTTTCTTGGCATGCTTCAGTATTTGGCAAGGTCAAGAGCAAATCATACACAAAATGTATAAAATGGTTCCCCTTAGCTAACATAATAAAAATGACCATCCTACCCAAACTTATATATCTATTTAGTGCCATACCCATTGAACTACCAAAAAATGTTTTACTGAATTAGAGAAAACCATAACAAAGTTCATTTGGAAGAATAAAGGATCAAGGATATCCAGGGAAATAATGAAAAAAAAAAATACAAAGGAAGGTGGCCTTGCAGTCCCAGATCTCAAACTCTATTACAAAGCAGCGGTCATCAAAACAATTTGGTACTGGCTAAGAGACAGAAAGGAGGATCAGTGGAATAGACTTGGGGTAAGTGACCTCAGTAAGACAGTCTATGATAAACCCAAACATCCCAGCTTTTGGGACAAAAATCCACTATTTGACAAAAACTTCTGGGAAAATTGGAAAACTGTATGGTAGAGATTAGATTCAGATCAACATCTCATACAATACACCAAGATAAACTCAGAATGGGTGAACGACTTGAACATAAAGAAGGAAACAATAAGTAAATTAGGTGAACACAGACTAGTATACTTGTCAGATCTTTGGGAAAGGAAAGACTTTAAAACCAAGCAAGAGCTAGAAAAAATTACAAAATGCAAAATAGATCGTTTTGATTACATTAAATTAAAAAGGTTTTTGTCCAAACAAAACTAATGCACTCAAAATTAGAAGGGAAACAATAAGTTGGGAAACAATCTTTATAACAAAACCTCTGACAAAGTTCTAATCACTCAAATTTATAAGGAACTAAATCAATTGTACAAAAAATCAAGTCATTCCCCAACTGATAAATGGGCAAGGGAAATGAATAGGCAATTTTCAGTTAAAGAAATCAAAACTATTAATAAGCACATGAAAAAATGTTCTAAATCTCTTATAATCAGAGAAATGCAAATCAAAACAACCCTGAGGTATCACCTCACACCTAGCAGATTGTTCAACATGACAGCAAAGGAAAGTAATGAATGTTGGAGGGGATGTGGCAAAGTTGGGACATTAATTCATTGCTAGTGGAGCTATGTATTGATCCAACCATTCTGGAGGGCAATTTGGAACTGACCCCAAAGGGTGATAAAGATTGTCTGCCCTTTAATCCAGCCATAGCACTGCTGGGTTTGTACCCCAAAGAGATAATAAGGGAAAAGACTTGTACAAGAATATTCATCGCTGCTCTCTTTGTGGTTGCCAAAAATTGTAAAATGAGGGGATGTCCTTCAATTGGGAATGGCTGAACAAATTGTGGCATATGTTGGTGATGGAATACTATAGTGCTCAAAGGAATAATAAAGTGGAGGAATTCCATGGGGACTGTAACAACCTCCAAGAAGTGATGCAGAGTGAGAGGAGCAGAACCAGGAGAACATTTTACACAGAGACTGATATACTGTAGTAAAATCAAATGTAATGGACTTCTCTACTAGTAACAATGCAATAATCCAGAACTATTTGGAGGGACATATGAGAAAGAACGCTATCCACATCTGGAGGAAGAACTGTGGGAAAAGAAAGACAGAAGAAAAACAACTGCTTGATCACATGGGTCAGTGAGGCTGTAAAGATTAAAATTTAGGGGAGAGGGGGAGACTGAGGCAGGTAGAAATTAGTTTCTCTCTGCAAGGAATATATATTTTTTAGAGGTTTATTAAAGTTAAGATTAAGAATATACAAGTAAGAAACATGTGCCTAGGCCAGAGGCCTAGACAAATTAACCTCACATCATGGAAGAGACGCCTCTGCTCCAAAAACGGAAGTCCAAAAAGCCCCAGACCTTCAAAAGCCTTTGCTTAAATATCTTCTCGATCTCGGCCCAGGTGAGATTACAAGGCATTCTGGGGAAGTGGAGCAAAGGCTCATGGGGATTGTAGTCCTGTATTCGAGTCTATTTTTTACAAGGCTATGACTGGGAAAAGTATACTCTAAAAGATCACCCTAGTGCAAATATTAATAATAAGGAAATGGATCTTGATCGATGGCACATGTTAAAAACAGTGGACCTGTGCATCAGATACAGGAAGGGGTGGGGGAGAAAGGAGGGAAGTAACATGAGTCTTGTAACCATGGAAAATTATTCTAAATCATCTAATTAAATTAAAAACAAAAAGGTTCTCCTTAAACTCAATATTTGCCAAATCTTGTTTCAACATTTGGGAAAACAGTTGAAATTTCTACATAACCTTGAGGCAGAAGGCACCACGTATCTGAGACCTTTTCCATGTTAATGAAAATATGTTTTAGGAATCTTCATGGATGGATATTGAAAAAAAGCCAGAGCCTGGATCTATTACTGTTAAATATTTAGTGATGCTAGGAATAGAAGAAATAATAGATAATGGACTTGAAACAACAGGATGTCTTTTGATAACGTGATTATTAATTGCCCTTAAATCTTGGACAAATTGATATACAGGTTTTCCATCTTTGTCTAATTTATGTTTTTAATAGGCAAGATAGGTGTATTCTATTCAGATTTGCAAGGGATTGCTATTTTTTGTTTGACTAAAGAATTTATCACTGGGGTAATTTTCTCCATTGCTTCTTTTTTTTTTTAGTTTTTAGAACATTATTTTATTTGGTCATTTTCATACATTATTCATTGGAAACAGATCATTTTCTTTTACTCCCTGCTGCCCCCGCCACCCGTCCCCTAGCCGACACACGGTTTGTCTGGATATCACATGTGTCCTGGCTCTGAACCCATTTCCTTGTTGTTGGTATTTGCATTAGGGTGCTCATTTAGCTTCTCTCCTCGATCATGTCCGCTCAACCTCTATAGTCAAGCAGTTGGTTTTTCTCGGTGTTTTTACTCCCTCAGTTTGTCCTCTGCTTGAGGATACTTTTTTTTTTTTCTCATAGATCCCCGCAGATTGTTCAGGGATATTGTAAAGCCATTAATGGAGAAGTCCATTACTTTCTCTTGTACCACAGTGTGTCAATCTCTGTGTACAATGTTCTCCTGGTTCTGCTCCTTTCACTCTGCATCACTTCCTGGAGGTTGTTCCAGTCTCCATGGAATTCCTTGACTTTATCATTCCTTTTAGCAAAATAGTATTCCATCACCAACATATACCACAATTTCTTCAGCCATTCTCCAATTGAAGGACATCCCCTCATTTTCCAATTTTTGGCCACCACAAAGAGCGCAGCTATAAATATTCTTGTATTGCTTGTTTATATGGTCAATTATATGGATGGTTTTCCTAATGTTGAACCATCCTTGCATTCCAGGTATGAATCCTACCTAGTCATAGTGGATGACCCTCGGGATGACTTGCTGGAGTCTTTTTGCTAGTATCCTATTTAAGATTTTTGCATCTATATTCATTAGGGAGATTGGCCTATAGTTTTCTTTCTCTGTTTTTAACCTGCCTGGCTTTTGGATCAGTACCATGTTTGTGTCATAAAAAGAATTTGGTAGAACCACTTCTTGGCTTATTCTGTCAAATAGTTTGTATAGTATTGGGGTAAGCTGTTCTTTGAATGTTTGATAAAATTCATTTGTGAATCCATCTGGACCTGGGGATTTTTTCTTAGGGAGTTCTTTGATGGCTTGTTCAATTTCTTTTTCTGATACGGGGTTGTTTAGGTAATTTATTTCTTCTTCTTTTAGTCTAGGCAATTTATATTTTTGTAAGTATTCATCCATATCACTTAGATTGCCATATTTTTTGCCATATAATTGGGCATAGTAGTTTTTAATGTTTGCCTTGATTTCCTCTTCATTAGAGGTGAGGTCTCCCTTTTCATCTTGAATACTGTCAATTTGGCTTCATCCTCTTACTTTCACCCTATGCATATCTACCTTCCTCATGTGTGTTTCTTGCAGACAGCATATGGTAGGGTTTTGGATTCTAATCCACTCTGCTATTTGCTTGTGTTTTATGGGTGAGTTCATTCCATTCACATCCAGAGTTATGATTACTAGCTGTGTATTTCCCAGGATTTTGATTTCTACTCCTGGTCCTACCTTTTCTTCTTTCAATATTTCCTTCTACACCAACGTTTGTTTATAGTCAGTCCCCCCCCCCCGTTTCCCCTCCTTATTTTACTTCCCTTTCTACCCCCTCCCTTCTTATTCCCTCCCTTATTTTTCCCTGTAGTCTTTTTAAAATGCCCCCCACCCTCTCCCTCCCTTGTACTGCTTCCCTCCCCACCAGTCCATTTTTTACCCTTCTACTCCCCTATAGGGCGCAAATCTATTCTCTTCCCCAATGGATTGGGTTGTTCTTCCCTCTTTGGGTCAGTTTCAAAGTACATGAGAGTTGAGTATTTCCTATCTCCAACCTCTTTACCCTTCCAGTGTATTGATGTTCTCCCCCCTCCCGCCATGAGCTTCTTTATGACACATAAATTTACCCCCATTTGTTTCTTTTCCCATTTCTTTTAGTCATAACCTCTTCTTTTTAGCTCTAGTCATGTATATATATACACATGTATATGTATTTATGCATGCATATATCTATATACCTATTTATGTCTTGTCCTTTCATCCTATACAGTTTGTCATTGTTCCCTCTAAGTGTAATTCTTCTAGCTGCCCTGGTGATAGCAACAGTTTTTAAGAGTTACCAATGACCTCTTTTCTTACAGGGATACATATCATTTAACTTATTGAGTCTCTTAAAAAACTTTTGTTGTTGTTTTGTTTGTTTTTTCCCCTCATTTTTAATTACTTTTTGATGATTCTCTTGAGTTCTGTGGTTGGGCATCAAATTTTCTGTTCAGGTCTAGTCTTTTATTCATGAATGCTTGGAACTCTTCTGTTGTGTTGAATGACAATACTTTCCCCTGTAAGAATATAGTCAGTTTTGATGGGTATTTTATTCTTGGTTGTAAATCTAGTTCTCTTGCTTTCTGGAATATCGTATCCCATGCCTTTCGGTCCTTCATTGTGGATGCAGCCAGATCCTGTGTTAACCTCACCATGTTTCCATGGTATCTGAATGGCTTCTTCTTGGCAGCTTGTAATATCTTTTCTTTCATCTGATTGTTTTTGAATTTGGCTATAACATTTCTTGGTGTTGTCAGCTGGGGATTAAATACAGGGGGTGATCTGTGGATTCTTTCAATCTCCACTTTCCCCTCTTGTTCTAGGATTTCGGGACAGTTTTCCTGGATAATTTCCTCTAGTATTATGTCCAGACTTTTTCTTTTATCATGGTCTTCTGGTAGTCCAATTATTCTTAAATTGTCTCTTCTTGAACGATTTTCTAAATCGTCTGTTTTGTGAATGAGATGCTTCACATTTTCCTCAATTTTTTCATTCTTTTTGTTTTGTTTTATAGTGTCCTGCTGCCTTGTGAGGTCACTTGATTCCAGTTGTTGTATTCTGGTTCTTAAAGACTGGATTTTATCTCTGGCTTTTGGTCATCCTTTTCCTTCTGGTCTGATTTTCTTTGAAGATCATCTTTCATCTTCTTTACCTTGTCGTTCATTTCCTTTGCCTCATCTTTCATCTCCTTTGCCTCATTTTCCAGCTGGTTGATTTTGGCTTTCAAGACACTATTTTCTCGTTTTAATTCAAGTGCCTCTGTTTCCAGATGACTTATCTTAATTTTTAATTTCTTTTCCCAATTGTCTTCAGCCTCTCTTTGTTGTGTTTTGAGTTCTTCCACAGCCTGTATCCAATTTGCTAGGATTTCTGGTATATCATTTGCTGATCTCTCCCCCTCTGTTCCATTTGCTGAGTAGTAGCTGTCTATTGTAGTTTCTTTCTTCTTTTTCTGTTGTTTGCTCAAATTCATCCCTTCTTTACTCCCCATATTTGTCTGTGTTCTTGTTCCTCTCATTTTCTTTGTTTTTTGGGGACTTCTATCAGTCTTCCCTCTTGGAGCTTTAACAGAAGATCTTTTGGTGTAGTCTCTGGGGGAGGGTTGTTGGGGATTTGAGCTTCCCTGTCCTCTGGAGGCTTTTGATTGGCTTAAAGTCCAGCAGTCAATGAGGATGAGTGGGGAGCCTGGGCTTCCCTGCTTTCTGGAGACTTTTGATGGGATTAAGTTCAACTTGGTTGGGCTGGGTTTGCTCTGAGTTCTAAACTTCCGGGATGACTGGAGCAAATATGGAGGATCTCCAAAGCTCTGGCCAGGCTACCAGGTCTATGCTCCTTCTAGGCCACCATCTTGACTCCGCCTTTAGGTTTCCTGTTCTTTCGGAAGACCCTACTCTCTAAGGGGGAGGGGTCGTGGCCTCCCTAGGCTCTGAGGGTTTCTGATGGGATTAAGTTCAGATGGTTTGGGCTGAATGAGCCCTGAAGAAAAAAAAAAACTCCTCCTCTATAGTCTGTGTTGAATGCCCTGAGACTAGCCCAGGTTACATTCAAGGTAAGCCCTTTGGAACAATCCCTTTGCTGGCCCTGAGGTTTCTGTCCTTTCAAAAGCTCTGAGGGCTCCTGATGGGATTGGGTTCAGCTGGTGCCCTAAAGCTGGAACCTCCCTTGAGACTCAGATGGAAGGACCCAGCCAGGGGGCTACAGGCTTCCCACTTCTCTCTATGTTTTCCTGCTGTCAGTGTTGGGTGCCCAGAGACTGGCTCAGGTTGCTTTCAAGGTGAGTCCTTCAGAATAGCCAACCCTGAGGCCCCTTTGCCGGCCCTAAGGTTTCAGCTGCTGCTGTGGGCTCAGCACTCTGGGTTGGGGGGGATGGGTCCTGGGACCTTCCTTCTACCTACCCCTTAGATCTGAGTGATCTAGTGTTCTGGCTTTTGGGGGGCCGTACCTTTTGATCCAGGTCCGGGAGGAGGGTTCCCCAGGTCTGTCCTGTTGTTCAGTTTGAATTTTGGTGTCCTGGGAGCATTCAGTTTGTGATCTGTAAGGAAGGGTTTTCCGAGGTCTGAACTTTCGCTGCCTCTAAGCCGCCATCTTGACTGGAAGTCTCCATTGCTTCTTTTGATAATGGATATTGCAGAACAGACAGAGGTGGACCACCTCTCATTCTAATTTGAACTGGAATCAATGATTTAAGCAGGCCTACATTGGTAAAGATGTAGTCCAGAAAGATTCAGGTATGTCTGTTGGTATTTTAAATGCTGGAGTTTTATCCACCTCCTGATTATCGAAAAAAGAGTACTGGAAACAAATTTAGAGATTCTTCAGGTAGTTCTAAGTAATAGCACCATCTGGAGTACATATTATTGTGGCTTTTAATTTACACAAAAGATCTCTCCCTAATAAATTCATAAGGGAATTAGGCATTGGCAGGAATAAATGTTCCACAGATAAAGATCCCACAGACAACATTCATGGTGAGAGATTTTGGACTTCCAGAGGTGTTTCAGACACTCCTACAACACTCATAGAGCCAACAGAATTACAACTGGGATCAGGTATACTCATTAGCACAGATCTTGATGCCCCAGTATCTAAAAGACAATCATGTTCATCTATAAGCATTAATCAATGAACATTAATCACCTTCCACCTCCTTAAATCCATTTCTCTTTGACCAATGTCATTATTTTTCCAACTGTCAGTTTGTCTCAGAGACACATACTGACACCTCTGCTCTCCAAGGAACCCAGAGACCGAGGTCCCTTTCAACTGCCTGCAACTCACCTACAAACCCTCAGCCACACTATTCTGTCATCAACGGACAGCCTGCACAGCAGGGGGACTTTTACTTGGAAATCTTTTTGCTCTTTTGCATACATGGGGAGAAAAGAAATGGAAAGATAGAAGGGGATAAATTATCTTTCATGAAGAGGCTCAGAAGAACTAATATAATGGAAGAAAATATGGGGGGATAAGCTATATTTGAATCTTACTCTAATGAGAATTAGCTCACACATACTTTAGAAACATATCTTATCATAAAGGGAAGTAAGAGGGTAGGCAGAATAAGGGAAAGAGGAGATGGACAAAAAGGAGGATGAATTACAGGAGGCTGTGGTCAAAAACAAAATATCAGTGAACAGGGAAAGGCTAAAATGAGACAGAGAAATGGGTAATAGAGGAGAACTCACAATTAGCAGTTATAACTATGAATGTAAATGAGATGCACTCATATAAGATGAAAAAGGACAGCATAGTAGATTAAAAACCAGAATCCCTCAATATGCTGTCTACAAAAAACACATTTAAAGCATGGAGACACACACAGAGTAAAAGTAAGGGGCTAGAGCAGAATCTACTATGCTTCAGCTAAAGTAAAACAAAAAGAAAACAAACAAAAAAAAAATAACAGGAGTAGCAATCATACCACAGACAAAGCAAAAATAAACATCAATCTAATCAAAAGAGATAAGTAAAGAAATTACATCTTGTTAAAAGACACTACAGAAAATGAAACAATATTAATATTAAACATATATGCACCAAATAGCAGTGTCCAGATTTCTAAAGGAAAACCTACATGGGTAACAGGAAGAAAGATAGTAAAATGTTACTAGAGGGGAATCACATCCTTCCACTCTCAGAATTAGATAAATCCAGGCAAAAAATAAACAAGAAAGAAGTTAAGGATGTAAACAGAACTTCAGAAAAGTATGTTATGATAGACCTCTGGAGAAAACTAAATGGGAATGGAAAAGAACACATTTTTTTCTCAACAGTACATGGCACCTTTACAAAAAGTGAACATATAATACAGCATAAAACTCCAATGTAGAAAAGCAGACATATTAAACACATATTTTTCAGACCATAATGCAATAAGAATTTCTATTCAACAAAGCATAGCAGAAAGAAAAGACTAAACATTATTTGGAAATTAAATAATCTTACCCTAAAAAACAAATGGGGCAGAGAAAAATTCATAGAAACTATCAACAATTTCATTAAAGAAAATGAAATTGAGGAGACAACATACTAAAATTTATAAGATGCACTCATAGTTGCACCTAGGGAGAAATTTATATTTCTAAATGCTTACATCAATAAAGGAGATCAATGCAAATTAAAAAAAAACAGAAAAAGAATAAATTTTAAATCCCCAATTAAACACCAAGTTGAAATTCTGAAAATCAAGGGGAAGCTTAATAAAACTGAAGCAAGAAAACTATTGAACTAATAAATAAGACAATGAGATGGTTTTCTGTAAAATAAATAAAGTAGATAAACCATTGGTTAACTTGACTCAAAAAAAGAAAAAAGGAAAGTCAAATTACCAGTATCAATTTTAAAAAGTGAAACCACAAGTATTAAAGAAGAAATTAATGAATTATTATAAATTATTTTGCTCAACTACATGCCAATAAATCTCATAATTAAAATGAAAGAGATGTATATTTTAAAAAATGTAAACAATCCAGATTAACAAAAGAGAATACTTAAACAACCCCTTCACAGAAACTGAACAAACCATCAAAGAATTCCACAGGGAAAAGGCCCCAGTATCAGATGGATTCACAAGTAACTACCAACAAATATTCAAAGAACAACTAACTCCAATAATGTATAAACTGTCTGGAACTATAGGGGAAGAAGGAATCATTCTGTAAAAATGGATATTCTTGATGTTATAATATTCTTTTGCACTGATAATGAAGGTGTATTGTGGGGGAGGGGGAGGGAAGGGCTTCAGGAACAGGAACAGTGTAAGAGGGAAGGAGCCTAAGCTAATATAGGTATGGCTGTTTCTCCCTCCCTCTACCTTATGATACAAGGTTGTCAGTTATCAATTTGTGTCCCTTGAAGAAATGGCTGAAGGGAATCTGAAGACAATCTCCCTTATCAGCTACTCTTGTGGATGTCCTCGGTTTCTCTCTCTTGGAGGGGATCTAGAGGTAGACCCCAGTAAAGGAGTCTTACCTCTGAGAAGACCTCGGGCACTCTGAGATGTTTGTCTCTAGTTCTATGTTGTAACCCTTTCACACTATACTGGGAGGCTTGACAAATATCTGACTGCTTTAAGAAGGATTTAATACAGAGTCTCAGGTAACTGGGTGAAGGTGAGAAGGAATAGGTTGCCTTATTATTTCCTATACAGTCCTGGATCTGAAAGGCAAGTAATATTGCTCAATCAGATTTCTCCATCCTGCCCCAGCTAAAATAATCCCTCTATAAGCTCATTTAACTATTTGTCCTAAGAGATTACAAAGAAATAGGTCCAGGAAGGCAGGAAAGGTCAAGGGAGCTATGTTCTCCTTTCTGAGAGCCCCCCTTTAGGGGTCTGAGATATCTTTTCTTCAGATTGAGAGAGGTTGGAGATGTTTGTTTGAAGGAAGATCAATTTTAGGCTTGAAGGTAGAAACTGGATCCTCTCAGGTGGCTTCAGTGATTCCTCAGCCCCCTGAATCAGTCCTGTCAGGTCCAAGTCCCAGACAAGAAGTCCAGTGGCTCCTCAGAACCCTCTCAAGTCCAGTTTTTCCTTTCCAGAAGCCTTTGCTCTCCAACTGCCCCTGGTTCTGTCTCAATCCTCATGTCAAGGTTCCAAATCTTCCCTGCCCCCCCATCCTTACACTTCCCAACTCTTTTTATGACCCAAATATGGTACTAATACTTAAACCAAGATGTGAACCTTAAAAATTCCCAGACCCTACTTCATAAGATTGGAATAAGACCATTCCCCATTTGGGCAGTGAACTCTACTTAGATTAGGAATGTGAGAACTCACCTACTTAAGTCTGCCCTAGGGGAAGATAAAGTTGTAAACTCTTTTCTGAACAATGAAAAGTACTTAAACCCATACTTAAGCCATGCCTATTTTAGGACTAATACAAAAAGGTGCTAAGTACCTATAAAGGTCAAGCAACTTGTGAACTTGCAAGGAGCAAAGAGGTGAAAACTTACTCAGAGATTCTAGTCTACTCAGGTGTGAATTACTCAAAAGATTAGTCTACTCAGGTGTGAACTAAGAATGGTCTGTCCTTTGAAAAACGTCTACTGTGATTGATAGATGTAAGGACTTAGGGGAGGTGACATAGGAGAAAATGCCCTTTAAATAGGAGCTCAGATAGGAGCTCAAGGGACATTCTGAAACATTCAGATTGAGTATTGAGCTGGTGGAGGCAGCTGAGATGATGCTGGCCTGGTGTCACTAGAATTCTTGCTTGGACAGATCTTGTGGTGAGTGATTAAGGACTGACTGATCTTTCTTTTAGGGCTTAGGCCTGGGTTGGCCAGGGCTGGCCAGGGCTGGCTTATCCTTTTCTCATTATTCCCCTTTTTCTCTCTTTCTCTCCTTTTCTTTAATTCCTCATTTGTATTAATTAAAATCTCTATAAACCCAGCTGACTTGGGTATATTTGAATAATTGGGAATTTTTCCCTGGCGACCACCTTATATATTGATTTAAAAACAAAACGCTGTAGTGAAAACATTTTTTGTGGTCACAACTTACTCATCCACTCTTTTACCTACTACAACTTATATCTTCCACTATTTTAATCACTAAAGTTTAAGGCCTCAACCATTTTAATCATTACAAAGAAGAGCTAAAATAGAGAAAGAAAAATGTAGAACAAAGTCACCAATGACCACTATGCAAAAAACATAAAATACTATCAAGGAGACCACAACATTATATCACAAGAATCACATATCATGATCAGGTGGATTTTATACCAGGAATCCAGGGTGGGTTTGATATTAGGAAAACCATCAGTATAACTGACCATATCAATAACAAAAACCATTGGATTGTTTCAATAGATGCAAAAAAAGCATTTGATGAAATAAAACATCCCTTATAAAAAAATCAGAAAACAGTGAAAAGAGATAAATGACCTAGACATCTTGCCACTTGAATCATCTACTCTCTCCCCACCTGTAACAGAAATCTTCATGCCACAGATTTCTTCTATGAGCATGAGCTGGCCTGATCAGTGAGGTAATAAATGCATTAGATTTAATTTAGCCCAGACCATGCTTCATGTTGATTCAATGTGACCATCTTGGTATCCAACCAGTCACACATTGACCCATCTTCCAATCCTAACATTTAATAACATAAACTCCCCATCTAGCGCTTTGGGAACAAGGCAGATGATAGCAGAGTAGAAAAATCATTGGACCTAGAATAAGAAAGACCTAAATTCAAATCCAGGCTTAGATATTACCTAGCTACATGAACTTAGGTAAGTCTATTAATTTCTGCCTGCCCAAGTTTACTCAATCATAAAATGTGGATAATCAAAGCATCTACCTCCCAGGGTTGTTGTGAGGATCACATGAAATAATATTTGTAAAGTGCTCAGTACAGTGACTGTCACATATTAGGCACTATATAAATGCTTATTCTCTTCTATTTTTAAGCAGTAATAAAATTACTACTACTTTACTTTTTCTTCTAGGATGGGCACAACAAAATAATTCTCATATATCTCTTCCCCATTTCTGTGATTTCCTAGACCTCATTGGTAAGAACTATTCTGCTTCTGTATTTATGTGCCCAGAACTTATCTCTGGCACACATAGCTGATACTTAATAAATGAGTTTTCATTCAGGCATTGTACATAAAGGATGGGGTGAGATTACATAAGGAAAAAATAGAGATAGTGAAAAAGGTTAAGAACAAAGTCTTGTGGAATACTAAGTGTGTTAAGGAGAAGCATCATCCAAGGAGATAAAAAAAGTCAAGAAAATAAGAGAAAAGGTAGGAGAGAAGAGTGTGACATGTAGCACAAATGAAGAAACAGTATCCAGAGGATAAAGAACAGAAATAAGAAAAAGATTTTGTATTTGACAAATGAGACCTTGAAGAGAGCTGCTTTAATAGTGATAAAATTAGCAATTAGATTGCCTGAACATATTAATGGTAGCATAATAATTATTGTATTAGCAATCTTAGCATCAGAAAATAATAAAGATTATTCTTAAGATTTATGGAAGTCAAAGATTCTATTTAAAGTAAGCTTCAAAAATATTTGATTTCCACTCTTGATCAATTTTTGGAACTCTAACAAGTGTTTAATGTGCTACTTTTCTGCAAGAATATCTAATGTATTTAACAGGATATATACAAAAAATGAGTGTGAAGCTTAAAATTACATCTTGATTAGATGACAAATGAACAAAAAAAAACACGTCTGACAGTAGGAGTCGGTATAAGCTATTGGTCTGGTTTTTATAGTCTGTTATTCACAGACTCCTCCATCGACATTAATAGGAATTTTCTCAGAGAAGACTACACAATCAGACTTCTGCATGTTTCATAAAATCGTTATAATAATTTTTAAAATGTTACTGTAAAATAACTTACTGTTTTAGTTTTGCAAACGTCTCTTGTGAATTGTGTTTTTCTCGCTCATATGCACTTTCAACTTCTTTGAACTCATTCTTGATCATTTCCAAATCAGCCACAGCTTCTGCTTGGCTCGCCTTTTCTACTTGCAAAGCTCCTTCAAGGTCTCTAATCCTTAACTATCAGATTAAAAAAAAAAAGTCATTAATGTGCTAAGAAAAACTATCATCAAATTAAAATTAAGTAGAATACTTTGTCAACCTTAAGTTATTACTGATCCAAAAGCACCTTGCTTTCTGCTTTATTTTCAAAAGGAAAAATAAGCAGAAAATAGCTTCTTGTTCAATTCTATTTGTATTTGGTTTAATGTTATCATTACTAGTTATATAATAATGATGGTGACAAGTGCACAACACAGATGTAAAAAGCCAGAGGCCTACTGCTTCTGTTAATATCCCATCTAATGGATTTTAATGTTGATGTACTAATGGAGTCTAATATTTCTTTTCTATATCAGGAGAATATAAAAGTTTGTCAACAATGAAATGACACAGTAACTCTCTAACAAACACCTGAAAAAATTTCCACAGTTCAGTTAAAAAAATCTCAACTTTTAAAAGCCATTACTTTGTTTGTAAAGGGAAAGGGTAGAATAATATTTTTAAATTTAAAAAAATATTAAGATGACAATTTTAATTGACTATAACAATGTCATCAGGAAAAAGGAAAAGATGTTCCAATTATGATGATTTCCCACTCTGTTTTTGTTATGTTAACAAGTTATCCTTTATTTTTACTGCTTTCTTTTAAACTAATCTAATCCTAAACCATCAAAACAGAATACAAGGAAATATTTCATCCCAGAAATACTATTATGTATTAACTTATTCTTAGCTACAGTAGAAAAATTAAATTGAAAAAAAGGTTCTTAAAATTTTAACTATTTAGTACTTCAGTCATGTTTTACTTACTAAATTTCATATACAAGTTTTAAGTTCAACAGACTATTTTAATAAATATGCTTAATAATTTATTATAGGAGCAATTTTTTTCATTATACTCAGTGTGACCGTCTCATATGCTTACAAAAAAAATTGAAATTTTTTTATTCTAAAAACCCTGATATGTTCCATATGGTAATATAAATGACCTTTTTGTCTTTTTATCTTCTTACTAAAAGATAAGTACTTTTAACTTGAGAAGCTAACATATCTGGTATTCCTAACATGATCAAATATTCATATTCACAATGATATGCAGGGGCTTTCATAGGAAACATAATTTTGAATTAACTTAGTTTCCATATTTTCTGTCATAATTCTACATTAACTAAACTTTTTGATAATCTTATTGTCAGGTTCTTTTTTTAGCTATTTCAGTTTTTTACTTAAATGAGAAGACCAAAGAATTTAAATAATTTGAAAGCTATCAGACAAACACACTCTTTACAAAAGAAAATTAAAACTTTATTTAAAAAATCTCAAATGGGGATCAATTGTATATATTGAGGAATTACTCAATTTTCATTGAGGAATATTATTTTTCTATTAGACTTAAAAATACTTTTGAAATCCTGATTATACTTTGCCAGCTCAAAAAGTTTTTGTTATCTTAAAACGTACTATCTTTTTTTACTTTAAAAGTAGAAAAGGTGATGATTAAATCAGGATTTTTAAACTTTCCAGAGCTACAGAAATTAAAATTATTTTCCTCCTGGAAATAAAAATATTCCCTCATATTATGTTTCATTCAGTTCTAATATCAAGACTCAAAAATAGTTCCTGGTGTAACATACTTTTCTCCTATAAATCCTATTCCAGTATGTTCTTCAAGTGTGAAGGTGCCCCTGGTTCTGTGTTGTCTAGGACAACAAACTTAAAGCTTCTCAGGTTCTAAAATGTTGAAAAAAACTTCAAAGTAGAGGTCCTAGCAATATACTTGAGTTAGCTATCAAAGAAGCAACTTAGATGAATATCTAAAAACTCATCACCAGGCTGTGTGGGTCATGAGATTATCAATTTATTGACGATGGCAATGCTTAAAGACAAGGATCTGTATGTAATCTTATCAATTTAGGACTTTGGCCGGTAGTGCAGAGACTAATACACTGTGGTATAATCGAACGTAATGGACTTCTCCATTAGTAGCGGTGTAATGTCCCTGAACCATCTGTAGGGATCTAAGAGAAAAAACTCTATCCATAAGCAGAGGACAAACTGTGGGAATAGAAACACTGAGGAAAAGCAACTGCCTAACTACAGCGGTTGAGGGGACATGACAGAGGAGAGACTCTAAACGAAACTCTAATGCAAATATTGACAACATGGAAATGGGTTCAAATCAAGAACACATGTGACACCCAATGAAATCATGCATCGGCTATGGGGGGTAGGGGGAAGGAAAAGAAAATGATCTTTGTCTTTAATGAATAATGCTTGGAAATGATCAAATAAAATATTATAAAATTTAAAAAAAAAGAGAGTTACGGCTTTGGAATCATGAAGACTTGGGAGTGAATACTGGCTTTGACGCTTATTAGCTATGTAACCATTCCTCAGGGAGTCTCACCTTCCTTATTGGTAAAATGAGAATTAAAATTGCAATAATTACACAACTTTATTATGAAAACAAATGAGATTATATAGGTGAAATAATGTCAGTTCTTATTATTCATTGATTTCGTTTCCCCAAGATGGATTGCTAGGTCAATTTCTTTCCAGTAATAATAGTCCTTCTTGAAGAGGCCCTGTCTTGATGCAATCAGTATATCTGATGCAAAAACTACCTTCATACTAGGAGATTTCAACATACATATACTTTTTCAAATACCTACTTACTTCCACTACCCCTAGCCACACACAAAAATGATCATACCCTTGATCTTGTTATTACCCAAGAAAGCACCACCTCTATGTTCAAAACTCTAAAATCCTCTTATCCAATAGGACCATCAACTGGCTTTTCACCTCTCCATCTGCCTTCCCTTACAAATCTATTCTTTATCCACCCCATGATCCAATCCTGTGATCTCCCAATTTCTCCGGGGTCACCTCCTCTTTACTAAACACTGTGTCTTCCTTTCTCTGTCTTGGCCTCTTGGTGAATCAATTTGACTTTTCATTTTCATCCTCTTGAATCTCTAGCTAATACTCATTTGCCAAGACTCAGCCTTGGATCACTCCCACCATTCACTGCCTTCACCCCTAAACACATGCTACTGAATGAAGGTGGACAAAAGCAAGTAGCCATTCTGACTGGCCCATTACAAACATGCTATTCAGTCTCACCTGAGCCTTCACTGCTACTAGGCAACCCTACTCTACCCTACTCACCATAGCAGCTCTTCAGAAACATTTTTATTCCATTCAAACATTCCATAGCATCCCCTCCCCTTATGTACATGGCTCAGATATTTGCCTCCTATTTTAGAGAAAAAAAATGAGGTCCTTTGCTGTGAGCTCTCTACTCTCCTTTCTTCCTTAACTCTTATCAACTCCTTCACCTCTGTCTAACTCTAAGCCATCTCATTTTACCCTGTATCCTCCAGCAGATTACCCACTCTATCTCCATTCTATTATTTATTTTCAGCCTCTCCTTTTTTATTCCCTCCTGCCTTTAAACATACTCATGTCTACTACATCCTAAAGAATTTTTTTCACTTATCTGTCCATCCCTTAAAAGTATATCCCTGTATCTCTTCTGCTATATGAAGACAAACTCCTTAAAAAAAGCTATCTACAATGAATGCCTCAACTTTCTTGCCTCTCTTCTTAACCCCTAAAATTCTGGCTTCTCACCTTCTCACCCTATCATCACCTTATCTATTTCATGTGAAAACTTTTCTCTCCAAAGCTGTCAATGATTTCCCAGTTGTCCAACTCAAAGGTCTTTTCTCCATCCTCATTCTTCTTAATCTCTGTTAATCACCCTGTCCTCTTCAGTATCCTCTTCTCTCTAGGTTTTCAGGGCACTTTTGTTGTCTTACCTCTTTGCTGGATCTTCTTCCAGAACACACTCTCTAACTGCAGGTGTCCTTCTTCATGTCTCCCTCCACTAATTCACTTAGTGATCTCATCAGCTCTGATGGATTTAATTACCATCTCTATGCTGATATTTATCAAATCTATCTTTCATGCTCCAGTCTCTCTGAGGGACTCCAATCTCACGTCTCCAACTTTCTTTCAGATATCTTAGACTGAATGTCCAGTAGAAAACCCTAAAGTAAACATGTTGAAAATAGAATATATTCTCTTTCCCTCTTAGATCTCCCCCACAACGACCTTCCCTGTTACTTCAGAGGGTAACACCATCTTTCCAGCTCCCCAGGCTCACAACCTAGGTATTATTATTGATCTCCCACTGTCTCTATACCACTTTATCACTGTTGCCAATGCTATTTAATCTCCCCTTTGCAACATCTGAAGGAATGCTTTGAACTGACAAAAACCTATCTCCAAACAACCACAAATAAAATGCCTCAAAATGAATCTTGGAACTGCACAACCAATAAAAGGCACAGTGAAACAGTATTCCCAGGCCAAGACAACATAGGATAGCTGGAAAGATTGAGAACAATTCAGGGAAGGTTGCATCCAGGGAAACCTGTGGCTGGGAGAGCATGATCCAGTCCAATCCAGGACAGAAAGCATCTGGGTAAAAGCTACAAGCCTCTCTGGAGAAACTCAGACAGGCTGCCAGGCCTCTTCCCACACTGTATGAATAAGCAAAATACAAAAAAAGAAAAAAACCTGACCTTATATAGTCATTTCAGAGACAAGGGAGATTAAAATACAAACTCAAAAGACGACAATAATGCCAAAATGGCTACACATGAAACCTAAAAGGAAAATGTAAAATAGTGTCAGACCCAAAAAGAAATCCTAGAGGAACTCCAATCAAATAAGAGAGATAGAAGAAAAATGGAGGGGGGGGGGGGGGGGGACATGATGGCAAAGATGGATCAGGGACCCATCTCCTTCAAATTATCCTCCAAAATAACTTAATATAACGTCCTAAAACAAATTCTAGAGCAGCAGAACCCACAAAAAGAAGAAGGGAAACTATGTTTTTATTCCAGGACAACTAAGAAAATTGTCAGGAAAGATCTGTCACATCAGGGTGGGAGTGGAGTGCAGACCACAGCACCAAGGCAGGCCCAACCTCAGCAATTAAGTCCAGACTTTGGGGATAACTGAAACAGCAACAAGGACGTCCAGAGCTCTCAGCCCACAGATGGTAAGGGGTTGAACAACTGGCCAAAAGGAAATTACAGGGGCCCTAGACAAAATTCATCACAACAACATTCTTTGTCATAGCAAAGAACTTCAAAGTAGGTATCCATTCACTGGAATATTGTTTTTTAAAAAATTATAACATATGTAATGTGTGAAGGAGAGATGGGGGAAAAGTCTGCAGCAAAGGCTGCAAAAAGCAAAGACTCCAGAACTGTCAATCAAGATGAACATTCTATTTAGAATGGGGACCAGGAAGGACCATTGAAAAAGGAGGTGGCAAACTGAAAAAGAGGTCTCTTTGCCTTGGGACAGAAAGGAGAACAGACAAAAGTCCTAATCTCTGGTTTCTCTCTGCTATACCACAATGACTGAATCTTCAAGACCTGTTGACCATTTTCCCAAATCTGAACTCTATTCAACTATCCTCCAACTTAGTAATTGATTTAAGATTAGGGAAACCCCAGACCCTCTCTCCCCTCAACTTCTTTTCCTTTCCCCTTCTCTTAAATAAATCCCTTACTTAATCTTAGAGAAGAGAAAGAGTGATTTATCTGATATACCAAAAGACTCACCCTGACCTGATTTCAGTGAGACCAACAGAAGAATCAACTAGGGAGGGGAAGGGAGGAGGGAGGAGATTGGCAGATCTGATCTTGAAATTATCATCTCTCACTTAAATAATACCCTAATACACATATAAATGCTTTTTAGATGGCACATGTAATTTCACTGATTATACAGAATAAGCATCCAATGAAGAAACTTGCTTCAGTCAAGGCAAATTAAGACACACAGTCTTAGAGATTTGTCTTGGGAACTGGGGAAATAAGCAACTTGTGGAGAGTTGACTAGTATATGTGAGAGGCAGGACTTAAAACCAAATATCCCTACCTCGAAGGGTACTTCTATACTGAATCACTATACTACATAAACTTTCAAGACAAAGAATGAAATGAAATTACACTGGGCCACACAAAAAATGACAGATACAGAGAATTCAGAGGACATAGATAAGCCTTTTATGAGCAGAGAATGAGAAATAGCAGTACCAAAAGAACAACTTGCATGAAAACCACAATTATGTAAAAGAAAACAACACTGAAGGACTTTAGATATATGATCTTGCAACCAATTGTGTCTTCAGAATGTTGATGAGGAAGCATTCTTCTAGTATCTCAGCAGAGAGATGATAATAATAAAAGTGAGACACATTTTCATACATGGGAACTATATTGATTCATTTTTTAACCTAACTTTTTTTTTCCATTGCTGTTATATGGGACAAAGGGAAAATCAATGGGTAGTTATCATGTTGCAATTTTTCTTAAAAGAACAATAAAGCCTTTTTTTTTTAAAGAAAAGTTGGGACTAACCACAATTCCAGAAGCTCCATGATAAAACATGCTCTCTCTCCTGATTGGGAGATGCCTACTGGGACCTATATTTTTGGGACAAGAGCAATGTGGAAACTTATTTTACTTGTCCATGTATATTTGTTTAGAAGGATTTTCAAAAATAATTTTTTAATAAAGAGGAGAGGAAAGGTAAGAAAAATTTTTTTAAATTTATTTTGTTAGCTAAAAACAAAGAAATGTAATTTTAAAAAATTAAAAGAAAAGCTAAAGCTAGAATGGATATCTGATTCATAAATCAGTGTTCTTTCCATTCTGACTGCTTCCTAAGAAAAACTAATCACTCTTTGGCTCAAAAGTAATTTTAAGCCTTCCTTTAAAGAGACTAAATCTAATGGCTCTAGAAAAGAAGCAAAGGTAAACTGAGAAGTCATCAGAAAAGACAATCAAATAGATCAGAGAGAGTGGACAAAGAGACCAACTTGAAGATATCAAGAATTGATTAAGGGGAGAACATACATATGGGCATGAAAGGGCTCTGTACAATACAATAATACAATAAATATTTGTTTAATACCAATTATGTGCCAGGCAATGTGCTAACAACAAGTACCTGTAAATAAAATGGGAAAAGATAGTCCTTGTTGCAACAAAGGGTTATCTTTTTCCCACTCTGCCTGATCCTCTTTGTTGTGCTTTCTAGTGACATCTCAATTTACTCCTACTAATCTAAAGACCAATGGGTGTACAAAGACAAAAATGAATGGGAGAAGTGGGATGGGGTAGAAAAGAGTTATAGAAATTCAAGATAAATGTAGTATATACTTTAAAATAATAAGCAATAATGAAAAATCATTTTTGAGATTTTATATATGGAAAGATTTGTTGATGCTTCCCAAATTCTTAATAAATAAAAAGGAATGAAATAGCCTGAAGTTGTTATTTCTTTTAACTAACAATCTAGAAAGGGAAAAGTCAATATCGTAAGAGTTATATAGAACAGGCATTCTTATCCTTTGCTGGTACCACTATGAATTCTTTCAGACAGTCTGAAAAACATTGAAAAAGAAAAGTTATCATTTATAAGAAATACTCCACCTCCAAGATTATACTTTTAAGAATTTAAGTCCACAAGTATGAAAACTTTCACATTCAAATCATTTGTTTTAATGAAAAATCTAGAAATTAAATGCAAACCCTACAATTGAAAAAAGGATGAATAAATAATGACATGAAGAATAATGGTATATAACTTGAGAAAAGGAATGAAAAATATTAAGAATATAAAGAAACATGTAAAGACTGCTAGGAAGTGGCAGGGGGAAGGAGTGAGAGCCAAAAGAAAAATATATAAGACTATAAGTTTAGTACAAGAAAAATGGATAGGCAACAAAACTGTCATCAAATAAGATTTTTAGTGTTAATATCATACTGTTAACTTTTTGTTTTAAACAAATTAGTAATTTCTCCAGAGATATTGTTGAGTGTTTATTCAAGTATTTGTTAGGAATCAATCAATAGATTAATCCTTAGACACTTAATAAGTACTTATTATATGACAGACATACTATGTAATAGGAATACAAAGATAAAAATTAAATAAATCCCACTCCCAGTTTTATATTCTATCAAGGAAAACAGCATGTATATATAAAAGTACATACAAAAATTTTTTCAAATTAAATACATAGTAATTTGGTGATGGGGTAGAGACTTTAAAATCAGGAAGGAAGAAAGAGGAAAGACCTCAAGTAGGAAGCAGTGTTTGAGCGAATCTTTAAAGGATATGAGATTCTAAAAGGGACAGGCATGAGAATAGTCTGACATAAGACACAGAGACATGTGTGTAATGTACAAACATATTATTGTGTTTAATAAAATGAACTAAGGAAAACAGAATAACAGATTTAGAACTGAGGAGAATTCACCTTATCCGGAATACTAATTTTAAATATTTAGAAAGTGAGGCCCATACAGGCTAAATTACTTGCCCAAGATCACCAAGGCCATATCAGAGATGGGTTATAACTTGGAATCTTCAAACTACAAAATTAGTAATATGGAAACTACAAAATTAGTAATAAATCCAGTATGTCATAGTGACCCCTCACAATTCAGGTTTTGGATTTGTAATTCTAATTTCTTATCAGATGATACATAATTTAAATAAATACAAAGAATACTATTGGTCAATTTTACCTGGATAATTTCAGAGTTGAATTTGGACTCAAGATGAGCTGCTCTTTCTGCTTCAATATTTTCCTCTAATTTCTTTACTTTGATACTGGATGCCTGAAAAACGCACATACACAGAGGGAAACATACAATTAGTAGTTATAACTATGAATTTGAATGGGACAAACACTCAAAAAATGAAAAAGGATAGCAGAATAGATTAAAAAACAGAATCCCTCAATATGCTGTCTATAAGAAACACATTTAAAACAGGGAGACACACACAGAATAAAAGTAAGGGGTCAGAACAGAATCTACTATGCCTCAGCTAAAGTAAAACAAAACACAAACAAACAAACAAACAAACAAAAATAGGAGTAGCAATCATACCTCAGACAAAGCAAAAATAAACACCAATCTAATCAAAAGAGATAAGGAAGGAAATTACATCTTGATAAGACACCATAGAAAATGAAACAATATCAATACTAAACATATGTACACCAAATAGTACCAAATCTGTATCCAGATTTCTAAAGGAAAAGTTACATGGGTAACAGCAAGAAAGAGATAATAAAATGTTACTAGTATGGAATGTGGTAGAAACATGAAGAAAGAGAGGTTTTGCAGGACAAGCCAAGATGCAAGAACCAAGGCTAGGGACCTGTCTTGTCAATCAAGAAGAAGGTTCCAAATGGAATGTTCCCAGGAAAAGACAGTTGGAGGAAAGACTTTTCTTGATGACTGGCTGAGGGGGAGGAAGCTGAACTGATCTTGTTAGCTTTTGTCCCAGGCTGAAGGACCCTTGAGGGGGGGCTTCTGAAATTAGGCTGAGAGACCTTGGTGGCTTTGTGAAGAAGAAAGATTTTAAACAGTTGTCCTCCATCCATCTCTCTAACTGTCCCTCTGTCACAGTTGTTACTGGGCTGATTTCCTAAACCCTCAAATTCTTATTATAGATTAGGGAAACCCTCATCCCTCTTTCCTCAGTTTCCCATCCTGTTGTTTCCCAATAAACCCCTTACCTGAGAAAGGAAAAAGAGTATCTTTATAGTCCACTGGGGGGCAGGGGAAGGAAGCCAAAGGCTTCACGAAGCAGGTGGTTAAGGGAGGGAGTGAGGAAGGAAGAGGGTAGGAGGAGTTTAGAAAAATATTGATCCATTAGCCATCAATAGAGATTATAGGCAAGCCCCAGAGCATTCCTCTGTGGCAGCATCTTTCTCTATCTCAAAGTACTTCTATCTCCATTGCAAATAGGCAGGAGTGTCCCCATACTTGAAGCAGCTTTCTCTAGTCTCAAGCCAGAGTACATTAGTTACAACAAGAAGGAATAATTCACAACAGATTAATACTTCTATTTCATTTGGCACCTAAAATCTGACTGTACCCATATTCCTTCAGGCATGGCAGAAAAGGAAGAAAAACAAAAATGTTCAGACAAATTGTTTTTGGACTGGAGGTCATCGCAGCCATTGCCTGCTTTTGGGCTTACCACACTGTATGTAGTAGGATAACTCATATGGTAGTGGAAACTCTGGAGTATGTAGGCAATGTTACAATGTCTGTTTTACAATTGCCATTTCAATATGAACTAGTTCTCTGGCAAGTCCTGGCACAAGTATATGTACTCTTTATGTGTGGATTTCAAAACTATTCCACCCTAATCAGACCATTCTTTAGAAGATCTGATTTAGCTATTTCCTGATCAATAACAATAGAGATACTTGGAATAACAGAATCAGGTCTTGGAAACCCACATTCTCCACCCTACTCAGTGTAACAAGATTAGGAAGGGCTGCATCAAACTCAAGATTTAATTATTTAAGAAAATGGCCTTCAACAGACATGTGCAAAAAAGTACAGACCTCTGGGCGGTCCTAAGTCAAGCTTGAGTCACCATTGGCACATGTGAGATGCAGGAAGTGAGATAGAGAACAGCCTCGGGAGTTCTTGGGACTTCCTGTGAGGAGGGCTAGAGTGGAATTTGATCCAGAGCTTGAGCTTGGAGGAGCCCCGTAGACAGCTTTCCTTCAGATCAGTCACGTGAGTGATAAGGACTGATCCCTTTCCCTGCCTTGGCTCTCCAAGGCCTTAACGCCCGCTTTGGCTCAGCCTGAGCCAGAGTGGTTCTGAGTTAAACTCCTTTCCTTCTTTCCCTCTTTCCTTCTCTCTCTCCCTCTAATATTTTCTTCCTCCTGTTGTAATTAAATCACCATAAAAATTGGGCAGCTAACTTGGTTATTTTATTATTTGGGATTTCCCTTGGCGACCATTTAAATTTAGATTTTTTCAGTCTCATCCATAATTTTTACCCTTTACATATGGCTGTGTTGCAGACTCTAACCCAAGTGAAGAAAGTATTCATATTTGTAGTACCCCTTAAGGCAGAGAAGATTATGGCCATTGATACTAACCTAGAAGGCATGACTAAGGCTGTATTTGAACAACTGATTAAGGAAAAAGGGCTAGATCTAGTTATGGGCAAGGACAATGGGCAAACAGAGAATGTACCTCATGAAACTGAAGGTGAAAATGAGAACCAGGCTGCTAGTGACCCTGAGAAAATCTGTCCTTTGAAGGAGGTCACCAAGCTTACTAGTAATGCTGGTATGATACACTCAAAAGTCCATAGACAATTCTCCACACAGGAACTGGAATCCATAAAGCACCATTTCCCAAAATTTGTGGACAATCCTTTTAAATCACAAAAGGAGCTTAAACATGCATTCAGGATCTTTGATCCAGATTTCAAAGATGTTGAGTTCCTGTTGTCTGAACTGTTCAGCCCCCATGAACAGAGACAATTTTTGGAGAAAACTAGATCTGACAGCAATTTAACTAGCTGGCCAACTGTAGAGCAAAAGGTAGATATGGACTTTACAAATCCCACCTGCATACCTACCTGAAAAGGTGCAGGGAGGATTTGCTGCAGGCCATTAAATTGTGCTGTTCTAAACCAAATGCATGGGCCAAGTTTGACAAGATCAGGCAGGATAAAGGGGACCATCTTGCCACATATATAGACCATCTGTCGGAGATGGCAGAGTCAATCTTAGGTCTAGAAGCTGATACTGAAGAGACAGCGGAACATGTCCATAGGCAATTTCTAAGGGGATGCACACCCAATTTGAAAGTATTTTTCAAAAACTATTTCCCTAAGTATGACTCTGTTTCCCTGATTGAATTGAGAGACACAGCAAATTACCTATCTGAAAATAATTCAGATCAAACCAAGCAAGTTCAAGACCTGAAAGATAAGTTAGAGAGGACTGAGAATGATTTGAAACAAAAGGAAATTGAGGAAATTAAAAATCTGAACACGGTTAGGACTCACACAACATCTAGTCAAAAGATACCGAGTTACAAGGCAAGACCAGTGCAAAGAGAGACTAGGGAATGTTTCTTTTGTCACAGGAAAGGTCACTTGATTAGAAACTGTTTTTTAAAGAAGAAATGTGAGGGTAATAACAAAGACAAACAAAATGCACAAACTAGGTACAAGAAATCCACTTGTTGTTCACACTGCAAGTTAAAGTCCTCACAGCAAGCTCCGGACTTGAATGAAATGCAACTGGCTATAAAAACTGGAACTAAGCCTAAATGTTCTGATATGGTTAGAAAAGAGTTATGAAGCCAGGCCCATAATATATATAGTGTGACACTTGGGGATAGAAGAAATTGTGAAAATGAGGCTGCAGTTGAGAATAGTAGAAGAAACTTGGCAAATAGTGTAAAATTGGTGCAAGAAAGTGAATCTGTGAATGATAGCCATTGCAATAAAGCAAGAGAAAGGCAGAATAAGATTAAAGAAATAGAGGCAGAAATTAATGAAATAACATCTCAAATTGCAAATGAGATAAGGGACTTTAATAAGACCTATCTAGTAACCACACAGGAAAAGTCTGTAAAGGAAATCAAATCATTCCTAGAGAACTTGTTCCAGTGTAGAGTGGATAATGGGATTGAATTATGCAAAAGAAAAAAAAAAAAGAAAGAGTCACAAGAACTCAAGAAAAAGTCAGTGACTAGTATAGAGACACATAATTTCAGTTCCCTAAAGGTTACTGTTGATAAAGATGACAAGGCTCTAAAAACATTCACAGATGACATCCCACCAAACTTAGTTAATTCTCCCATGAGTTTTATGGCAGAGGTACCCTTACGAACTACATCTAGTTTGAATCCAGAAGCTAGTACCTTCCATCCAGCAATGAGTTTATAGATAAGGAAATATTAACTGAAAATGGAGCTGACATTACTTTTGAACACAATAATAATCATATTCAGAGTATTGGAGATGACATTTCAGTTAAATTTGAAAAGCAGGATGGAATGGAATTCCTACCAACTGGAAAAACCACCATGGATTCAAAAGACAGGCTTGAATCCCACATTCTAAGGGGCACAGGGGAATCTAGCTGAAATAACTGCTATGATTTAGAATAGTAGTCGAGAATACAACTAATAATGTAGATTTCAGTGGGAATGAATCGAATCAAAAAGAATTAACTGAGTTGCATATGCAACTGGCAGAAAGTAGTAGCAAGGACATGGACAATGAGTCAGTAGTTATGAACACCTTAGCTACAAAGCCAGAAACAGAGATATGTTGTAGTGGGGGACAACATTGAAGCACACATCCTAATAATGGTACAGGGGGAAAATGGAGAAGTACAGAACTTATTCCTAGAAGTTAAGATAGAGGGAAAGATTTGTATCTCTACACAGTCAAATGAGACTGAAGAGAATAGTAAACCTCAGACTAGTGGTAGAGTAGGATCTATGATTATTAACAGTGTACAAGATCTTCAAGAAGATGCTAACCCCATTCCATCTAGGGTAAAGATTAAAATTTAAGAAACTGAGGCAGGTGGAAATTAGTTTCTCTCTGCAAGGAGTATTATATTTTTATGAGGTTTATTAAAGATTAAGGATTAAAGAAATTACAGAAGAAGAAAACACATGCCTAGGCCAGAGGCCTAGACAAGATAACCTCACATCCTGAAAGAGACGTGTCTGCTCCAAAACAGAAGTCCAAAAAGAGCACAAAAGCCTTTGCAATCAGGTTAAATCCCTTCTCGATCTTGGCCCACTTGAGAATTCAGTGAGATTACAAAGCATTTTGGGGAAGTGGAGTAAGGGCTTGTGGGGATTGAAGTCCAGAGTTCAAATTCATTTTTTTTACACTAGTTTACCAATTCTAAATGACAATATAAAGCTTAGTAATGAAAAACAAACTGAAACTGATTTGAGTAACACAGAAGCTGGTGACATAGGTTTAGATCAAAACACAAAGCCTGAGTTACCAACATCTGACAAAAATTTACATGGCATTGAGCAGAATCCAAAGAACATGGTGATTGGATTAAGTGATTCAGATTCAGAAACTAAATCAGAAGGGATACCAGAAGGTGTGATAATAATGGATGAAGATGATTTAGAACAAATGCCTTATCAATTTTATAAGCTTTATGAAGAGGTAGATGAAGAAGGGGATGTGTGGGATACGAGTGAGAAGCTAGAATACCTAGAACCAGTGCAAGCAAAATCTTACCAAGACAATGATGAGGAACTATTTTTTGGGCACAGAACAAGTTGCATACCATTGGAAGAAATTTATGTAAGCTTAGGGGTTGATCATGAAGATGATTTTATAGAGAAGTTGAATTACATGGCTTGTGCAAATACAGATTTTGAATGGGAAGGAGAATTTTAAGGAACATACTAAGAACTGCAGGAGATAATAGATACACAATTTCACTTCTATTCTCTAACTTCAAACACAAGACAAGCACCATTCAAGCTGTAACAGTGAAACCAAGATTAGTTGTACTTCCGTAGGGCATTATACTACTCAAAACCTTATGTGAATGAAGACTAGTCTTGGGGTAGAATGGTAAATAAGTTATTACAGCAAAAGAAGAACAAGTAATTCAACAACAAGAACACTCCTAAACTTGTAGCATAAAGTTTCAACTTCATAACTAGGACAGACAAACATCTACAATGCTAGGGAAGCACGGATTCACATTAGTTGAATCTGTTATGACAAAGCTTTAACAGCAAGTTGTAGATGAGAACTGAAAAAGGTTATCCATATCTCTCAACCTTCATCTTAAAACAGTCTCTACTGGGGGAAGGAAGAGAGAGAGGGTATGCCATAAAGATATTATCTCATAATTTCAGATACCTCACATGTCATCAATGACAATACATGCAGGTGACATGAGAAAAAAGTCCTAGTCCATGAAGTGCAACATGAATAGCCCAAGAAGAAATCAATAACAGTCTTGTGAATGAAAGCCTACTGACAGCACATAAGAATACTTGCCACCAAACTACTGAAAAGAGAGCACTGCACATGTTGAATGATAAGAAATTAGCACCCCTGAAAATATGCATCTAGTTACAGCCAAAAAAGGAAAATGTTAGCAGCCATAGAAAAAAGCCTCAATATAAAATATAAAATAGTCTCTGCCTAACATAATAACAAAACAGAAAGAAACAATATTGTTATAAATAAACACACAATTCTCTAGATTCTATCTCCAAGATACAGAACTAAAGTAAACATTTAGTAAATCTTTTAGTGAAAGGTGAAACAACAAGATTTAGCAAACTTGAAAATTCTATTCTTAGGCATAATGCCCACACCCATTCATGTAAAACACCTGTACACCTTACCTGCAGGCACAAAGATGTTCAAATGCAAAAAGCTTACCACCTTGCATGAAGAAATCACATGTTATCCTAACTTGCAGACATGAAGAAAGATTGATAAATTTTGCATGCACGAAGATTTCAACTCACTTCCATGTAAAAGTAACTTTTCACTCTTACTTGCACATCCGTAAAAAACTCACTTGCACACAATTATTTGTGGTTTTTTCTTGTGTTCCTGGGTTCCTGATTATTGCAGTAGATCCTGATTTGAAGAGCACAAGTCTTCAATCAAGTGACAGAAGACAGAAGAATGATGTGCTGACCAGAGAGGATGGAAGAGTTTCTACAAGCACCATGACTGGACATGGAAAGACTTTGGAACTTTGAAATCTTGGAACTTTTGATCGTGGGGTTATGTGAGAATGCGTCGTACATGTGAACCTCACATATTTGCATGCACATCTCACATAGCAAAGTAAGATATCTCGTGGATTGGATAAGTATACAATATGCATAGTTGCATAACATAAAGACACACTTATGAGAAATTTCTGTGGAAAATTCAAACAGACAAAGATATTTCTTTTCTGCATGAGTTTGCACAGAAATCTACAAGGATGTACATATGTAAATTTGCATAGATCCTATGTACACATTTAATTACTAAATTAACTAACAAGCTAACTTTTTTAGAGTAATTTATTAATAATTAACTTCTAACAATAGTGATTTCCTAGTGAATTTGTCCAAGGCTTAGGAAGTAGAGACATAGAAATTCTGTAGTATAGAAGTTAGATTGCATTATGTTTGTAGATTAGCATTTGTTAGTGTTAGTACATTTTTCTTAGTGACTATATAGACATTCGGATAAGACATTTGCATGTTCAATATGTTATTGACATTTTTGAGATGATTTGAACGTTGTTACTTGATTTGTTGTGATGTGAAATTATGTTCATGTAAACCCCTTACCTAAATCATTTTCCTATTCCACTCTTAGCTTAGCATTTAGATAGTTAGAATAGCTATGATGAGTTAGGATTTTGTTATTGGGGGGGGTAGGGGTATATTTATAACAGAGCAGAGTTAAGATAGA
Organism: Monodelphis domestica; assembly: GCF_027887165.1. Lineage (NCBI taxonomy): Eukaryota > Metazoa > Chordata > Mammalia > Didelphimorphia > Didelphidae > Monodelphis > Monodelphis domestica. Next base: position 115,105,476 of record NC_077233.1, read on the forward strand.
TAAATGAAATTATTATTAAGGTAAGTATCATTGAAAAATGCAAGTTTCATTTTTGTTGAATAAAAGGGGGGATTGTGAGAGAGACATGAAGAGAGAGAGGTTTTGCAGGACAAGCCAAGATGCAAGAACCAAGGCTGGGGGCCTGTCTGTCAATCAAGAAGAAGGTTCCAAATGGAATGTTCCCAGGAAAAGACAGTTGGAGGAAAGCCAGGCTGAAGAAGAGACTTTTCTTGATGGCTGGCTGAGGGGGAGGAAGCTGAACTGATCTTGTTACCTTTTCCCAGGCTGAAGGATCCTTGAGGGGGCCTTCTGAAATTAAGCTGAGAGACCTTGGTGGCTTTGTGAAGAAGAAAGATTTTAAACAGTTGTCCTCCATCCATCTCTCTAACTGTCCCTCTGTCACAGTTGTTACTGGGCTGATTTCCCAAACCCTCAAATTCTTATTATAGATTAGGGAAACCCTCATCCCTCTTTCCTCAGTTTCCCATCCTGTTGTTTCCCAATAAACCCCTTACCTGAGAAAGGAAAAAGAGTATCTTTATAGTCCACTCAGAGGGGGAGGGAGGAAGACATAGGCTTCAAGAAGCCAGTGGTTAAGAGAAGTAGTGAGGGAGGAAGAGAGTAGGAGGAGGTTAGGAAAATATTGATCCACTAACCATCAATAGAGATTATAGGCAAGCCCCAGAGCATTCCTCTGTGGCAGCATCTTTCTCTATCTCAAAGTACTTCTATCTCCATTGCAAATAGGCAGGAGTGTCCCCATACTTGAAGCAGCTTTCTCTAGTCTCAAACCAGAGTACATCAGTCATTGCAACAAGAAATAAGTGTCACACAGATTACCATTTCTATTACAGGAACCACATCCTTCCACTCTCAGGATTAGATAAATCCAGCCAAAAAATAAACAAGAAAGATATTAAGGAAGTAAATAGAGTTTTAGAAAAGTATGTTATGATAGACCTCTGGAGAAAACTGAATGAGAATGTAAGAAAAGACCAAACATTATTTGGAAACTAAATCATCTTACCCTAAAAAAACAAATGGGAAGAGAATAATTCATAAAAATTAATAAACAATTTCATTAAAGAAAATGACATTGAGGAGACAACGTAATAAAATTTATGAGATGCAGCCATAACTGCATTAAAGGAGAAATGTATATCTCTCTAAATGCTTACATTAATAAAATAGAGAAAAAGCAGATCAGTGGATTGGGACATGCAAATTAAAAACATACACACACACACACACACATACACACACACATATAGAGAGAGAGAAAAAGAACAAATTTTAAACAACATACCCAGATTAACAAAAGAAGAAATAGAATACATAAACAATCCCAGCAGAGAAAAAGAAATTGAACAAACCATCAAAGAATTCCCTAGGAATTGTCAGAGTTATGAATTCACAAATGACTACCAACAAATACTCAAAGAACTAACTCAAATATTTGGAAAAGTAGAGGAAGAAGGCATCCTTTCCAAGCCTTTTTATTACACAAACATGGTACTGATAGCTAAACCAAGAAGAGCTAAAATAGAGAAAGAAAAATGTAGAACAAACTCACTAATTGAACACTGCTGAAAAAAAAATTTTAATAAAATACTCTCAAGGAGATTACCACATTATTTCACAACAATCACATACCATTATCAGATAAGTTTTATACCAGGAACCCAGGAATGGCTCAATATTAGGAAAATCATCAGCATAATTGACTACATCAATAACAAAACAACTGAAACCATAGGGTTATTTCAATAGATGCAGAAAAAAGAATTTGACAAAATATAACACCCATTCCTCATAAAAACATTAGAAAATATTGGAATAAATAGAACCTTCCTTAAAATGACAAATGGTATCTATCTAAAACTATCAGTAAGATCAGGTTTGTAAAGCAAACTATTATTTGTATTATATTGTAAAGCAAACTATTTTTTACAAAAAAATTGTAAAGCAAACTATTATTTGTATTGTAAAGCATTATTATTTAATATTGTTCTCGAAATGCTAGCTATAGGAATAAATACAGAAAAAGAAACTGAAGGTATTAGAATAGGCACTGAAGACATAAAGTTATCACTCCTTGAAGATGACATACATAGAAAATTCTAGATAATCAATTAAAAAAACTAATAGAAATTATTAACAACTTTAGCAAATTTGCAGCATACAAAATTAACCCATATAAATCATCAGCATTTCTATTTACTACCAACTAAGTCCAGTGTTAACAGATAGAAAAGAAAATTCCATCCTAAATAACTAGACAATATAAAATACCTGGGGATTTCCCTACTAAAATAAACACAGTAACTATATGAATACAATTATAGAACACTTCATACAAATAAAGTCAGAACCTAAACAGCTGAAAAAACATTAATTACTCATGGATAGGAAGAGCCAAGATGATAAAAATGACAATCCTATCTAAATTAATGTGGCTAGTCAATGTCATACCAATCAAACTACCCAGAAATTATTTCATAGAAGTAGAAAAAATAACAACAAATTTACCTGGAAGAAAAAAAGTCCAGAGTATCAAGGGAATTAATAAAGAAAGAAAGAAAGAAAGAAAGAAAGAAAGAAAGAAAGAAAGAAAGAAAGAAAGAAAGAAAGAAAGAAAGAAAGAAAGAAAGAAAGAAAGAAAGAAAGAAAGAAAGAAAGAAAGAAAGAAAGAAAGAAAGAAAGAAAGAAAGAAGGCAACCTAGCAATGCTAGATCTCAAACTATACTGTAAAGTGATAGTCATCAAAACAATCTAGTACTGGCAAAATAGAACAGTAGTTCAAAGGAATAGGTTAGGTAATCAATTCACAGAGTTGATGTCCATACCAACTCAGTGTTCAATAAATCCAAAGATCCAAGGTTTCAGGGAATATTTGACAAATATACTATTTGACAAAAACGGTCGGAAAAACTGGAAAATAATATGGCAGAAACTAGGCATGGACCAGCATCTCATACCATATTCCAGGATAAAGTTTAATTGGATACTTGATGTACCAACAAAAAAGTTTAAGTGACTTACTGATAAGGGAAAAATTTAAGACTAAACAAGACAGAGAACATTATGGGAAGTGAAGTGGATAATTTTGACAAGTTTAAATATAAAAGGTTTTTACAAACAAAACCAATACAAACAAACTAGAAGAGAAACAACAAAATTGGGGGTGGGGAGGAATTTATACCAAATATTTCTGACAAAAGCCTCATTTCTCAAATATATAGAGAACCCAGTGAAATTTATAAGAATACAAAGCATTCCCCAACTGAATAAAGGTCAAAGGATATGAACAGATAATTCTCAGGGGAAAAAATTAAAGCTATTTATAGTTATATAAAAATGCTCCAAAATACTATTTATTAGAGAAATGCAATTAAAAATAAATCTAAGATGCCACCTCAAGCCTATGAGATTACTTAAACATGATCAAAAAAAGGAAAATGATAAATATTAGAGGGGATATGCAAAAATTTGGACACTAATATACTGTTGGTGGAACTGCAAACTAATAACAACCACTCTGGAGAACAAAATGGAACCATGCTCATAGGGTCATAAAATAATGCATACCACTACTGAGTCTATATCCTGAAGTGATCAGAAATGAAGGGAAAGGACCTACCTATATTTTTAGCAGCTCTTTTTTGTAGTAGCAAAGAATTGGAAACTAAAGCGGTCTCCATCACTAGAAGAATAGCTAAACAAATTGTGGTATCCAAAGGTTGCAATGTAATACTATTGCACCATAAGAAATGATGAACAGGATGTATTAAAAAAAATCCTGAAAAAATATGAACTGATGCAAAGTGTAATCAGAACAATGTATATAGTAGCAGAAATATTATATGATGATCGACTATAAAGGATAAAATCATAATCAGCAAAGCAAATTTCCAAGATAAAAGGGGCTTATGATGGAAATACTAATCCCCATAGCCAAAGAAGCAAGTGTTGGAGTCTGAGTATAGATCAAAGCATGCTATCTTCCACTTTATTTCCTTCATGAGATTTTTATTATATGTGTGATATGTCTTCTATCACAACATGAGCAATGTGGAAATATGTATTGCATGAAAGTACCAATATAACCTACATCATACTATTTACCACCTTGGAAAGAGAAGAGTAAAGGGAAGAAGAGAGAAAATCTGAATCCTAAAATGTCTGAAAACAACTGTCAAAAATCACTTCTACATATAACTGAAAAAAAAATTTTAATACATTTTTGAACTTCAAAGTAAAAAATTTTAATATTTCTATTCAAGATGACCAAATGGGTAAAAACTATTGTATTCCAGAATTAGTTTAGGCCTAAGAAAATATTGCTTTAATTCCCCATGCCCTTACTTTCTTTTAAAATTCCACTCCAGATTCAGAGGGCAGAACCAAATTGAAGGAGAAAATGCAGAGGTTCACCTAAGTCATCCAAAATATCCTCCAAACAATTTGAAAATAATGTCTCAAAATTAATTCTGAGTGGTAGAACCCACAAAAAATCAGGTGAAACCATTTTCTTGCTCAACACAACTTATAAAGTTAGCAAGAAAGGTCTACATGTTAGAGAGAAAGTGATGCATAGTCACCAGGGCAGATCCTGCCAACTCAAGCACTTTCCTAGCAAGCTAGCCTAGGCCTTGGGGATAACTGAATCAGCAGGAGAAGCTTCCAGAATTCCCAGCCCATGGAAAGTAAGGGTGTTCAGCAACTGGTCAGAAGATGATTAGAGAGGTCCATCTACTGGTTCAGGACTGCCCATATACAGATCCAGGTTGAGGAGCAATACTAATACACCAGTACTTCTTGATTCAGGAGAGTAGGGGAACCTAGTCCAAAATATCCTCCAAACAATTTGAAAATAATGTCTCAAAATTAATTCTGAGTGGTAGAACCCACAAAAAATCAGGTGAAACCATTTTCTTGATTTTCTTGATACTTCTTGATTCAGGAGAGTAGGGGAACCTAGTCAGTGTCAGGGCAAAAAAAAAAATGCTTGCAATTCCTCATAGATCAGAGCACAATGCAGGAAAGTAATAAGCACACTTCTCTTTAGATGATGATACTACCTTGGGAGAAGTGAAAACGTATAGATCTGCAGAGCTAGTGTAAAAGCAGTTGTGAAAAGAACCTTTGGACATTATCTTCTTCACAATGGGAATGGGGCCCAACTTTTAACAGTTTTTTAAGTTAAAAATCAAAAATTTTTTAAACAAATGTTAAAAAATGTTTGTACATATAATTGGGGAAAATGTTATTAAAGGTAAAAAAAAGCTCACTCCAAGAATATGGAAAAAAAACAGAATTAAAGATGAACTCTTTAAAGTTTTATTTTTTTAATTTGACTTTTATGAGAGGGAACACAACTGAAAAAGGGAAATGGCTATAGAATCCTTCAATTGCATTAAGTACTTGTTAAATATCTACTATATGCCAGTCACTTTGCTAAATGTTAAGAATACAAGTACAAAGAATGAAATAATCCCTACTCAAAAGAAGCTTACATTACAATAGAGAAAACAAATACATGTTGAAGTTAATAAACACAAAGTAGTTAAATACAAGGTAGTTTGGGAGGAAGCACACTAGCAAATGAAAGAACAAGGAAAATTTTCAAGAAGATGGTATGTGAGATTCATTTTTACAGAATATAAGGGCTCTATGAGGTAAGGGGGGGGGGGAGTGCATTCCAGACATGCAAACTAGCACTGCAAAATCACAGATATGGAAGATGGATGGAGTGTCATGCAGGAAGAGCAGAGAAAAAGTCAATTTGTCAGGACAACACAATTCAGAAGATAGAGCAATGTCCAAGATATGAGAGATGTTATGAGGTTAGAAACTGGAAGATTTGGTAACTGACCATAGATATATAAGGGATGAAAAAGCCCAGAATAATGTTGAGATTACAAAATGATAAATTAGAAGGATGGTAGTATATTCAACAGAAAGAAGTTTAGAAGAAGTGAGGGATGGAAAGAAATAAAATAAATATAATTTTGCATATGTTTGGCCTTCTCTTCTCTCTATGCTACTTCATTTGGAGATCTCATCAGTTTCAATCAGTTGAATTATTAACTCTACTGACCACCAGTCTCTCATCTCCAATTGCCTTTCAGACATCACAAAGTGGATATCCAATAGACGTGTTAAAAACAAGTCCAAAATTAAACTAATTCTATTTCCTTACTCTAAACCCTCCCTTCCAAACTTCTCTTCTCCTTGATATTTTATTTTCTCTAGGTTTTTGGCATACTACTCTCTCTAGGTTCTCTTCCTTCCTATCTGACCATTATTTTTCAGTATCCTTCACTAAATTTTCATGATCACTGCCTATAGATGTCTTCAAGGCTCTGTCATTAGCCTTCATTAGTGCTTCCTCCTCAGACTATGAGGTCCTGCAGGCCTCTCTTTGTACACCTGGAACTTAGCACAGTGCCTGAGACGTAATAATATAATAATAATAAATGTTTTCCATATGAAGGTCATCAGGACATCCAAGATGGAATGTCCAAAAGGAAAGTGGCAGTCTTGGGATTAGTTCCAAGAAAGTAATCAGATTTGGCAATGAAGAGATCATTAGTAACTTTGGAAAGAAATTTCAGTTAAGGGATAATGGTAAAAGTCTTACTGAAAATGGTTGAAGAATAAGTGAGAAAAGTGGAGGCAGTAAGTAGATAACTTTTTCAAGAAGTTTGAGAAGAGGAAGAAAGATTTGGCTCAAAAGCATGAGGGAATGATAGGGCATAGTGAAACTTCTTTTTTTAAGGATGGAGGAGACTCTGGACATTTTTAAAAATCACAGAGAAGGAACCAGTTGATAAAGGTAAAAGATTCAAGAGAGAGAGAAGGTGACTAAAAAGGTAATCTGATGCAGATCTCGAAAGGATGGAATCACACCTAAAGAGGTTGTTATTAAAAATAGCAACCTCTTTGTTCAAGACTAGGCAAAAGGAGAGCATGGAAAATGGTGTCAAGGGGTTTTTAGATAAAGAAAATGAGAAAAAAGAGAGCTAACTTCAAATATCATCAATTTCTGTAGTAAAATAAGAACTTTATAAGAAAAGATATTATAAGAGAAAGAGCTCTGAGGGAAGAGAAGTTTTAAAATAACTTCTATGAATGGAATAAGGCCTAGTTGAATAACATAAATTTGCAATTTACCCAATGAGGATGGTTGTAGAACTTCCTCTAGTTTGTTCACTGCTTGCTAGCAGGTGTGGAAAAGTCAGATGATACAAGTCAAGAATATGACAAAAGGATAAGAAGACAAAGGATTCAAGAATGCAGAAGACAGGGTAGAGCTGAAATGGATAATATTGAATTGATGTTGGAAATGGAGGAAAGAAAAGACAGAGTAGGGATAAAACCTGAGAAAGCACTGAGGGGTGGACAACATGGAGATCTCATAAAGGGAAAAGCAAAAGAAGAAGGTGAATGATAGGTGATTCTGGTAAGAAGAATATTAGTTTCTAATTAGGGAAGTGGAACATTTGTGGGAAAAGGCAAGATTTACTGTATGACTATTCCTACATGTGGTTGAGCTGGAATTAAAGAATAGGTCACAGGACTTAAGGAAAATGAGGAAACTAAAGGTTAGGAAGGTTGACAGAGTATCTATTTTGGTATTAAAATCCCTTAGAATAAGGGCAGTAAATCAGAAGGAGAGGAAAATGATGGCCCAGGTAATTAACTCTTTCATAAAGAAGGGAGAATGACCTAGGAATTCCTAAACTACAGCTAATAATACTATTTTGACAAGTTGGAAAATTGATTGATTTTCAAAAGAGGAAAGATCACCAAGTGAAGGAGAGTCTAGGGGAGACAATGGGGAGCAAGGAGCATTTCAATTTCCCTCTCTTGGACCACTGTGACTGGGAATATGAAAGAAAGTACAATCAGTGCAGAAAAGGTTAGTCAGGGTTTACAATGCTATTAAAGAGGAACAACGTATTAGTGGGGATCAACACATGGAAATATATGAGAGATCCAGGATGCCCCCCAAATAGAATGTTATCAGATTCAAGGCATACTATGACAATTGCAAATGTGATAATAATGAAAGCAACCACTTATAAATATTATAAGATTTAGAAAGCTTTACATATATTATCTCCTTGAAACACTCAATCACTCTTTGAACTTGGTACTAAATATATTATTTGCCCCCATTTTACAGAAAAGGAAACTAAGACCAAAAGACTAAATAACTGTCTTATTTCCAACCCCAACGATTTTCATTACACCACATAGTAAGGACAATTCACTTAAGCTGCTATGAACATTAAAAGACAAAAGTATGAATGTAGAGTCATATACATATGTAGATTCATAAAATCTGGAAATTACAAGATAATTTAGATAGCACTAATTCAATTCTATCAGTTTTTTAAATTAGGAAACAAGCCCAAAAAAGGGTAAATCATATGCCAAGATAACACAATTTAGACTTCCAGAAGTATATCCAGCACTCATCTCTCTCCTGAGTACCAAACCAGGATTCATCAGCTATTGGTTGTGCCAAAATGGATGCCCCATAGTGTGATAAAGGATGAAAAGGTTTGCAATTTGCAAAAACGGTTGCAAAAACTGAGAAATTCAAACCTTAGGGCATGTGACCAAGGGTCACATGGGAGCCTGAGCCTTGGGATCTGGCAAAATTCTATGCCCAACAGTTGCTTCTTCTCAGGGTCTGCTCTCCTAGAAGGACCTAAGTCTTGTAGAGGATTTTTCCCTGTGATCAACAGAGGAAGGAAGTTTTCTGGATCTGGCTGCTGGCAGCATCCATGAGAAGATCTCTGAACCTACTTGAACATCTACCAACTTAAGATCCTGGCCCTATTTGATTTGGACTCCTGATGTGAGATTGGGATATTTGGAAGTTAATGTTTTAGCTTAGTAATATAGTTTAGTTAGTTATTATCTTTTAAATTAAGTATAATAATATTCCTAAACCCTTATTCCTTCCTAACCTTCCCAAACAATAAATCAGAATTTATTTATATGTTTTCCTCTTGTTTTTCCCTTACCCCCAAATCCTACCATAACAATAGGCAATGCAAACTAACCATGTCTTAAGACAGAACTCAATCTTTTTTCCCCAAAGCCCATTCTTCTTTAAACTTCACTATTATTCATGACACCATATCTATCCTTTCAGCCACCCAAGTTCACAATCTTAATAGTATCCTTAATTACATATTCGCTCTCATTCTAACCTCTAAGTCCCCAGTTACAAAGCCTTATCTTTTGTATCTCCACACTATTTCTCACATATGTTCCTCCCTCTCCATTCTTAGAGATAGTACCCTATTTCAGGGGGGCATCTGGTGACTGAGGGATAGAATCCTAGGCCTAAAGTCAGGAACACCTAAATTCAAATTTAGCCTCAGACACTTACCCTGGAAAAGTCCCTTAACTTGCTTGCCTCAGGTCCCTACCTTCTAGGACTGTTATGAAGATGAAAAAATATACATATTTTTAAAAGAGCACTTTGCAAAGATCTCCACGAACTGATGCAGAGTGAAATGAGCAGAACCAGGAGTAACTGAAACACTATGGGACAATCTAATGTAATAGACTTTGCTATTAACAGCAATGCAATGATCTGGAACAATCCCAAGGGATTTAAGAAAAAGAATGCTATCCAGATCAAGAGAAAAAACTGTGGGAGTAGAACTGCAGAAGAAAAACATACCATTTATCACTTGTTTATATAGGTATAGAATTTGGGGTTCTGGATTTAAAATGTTACTGTATTACAAAAATGAATAATATAGAAATAAGTTTAGTGATAATACATGTATAACCCAGTGGAACTGCTAGTCAATTCCAGACGGGAGGGAAAGAGGGGAGGGAGAGAACATGAATCATGCAACCATGGAAAAATAGTTTTAAATAAATAAATTTTAAAAAATAAAAGAACATTTTGCACAGTGCCTGGCACATAATATTCATGATATAAGTACCTATTTCCTACTTCCCATCACCCTTCTGTTGAACTATATGAATAGCCCCTATTTCCAGCTTCTCTCTACTATAATGCAGCCTCCACAGTGCCACCAAAGTGATTTTCCTAAAGCCCACAAATGACAACATCATTCCCTACTCAAAAAATCCCAGGCTATTAATTCTAGGACTGAATTTAACTCATCTACACTTGACATTTAAAGCTGTCCAGAATCTGGTCCTTTTTCAAATTCTCCAGTATTCTTATACAATACTCTCCTCCACTCAGTGTGGTCCAGCTATAACAGTGTATTATGCTCCTAGCATGACACATTATCCCCCATCTCTATGTCTTTGCAGAATCTACCCCAAATCTTGAATATTCTCTTTCCACACCTTAGCTTTTTGGAATTCTTTATTTCTTTCAACAGTCAGTTCAAATGCTACATTCTGTAGGTCATCATTCCTGATATCCCCAGGTACTAGTTAGCCTTCCTAGCCAACATTATCTTGTCTGCTTTATATGTATCTTGATAGATTGGGGGAGGGGGAATAGGGTCCTAGACATGGACTATGAGTCTGATATAAGTCACTGGACTTCTTTCTGCACATTATCCTCTCATCTATAAAATGAAGGTGATGATTTTAATGGCTTTCCAGTACATAAACTCTCTGGTCTATAGTCTTGTATATATGTTGTCTCCCCATCCACCTAAAACATAAGCTTCTTGAGGGCAAGGATTAGTTTTGTTTTTATCTCTGAATCTTCAGTATTTAGCTGAGCTTAATAAATATTTATTGGTTGATTAACTGATTCACTAATAGCACCCTCCTCTCTTTCAACAAATACTTCAGTGACTATAGCCTAACTGCTCTTTACATTCTCTTAGACTTAAGAGAAATAAGCAGGGTAAAAGGAATGTATAGAAATTTACAATAACTTATTCCCTCATGAAATTCAAAGATGCCAAATAAGTTACCTGTACTTAATTCTTTTCTTGATAACAAATGTTAGACATCATTTCAACATATATTAAAGAATGAAAATGTTTCATATAATCAATTTTTAAACTGCAATGAAATCTTATTCTAAAAAATATATACACGCATAAAAGATATGGTCCTTATTTCAACACTTACAAATAAAAATACTTTTAAATGAGTTTACTATAATAAAAAAAGAAGTTTTCAACTTTTCTTTACTTATCTGAGTGAAATAAGATATTGTTGCTCACAAAGTTACACTCTGGCTATCAATCTCATAACAACCCAAAAAGGAGAAAAGTGAGAATATTGTGATTCTTAGTTTTGGAAAGATGAAAGAAACTGCTAAGAGTTTCTTCTAAACTCTGCACTTAGAACATTGAGAAGAAATAAAAATGGCAACAAATGTTTAAAAATAAATAATCAGTGGATATCAAATATTTTCACTCTCAAAATTGTACTTACTTTGTGAAATTTAAAGTCAATTTTTGTTTTTTCCATGGATTTTTACAAAGTTTATTTCTTCCAATTAAATAATTGTCTCATTAGAATTTCCTTTAGGAGGGTTGGTAAATAATAATAATCTGAGTCATTATTTCAATCAATGGGAATGATATATAAAATAGTGAGAATGTATCTCATACAAAAAGATAACACATGGTCATTATCCCCACACAGATTATATTTTAATTAGTTATCCAAGATATACATAGTTGACATGGCTAATGAAATAAACATCATCACATATATATACTCATTTGTACATACATGTATACACATATGAACATGTGTACATTTGTGAATGCTTGCCACCTCTAACACATTCTGGTTGTAGGATCATTTAACCTTTCAGTACCTTAAGCAACTCTAAGATTCTAAATTGTAAAACAACTGCTAATCTGCATAGTTGAAAGAGTTCCTTGAAACAAAAAAAAAATAAATAAAAGATCCATGCCTCAACCCTCCAAAAAATAATGAAAGAGAACTGTGTGCTTAACTCCCTTAAGAAAAATAACTTCATTCTTTGTTCTTGCATCTCCATTTCCTGGAACAGAGCAAATGTTTATTAAAAGCTTGTTGTCACTGACTGGATCTGTAAACTCATCAGTCTGTCTAAGAGTTCAAATTACAATCCATTCACAACTTCTTGCCCTTTGTGATTCTTGAGGGTAGGGACTATATTTGGTTCTCTTTTTATCCTTCGCACTTAGAAAATTGCTCAACACACACTAAACACTTAATAAATTGTGTTTTTAAAAAAGGTTTAATTCACTGCTACAGATGTGGCACTGGGACAGGAGGTTGCCATCAAACAGATAAATTTGCAGAAACAGCCTAAGAAGGAATTAATCATTAATGAAATTCTTGTAATGAAAGAATTAAAGAACCCCAACATAGTTAATTTCTTAGATAGTTATCTTATAGGGGATGAATTATTTGTGGTTATGGAGTACCTTGCTGGAGGGTCTCTTACTGATGTTGTAACAGAAACCTGCATGGATGAAGCACAGATTGCTGCTGTGTGTAGAGAGTGTTTACAAGCTCTGGAATTTCTACATGCCAATCAGGTGATTCACAGAGACATCAAAAGTGACAATGTGCTTTTGGGAATGGAAGGATCAGTGAAACTCACCGACTTTGGTTTCTGTGCTCAGATCACACCAGAGCAGAGCAAAAGGAGTACCATGGTTGGGACCCCTTACTGGATGGCACTAGAAGTGGTCACACGTAAAGCTTATGGGCCTAAAGTGGACATTTGGTCTCTGGGAATTATGGCAATTGAGATGGTAGAAGGAGAACCCCCATACCTTAATGAGAATCCTCTGAGGGCCTTGTATCTAATAGCAACAAATGGAACTCCTGAACTACAGAATCCAGAGAAACTCTCCCCCATATTTCGAGATTTTTTAAATCGGTGTTTGGAGATGGATGTAGAAAAAAGGGGTTCAGCTAAAGAATTGTTACAGCATCCTTTCCTGAAACTGGCTAAACCTTTGTCTAGTTTGACACCGCTGATCATGGCAGCTAAAGAAGCAATGAAGAGTAACCGTTAATAGCATTACCATTTGTGGCCTCAGCTTTTTTTTTTTTGGTCATTTTAAAAAAGAAATCTATATAATATATAAAATTGTTACTCTTTTTAGGGGTTGAAAAAAATGTCAGCACAATGAGGTGGTTTGGGGGAAACCAACCCACTCTCTGGAGACATCTAAAACAAAATTAAGAAAAAGAATTGTTACAACTCTCAAACCAACTCCTTTTTAGGGTCCAAGAAAAATTGTGGACTGAATCACTGGCCTTTCACCTTTCTGCCAACAGCCCAGCAGTGCCATTTATCAAGCTTGGGATTTGCATTTTATTTTATTTTTGCTGACTTTGCTGTAACAGATCCCATTCATTGTACCTCTTAGGGTATTTTCAATACTTGAATGGCAGATTCGAGCTTTCAGAGAAAGGCATTTGTTTGATCTGCTAGTCTTTTCTCCTATTTTCCCTTATCCTTCCTGTTCCTTTACCTGCTCCTTTTGGATTGCTTTGAGAAATTTTTTCTCATGCCTAAATTAAAGCAAGTGTGATAGATATTATGTACCTCCTTACATTAAAACAGAGGCTTCCTGTGATTTAATTTTGTGTAGAAGCCAGGACCAGCTACTTAAAGCACTATCACATTCAATAACATTTTAGTTGTTAAAGACCATTTTGAGGAAGGGATGGAAAGTGATTTTTTTATTTTTGTTTTTTTACCTTGAGGGAGATTAAAAGAGCCTTTTTTAGAGATATCATGATGGTAATGTTTGGAGTGAAAATTAAAAGTATAGTAAGAAGGAGGAGGAGGAAGAGAAATTTTATGACTAAATCATTGAGGCAAAGGTAGAAGATCCTATTGACAATTAAGTCCCTGCAATTTTCATCTTTCTGTTCCTTTGGATTTATGTTGGCTACTGTTCAAAGTTATTTCCTACTCTGTATTTGGTTTCAGAAACCAAACAGTTTGTTCTTGCCCCAACTTGGATTCTACTGCTTCTGCTGGTGCCTCTTTTTTACTTTATCAAATAAGTTTGTGTATATTTTTTAACTTCTGTTCATTTTTTTACCCCTAAAGGCAAATAATGCCATAACCATTGGATTTTCAGGATTTAAATTTTAAATATATATATATATGTACATATATATGCCATTTGAAATACACAAATAATTTGATTTATTTGGGAATATATCAAGTTAGAAAGTTGAGAAATTAGAAACTTGAAATATGTGAACTAAAACTTGGTACTTTTAGAAACAATTAGATTCTGTTTTATGAATGAAAAGAATAGAGAAAGCTTAAGCTTACAGAGATGAAGCTTGTTATAAGCTGGGGTTATAACCTTGAGTTATGAAAAGGTCCCAAACCTTCACCAATATTTTATGAGCTGGGATGACATAAATGAGTAATTCCACAAATACTGCTGCTAAAGGACTTGTGAATCATTTCAGTTACTGAGTTGCTATAGATTTAAATTAGAAGGTAATTTTAATGATGGGTTAGTTTGAATTCTTGTGAAGTTCTAAATTTTATGTACCAAGAAATTAGAAAAGGGAAGTAAATACAAGTGAAATGTATTTTGATGTCTGTAAGACATCCTTTCTGTTAAAAAGTTTTGACTCCTTGATTGGAATTTTAAAAAAAGTTTAATGTTCAGAATCATTCTTCACCTATACTGTTCATTATTAATAGGATCCTTTTCTTAGAAGCTGTGCTGTGTCATTTAAAATGCCAGGAACTTAGAAAAAAATTCATTTTTTTTCTAGAAATTATTTGCTTCTACTCAACTTCATATTTACTTAGCCACACACCAATGATGCCAAATCATGAGTAAGAAGAATTAAGTGTTAGAGATACTTTCTGAAAAGTGGGAAAATAAGCATTTAAAAAAATATTACTCATTGTCAAAGGAAGCTGGTCTATGCTTAATTTTTTTTCTGTCTCTGTTAAGATATGACCATGATCAATAGAAATGATTACCAGAAACATTTTCACCAAATCATAAAACAAAAATCTGTAACTAGAGCACTTAGTAGAATGGTCTCTGATTTCACTCTGTTTTGATTTTAATTTTTCTTGCCATGATTGGCTTTTCTGCAATGGTTTAATTATTTTCTTACTTTACAGCAACAAAATGCCTTATTCCCTTTGGAAAACTCTAGTGCCTCTTGAGTTTCAACTTTTTAACATTCTGCTTTGTAAGCAGTCATTAGGTTGATTAGTATAAAAAGATACTACCAGTGGATTAGAAAAACATAATGATCATTACTCAAGAAGGCAGTAATTTTGAGTATTGAATTTATAAGTAACTTCTATTTCTATACATGAGCCATACATGAGCATGTTCACTGGATTCAATGTCAGTGCCCCCATTTTCAAGCACGTGACTCAGTAAAGGGCTTTTTGGTTTATAGGAAGAGTTTGGAATTATATTTAATCTTGTTTTTATTGATGGTGCCCTACATGTCCATTGCTGGCAATGGACCTTGCATCATAAAAATCTGACTCCTGGGATATGGGATCTAAACCCCAGTCTGTTCTTTACAATTATTAGTAAGATAAACTAATCTATCATATATACTTTGGTTACTTCTGAAATTTGTAAATTTTTAAACAAAAGAATTTAAGAGCAATAAGGAATTGTGATTTATTCATTTTTAACAATTAAAATGTCCTTTTGATCTTGTTGAAAGAACACATTTCATTGAATCAAGAATCATTGGATCAAGATTTCTTTTTTAAACAATTGTCTTTTAAAATTATTTTTGTTTTCACTTTGGGTTGAAATGACTTCTTCAAATCCAGGAATTACCTTAATAGTTCAGCTCTATAAGGTATTATGTTTTAGTACTGTACTTAGCACTATAGTGAAAGCTGTGACTTCTGGTGGCCATTGGTTACCTGTCCCCATTCTCTGGTGTCACAAACTTTAGGAACAGATAAGGAAGCCATGGAAGCATCGAGATTGTTTCTCCTTAATGGCAATTGGTGAGCAAATAGAGTCACTGGGATTACATAAATTCCTCTGATCTTCCAAATCTGTCTATTAAGCTGCTTAAACTTAATGAACCCAACCACCAATCCAAAATTAACCTGTGCCTTTTAAGATAGTTTTTAAAAGTATTTTTGAGTGTTTCTTTTGAGGGACCCTTTAAGTGAACCTTTGAAGTTAATTGTGAATGCTGTGTCCTTGCTAGATATAATCTTAGTGCATCTCAGACAGTAGTGGAGGGAAGTGGGAGTAATAGGAAAATTGAGTGCTTAAAGAATTGATAACATTGTAGAAATCCCTAAATATCCAGTGAGCATCTCCATATTTCAGTGTCTAATCTTTTTAGGTTATAGTTACATCCAGATGAGTATTTACTGTGGATATTTTTGCAGTGCAATTTCATAGCTTTAATTTGAAGTTTAACAATATAAAAACCAGATGTCTAAATGGAAAGTTTTAAAATCCATTGTCTTCCTGTCTCTGCCCTGTCCTTCTCCAAGTTTAACAAATTTTCAGAGTGTGTATATTCACTCAAGCAACAAGTATTTATTTAGCACCTACTAGAAGCAAGGTGCTAGATTTGATGTGCAGGGAATACAATATGGCAATATGTTCCCTGTCTTCAAGGAGCCTTGCCATCTAGTTGGGTCACTATACTAGTTTTTTCAGAGTAGAGAAGCAGTAAGAAATGTAATTAACCTAGCTTACTATTCTTAAATTTTAGTGCTGTAGTAAAAAGGTGAAATCAGACACAAATCTTGGGTAAAAAAATTGTCTTTTCTCTCTCCTTCCTTATTTTGGCAGATGGAAATGGAACTTAGGTGCAAGTAGCTATCTTATTTTTTATTGTCTTCAAATTTTATGTTGCCTTTTGTTTGATTTAATCCCTTATGTTATTTAATTGTTACTGCAACATTAACTACTGTATTTGATGTTCAATAACTTTGTTCTTTTCAGGGCTAGAAATAAAATTTTTTTTAAATGTTAAAAAAAAATAAAAAAATAAAAAAAAATAAAAAATAAAAAAGGTTTAAAACTTGTGGACTTATTTATCCATGTGTTTCCAAAATTCCTCCAGAAAGAACATTCCAAAGCCTAGAGGTCTTTTTGCAAGTCTTTCTAACATTTCAAGGATACAATGGAAACACTCTGATTGACTAATAATAATAACAATAAGCTGGTAGCATAGTGCTTTAAAGTTTGCACATTTTTTACAAATATTACCTCACTTGATCCTCACAACCCTGGGAAGTAGATGCTACTATTATTCCCATTTTACAGCTGAAGGAGCTGAGATAGACAGAGGTTAAGTGACTAGCCCAAAGTCACACATCTACTAAGTGTCTGATGCTATATTTGAACTCAAGTCTTCCTGACTACAAGTCTAGCAGGTTCACTGTGCTACCTAGTTACCTGAATACATTATCCTAAATTTTTATTCTTTTTTTTAACTCTTACCTTCCATCTTGGAATCAATACTGTGTGTGGGTTCCAAGGCAGAAAAGTAGTAAGGGCTAGGCAATAGGGATTAAGTGACCTGCCCAGGGTTACACAACTAGGAAGTATCTGAAGACAAATTTGAACCTAGGACCTCCTGTCTCTAGGCCTGGCTCTCAATCCACTGATTTTTATTCTTTGTAAAATACAGCATTCGATGATTCACAGAATGAAAACATAAGCAGAAAATGATTGGTGTAAAATAATATGGATTTTTACCAGAGAACAGCCTAGGATCACTGAAACTACTCTAGAAGTTCCCAAAAGTAAACCAACAATCCAGTTTCTTCCTGCTGTTTAATTCTGTTATTTCCAGAATTTGTTGCATCTTCTCTCATATATAATAATTCACTGATCCCAGAAAATAGTCTGAATAATCAGAATATCATCAATGTATAGCTAAAAAGGACCTTCAACAAGGCCATAATGTCAAGCCTCTTACTTTTACAGATGAGGTACCAGAGGTTGAGAGAAGTTAAGTCATTTGACCAAGTCCCACAGCTATTATTTATTATTTTGACAGGATTCCCAACTCCAAGCTCAGCCCTCTATCCACTGTGCCACTTAGCTTCCTTACTCCCCACTGAAAATTCAAGAATCTCCCATCACCTAAGAAGCCTCTCTTCCTCTGATATTCACTAGAACCAATCTTACCACCCAGTCCAGATACTAGTCGCTGTTTACTCACAAGACAATCTCCTTCAATGATCAGTAATTGACTCCTAATTGTAAGAATTAAATGAGAAATGTGTAAAGCATTTGGCAAATCTAAAAATATTTCAAAGCTATAAACTACAAAAATAATAAGAATTATCCAAAATTGAAATGCCTAGGATGATAATAAGTTTTCCCTTCCTAGAAGACTTCAAGCCTATCTTAATGCATTGGAGATGGCACTACACATTTTTTATCTGATCTCAACTAGGTCCTCACTGGGGTAGGCCCTTCTCCCTAACCCATGTTTCGCCCTTCTCAAAAGAACAAGTTCCAGACCTTCCTTTCTCTCCTTAAGCCTCCTAACATATTACCTCCTCTCATCAGAAGAATTCACCTCATATTTGACCTAAAAAAAAAGCAAAAAAAATTCTCATTCTCTAGAGTTCTCTTTTTCCCTCCTCATTAAAAACCCACTATTCTCTCCTTTATTCTAGTCACTGATAAGAGATGGCCTTTTTTTGGCATTGTGTAAGTAGATGAGTTTATTTTTTTCTTGTCAGTCTAATCGTTTTATTTTTAAATTTTATTTATTTAATTTAGAATATTTCCCATGGTTATATGATTTATATTTTTCCCTCCCCTCACTACTCCCCCCTCCTGTAGCCAACAAGCAATTCAACTGGGTTTTACATGTATCATAGATCAAGACCTATTTCCATATTATTCATATTTGCAATAGAGTGATCATTTGGAGTCTACATCCCCAATTATATCCCCATCGAACCATGTGATCCAGGAAATGTTTTTTTCTTCTATGTGTCTACTCCCACAGTTCTTTCTCTGGATGTGGTTAGAATTCTTTCTCATAAATCCCTCAAAATTGTCCTGGATCATTGCATTGCTGCTAGTAGAGAAGTCCATTACATTCAATTGTACCACAGTGTATCTGTCTCTGTGTATAATGTTCTCCTGGTTCTGCTCCTTTTGCTCTGCATCACTTCCTGGAGGTCGTTCCAGTTCACATGGAATTCCTCCAGTTCATTATTCCTTTTAGCACAATAGTATTCCATCACCAACATATACCACAATTTGTTCAGCCATTCCCCAATCAAAGGGCATCCCCTCATTTTCCAATTTTTTGCTACCACAAGGAACATGGCTATAAATATTTTTGTACAAGTATTTTTCCCTATTAAAGAGATGGTCTTTGCTCTCATCAAGGCTATATAGACTTCAAATATGCTATATATTTTTATATGCACTTGATCTCACTTCTTCCTAGAAAGAATGTGTCAAACTACTCCTTTATTGTTCTAAAAATAATCCCTTTAACTTTCTAAACCAAAATACTACTTGCTGGACATTATTCCTCTACATGTATGATCTTCACCATTAGCATGTAATATTCTAGATGGCAGAGGCTGCACATGGCACGTACTTAATGAATGAATTTTTTCATCTATTTATTCAATGAACCTTAGAGTAAATAATGTAAGAATGTCTTGTTTATGGGTAAATAGTGGTCATTTACCTAACTTCACCCTTCTTGGCCTACCTGCTGCATTTAACCCCACTTATCACTTTCACCTTCTCTTCTCTGAGTCTTTTTGACACTAATCTGTCCTGGTTCTACTCTCATTTAAACACTCCTTTGAATAAATCATAATCCAGATCATGTGCTATAAGTGGCTGTTCTCCAGAGCTCTGTCCTAGTGCCATTATTCATGTATCTATATCAGTGAGTCAGTGAGTCCGTCATATATATTCAGTGAGTCAAAAAGAGCACTCAGAACTCCTTCTAACCCCAAACCACTCCTCTTCTACACTCTTGGTCAGATTCATAACCTTAGTATTAATTCCTCATCTTCAATTCTTCATACTCCCTTACCATTTACAATCAATCAGATGTCAAATCTCACATTTTCTACCTACAAATCTTTTTCATCTGAACCTTTCTCTCTACTCACACTGATATATGTCTACTCAGGATGTCGCTACTTCTCACTGAAATTATAGTAACTGACTCTAACTGGTTTCCCTGCCTCAAGTGTCTCCCCATTTTGGACAAACCTCCACAGAGTTTCCCTTAAGTTCAAATCTGACCATGGCACTCTCTTATTCGAGGGATGTAAATGACTCTGTTTAGCTCCCCTAATTAAAACCTTATTTTTAAAAACCCAACATAAACCTAAGACTATTGGTGTCCTGAATCTATTAAAACCCTCTATAGCCTGGCCTCAAACTATCTTTCCAGTCTCAATAGCCATTATTCTCTCTTCTGTTCAGCCAGGTGAGCTTTCTCACTCTCCTCACTTATGATATCCTGTTTTCCAAACTGACTGTCCCCTTGGAATAAAACCCATCTCTTTCTTCAAGAAGCAATTTGAATATCAACTTCTAAAGGAAGATTCTGCTTGTCCTCTCTATTTCTAATGCTTTCCCTTTAAAACTATCTTGAATTTAACTACTTTATATTTACTTTTAATTCTCTTTCTATTGGGCTGAATATATGTAAAGCAATCCCCATATGGAAAGAGCTAGGAAATCTTCTTCCAAGATAGATATGAAGATATGTAGTGGAAGTAGCTTGGAGAGACTTTGGAGCATGCATAGATATTCTGTAACTGGTAACTGCTTCTGGTCTGCTAACTTAGTGGTAAATGGTAACCTTTTTTATTGACAGCAGTTATAAAACCAGAACTGGGGTATGTTCAAAAGGCCTAAGTCAGCCTAGAAGCTCTTGTGGTTGTCCTATTCTTGGTTCAATTCTTTCACTGATAGCTTCCAAGGAAACATAATACTATAAGAGGGAAGACCTTCTCCTCCTAAGGTTGAAATGTAGCCATATTTTTAATGCGGTTTTCAGTCTTGGCCTAACTTAATATTTGTCCTATCATTTTTGGATCTAGAAGATCTGATCTTGTGAGTTTCAAAAAAGACAGTAAAAGTTAGAGCCTCAAAGGTAGAGTAGAAGAAAGAGCTATACCCACAACTTCACAAAACAGATCTATATTTTTCTAGATACTGATCGAAACCAAGTCCTGATCTAAAAACCCAAGGGGAAAAAATCAAAATACAAATCATTTGTCCAAACAAGGAGATCTATAGACATTGGGGGTGAGGTCAGCACAGGGGAATGCTGTAAACCACAGCAAAAAGAGGTCCCAAATGCATCAAAAGGGAGCCTCAATTTTTGCAGGCCACAGAAATATCTGCCTACTGGAATCACTTTTATTCATAATCAAGTTCTGAATCACAAATCTAGAGAGGAATGAAGAAGGGACTTGCACTTAAAAGTGACATTATACAGTAAGAGATGGTTAAGATCCCTAAAAGTCTACTCGCAAAAGGGTGCCAGCTGTAAGAGAGAGGAATGAAGGACTCTTTTCCTTCTCTTATAAATAGAGAAGGGTACATAGGTTTGTCTCACAAGGGAAGATGTAACCTTCAGTGAAAGGTTGAGGGGAAATGTGGAAAATGGAATATGGATGCTGAGATGTAAGCAGATGGGTTGAGGGGAAGATGGCAAGATCTCTTCCTCCCCAGAGTTGGCTGACCCCAGAGCTTGAGGCAACCTCAAAGAGACAGAAAGGACTTTCTATCTCTATTCTCAAAGGATATTTTATGATTTATACCCCTTGAGTCCTAATGGAAACACAACTACAAGGGAAGATCAATTGTCCCAAGCAGAGAGGTTTGTAGTCAAACCCTCTTCTGTGGAGGGTTGTGGCATCTCAGACCTAGTTTGCCACAGATGAGATAGGATTCACCCTTGAATCCGGTTCTCAATCACCCAACCTCTCTCTTGTAAGAAACCAAGCCAACCCCAAAATCTAACTTGAAACTAAGGCTTTATTAGGAATGGAGAAAGCAAGTAGAGAAAAGGAAAAGGGAAAAGGATGCCCTGAAACTAAACCCCACAACAGTCGTATCTAGAAGGTCTGAGTCCGAGTCCCAAAGGACTCTGCCTTCTTTCCAGCTATTACTTTCTTTATTTCTAAGCTAACATCTCTAGCTTAAATCTCAAACAAATCCAAAGGAGGCAAAAGGGGAGACCCAGAAAGAAGTTGATAGGCTGGCTCAGGTGAAAGAGTCCAACCCAAGCTCCTTCTTAATCCAGGGTTTTGTTGGTAGATGGAAAAAGGTGATAAAAGGATTTCTTAATGCAAGCAGGTTCACAGAAGAACAGGAAAAGTCTGGCTCTTCTCCCTCTTGTGGCTTCAGTTCCCTTCAGTCACCCTGGAAAAGACTTCTCCATTTCCCTTCCAGAACTGGAAGTGCTCAGCTGTCCAGAATTCTCCTCAGCCCCCAGTTCTTTACCCAGAATCCTTTGCTGACTCTCAACTGCCACCGAGCTGCTTGTCCATCAACATGCAGGGTTCTATTCAGGTCCCTTTTGCCATCCTTTACACTACCTAGCAATAAACAAGTTTAAAACCAAGTAGCAGATGCATAGATCTGACACCAGGAACTTGGTGAAACTTAAATTTCTAGTCCAGCTTAAAATCTATAGCAGAACAGATAGAGCAGGAAATCTAAACCTAAGAGACAGCTACAGTTCTGTCACTCGAAACCTGCAGAGCTTTCCAGCTGGCTGATGATAACAAAATCTAGTAACAAATATTGGAACTCCAACCAGGAACAAGGCCAGATTTATTTTATGCAGACTCAAACATAGGTCAAAAAGTTGCAGAACTCAGAACAGAAGGATAGTAAGATGAATTTTCCCTGGAGCAGATTATATTGGAAAAACTGAAAGCTTATAAGTCCCCAGTCTAAACTTTCCCTGAAATCCCAGAATAATATAGCCCTCTAACAGAAAGAAAGCAGTACAAAAGTGAGCTCCAGTATTCCCTCTAAAAGTGTACAGAGGCAACCTGAAAAGTAAAAGCCAAAGCCAAAAGTAAACTGGAAGAATTTTTTTTTAATCTCACCATTAAAAAAAGTGATTACAGGGGGCAGCTGGGTAGCTCAATGGATTGAGAGCTAGCCCTAGAGACGGGAGGTCCTAGGTTCAAATCTGGCCTCAGACACTTCCCAGCTGTGTGACCCTGGGCAAGTCACTTAACTCCCATTGCCTAGCCCTTACCACTCTTCTGCCTTGGAGCCAATACACAGTATTGGCTCCAAGACAGAAGGTAAGGGTTCTTAAAAAAAAAAAAGTGATTACAGTGATAGGCCCAAGAGAAGAGCAAGACTCTCAAAGAAAAAGTATGGACACCAATTCAATTAGAATTCCTTAAAAAGAAAAAATTTTTCTAAAAAATTTAAAAACTTTTACAAATAAAATGAAAAGTGTTGAAAGAAAAATTGGTAAAGAAATGAGAACTATGGAAAAAAGAATTGGAAAGGAAATTAATAGTTTAGTACAAAAGGATCAAACTTTAGCCAACCAACAAACCCCTTGAAAATTAGACTGTAAACAAGAGAGATTTATTAAAAGATTTAAAAAAAAAGTCAAAAGACTCAGAAAATAGAAGAAAATATATGCTATCTCATTGCAAAAACTGACCTGAAAATCAGATTGCAGAGAAAAATATTTAAAAGTATTGACTATTTTAATGTCATGACCAAAATTAGACTTCATATTTCACAAAATCATAAAAGACAACTGTCCAAATCTTTTAGAAGAGGAGAGAATAAAAATCTAAAAAAATGCAATAATTACTTTCAGAAAGAAACACTGAAATGAAGATTTCCAGGAACATAATGGACAAAATCTAGATCCTCCAGGTTAATGAAAAAAATACTGCAAATAGAAAGAATTCAAGAAGAGTTCCAATCAAGATCACACAATTTAGCAGTCACAATTACAAGCAGAGAATTTGGAATATATTGTTCCATAAGGTAAAAGATAAAGGCTTACAATCAGGAATATCTTATCCAAACTAATATGAATGGATGCAAAGTAAAGTGAGCAAAAGCAGGAGAGCATGGTTCACAATAACAGCAATACTGCACAATAAGCTGCGAATGACAGCTATTATCAGCAATACAGAGATCCAAGAAAACTACAAAGGACTCATGATGAAAAAATGCTACCCATCTGCAAAGAAAGAACCAATATAGTTTGAATGTAGAACAAAGCATGCTATTTTTCACTTTATTTTCTTCTTTTATTCCTGTGAGTCCTCTTCCACAACATGACAAATATTGAAACATTTATTTATAGCATATGACATTTTATATACACATATAACATATAAACTATAGCAAATTGCTCACTGTCTCCAAGAGCAGGAAAGGCAGGAAGAAAACTTGAAATGAAGCAGCTAGGTGGTTTAGTGGTTTGAAAGCTAGACAGATGGGAGGTCCTAGGTTCAAATCCGGCCTCAGACACTTCCTAGATTTGTGACCATGAGTAAGTCACAACCCCCATTGCATAGCCCTTACTGCTTAGTATTGATTCTAAGACAGAAGGTAAGAAGTTCTTTTTAATTGTTTTCAAATAACTTACCCAGAAATGTTGAATGCTATGGGGGGAGAGGGAGGAACCAGGAATGAACCTTTAATAAAATAAAACAGAACACCCTTGTCAAAAAAAAATTCCTTACAAAAAGACCAAACACTTAGATGCCAAAAAGTGAAGAACAACATAAAAAGGTAAAAAGAAATGCAATCACAAAGGCCTAAAAAGTGTTATTTACATTCAAATAAACAGAGAGCATGTGTCCCTCTCATTATCATAAATGTCATAGAGGAGTCTAATTTGACAGACAGCCCAAGAGTGCTTCTATTGAGTTTTAATGAACTTAAAAGAATAGAAAGTGAAAGGATAAGGAATATAGAAGAGGGAAAAGAGAAGTAGGATGGGGAAATTATCTTATATAATCAGGGTGCACACATAGAAGAAAGAAGGGAATAGGTAATACTAGAACCATACTATCTTCTCAACTGGTTAAAAGAGGGAGCAATGCATACATATATAAGTTAGCTACAAAAAATATATATTTTACTCAACAGAGAAACCATAGGAAAAAGAGAAAAGGGAGAAGGGTGAAAAAAGAGACTGAGAAGAAATTTAAGGAAAGGTCTGTCATTCTAAAAAAATAAATTCTAACTAAGGATACACAAAAAAGTATTTACAACAGCTCTTTTTTGTTAGTAAAGAATTGGGAACTAAGGATGTGCCAACAAATGGGAATTAATTAAACAAGTTATGATACATAAATGGAATACTAATGTACTGTAAGATATTATGAAGATGATTCACAAAAACTTGTGAAGGCTTGCCTGAACAGATACAGGGTAAGATAAGCAGAACTAGTATAAAAGTTTATACAGTGATAAAATTATAGTAAACTTATACAGTTTTGAAAGACTTAGACTCTATAATGACCAACCACCGGAAGACCATCGCTATATAAACTATCTAGAGAACTCATGATGAAATATGACATCCGCCTCCAGATAGAGGTGATGGGTTTAAGAGTGAAGATTAAGATAGTTTTGGGGACATGTCCCACGTAGGAATTTGTTTTGTTTGACAAAACATGTTTGCAACAGAGGTTTTGTTTTTCTTTCTAAATTTGGAGTGAGAGGATATGAGTAAAAAAAAAGCAAAATCCTGTTAATTGAAGAAATAAAATCTAAGTTAAAAAAATAAGTTCCCTGGGAATATAGGAATCTGGAAAGAATTCATATTTAAGGACTCTAAGGTTCTAAGTCTGTCTATGCTGGGTTTTACAGCCACCCCAATATTAATGTTCAACATGTTCTTAGAAAAGAACCCGTCACATCATCTTCCATCCAGTTCACATCCATTTCCAATAGTATTTCCACCCATATCTAAACTCATAAGACAAAAGGGGCCAAATTTAATCAAATATTTCTGATGTAGTGAAAAAAGGAAACATAATCACCCCAAGCTCACATCTTTTCCTTCCATTCTTCAACATGACATGTAGTCTACAGACAACTTTCAAGTAACTATAGGTTTCTTACAGGGGTAACTGTGTGTGTGTGTGTTTAACTTCATTTTATTTTAACCTTCCTTGTAATATATTTACTTGCTCGTAATTTATAAATCATTCCCCTTTTTACCTGTTTTGATCTTTTTGTGTTGTTTGTTTGTTTTTAAACAAGACTTAAAAGCAAAATTCTCAAGCAATGTAATTTTTCATCCCTTGGGGCTTCTGTTATCTTTATTTATGATATTAAGGATAACTGTAACCACCACTGGGTAGTGCTTAAAGGAGCATTAGCTTTCAGCTTCAGTTTTACCTGGACTAGGCTACATATTCTCTTTGTTTACTCAGCAGGACTGATCAGGCATGTGAAAGTCTATGTAATTAGACCATGGATCAAAAACATAATGAAGGCAGCAGGGATATTTTTATTTATGATTTGCCTTCGATGAGAGAAGTCTCAGCAACTACTGGGCCAAGTTGCATGATATTAATGAAACCCCACTGGATATTTTCAGCTCTAGCTAAATCTGATTTGGCTTCCTTTAGCAATAGGCATCAGAAAGGGATAAATTCCATTTTGCATAGTTACATTAAATAATGAGGATTTCACTTCTCATATTAAACAAAAGACAAATAAGATTAGAATTGCTGAATTGGTAATTCAGGGCATCATAAAGGTAGATAGTAAGTATGTATAGGATAAACCTCAAACATCATTAAAAGGCAGCATCCTCATGGTTTTGTGATAAACCATCATAAAACACAGTAATTCATATATTCTGTTTTAATTTCTCCAGAAGGTCTTATTCCAGTAACACTGTAGCCTAAAGAAAAAAGATAATAACATTTTAACACTATTACTTAAGAAATGCAAAACATCAATAAAGATGCCAAAAAATCTAAATCATCCATGACAATACCTTAAATTATATTCTTGATGATATGAAATTGCCCCTTGGATTTAGGTGAGACTAATGTATTTTATAAGGAACACTAAGAAAACTTTCTCAAATTCTCAAAGGTAATAAAATAATTCAACTCTTTATTCCAGGATCATCAGGAAAAAGCTATTCTACCTAAAATAGAAAACACAAGAAACATTTTTATGCCCCAAAGTAACAATAACAAAAGTCATCAGAAAGGCAATGATCCAAATGAAGGCTGACAAAAAAATGGGAAATTCTGCTAAAAGTATTAATAGGAAAAAAATATAGCAGAAAAATAAGAAATGTAGAGAGGAATATTGAATGGCTAATAAAAGCAAGATCTAAATTTGGCCCAAAGATATCAAGACAGGTGGTGGGGAGGGTGCTCTGCAACAACAACAACAAAAAAGTTGAACTGATTCAGTAGACTAATAATAATAATTATTATTATTAATAATAATAAACCATCAAAATACAACTACAAAGAAAGCCAAAATCTTAAGACTAGAAACAATGCAGTTACAAATTTCTGCTGTAGAAGTCAGATTAAGATTAAAGTAATTGGTGTACCAGATGTCATGGAAAATTAAAACAGGTTAAAAACTAAACTTCAAGAAAATGGGGGGAAGAGAGGTACAGCATGGAGCCAAGAAAGTGGGATAAAGGGAATATCTAAGTCAAACTCCCCCAATATTCCTCTCTAAAAGACTTTAAAAGAACATGTTAAATTGAATTTAAGAGTGGCATACTCAACAAAAGGTAAGAGTGGGACATTTTTTCAGCCAAAGACAATTGAGGAAGTCAAAATTAGAGGAGTGTGACCCTGAAGTGGGGTCAGCCACACAAGTTATGGACCTTGGAGGCAGAATCAGTGGTACCAGCTTCAGATGCTTTCACTGCCCAGAGATGGTTAGCGGATTAGACAATTGGTCAAATAGAAATTAAAGGGGAATATGGTGCTGGCATTGAGTAAGAATTTTACATCATTTGGTAATTTCATTGCCCATTGCTCAATTTCAGGTCACAGCTCTAGGATGGTAAGAAACAATTGCAGTCCCAAGGGAGCAGAAGCCCTGTTCTTAATTTAAGGGTGGACAAAAAGCAGGGATGCTAATTATAGGTCAAAATTCCATGGCAGAGAAGAATCCTAGCATTTGAGGTGATAATGGAGGACAGACCCTTCCAGACCCAGGCACAGGACCAGGAGAGCACTGGTCACACCTACTCCCAGGACCACATCATCTTGAAAGGAACAAAAACTTACAGACCACCAAAATAAGGCCTGAATACTACTAGGCCAAAAAAGAGCTTCAAGTTTGGCACTATTTCCAGTCTCTAAAATGAAGTCCAAAGACAAGAAATAGGCTAGAAAAAAATGAACAAACAAAAACATCAACAGAAAAACTTGACCATAAAAATCTACCAAGCAATAGGAAATATCAAGACATAAACTCAAAAGACAATGACAAGAAAACACCTACAAGCAAAACATCAAAGAAGGCAGAGTTTAAGTTTGGATCAACACCTCACACTCTACACCAAGATAAATTCAAAATGGGTGAATGACTTGAACATAAAGAAGGAAACTATAAGTAAATTTGGCGAACACAGAATAGTATATATGTCAGACTTTTGGGAAGGGAAAGATTTTAAAACCAAACAAGACTTAGAAAGAGTCACAAAATGTAAAATAAATAATCTGGATTACATCAAATTAAAAAGTTTTTGTACAAACAAAACCAATGTAACCAAAATCAGAAGGGAAGCAACAAATTGGGAACAAACTTCATAAAAATCTCTGACAAAGGTTTAATTACTCAAATTTACAAAGATCTAAATCAATTGTACAAAAAATCAAGCCATTCTCCAATTGATAAATGGGCAAGGGACATGAATAGGCAGTTTTCAGATAAAGAAATCAAAACTATTAATAGGCACATGAGAAAGTGTTCTCAATCTCTTATAATCAGAGAGATGCAAATCAAAACAACTCTGAGGTATCACCTCACACCTAGCAGATTGGTTAACATAACAGCAAAGGAAAGTAGTGAATGCTGGAGGGGATGTGGCAAAGTAGGGACATTAATGCATTGCTGGTGGAGTTGTGAATTGATCCAACCATTCTGGAGGGCAATTTGGAACTATGCCCAAAGGGCGATAAAAGACTGTCTGCCCTTTGATCCAGCCATAGCACTGCTGGGTTTGTACCCCAAAGAGATAATAAGGAAAAAGACTTGTACAAGAATATTCATAGCTGCGCTCTTTGTGGTGGCCAAAAATTGGAAAATGAGGGGATGCCCTTCAATTGGGGAATGGCTGAACAAATTATGGTATCTGTTGGTGATGGAATACTATTGTGCTCAAAGGAATAATGAACTGGAGGGATTTCATGTGAACTGGAACAACTTCCAGGAAGTGATGCAGAGCAAAAGGAGCAGAACCAGGAAAACATTGACTGATACACTGTGGTACAATCGAACGTAATAGACTTCTCCATTAGTGTCAATGCAATGTCCCTGAACAATCTGCAGGGATCTAGGAGAAAAAACACTATCCACAAGCAGAGGACAAACTGTGGGAGTAAAAACACCAAGGAAAAGCACTCCTTGACTACAGGGATGGAGGGGACATGACAGAGGAGAGACTCTAAATGAACACTCTAATGCAAATACCAACAACACGGAAATGAGTTTGAATCAAGAACACATGTGATACCCAGTGGAATCGCGCATCGGCTATGTGATGGGGGGAGGGCAAGGGAGGAAGGAAAAGAAAATGATCTTTGTCTCCAATGAATAATGTTTGGAAATGACCAAATAAAATAATGTTTAAAAAAAATCAAAGAAAAATAGTTTTTAAAGAAAGAAATCAAAAAGAATGAAAATGATTTTTAAAATCAAATAAGTGATAGAGGAAGAACAGAAATGAAAACAATGATGGGATCTCAAAGAATAGAATTGCAATTATTTCAAGCTGATGTAAGGAAAGATTTCTGAATGATTGGAGCAATGAGAAAAGGGAATAGGTTGCCTCAAGAAACATCAAGTTCCTCATCATTGGATGCCTTCAAGAAAAATGTGGTTGAACCTTTTGCTGGGAATGTTGTAAAAGAGATTTCTGTTAAGATACAAAATTAACTTGGATTAATTCTGAGTTTTTTCTATATCTTATGTTACTGTGATTTTGTAAGGTGGTGATTACATGTCATGATTCCTCTCGCATATCAAATGCATAAATAGATGTGTAATAAAATTAAAAGAATAAATCCATAAGTATTTCCAAATTGCCACATATCAAACTAATCAATCCAAAGTAAATGTTTACCATCCATGAAACCTGTATTACCAAAGTTCTTTATTTCTTAAAATTTTATTAATTTTTAAAATTTTATTCATTCCTCTTGAAATCTGCTCCTTCTATTTCCCTCAGTTTTTAAAACACAAATCTGCAATCAAAAACAATAATGCAAAGGTTGCTGAGTAAAGAGTATTCAAGAAATTCAATTAAGGAAAATTCAAATGTTTTAACAGTATATAATAATATTATGATCTACAGACACTGATGAAAAATACCATGCTGCAAACAGAATAAGATATATTATAACAGCATAATATAACAACATAAAACTCAAACCTGAAATTATTACAAGATGAAAGATATTAAATAAGCTATCTTTTCATCCAAGGCATAAATTTAAATGTTATTTAAATTTAAAATGTTAAATAGAAATAACCTAAGAACTTTGCCACAATAGTAGAAAAACCCTTCCAAATTGACATTAATCTTTTCTACAAATAAGATTCTTTGGGTCGTGTAAGTAAACAAGTTTTGAACTTAGATCTTTTCCCTCCTATCCAGAATAATATGAAAGCAATTATGCAATAACACTTTCATAGCCAAACAAATTCTGTCTATACTATTGCCTCCATTTCTTCCAGTGACAACAATCTTTAATGGTTGGTTTACATATCCAATTTTTTTTATCTTTTTAGTGGGTTTTTTGATACATTCACATTTTAAAAAAAAGTTAGGTATAAATCATATAATATAAATATGATATATCTATTATAATAGATAAAATGGACAGTTTAGATTTCATAAAATTTAAATGTTTTTTGAAAATCAGTGCATATGATATTGGAAGAAAAACTGTAAACTGCAACAAAAAGATCTTTGCAAAAATTTTCTCTAATAAAGGTTGCATTTCCAATATAGAGAAAGAACTGATTCAAATTTATAAGAATATGATTCATTCTCCAATACGTAAATTTTAAAGCTTAAAAAACATTTCTAAAAGGAAGAAATATAAGTGATCAATAACTATATTTTAAATGTTCCAAGTCACTAATAAGAAGATATATGTAAATTTAAGGGATTATGATGTTCTACTTCCCATCACCAAATTGGTAAACATTGACAAAAAGGCAAAATGAATAATACTGGTGAGGCTGCAGGGGGAAAAAAGGCACATAAATATACTCTTGGTGGAGCTGAGGGTTGATCCATTCTTTCCAGAAAAAAAATTGGTTAATTATTTCCTAAAAATAATAAAAGAGTGCAAGCACTATGGCACAATGATAATAATACTAAACCTATATTCCCCCAAAGAGATGAGGAAGAAGACAAGTTCCAATATGTACAAAAATATTTATAGTGGCTCTTTTTGTAGTAGTAAAGAACTACAAACTAAGAAGATACTCATCAAGTGGGGAATGATTGAACAAATGATATATGAATGTAATGGAATGATAATGTGCTATAAGAAATGAGAAAGAAGTGGCTTCAAAGAAATCTGGGAATTGTATAAACTGAAAGTAAAATTAGTACAATCAGTAGACAAAAATAATAAAAGTGAACAAATATAAAGCAAGAGACTAACAAAATAATAAAAAATAATATAAATACAAACAATTTGGAAAGACTTAATAATGCTGATCAACATAATGTTTCTAGAGTATCCATGATGAAGAATGTTATCCATGTCATCACAGATAGGACTTGATATGCAGAATGAGACATACATTTTGGGTCATGCCCAAAGTGGAATTTTTTTTGCTTGACTCTACATTTTTGTCTTAAGGACTTGTTTTTTTTTCTTTTTAGGAGGAGGGGGAGGAAAAGTGTTAATAGAAAAAAAAATAAAATAAAATTTAATTACAAAAAAGAAGAGGGAAAGGGAAGATAGTCATTTGTTAAATCTATTTTTTAAAGAACCTTATTCTCATATGTAAGAGAAGGAATGCAAAAGGAAAAGAGAAAAAAAGAATAGAAATAGAAAGTTTTCCAGATTCAACAAAGGAAAGAAGGGAATAAACATTTATATAAAGTTTATGTGCTACACATTGCGCTGCTTCATTATTTCATTTGATCTTCACAAAAACATAGGAGATAAATACTACTATCTCATGTTACAGTTGAGGAAACTAAGACAAAATGATTTGCCCAAGGTCACAAGGCTATTAAGTGTCTAAGTCTGAATTTGAACTCAGGTCTTCCTGAGCCCAGAATGCTACTGAGCCTTTACTTTATGGCATCAGGAAAGCAAATAACACTTGTATCCCATTCTCATATGAACTGGTTAAAAGAAAGAACTATACACATACACTGAGTACAGAAATACAGCTTATTGAGAAGGGAAATAGGAAGGAAAGGAATAAAGGACAAAGAGACTAGGAGAGGGTAGATTAAAGGAGTCTCTAAAGAGAAACAAAATGGACTAAAGTGAGGGCAAAGAAAAAAGAAATTGAGAAACTACATTTTGGTAAAAGATTCCTTAAACAATGAAATTATATTAATACAAAACATATGTGCCCCCAAATCTAAATTCTTAAAGGAAAAGTATATTTTGTTACAGGAAGAAATAAGAAAACTATAATAATAAGATACTTAATTTACCTTTTTCTCACCCAAATATTACTAAATAATTAAAAAAAAGAAATAAAGGACAACCTAATTAGAATTTTTTTATAAATCAGACATGATAGACCTCATGAGAATAATGAATGTGAATAAAAAAGGAATATAACTATTAGCTGTGCATAGTACTTTCACAAAAATTCACCATATGATAGGAAACAAAAATCCTCCCAAACAACTGGAAGAATTAGAAGAACCAACCATTTTGGAAAGTTAGGTAGAATTTTGCCCAAAGAGTTATAAAACTATGTATACTCTGTGATCCAATAATACCAAAATTAAATTTATTTCCCAAGGTGATCAGGGAAAAAGGAAAAGAACATATATGTTCTAAAATATTTATAGCAGCTCTCTTTTTTACATCTAAGAACTGGAAATTGAGAGAATAACCATCAATTGTGAAATGGCTAAACAGTTGTGGCATAAGATTGTGATGGAATACTACTGTGCCATAAGAAATTATCAGGTTAATTTTTTTAAAAACATGTAAAGACCTATATGAAATTATGAAGAGTGAAATGAGCAGAACTAAAAGAACATTATGTAGAGCAACAAAAATATTATTTTAAGAATAATTTGTGTATATTCACCTTTAGAGAAAGAACTGATAAACATAAACAAGCAAGATATATACATATAATTTTTTTGTCAAATGATACCTTCCTTAGTACAGGGAGGGAAAGAAGAAGGGAGATACCTAGGAACTTTAATGTACTAATTAATTTTTTTAACTTGAAAAAAGCAGAATTATTAAATACTTCCTTATCAACTATAATGCAATAAAATTAAATTCAATAAACTTACTTTGAAGCAAACATTTCAAATTAATAGGAAACTAAATAATATAATCTTAAAAAATGGATCGGTCAAGGAACAAATCAATAATTCCACTAAAGACAATGAAACAATGTTGCAACATTTATGGGATTTGGTCAAAACAATATTTAGGAATAATTTTATATTTCTTGATTCTTTTATCAACAACATGTCATTCAAATAAAAAACTAAAACTAGAAAAAGCTGATGAATTAAAAATGTTGAAGTAAATACCAAAATAGAAAACATCAAAATCAAAGGAGAAATTAACAAAGCTGAATAAAAAAGCACAACACTGAAATAAATAAAACTAGAAGCTTTTTAAAAGACAACAAAATAAATGTCATTAGCTAATTTGATTATTTAAAAATAGATCAATGAAATTGCCTGTATCAAAATTGAAAAAAGATGAATTTATAACCAACGAAGAAATAAAAGCAATTACTAGGTCCTATTTTGCTTAACCATATACAAATAAAACTGACGATCTAAATGAAATGGATGAATTGTGCATACTCTTTAAGCCAGTACATGCTCTATACCCTAAAAAGATAAAAAAAAAAGAAAATGGTATCCACAAAAAATATTAATAACATTTCCTTATGTTGCAAAGAGCTAGAAATTGTGGAATGGCTGAAGAAATTGTGATATATGAGTGTAGTGGAATATAATTATTCTGTAAGAAATGATGAAGGGGATAGCTTCAGAAAACTTGGGAAGACACAGAATGTAATGTAAATAGAGTAAAAAACAATGTATACAATTATCAATAACATTTTAAGGATAATCAACTATAAAAGGCTTAATAATTGATCAACATAATGATTAACCACAAATCCTAAAGAACTCATGATACCATCTTCCAGCAGGTAGAGACTAGAGATTCAAGGGTGCAGAATGAAGCATATTTTCTTCTTTCTTTTCCTGTTTTTTTTTGGGGGGGGTGGGGTAGGATGAGGGTTGCAGTAGAAGAATGGGATATAGCTAATATGGGAATTTGTTTTGCATGTAATGGGTTTTGTTTTTGCAAATTTAAAATTAAATTAATATGCAAAAAAATATTATATTCCCTTGTGTAGATTCTTGTTGGTTTGAAATACTCTTATGCAGTCTTGATTTCCATTCCCTTATATTTCATAATCTTTCTCCTGATTGCTTAATGAATTTATGTCATTGGAATTGTTCAAAATTTAATCACTGTGTCTTGAAGTATGAAGGATAAAGTTCTTGTTAGCAAAGATAAAAAAAAGGAAAATTACAATTTTTGGAGGAGATGGAAAAGGATAGGCACACTAATACAGATGCAACACATTAATTGTCCAATCCTTTTAAAAGAAGTTTGCAAGTAACTTGAAATGTCACTTAACTATACATCCTCTGCTCTAGGGATATCACTAATTGACACATATACTGAAGAGATTTTTTAAAAAGGAAAAAGAAAAGACCCACAGATACAAAATTATTTATAGCAATACTTTTTGTTGTAACAAAGAACTTGAAAGAAATTGTCCATAAATTAGAGAATGGCTGAACAAATTATTATATATGAATTTAATGAAATAATATTCTGCTTTAAGAAATTACAAAAGGGACACATTCAAAGAAGCCTAGAAAGACGAAAGTAAAGTTATGCAGAATGAGTTGAATAAAACAAGCAGAACAATTCTCACAATGACAATGATTATGTAAAGGAAAAAAAAACTTTTAAATACTTAAGAATTCTGATCAATTCATTGGTCAATTATGACTCCAAAAGACATAGATTCTCTTGGCAAAGAAGTGATAAACTTCTAATGGAGAATCAGACACAATAAATGTGTAGATTTTTTTTCAATTACATTCATTTGTTACAAGGTAGGACTTTTATTGTGGGAGCCATTGTGAAGAAAGGGATGACAAAAAAGTTATAGATTTTAGAAATGTCAAAAAATTAGCAAAAGTATCAGTTAAATTTTGAAAAAAAATAGCAGAAAACAGTTCAAAAGGTATACAAACAGAGCACTGTTGGTACTATTGTATTAAATTTAATATATACTTTTTAAAAACCATCTACATATATAACATTCATAAACAATCAATTGTTTATTAATTTTATATAGAGATAAATGTTTATTCATATTTATCAAGTTTATAATTTTTAAAGGATATATATAACTTTTATTATGTAACAAATTGGGAATTTGTTCATGTTTATAAGTTTATAATTTTTAAAGGAAATATGTATTGTAAATTTTAAAAGCTTTTTTTCTTTACAGAATCATAATCAATGTGAGAATTGTTCTCCTTTTTCTGTTCAATTCATTCCATATTCTAACCCTTCTACTAATATGCCACTATATGTTCTACTATTGTAGAAGTAGAAAGGGCTACACAAGGAATTTGTTACTGAATGTTTAACAGGTCACTATACCCCAAAAAACCCACCAACTAACTAGACCTTAGATGACATGCCTGTATGAGTAAAAAAACTAGCACATATTCTGGACCCAAAACATATTCAAAGTTTTTTCAATTTTTACTAAAATTCACTAGAACGTCTATTCTACTACCTTTAAGAAATCAGGAACACCACTCTAATGCAAAATTTAATAATATGGAAATAGGTTTTTATCAATGATACATGTAAAACCCAGTGGAATTGCTTGTTGGTCATGGGAGGCTCCGGGGAGGGAGGGAAAGAACATGAATCATGTAACCATGGAAAAAATAATCTAACTTAATTAAATAAATAAATGAATTTTTAAGAAACATAAAAAATTAAAAGAAAGAAATCAAGATCACATCCAGGTCATTCATACCAGGAAGCCTGGAATGGTACTTTTGTGGAGGAATGTGTAATATGTATGTATTCATTTGTGTCTGTGTACACATGCACACATATATACATAGTGCACATATAAATGATGTGCTATAAGAAATAGCAAAATAGAAAGATTTCAGGAAAACCTGGAAAGACTTATGTGAACTGATAGAGAATAAAGTGAGCAGAACCATGAGAACACTGTTTATAGTAATGACAAAAATGTTTCATCAACAACTGTGAATGACTTAGCCATTCTCAGAAATACAATACTCTAACACAACCCCAAAGGACTCATGATGAAAAAAATGCATCTCACCCCCAGAGAAAGAACTTAAGAAATCTGAATGAAGAATGAAACATACTATCTTATACTTTCTTCCTTCATTTTTTGTTCAAGCTTTCTCCAACAAAATGACTAATATGGTAATGTTTTACATGATTGTACATGTCACTATCTCAGGGAGGGAGAAGGGGAGAAAAGGAAGGAGAGAAAAGAGAGAATTTAGAACAACACATCAAAAAAGAATGTTAAAATTGTTTTACATGTAATTGGAGAAAAATAAACTATCTTTTAAAAATAAATGTCAATGTTTTCATATTGACATTTATACATCTACATACGCACACCTCA
Organism: Monodelphis domestica; assembly: GCF_027887165.1. Taxonomy (NCBI): domain Eukaryota; kingdom Metazoa; phylum Chordata; class Mammalia; order Didelphimorphia; family Didelphidae; genus Monodelphis; species Monodelphis domestica. The sequence continues at coordinate 115,142,594 of NC_077233.1, forward strand.
CTACAAGATCATTCTATTGATGAATCTGAAAGGAAGATAGCAAATAGAAAATGTAACAGATTATCTAGTATTTCTAAAATACTCTAGGATACATTTCAATCATATAAAATCTTCATTTGCAATGTGTTATATGAAGAATTAATATTTAACACAATTAAATTAAGAAGAGTAAAAAACAATGAACAGTCAGAATAAGAATAAATTAGGAAGAGCATTTTTGTTTTCAATATTTCCATTTTGGATAATATGTCCTGAAAAAAAAGAGACTTGAAAATTACTTATTCAATATGTGTTATTCAGATTAGCAATTCAATACTGTAGCTAATATATAATTTTCCTGTTGGAATGAACTCTTTCCAAAAATGAACTTTTTTATGGCAAATATCAATAAATTAAAACCTTAGAACTAAATCAATTCTTTTGTTTAGGACAGAGAATCAAGAATCACTCCCTTATATCCAGCAGAGGGTGCTAAAAGAACATTAATGTATTGCTTACACACATTAAAACATCAAACCTTCCAAGAAATACTTTAAGAACTATAATTTGATTCCTGTCTTGGAATTCAGTTTTGTAAAAATAACAAAACCACAGCACAAAGTATAGTAGATTCCAAATTAAGTTAGCATCATTATATAGTTTTATATATGCATGGTAATCATATACTTCATCAAATCATAACCAATCCCACCTGCTTCCAACTCTTCCTCAACAACTGTATTCAATTTAGAAGTATTTTTGACAGCCTATTAAAATAAATCGTCCTACTGAGTGCCGGTAAATCAATGGCACTACAAAATAACAATAAAGAAAGAAATCCTGACAGTGGCTAGATGTCTGATAGTCAGGGAATCAGGAAGACTGTTTAAGTTCTATCTCCTGACCAACACTATCTATATGATCTTGGGCAAGATAGCCAACCACTCAGTGACACCCTGCCTATATCAGTGATTCTGAGCCTCCCACTTTTATTATAAAAACCTCATTCCTCATTCCTACTAATGCCTACTCTCTTATTCCTTGACTTAATCTTCCAATATCCCAATCAAGATCTAATCACTCTTTGATTTTGAAATGTTTGTTCCAGGTAACAAAGTTGCTTTTATCCCCACTTTCCATCTTCTTGCAGTCAATGAGACCTAGATCCATATATAATGACAAAGAATACATAGTCAGCATTTCTAATACTTAATGCACTTTCATGCATATCTTTCAACTTACTGATCAGGGTAAGGAAGGTAGAATATATTCTGCTCCCAAATGCCACTTCCTAAATATACTCCCTTTACAAACATCATTCAGTAACAGTCTCCTTTGAAATTCATTCATTCAGATTCTGGTAGCTCTTATACAGACCTCCAAGATATTCTTTTTCCTTCCTTGACTGCCTAAGTCTTTCTGTCATTCCCAATTCCAGCTTACTTAGTAGGGTACTTTAACAGAGATCTTGATGATACCTCAAATATCAGAACTTCTCAGTTCTTCCATTTACACTTATTCTTAGAAATCCTGACTAAATGTATCCATCCCACTTAACAATTTTCCTATATTCCTTCCTTTCCTCAAAGCTGAACTCCATGAGAAAGCTTCTACTTCTTTTCCACTTATTCTCTTCTTAATTCTTTGCAGTTTTTTAAATTTCATCATTCAACTGAAATAGCTTTTTCTCTGAATTTGTCAATAATCTCTTAAAGATCATGAAATGTAAATGGCCTTCTTACAAATCTTCATGTTCTTGATTTATCTGTGAATTCTGACACTGCTGATTTCTCTTTTCTCCTTATTATTCTTCCGTCTAGATTTCTGTGACATTAGTCTCTTCTGGTTCTTTTCTGCTTGTCTTACTGCTCCATTTCTGTCTTCATTCCTGGATGAAGATTCTGACAGAAGTTTCATGTCCTATCCACTAACTGTGGGTATCACAAAAGCTAAGTGCTGAGCAAACTTTTGTTCTCTATATATACTGTTTTGCTTAACGGACTCATCAACTCCAATAGATTCAATTATCATAAATGTGCACATGACTTTGAGATCTACTTATCTAACCCTAACATCTCTCCTGGACTCCAGGTTATTATCACCAACTATCTATTAGACATCCTGAACTAGAGGCCTCCTATAGATCTTAAAGTCAAGATGGTCAAAACTGAACTCATCCTTCACCAAAAACCTTCACTTTTTCCTAATTTTTAAAATTACTGTAGAGATAATCAGCTCTCTGGGCATCTAGGCTAGCAATCCAAGTATCACTTTTTACTCCTCACCGTTTCCCTCCTATACCTAAAATATGCTTAAGTCCTGTCAATGCTACTTTCAGAATATTTCTCACTTATGCCCCAGTCTCCTCTGACATTATCACCAATTTAGTGCAGGCCCTTGTAATCTCAAGACTAACCTACTGCAACAGCCTTCTAGTTGATTTGCTTCCCTGAAGTCTCCTCCTACTCCAATCCATCTTCAACTCAACTATCAAACTATCTTCCTAAAGAGTAGGTCTGATCATAACACACACAAACACACAAAATTAAATAAATTCCATTAGTTCTTTATTATCTATTTGATCAAATACTTGTTTGGCTCTTATGGTCTTTCACAATCTTCCTTCCTTTCAAGTTTCCTTGCATCTTACAAAGCTCTATATATTCTACAATCCAGGGACACTAAAATCCTAGCTATCGCCCCCACAAGGCACTCCACAGTCACAGTCTGAATTTTCACTATCTCCTATCCCTGGAATGCTATTCTTTCACAACTTTCTCTCCTGGTTTCCTGGGCTTCCTCTAGGTCACAGATAAGACTCCCCTACTGTAAGATGTCTTTCCTAGTCCCCTTCAATGCCAGAAATGCCTTCCTTTTGATACTGTCTCCAATTTTTCCTTATCTATTTTGTCCATACCTAGGACTTTATATTCTGTCTCTTGTAATAAGTTATACTTGAAGAAAAGGATTACTTTTGCATTTCTTGATATCCCCAGCACTTAGCACAGTGCCTGGCTCTAGCTTATTTTACAGATGAGGAAACTAAGGTATAGATTTGAAAATTAATATCCAATATACTCCAAGTATTATATTTATAAAGTTTATTAAAATAACTACAATAAAAAACTACAATAAAAAGGGCACTAATAACTCAGCCACAGTCACGAGAGAAGAGACAGCAGACAGAGTTTTCAGCCAACCATTTCCAAAACATGACCATTCAACATGGTGGAGAGAGGAAAGGAATTCTGGGAAAATACAAAAGGAATTCTGGAGAACATAGTTCAAAGGTAGAAATCTTCCACTTATACATTTCTCCCATGATCCTTTTGGGAGACCAGTCTCCCAAATAGGAATCCACCTTCTTTTCAGCAATACATGGTACATTCACAAAGATTGACCATGTACTATGGCATAAAAACATTGCAAACAAGTGCAAAAGAGCAGAAATAATAAATGCATCCTTTTCAGATCACAATGCAATGAAAATAATAATTAGTAAGGGTACGTGGAGAGGCAAATCAAAAATTAATTAGAAATTAAATAATACGATTCTCCAAAATCAGTTAAAGAACAAATCATAGAAAAAATTAATGATTTCATTGAAGAAAATCACAATGATAAGACATCATTTCAAAATCTATGGGATGAAGCCAAAGCAGTACTCAGGGGGAAATTTATATCCTTGAGTTCATATATTAACAAATTAGGGAGGGCAGAGATCAATGAATAGGGCATGCAAATTAAAAAACTAGAAAGTAACAAATTAAAAATCCTCAGATGAAAACTAAATTAAAGATCCTAAAAATTAAAGGAGAAATTAATAAAATTGAAAGTTTAAGAACTATTGTTTAATAAATAAGACTAGAAGCTGGTACTTTGAAAAAACAAATAAAATAGACAAAGTATTGGTCAATCTAATTAAAAATGGAAAGAAGAAAACCAAATTAACAGTATCAAAGATGAAAAGGGAGACCTCACCTCTAATGAAAGGGGAAATTAAGGAAATCATTAAAAACTATTATGCCCGATTATATGACAATAAATATGGCAATCTAGGTGATATGGGTGAATATTTACAAAAATATAAATTGCCTAGATTAACAGAAGAAGAAATAGAATACCTAAGTAACTCCATATCAGAAAAAGAAATCGAACAAGCCACCAAAGAACTCCCTAAGAAAATAAATATAAACAACTCTGAAAGTTAGAAACTCTGATCAGCATAATAAGCAACCACAGTTCCAAATGATTAATAATGAAATATGCTGCCATATCTCCTGATATAGAGGTAAGAGACTAAGAGTACAAAAAGAGATAACTTTGACTTCAAGTGATGAACTACTAACCTACCAGGCATTATAACAGTAAGTAAGGGTATAAAGAGATAAATGAAATTGCACTGGTCCTTAAGAAGCTGACATTCTATTGGGGAAACAAAATGCACATATATAAGTGGATATACGAATTATAAGTATAACCATATTCCCAAATGTGACTACATAGGAATTATAAACAAAAGGACAATATGTGTTCACTCTTGAAAGAGAAGATTCAAGAGCTTAGAGAAGTGGGATAGATTTCTTGTCATTTTAAAGATATTTTTATAATATTCATGCAAAAAGCTCCCAATGCCTATTACAATGCCTGGCAGGGAGTCAAAGTTCTGGTCATAAGACTCTCTAAACTTTAATGACAAGCTCTTCATTGCTATCCCTCTGTTCTCAAAGCCTTGCCTGCTTAATAAGGCCTGCCAAGGCTTTATAACCTCTGAGCATTCTGGAACAGCACATTTTTTAAAAAACCCTCACCTTCCATCTTGTAATCAATACTATGTATTGGTTCCAAGGCAGAAGAGTGGTAAGGGCTAGGCAATGGGGGTTAAGTGACTCACCCAGGGTCACACAGTTAGGAAGTAGCTGAGGCTAGATTTGAACCTAGGGCCTCCTGTCTCTAAACCTGGTTCTCAATCCACTGAGTCACCCACCTGCCCCCGGAATAGCACATTTTAATAAAGTACTGGAGTGGGATATGAGGAGGAATTGTGATTTTTTTATTTATTAGATTTTTAAATAAGTCCAAGACAGAAAACTGAGACTATAACAGGAGAAAAGCAGATAGAGGCCAACATTGGAGTAGTTTTGGAGCAACATCAGTATGATGCCATATGAATAGAAGGAAAACCTTGCAAGTGTTTAGAGATGGAAGTTTTAAAATGTAATACTAGGTAAGCACTGAAGGTTGGTGCCAAAAGTCAAGCCCTAAATACAAAAAACATTTCGATTAAAACACACACACACACACACACACACACACACACACACACACACACACACACACACACTCTGAAGGTGCCTCTTTAGGAAGCAGTAACAGACAGGTTGGGAGTTTCATAAAATCTCTGTCTCTTTAAGAGACAGTAATAGATTGGCCCTCTGTCTCTTTCAGAGGTGAACTATATAAGGAAAAGTTTCAGTTGGCAAGGGGCTCTTTTTCTTTATGCCAAACTTCTCAAGGTTGCCATCTGTAAGAGGTACCTCCACTTCCTCTTCTCTCACTGCCTTCTTAACTCCCTATAGCCTAGCTTCTGTCCTCAAGAGAATCTGTTCTCTCCAAAATATTTAATTACCTCATAATTGCCAAATCCAAATGCCTTTCTTCAATTCTCATCCTTTTTATCTTTTGCAGTCTTTGACTATCAATCTTCCTCTTCTTGATACTTTCTGCTAAGTTTCAAGGTATAAAAATAAGATGCTGAGAAAACCTTCTGTGTAAAGATTTGGCTTTATTATGACAGAGAAATCACAGGACCAGAGGTCCCACTGCTTTCCCAGCTGAGTCTCCAACTCCCTGATCATTGACATTGATAGGTTTTTAAAGGCAAAACAAGGAACTCAGAGTAGGAGTGAAGACTTACCAGGGTCACTCTTGACTTGCGTAATAGCGACTTATAGATAGGTCAGAACATTTTTGATCTGGTCTTCTTTATAGGTCATTCTTGGCATAGTATCCCAACTCTCATGAGTGCTCTGAGGGCACCTGGTCTCTAAGGCTCCAGGCTTCTAATGGCTCCCATCCTCTATGACTTATGGGTGGCCTTCTGGTCCCTGTAGCCTTTTACATAAATTAGTTTGCTATAAAGTACATTATAAAAAAGGCTCACACACTTAGGATTAATATAATAACTTACTTGCGATTAATACAACAACCACACTTAAAATTATAATCACAATACACATACTTGAAATTATATCTCAGATATTATCCTATTCTTTTTTTTTAACCCTTACCTTCCGTCTTGGAATCAATACTGTGTACTGGCTCCAAGGCAGAATAGTGGTAAGGGCTAGGCAATGGGGGTCAAGTGACTTGCCCAGGGTCACACAGCTGGGAAGGCCAGATTTGAACCTCCCATCTCTAGGCCTGGCTCTCAATCCACTGAGCTTCCCCCTATTGTCATATTCTTAATCTGGTTACATACACAGATTTTTGCCTGAGACTATGTTCTTACTACAAATAGCACAGTTTCAAGGTTATCTAACTAAAGGGACTCTTAAGCTAATATAAATGAGGGGCTGCTTAACTAAATTTCCTTGCAAAGGGCACCACCCTCTTTGGGTTATCCTCTTACCTATGTGACTGCTCCTCAGTCTGAATTGTTGAATTTCCATCCAGGTCACACTCGCTAAATATGAGTGTCCCATAAGGCTCTGTTCTGGGTCCTCCTCCAATCTTCCTCTAGACTACTTCATTCCTCTCAGCTCCCATGAATTCTATTAATTATTCACTGAAGAGAATGATGATTCAGCTGATGCTCTATGATAGTTATTTCCAAATCTATTTATCCAGCCCCATCCTCTCTGTGATCTCTAGTAGTAATGCCTCTCCAACTGTCTATTAGACATCTCATGGATCTTAAACTCAACATGACCAGTATTGAATTCATTATCTTTTCCCCCAAACATTTCAAATTTTCCTATTACTGTTTTTATTTATTTTTTCCAATTGCTCACAGAAACAAATTTTAACATTCATTTTCTGACATTTTATAACTCAAATGCTCTAGCTTCCTCCCTCCCCTCCCCCTTCCTCAAGTCAACTAGCAATATAAATTATACATGTGCCATGACGTAAAATCTATTTACATATTCATAATATTGTAAAAGATGACACATATTCCACATTTAAGAAAAATTCATGAAGGAAATAAGGTACAAAATGGTATATTTAGGTCTGCAGGCTCCATCAGTTCCTTTTATGGCTGTAGATATCCTTTCTCGTCATGATTCTCTTGGGGTTGTCTTGGATCCTTTCATTATTGATAGCTAGTAAGACATTCAAAATTGATAACAGTACAATATTGATATTACTGTGTATAATGTTCTCCTGGTTCTGCTTACTTCACTTTGCTTTAGTCCACATAAATCTTTCCATGTTTTCTTAAATCATCCTGTTCATCATTTCTTATAGCACAATATTCCATTACAATTATATACCACGACGTGTTCATCCATTCCCCATTTGATGGAGACCCCCTCAGTTTCCCTTTGTCACAACAAAAAGAGCTGCTATAAATATTTCTGCACAAGCATGTCCTTTTCCCCTTTCTCTGATCTCTTTGGGACGCTTCTCTATTATTTTTAAGGGCACCACAATCCTAGTTCCCCAGGCTCACAGCCTAAGTGTCATCTTGAACACCTCATTCTCTTGCCCTATTCAATCTGTTGCCAAGGTCTGTCAACTTTCCTTTCTAATATGCCTCCTACATTCTTCTTTCTCTTTTCTGACACTGCCATCACCCTGGTGGAGACGCTCATTACTGCATACCTGTTTGCAGTAGTTTGCTGGTAGTTCTGCCTGCCATAAATCTCTTCTCACTCCAATCTAATCTCTACTTAGCTATCAAAGTGATTTTCCAAATCTGACAAGATTAAGTAAATTTGACATGTCTGATGTTTGAACATGTGATCCCAATACACAATAAATTCTAATATAAATCTTGCTTGGCATTCAAGGCTCTTTATAATCTTCCCTTTCGTTCCCTTTCCACTCTTCGTATACCTTATTATCTACCACAAATTCTATGATCCAATGACACTCTATACCCTCAATCCAGGCATTTTCATTGACATTAAATGTTCCCATTCCTTATCTCTGCTTCCCAGATTCTTTTAAATTCCTGCTAAAATCTTACCTTCTAAAGGAGGCCATTCCCAAACCCTCTTAATTCTAGTTGCTTTCCTTTGTTGATTATTTTTATTTATCTTGCATAATTTTTGTTTCTACATAGTGATATTCATGGTCTTACCCCCATTATATCATGAGTTCCTTGAGAACACATGCTGTCTTTTAACTTTATTTATAACCCTAAATTTTGGTTCAGTGTCTGGCACACTGTATGAGCTTAGTGTACTAATTGACTAACTGCCTATACATGTGACCTCAGAAACAATTTAGCCCTAGGCTTAAGCTGATCATAGTTGTTAAACTAAAACTAGGTTTAGCTTAAAGTTGAAAAAATAATGGAAAAAGTTCCAACCTCTGACAGAGACATAATAAACAAAAAGAAAGCTGTGTCTTTTGGGACCACCTACAGAGAAAAGAAAGGTTTAGTGCATAAAGAATCTGTCCAGTTCAGCATTATCTGATGGGAGGAGTCAGAAGTGAGTTTTCAACAAATTTCATCCATAGTAACACCTACTGGTTACATGAGATAATGTAAAGGGGGTAAAAAGAGGCACTATTAACTGGAGGAAATATTTCACATGAGAAGGTGCTACATTACCTGAACTCTGAAGGACATTAGAGATTGTAAGAGGCAGAGATGAGGAAGAAGAACATTCAGAGATCACAGACACTGAGTTCTATAACTTGATGAATTCTGACTAGAGAAAGGCAAATTAATTAAGTCTTCCTCTCATTTTAAGTAAAACTTCAGTTCTCAAAGATTTTTATAAACTTTTTTAAAAAGCATTCTGCTGAACATATTATATTTACCATAATGATGTACTACCATAATTCTTAGGATAATGATAATCTACAACTAATAATAACCTCATAGGGACCTTAAAAATATTTCTGACAGCAAATGTTGTATATAAAAATGGTTGCTCTCCAAAGGCTGCATTCATAAATGATTATAGAAGTTAAGTAATAAACAAAATAAACCTCTACACAAAATGACACATATTTTCATTCTTTTTTCTTCTAGAGTCGAAGTGTAATTTCAAAGCCAAGTTACATCCTAAGGTAGTTCTATTATTATTATCCACAGAATGACTGACAGAAACAATCCAGCAAATATTAGTATGGATAGTTACTCCACCATAATCTTTTACAGATTCTGGAGTTCTTTTGGAATTACATTTGAGCTCCACTTTGTAAAACCTATATTTTGCTGTTATTGAGTTAAGCTTATTTCCCAAGATAATAAATCCCTCTTGGCTGAAAGGTGTTTTATAGAAACAATGGATCTTTCTTTTTTCAGTATATTTTTCCCTCAGTTCTTAAGTAGTCAACATCACTTTTTTAAAACTGAAAGGGCAGGTTTTTGATCCAAAAGTCCATTGATGCATGCTAGGGTGACTAAGCTATATCATACTATATGACTTCTTAGATGAATATTATTTTTTGAAACTAACACATTAAATTTGTAGTAGTCTCAACAAAAGTTAAAGTTTATAATATTGAAGGTTCAAAGTTCTTTTAGCTTATTTATTAATTTCACATGATCCAAAATAATTTTTTTCATTAAAAAAAGTTGAAGCATCTTTCTCCCTTGGATATTATTCACAAGTTTTTTGGGGGGGGGCATTTTCTATATATTTAAATATAAATGTATATATTATAAATATAATAAGTATATTTAAAACCCCCAAAGAATTTGGAAGATAATCTCTGCTTAACTATATGTATATCTATCGCAAAATGATATGTTGCCAAGGAATATGGAATTCTGACTCATAATATCACCAATCTGAGAGGATTGACAATACAGAATGAATTTAATGTAAAAGAATATTTATGAAGAATCAAAGATACAAAGAAGAGAAATATGATAGTATTAATGTTTATAAAGCAGACTGAATGAAAATAATAAAGTAGGAGGAAGTAGGACAATAGAGCTCCCCTCCCCAAAATATCTTCAAATCAACCTAGAAAATGTACCAGATTAAATCCTGATGGAAACCACACACACACACACACACACACCACCCAAGAATAACTCCATAAAATCAACAGTAAGGTGGTTTAGAGAGATAATTCAGAGTGAAACTGAATAAAGGAGAGAAGGGTTTAGAACTTCCCCATCCTAAGCACTACTGCCTTAAGTCCTAGGGACAGGAACAGAACAAACAGAGGGAATCCACAAAGCAGAAGTGGAGAATAAGTTTAGCAATCTCACATTGTTTGCTGAACAGAGAAAGCCTAAGTCCCCCCAGGATACCACTGGAATCCTCAGGCAGAGGGCACAGGGAGCAGCAGTGTCTACTATGACATCATCTCTGGAGACCTGGGTTGGCCCATGTCTGGGAACTAGAAAGCAGACACCTCAGAGAAGGCAGGAACCACGCCCTAAGGACAAGAACTTAAGTCTCTCTGCTAACAAACAAAGGACTTTGGAGACCCAAAAAATGTGAACTGGACACCTGCTCTTTTGGAGACTGTGGTTAGGAGAGGAAGAGTGAAGAGAAGAAGAGTGAAGAAGTGGGGAATGTGTATGCAGGGAGGGACTAGGGCCCTATCAGCTGTGGTCACTGCCAGGAGAGGGGAGTTCCTGCTTGTTGCCACAGGGGGAAGTGAATTAGCTCCTTGAAGTTGCAGAAATAGAACTGTCCAGGGCTCTAGTTAGAATACCTAAGGTCAATCACACACTGGGGCTTGGGGAGGCGAACCTAAGTACATACTATTCTGGACTGCAATAAATATATAGGACCAAGGAAAAAACAAAGACACCCACTGAAAAATACTGAAACCTGAGACAACATACAACAACACAAAAGGAACTGTGGGACTCTGGGGAAAAACCAATAATTAAGTCTATTGGCATGGCAGCTAAAATTTAAAAAACAAATAAATAAAAATAGACAAGAAAAGAAGAAAGTACCCAACTCCTGATAGCTATTATGGGAATAGAGAAAACCTTGGCTCAAATTCAAAGGATAGTGAAGTAAAAACACCTACAATAAAAAGCCACAAGCTCAACAAACTTTTGGAAAATCTTTAAAAAGACCTCAAAAACCACAAGAGAGATGCAAGGAAAACTAGGAAAAAAATAAGAGCAATGCAAGAAAATTGTGAAAAAAAGATAACCTAAATAGAAAAAGAAACCCAGAAACTTACAGAAGAGAATAATGTACTAAGATCTAGAATGGGACAACAGGAAGCTAACATCATACTCAGATGATAAGAAATAATAAAGCACAATCAAAAGAATGAAATAAGAGAATATGAAACATTTTATCACAAAAACAACTGACTTGAAAAATACACTGAGGAGAGACAATATAAGAATAGTTGAACTCCTAGAAAGTTACAAACAACAACAAAAACAACAACCAAAAAAAACAACAAAAACAATTTAGACCCCATTATCCAAGAAATCATCAAGGAAAACTACCTATAAATTCTAGAAACAGAAGATAGAATAGAAATTGAAAGAATCCATCAATCATCACCTCAAAGAGACCCAAAGATGAAAATGCACAGGACACCATTGCTAAGTTCCATTATGTGCCCCCCTTCCTCCCTTAAGGAGGAAATACTATAAGCAACAAGAAAAAAAGAACCACTTAAACACTGTGGAGCTATAGTCAGAATAACCCAAGACTTAGGAGCTTTAACTGTTTAAAAATTAAAAGACTCAGGACATGGAACACAGCATTTTGAAGAGCAAAAGAACTAAGCCTATAACCAAAATAAATTTTTCTGGCAAAGATGAGCCTAATTATAAACAGGGGGGGAAATAGCCATTTAAAAAACTAAAGGAGTTTCAATTATTCCTGGAGAAAAACCCAGAACTCAGCAGAAAATGTCATTTTATAGATGTGATGATCAATACAAAGGTAATGAAATACTAATCATAAGTAACTCAAAAAGTCAAACTCTAGTAAGGAAAGGTGTCATCTATGGCCCCTTGAAATGACATAATTGCCTGGGCATGTTGAAGAACTCTGTATGGATGAGAGATCTGCAGTAGAGGGAATGTAATGGAATGAGCCAAAATGTAGTGGAATAGATCAGGAGGAAGCAAGGTGAAATGGCTAACTCATGTGGAAGAAGAATGAAGGGAAGAACTGCCATGGAGAAGGGAGAAGGAGAGGGAAGGTTGTGAATATAAGAATTCAACTCTCATCAAATCTGGGATAAACAACATACACAATTAGAAGAGTATAATTTTCTTAACATACAGAGAAACAGAAGGGAAGAGTGTGCCAAGAGAAAAGAGGACAGGGGGATAAGAACAAAGATTAAGGAAGTATACCCAGAAAGGAGTACATATCAAAAGGTATGGTGATAAAGTAAAGGAATAGGGGAATCAAAAAATAGGAGGGCACAAATGGGAGATAAGGAAAGGGTTTTGGGAAAGATGGATAAAATAAAATTTAAAAGGTAAGGGGGAAAAATAAGGGAGTGGTCTTTGGAAAGGTGGGCCAATGGGGAAATAGGAAAGCAAAGGGAGAAGATAAGGGGATTTGGGGAAAGGGATGTGAATAAGAGAGGCAATGGTCAAAGGAAATTGGAAACCTGTGGAAGGATACAGCAGGAAAAAAAATAAAGGAAAGAAACAGTGAGAAGGAAATGCATGCCGGGGACATCTACCGAGTCGCAATAGGGGACAGTTTAGAGCTGTCGAAGAACAGCTATGGAGTCGCAAGAAAGAAAAACTGGAACATTATCAAAGAGGGATAATGAACCTTTATTGTAAGCAGTACACCAGATTTAAAGCTCTTCTTGAGAGACACAATCTATCCTCCTCAATCCTCCCCAGAATGTGAACAGGGGAGTTAACCCATTCCCAGGATTTCTTGGAACTGTTTATGCAGCCTTGAACTGAGATTTCTATGTTTTGGAGTACTCGGCGGGAATGGTATGTCACAAACACCTGGGAAACGGAACTCCATTCCATGAAGTCATGAAAAGTTCACTGCAAATGCACAACTAGTACCTAAAACATTGAGGATAATGGGATAAATTCACACAGAGGAAGAAAATGGATAGCAGAAAGGATCAAAAACCAGGACCTGACATTTTGATGTTTACAAGAAACATACCAAAAATGAGAGCTACACATAAGTGAAGGTGAGAATTTGGAGAAGAATATACTATACCTCAGCTGATGCAGAGAAAGCAGGAGTAGCAGTCATGATCTCTGAAAAATTTGAAGCTAAAAATGGATATAACTGGAAGGGATGAACAGGATAACTATATTATGTTCGAAAGTTACTATGGGTAATTAAGAAATATCAATATTGGACCTGTATGCACCAAGTGTTATAGCATCCAGATTTTCTTTTTTTTAACTCTTACCTTCCATCTTAGAATCAATACTGTTCATTGGTTCCAAGAAAGAAGAGAGTTAAAGGCTAGGCAGAGGGGGTTAAGTGACTTGCCTAGGATCACACAGCTAGGAAGTGTCTGAGGTCAGATTTGAAACAAAGACTTCCCATCTCTTGGCCTGGCTCAATCAAAAATGAGATACAGATGGAAACAGATAACAAAATAATAAACAGCAGATTTTAATTTTCCCCCCTGAAAACTAGATGAATATAATCCCCCCCCCAATAAAATAGATACCTGGAGAGTCCACACACACACCTACATGAGGTTAGTAGTAAGTCTGAGCATACATGTATTCCAAATATGATTTCTAGTGGGTCAATAATGGCTTACAGAGCATAAATATTCTGTAGAAATCATAACTTTAACACTAATCATACTATGGACGTAATCTTGCATTTTTGAGGGGTTGTGGCACTGAAACAAAAATCCCACTAGGTATGATCAAGTTGGAAAGACTTGTTTTGGAAAGAATATGTTCTTGGCAACAGATTATGTCTGTTGTCTAAGACCAATCTTGCAAAACATGGTCCTGGTAATGTATGTTAAATGAGAACCAAATGGGTTAAAGTAATCAAATTAAATGCTGATAGGAACATGGAGAAACAGCCTAATATTATATTGCTAGAGTAGCTATGATTTTTTTTGGAAACAAGATGGATATATATATATAAACAGCTGTAAAACTGTTCATGCTCATTAACCTAGGGATTCCATTACTAGGATTAGACCATAAAGGCATTATTGAGAGAGTAAAAAGCTGTGTCTGTGTGAAAATATTCCTGGAAGCTTTGTTTGTTATGACACAATAAATGGAAATAACACAAATGCAATGAATGGGAGAAATGAGTGAATAGATTGTAATAGTTGAATATAATGAATTCTGGGAGAAATAACCAAGGCAGGAAACCCAGACCAACAGAGACCATGCAGTTCTGTCCCTTGGAACCAGCATATTCTCAATTGGATGAGAGGTCAAGTCCCAGAACAGGTTACTATGGCTCTGATACTGATCTAAGTCATGACCTTATAGGATTCAAATCTGGAGCAGAAAACAGAGTCGGCCATGAATCAGACCATTTAGAACAGGGGTCCCCCAAACTTTTTACACAGGGGGCCAGTTCACTGTCCTTCACACTACTGGAGGGTCAGACTATTAAAAAAAAAAACTATGAACAAATCTGTATGCTGTTGTCTGTGATAGCGGAGGCTGCAGCGCTGGCTGTGATGGGCCTGTCACACCTTGCACAGGCCCATCACCACCACCACTATAGCGGGCAGCAGTATACACAGTGCAGAATCCCCTCCCCCAGATGGCTGCTCACCATGCTGACATCTTTCATTGTGCAGCCAAATAATACTTTGCGCGGCACCTCATCCTCGTTCACTTCCTCTCAAAACAAGGTTCCACGCAAAGGATTATGTCACTGGAAGTAGTACTGTATGTGAGCAATGACATGCTTTGCAGCGCCACCACATACAGTACTCATTGACCTCCAATGAAAGAGGTGCCCCTTCCAGAAGTGTGGTGGAGACTGGATAAATGGCCTCAGGGGGGCACATGTGGCACACAGGCCATAGTTTGGGGACCCCTGGTTTAGAAGTATAAGCTTGTAAACTGTCTTTACGATCCTAAAATAACACTACGCAATACTCCCCAAGTAAGCAGCAACAAGATAATTCCAGATCTTCCCTTCAGAAGTGTCACAGAGTACAGACCTAATATCAAGTCCAAAATCAAAAGTAGTAGTAGTAGTCTCTCTGTGACCGAGAATGACAATTGTCTTTGTGCATTTTCATCTACGGTGTACCCTCATGTGGCTTTGGCGTCCAAAGGCTGAGGTGCAGAGTTTGTGGCACATGGGGCCTGGGACGCCAGTTGTTACGGGAGGTGCGGCTGTGGCCTGGTGTCGGCGTTCACGCGCAGCACAGGATGTCGACGTCGCTCATCTTCAAAGGTGGTGGCGGCATGGTGAATGTGGGTTCGCCAGCTGCTTCTGTCAGAGGCAGTGAGTTCTAGTTGCTTTGGTGTCATGCCAGCCCACTTCAAGTTGGACTTTAGCTGATCCTTGAATCTTTTCTTTGGTCAGCCTTGTTTCCTGAGTCCAGCTGACAGTTCACCGTAGAATACCTGTCTTGGTATTCGCTGTGGGTCCATGCGGATGACGTGTCCGGACCATCGTAGCTGGGTTTTGAGGACCACGACTTCGATGCTGGTGGAGCTGGCTCTGTCGAGGACTTCCTGATTGGTGATTCGGTCCTGCCATTGGATCCTCATGATTGACCGGAGAGAGCATTGGTGGAATTGCTCCAGCTGTTTCATGTGCTCCCGGTACAGTGTCCATGTCTCGCAATGGTACAGGAGCGAGCTGAGGACCACTGCGTTGTACACTTTGAGCTTCGTCGCAGTGCTTACACCTCTGTGTTGGAGGACTTTGGAGTGCAGCCGCCCGAGTGCCTGGCTGGGCTTTTGGATCCTGGCATTAATCTCATGGTCTAGGGACCCTTCGTTGGCGATGGTGCTGCCCAGGTACTTGAAAGTGTTGACGTTAGAAAGCTGCGTGCCGTCGATTGTAATGCACAGCTGGTTAGTTGGCCTCCCTGGTGCAGGTTGGAACAGCACCTCTGTTTTGCTGAGTCTGATAGTCAGGCCAAACAGGTTTGTTGCGGTGGAGAACCTGTCCACAATGGTTTGGAGATGATTTTCTTGGTGGGCCATGAGAGCACAGTCATCTGCAAAGAGAGCTTCCAGGATGAGTCTCTCTGTTGTCTTTATTTTTGCAGTCAGGCGACGAAGGTCAAATAGTGAGCCATCCAGTCGGTATTTGATGTAGACGTCCAGGTCTAGATCCATCACAGCATGTCATAATACTTGGGTGAAAAATAGGTTGAATAGTACCGGAGTGAGGACACAGCCTTGTTTCACGCCATTGGAGATGTTGAAGTGATCTGAAGTCTCTCCACCAGATAGGACTTCCCCTGTCATGTCGACATGAAAGATATGGATCAGTTTCACGAATTTTGCTGGGCAACTGAGCTTGCTGAGGATCACCCACAATGCATCCCTGTTCACTGTGTCAAACGCCTTTGTCAGGTCTATGAAGACAATGTAGAGACTCAGGTTCTGCTCAAGGCATTTTTCCTGCATTTGCCTCACTGTGAAGACCATGTCGATGGTGCTGCGATCTGGTCGGAAGCCACATTGTAATTCAGGCAGGTTCTACTCTGAAACAGATGATAGGAGTCTGTTGAGTATAACATGGGCAAGGATCTTTCCAGCAGTGGAGAGTAGTGAGACGCCTCTGTAGTTGTCACAGGCTGCTCGTGAGCCTTTGTTCTTGTATAGAGCTACGATGGAGGCATCTCTGAGTTCTGGGGGCATGTCTTCCTCTTCCCATATGCTGGTCAGCACTATGTGGAATGCCTGGAGCGCCTTTCCCTTTAAGGCCTTGTACACCTCGGTTGGGATCCCGTCTTTACCGAGTGCCTTGCCTGCACTCATTTATTTAATGGCTTTTTGGACTTCCTCTATTGAAGGAGGAACATCAAGTTGTTCAATGCAGTGGTTTTGGGGGATCTGGTCAAGGGTGTTTTGGTCGACTGAAGAGGGTCGGTTGAGAAGCTGACTGAAGTGTTCTTTCCACCTGTTGCTGATGCCTTTTTTATCTTTTATGAGAGTGTCACCGTCAGAGGATAGCAAGGGAGTGGTGGTGGGTTTTAATGGCCCATAGACTGTCTTGAGGGCACTGAAAAATTGTTTGTAGTTTTTCATATCAGCAAACCGCTGGATTTCTTCTGCCTTTTTTCCCCACCATCGGTCTTGCATCTTCCTGATCTCACGCTGTGCTGCGGCTTGAAGAGACTTGAATCTGTCCTTTTTAGGAGCAGAGTTTGGGTTATTTTGCCACTCCATAAAGGCTTTGTTCTTCTTGCTCAATAGGTCTTCAATAGCAGTGTTGTTCTCATAGACCAGTCCTGGTGGTTGCATTGTTTGGGGCCTAGGACTGTCTTTGATGTTTCCTTCACTGAGTCTCTGAACTGGTTCCATTTCTCGGTTGAGCTTCCAGTGAGTGGTTCCTTGGCAAACAGCTTGTCGTCCAGGCAGGACTGGAATGTTTGCAAATAAGATGGATCTCTAAGACTACTCACATTGTAAAATGCGCGAACTGTCTGGGCACATTTTGGATGGCGAGGCGCAATGTGCATTTGAAGAGTCGCTCTAACCAATCGGTGGTCTGTCCAGCATTCAGCTCCTCTCATGGCTCTGGTGATCTTTACATCCTGGATGTCTCGCCGGCGTACAATGATGTAGTCAATGAGATGCCACTGTTTTGATCTTGGGTGCATCCACGTTGTTTTACATTTGTTCGCCATTCTGAACACAGTGTTCGTGATGGTGAGTTCGAACTCTGAGCATTTGCTGAGTAGCAGTAGGCCATTGTTGTTCATTTTGCCCACGCTGTGTTTGCCGAGCACTCCTTTCTTTCCATCTTTCATGGTCCTGGCCAACGCAGGTGTTGAAGTCTCCCAGTAGTATCAGCTTCTCATTTGTGGGCACTGAGTGCAGGACGGCACTCAGGTCAGAGTAGAACTGCCCAATGGTCTCCTCTGTTCTGGTCAGTGTTGGGGCATATGCGCTGATGATTGTGGCATACCAGTCTTTGCTGAGAGGCAAACAGATCTTCATGAGCCTCTCGCTGATGCCCAAGCTAGAAGAATAAACAAACAAAAAGAATGCCACCATAAAGAATTATGGTAGAAAGGAAGCTCAAGACACAAAATCAGAAGGGAATGATTCCAAAACATCTACAAGCAAACAGCCATAGAAAAATTCAGCTTGGACCCAAATTGAACTAGAATTCCTGGAAGAGAAAAAGCAAAAGCTTTAAAAAAGTCCAAATTTTTTTTAACAAGTGAGAACATTTGGAAAAATATGAAAAAGAATTGAGATATATATAAGAAAGACCTGGAAAAGATATAAATAGCTTTAAAAAAGGGATACAAAACCTTGCCACAGCAACTACTTAAGAATTGGAATGAACCAAATAGAAGACAATGTCTACATGAGACATAAGGTATATTAAAACAAAGTAAATATATACATATGTGTATATATATATATATAAAGATATATATACATATATAAGATATTTCATACCTTAAACAAAGGACCCAGGGCAAAAAAAGATCAAGAAGAAAAAAATTTAAGAATCATTGGACTATCAGAACACTATGCCCCCCAAAAAGAGCCTATACATCATATTTCAAGAAATTTTTAAACTGCTCATATTTCTTAGAACCAAAGGGCAAAATGGGTATAGAAAAAATATACCAGTAACTTCCTGAATTAAATCTCAAAGTGACATCATAATCAAAATCCAGAGCTTCCAGATAAAAACAAAATACTACATGCAACCAAATAGAAAAAAAATCTAAAAACCAAGTAGTCTGGATCACACATAATGGAGCAGCCACCATTATAAAGGAAGAGAAAACTTGAAATGCAATATTCTAGAAAGTAAAAGATACAGGTTTACAGTTGAGAATAATTTACCCAGAAAATCCTCAGTATAATGCTATAAGGGAAAAAAAAGTGATCTTTAATGAAACAGAATTTCAAAATATTCATGATGAAAAGAAAAAGAGTTGCATCAACACATTGATGTTCAAACACAGAAGATAATCATGAAAAGGTAAAATGAATGAACAATGATGAGGGACTAAAAGATAAAGTGCTTACATTCAAATACAGGAGATTATACATGTGTTATCTGAACTGTAGAATAAGGGGTCAAAAAAAAAGCCTGTTAGAAATTTGAAATCTGAAAAGAATGGAAAGAGAAGAAAAAAAGTATACCATAAGAGGCAGTAAGAGGGGTGATAAAAGTTGAGGAAAAAATGTATCTCATAATCATGATATATAGGGAGACACATGTAAAAATGAATAAGGACTGATGGGAGTGGCTGACATGTCAATCTCACTCTGAATTGTAAGAAGTAAAGAAGTATACACACATACACATTGTTGGTTGTCTCTCGAAAGGAGGATGACGATTGTCTTTGTGCGTTTTTGTGCACAAAGACACCTGTGCATGAAGATTTAAGTGGAAAAGTTGATGCACAGAGACAGTCCCACTCTCTCGGCGTTGGAAGCCTGGGTCCAGTGGCACAAAAAGTCATTACACCTGGAGACTTCTTCAGCTGCATTGGATGGCCATGTTGTCTTTTGTGCTCCATCACGCCCTAAGCACTCCACAGTGCTTTGCTGCATAGTCATCTCAGCCATTGAACCTTCTTGTTGGTTTCTTCTGCCTGTTCCGCCGAAGCAGTCTTCACATGCTGGGTGAGCAAAGCCCTGGTTCACCAGGGGTCGATGACCCGATGGCTACCCTCACAAGGTTTAGCCGGCCTGTCGAAGCCGTTGCCCGGGGTGTGGCCGCTGCCGCATGCTAGCAGCTACTGGGAGCCACAAGTGAGAGCTGGGTGTCAGCTCCTTTCAAACCTCACCATAATAACATAAGAATAGATATTAAAATTTTCCTAGATATGAATCAAAAAAATTTTAAGATATAATAATTCTCAGAACTTTCATTTAAAAAATTTTTTAATTTATATATCACTTTATATATAACAACCCTGTGAAGCTGCTGAGCAAAGTATCATTCATTAGTTGACCTAGAGGATTGGCTGAATTCATATCCTACCTCAGGCACTTACTGCCTGTCTGCCAATGCAAGTTATCTAACCTTTCTCCACCTCTGCTTCCCCATCAGTAAAATGGGGATAACAATACCACCTATCTCATTGAATTGCTACAAAGACCAAATAAGACAATATATGTAAAACACTTCACAAACCTTAAAGTGTTAAGTGAAAGTTAGTTATCATTATTATTAATATACCATTTATGTGAAATATGATATACCATATATGTGAAATATGAGGCCTGAATGTATTAAATATCATGATTAAGGTCACAAAGTAAGTGTCAGAGCTGAGAAAGTGAAGCCAGTTATCCTGAGTAGAAATCCAGTGCTTTCTCCAATAATCCCAAGAATCTAACTGAATATTTGAAGTGAAAGACTTACAGGACTAACAAATTGGCATGCAGAATGCAATCTACAACGTTTGGAGGTAAAAATGCTCCCAAGTCTGGCAAGGATAATTATGTATATAAGTCAAGGTAAATATGCCATATGATGAATAAATAAGAATGTTATGTCTATTATCATTAACATCACTTGTCCTCCTTCATAACTCAAATTGCAAAATATAGTACCATTGTTTGTGAAAGAGCAGTGATTGTACATGGGTAAAATAATAACTGAATAAAAGAGGAAAATGACAGCTTACCTCATATTCTTTTCTAAGTAATTCTTCTCGGGTAGTGCTTATTTCAAGTTCACTTGTTTGTCGCCGCAGAAGGTTAGAGCAATCAAGTTGTTCTAATTCTAGTTTATCAATTTTCTTATGCAGATTTTGTATAGCATTATCTTGTTCCTAGAAAAAAAATTTACTTTTTATAATAATATATTCTATAAACAAAAGAACTATGTATGGATTAACAAAAAAAGGAGCATGGGATTTAATAAATGAGTCTGTATTTGGGATAACAATAAACATAAATATGATAGATCACATGTTCTCAAGGTAAATTTCAACCTGTAAAGTGTCACCATTGTACATTAACTGAAAATGGGTAGAGCATATTATTAATTTATGCACATTAAATGGACCTAATTCTATCAGCCTGTTTAATGTCTGTTTGCCTCATTAATTTCTAAGAACATCTTAAGATAAAAACATGTAAGATAAATTTCATGTGCTAAAAGCTGAATTAGTTTATTCAATAGTAATATTTGAGAGATTTGGCTATGAAATCATGGCATTTAAAATAACTTTAGTTTTTAATTAAGTTTCCATTGTTTATTTCATCCTCAATTATAAAGTTATCAAAAAATAGTGCAGGACAGGAGAGCCTTTGTAGTCTACTTAAGTCTTTCAAAGTTCAATTTTAGGACATATCAGTTACCACCTAAACTTTAAATAACTTCCTTATTCCAAGGATTCATGATTTCACTGGCATGGCTACTCCCTTTACTGATTTAATTAGGAGCTTTCTACAACAGAGCAGATAAATTTTTTAATTAAGTATTATTTTTATTATGAATTTAACCATCAACAACAGCAACAACAAATTTAAAATATATAAAGCAGAACAAGAAAGTGGCATTTGTGAGAAACCTAACTCCTCCCTCTCTTTTTTTCCCCATGTACAAGGCTGGGAAAGTGGGTTTTATTTACTAAGGTTTTTTTCTTCCCTTAAAGTTTATTATTAATAAATCTTATAAATATAATACTTGAAATATTGGATATTAATTTTTAAAATCTACAAAACTGTGTGAGTACAATTACAAAACATTTTTCACACAAAGTCAGACAATAATCACTTATGGGAAGGCTAAGCCAATATAATAAAAATGGCAATTCTACCTGAATTGTGTATTCAGTGCCATACCAATCAAACTACTCAAAAATTATTTCATAAAGCTAGAAAAAAGAACAACAAAATTCATCTGGAACAATAAAAGACCAAGAATATCAAAGGAAATAATGAAAAAAAACACACCATGAAGCAAGGTGGCTTAGCTGTACCAGATCTCAAATTGCATTATAAGTAACAATCATAAAAATAATCTGTTACTGGCTCAGAAAAAGAGTAATGGAACAATGGAATAGAACACATAGTAGTAAAGATTATGTTAACTGGTGTTTGACAAACCCAAAGTTCCATGCTTTTGGAAGAATTCACTATTCAATAGAAATTGCTAGTAAAAATGGAAAACAGCACAGCAGAAACTAGGCATAGACCAGCACTGGCATTGGCAAAGGTTTTCAAATTCGCATACCCAAATTGCAATTTCAAGCTGCCTGTTCAAAAAGAGGAGGGAGGAAGTGTTTGCTTTGGGAGGTTGAACTGAGGGGTGGGACATACAAAAAATGTCCTCAAGCACTTAGGAAGAGTAGAAACTGAGCATTTCCCTGAGGGCCAGCTCTGAACACAATTCAATACTTCACCAATGCTGGCATAGACTAACATCTCAAAGGATATATCAAGGCAAAGTCAAAATGGAAACACGATTTCTAATAAAAGGGTGATGTCAAAAAAACTATTGTCAAAAATTCTTTCTACATGTAACTGAAAAAAGGTTTTTAAAGGAAATTTTTAAAAAAGAAATAATGATACCATAAACAAAATAGGAGAGCACAAAACTTTTTCTTGGTCAGACCTATGGCTAAGGGAAGAATATATAACCAAACAAGACACAGAAAACATAAGGTATAAAAGAGATAACTCTGATTGCATTAAATTTAAAAAAGCTTTGTACAAACAAAAGCAATGAACCAAATTTAGAAGAGAATAAATTAGAAAAAAATTTATAGCATGTCTCAGACAAAGGCCTCATTTCTCAATTATATAGAGAACTGAGCCAAATTGTGAGAATTAAAATTAATATACAATAACTCCAAATATTATATTTAATAAAATAACTAAAATTAAAAAGCTAGCATAAACTCAGCCACAGTCTTAAGAGAAAAAAGGGTGGGGAAAACATTAAACAACTTAAAAACAATAGCTTAACACTAATGTGAACAAAGGAAAAAGGATTCTTGGGACAAGAAAATTCTAGGAGATGGAGTCCAAATTTTTCTAATTATACAGAATTTATAAAAATACAAATCATTCCCCATTTGATAAATGGTCAAAAGATATGGACAGACAATTCCCAGATAAAGAAATTAAAACTATCTTTAGTCATATGGAAAAATGCTCTAAATCACTATTAATTGGAGAAATGCAAATTAAAACAACTCTGAGATACTACCTCACACCTATCAAACTGGCTACTACCACAAAAAAAGGAAATTGATAAATGTTGGAGGGAATGTGGGAAAACTAGGACACTAATACACTGTTGGTGAATTAATGCAAACATTCTGGAGAACAATTTGGATGCATATCCAAAGGGCCATCAAAGTGTACATACCCCCTAATTTGGTTACCCCCTAATACCATGACTAGGCCTGTATCTCACAAGACAAGAGAAATGGATCCATTTATATAAAAATGTTTGTAGCTGATCTTTTTGTTGTGTCAAAAAAACAGAAATTAAACGAATGTCCATCAATTAAGAAATGGCTGGCTGAATTGTGGTATATGCTTATAATGGAATACTACCTGATTTAATTTACTTATTCAGTACCATAAAATCAAACTTCCAAAAAATTATTTTAAAGAGCTAGACAAAATAATAACAAAATTCACTGGAAGAACAAAATGTCAAAAATAAGAAGAGAATTTTTAAAAAGTGAAGGTGCCTTTTAGCACCAAAATTCACACTATATTATAGGCGTCTTAGGATCTAACATGATGAAGTAAAGGATGTGCTGTTCCCCATCCCTCCATACAAAAAAAGAAAGAAAAGAAATTACCTCAAAACAAAGGAAATCAGAAAGATTATGTCTCAATGGGATAGGAGAGACAGTAGCCAAGGCAACACAGTCTCTACAAGGGCCTGCAGAACTCTGACCAGCCCAACGTGCTACAACTCCACCAATGGCAAGAAAGAGGCAGAAGGAGAAAGAATCAAGCTGAAGCCACTCAACACAGACAACAAAGAGGGCAGAAAACCTATAATCTGTCACATGGCAATAAAATAGTAGAGGCAACGGGGGAGCATAGTGAAGTATCTGCAAACTACAGGCACCTACTCATTCTCATGAGGCAGCAAAGTGCCTGAGGAAAAAAGGAAGCAGAGTGGAGGTCTGGAAACTGCAGGAAACTATGCCCTTCCACATGGAAGCTGAGTGCCTAAAGCAGCAGAGCCCAGAGCAGGGGATTTAATCAGTCCAAGCCACTTGACAAAGGCAAAGAAGAAACAGAGACCAGTCTAACCCAGAAACAACAGGGGAATTAGTAACATGGGGTACTGAATCTAGTTGACAGGCCAGAGAAGACCATCAGGACCACCTCCTCAACAAACACAACCTGAGAAACAAAGGTGGCTGAGCCTACACCAACTACCAGAGAAGAGTACTCTGCAAACTTGGAGCAACACATCTTCTACCCCAAGAACAAAGAAGAACCTCAACCCATAGATGAGGTAAAGGTAGGAAAAATAACTTTAAAAGTGAGCAAAATACAAAAAGAAAAAAAACCTGACCCTAAAAAGTTACTTTAGTGTCAGGGAAGACCAAAATACAAACTCAGAAAACAACAACAATGCCAAAAATGAAAGATATGAAGCCTCAAAGGATAGTGTGAAAGGATGCTAGAACCCAAAAGAACCCCTGGAATAACTTAAAAAGAAGTTTAAAATAAAATAGAACAAAATAAAAAGAGAATTGACAGAAAAATTCAACAGCTGGGGGAAAATTAACTAAAGAAATTAACTCCCTAAAAACTAGAATAGGACAAAAGGAACTGGAGGCACAAAAATACATTGAAAAAAAAAAACTCCGTAAGGAACAGAATGGACCAAATAGAAAAGGAGGCAAACCTGTATTACAAACTAGTAATCATAAAAACAGCCTGGTACCTACTAAGAAATAGAATAATGGATCAGTAGAATAGATTAGCTACATAATGCAGTATAACAAGTGACCAGATTAATCTAGAGTTTGATAAACCCGAAAATCCAAACTTTGGGGACAAGAATTCATTATCTGACCAAAAGTGCTGGAAAATATAGAAAGCAATTTGGAAGAAACTAGACATCTCACACAGTATATAAGGATAGCAACAAAATGGATAAAAGATTTGGGCCAAAAGGGTGATAACATAAGTAGATTAGGGGAGCAAAGAAAAATAAATGTACCTATTCCATTTATAGATGAGAAAAGAGATTCTGACCAAATAAGAGAGAGGATTACAGGAAATAAAATGAATAATTTTGATTATGTTAAATTAAAAAAGGTCTGCGCAAACAAAACCAAAGCAGCCAATTTAGAAAGGAAAAAACAAATAAGGGGAAAATTTTTATGGAAAGTTTCTCTAATAAAGGCATCACTTTTCAAAACAAGCATTTATTAAAGAACTTTCTACATATATTTGACTCTGTGATAATTTTGTGAATTCAAAGACAAAAAAATCATCACTTAATGTATTACTTAAATAAAACTACATAAGTATGTGACACAAATGACAAAATAATTTGTGGATATAAATAAAAATGTCTATGTACTAATTATGTTACATTATGTAATAATGTACTAATAAATAACTATGTACTAATAAAAAAACATTAAAATTTAATTACCTCTTTCCTAAGAGAAAAGTGACCAAATGAAATAAACAAATATTTTAATGATCTACAAAATATAAATTACTACATAAAAACATGCTCCAAATCATAAAAATTAGAAAAAGTACAAATTAAAACTACAAGTTTTCACCTTACTCCATACAAGCTTGCAAAGATAAAAGACAAAAGATAAGTTAGTATCAGTGGAACTGTAGACAGACAGGTGTTCTGAAACATAGTTATTGCATCTGTAAAATAGTTCAACCATTCTAGATTTCAGTTTAGAATTATGCAAGAAATGTGATCCACAAAAGAGATCTATTCTTCTTCTCTACCAACTTCCCACCTAACTTTTGTAATCCCATCCCTAGAAATATCCTGTAAGAATGTCAAAGACCAAAAGAAAGGTTTAATACTTAGCAAAACATTCTCAGGAATACCCTGTGGGGACAAAGAACTAGAAACAGTATAGGCCAATTGAATGAGGAATGGCTAAAAAAAACTAAAGCATATAAATGTAATGGAATATTTTTTATAAAGGAGGAAATTACCAATGCAAGGAACACTAAGAAAGATGGAAAGATCTATATGAATTAAAACAGCAAAATAAACAGAATTAAAACAATATACAAAATGACTAGAATATAAATTTTTTAAATCACTATAAAAGGAAGCTAAACTCTAAAGAATGCAAGGAAGATCCTAGAGAAGAGATAACAAAACATGTCTCTACCTCATGGCAAAGAAGTGGAAAATTAGCAGGATAGAGTATTTTTAAATATTTTCAGATAATCTACAAGCAGTCATTATGCATTTATCATTTGACAGGCACTATGCTAAGTGCTGAGTACACAAATAAAAAGCAAAAATTGCTTGTGCCTTCAAGAATGTCCATTGAAAGCAGGGAGATAACATACTCATGAATTGATAAATACATAAATGAGATAAATAAGGAGTCAGTGGAAGAAAGTAGCCTTAAGTAATACTTGAGCTACATCTTAAGAAAATAATTCTACAAAGAGGAATGAGGAGAGAGCATTACAAGAATAGAGGACAGTCATCTCAAATGAACAGAGACTAGAGATTAAATGTCCTATGTGAAAAACAGCAAGTGGCACAGAATGGTTGGATTGAAGAATGCACAGAGGGAAGTGACATATGAAAACACTGAAAAGACAGCAAGGGGTCAGTTTGTGAAGTACTCTCAGTGCCAAAAAAGGGAGCTTTCTCTTTGATCCCAGAGATAAATGAAAGCCACTGGAGTTATTTAAGTAGCAGTGACATCAGACCTACCCTAGGGCAGATATAGGGAAATTGTTTTAGGAGTGGGAAGAACCTTGTAATGAGGAGTCTAGTGAAAAAAGGCGGTTGTATTTTAAAACTAGTCAGACCGAGCCAATCACTTTTTCATCACCTTCTTTCTGAAGGGATCTTTTTGGCAACTCTTGCCTATACTCAGCATGAAAACTATCAACTAAGCTAATAATATAAGACCTTTCCCCTTGGTTCCCCCCTTTTATCCCAGTTCTGAGAAATGGGCCTGAGCGTATTCTGCTTTTCTCTCAGGTACTAGTGTTGATGTACTACTACTAATATTAGCACTTATTTAGTACTTAAATTAGTACTAGTACTAATGAAGCAGGAATTTGTGTCAAAGCAACCTTGGAACTAACACTGCAGGCCAACTGATACAGTCAACAATGAATCTTTGGGCAGTCAGGAGGCCCAAACTCAAGCATGAGTAGAGTTTTGGGACTGGGATTAATAACTATATTATAACCCAAAAAATCCATGAACCTAATGCCCTTTTCCACTGTAATGTCTGAGGTTATGTAGAGGTGAGGAGAGTAAATCTATTTATTTATAAATACAAATTTGAAATAAATCTTTGTATGTAAAAGTAAAAAAAAAATTTTTTTAAGGAAGGCAATTGCAATGGTCCACGTCAGAAGTGATGAAAGACTCAATTGGATGCTGGATATGTGAATGGGAATGTTGGCAAAAGATAAAGAAAAAGAAAGATTAGATCCAACAACTGACTATATATGTAGAATGAACAAGAAAGAAAAGTCAACATGCTTCCCTATCAAATGGCTTTGCTTAATTTTTTCTTTATAATGTTCTTTATAACATTTTATAATGTTTATAATGTTTCTTTATAATGTTCTATATAAGTGGGAAATAAGTGATATAAAGAGAAAAGACATTAACCAAATGCATTGATTTTTTAAAATGAAAACTAAAAATCAATGTGTATCTTTCCAAATAAAATCAGCTTTTAGTTTAATTTCTTTGATTTTTCTATCAAACAAAAAAAATATAAAATCTTTGCAAGGAAGGAATGGCAATATATAAAGGGCTTTACTTTGGATTTTTTTTATCGAGGAAACGTACAGAGAAGTTTTTTATTTTCATCACTAGATGGTAGTATTGTACATAAAATGCTTGAAAAACATGCTTGTTTACTAAAGAACAGGTGATATTTAAAAGCTACAGAGGAAACCACATCTGCTCTATCTGTAAAGAAATACAAAGTTTCGCCCTGTCACACAGAAATAGTCTAATTGATTTATTTCTATATGCTAATATGAACAACACTGCTCTGAAACTGAAGATCAAGTTATACATGAAATAATCTATTCAGAAAAAATGCAAAAATATAAGAAAAGCAACATAGCAAAAAGGACAGAAGTCTAAATTATTTATCTTATTTATTGTCTATGGTCAAGGATTCCTACTCCTATTACCTTAGTGTACAACTTGCCACTTCCTGCCCAGACATCTCAGGCATCTTCTTTCTCACTGCACATCTCTGGTCAAAATCCATTATCAATGTTAGTATCATCTGACCATGTTACTTTTCTACATGAGGCGTCATTACTAGTTGCCTACTATATTAAACGTGTCTCTAAGATTTTAGCTTCTGTATTCCTCTCTCATGCCTCTGATTTTCCCTTGTTCTATTTCAAACTCTCCCTTTAAGTATAAGCAGCCAATTAAATTACTGTTTCTTTTCCATTTATTTCTTTGTTCAGGGATTTCTCATGGACTTATACATGCTGCATGCTAGATTCAACATGCACTCTATCCTCTGGCTTCTGGGACTGTACTCATGCTATTACTTCTGCTTTCCGGCTTCTCTGCCAACTAAATTCTTATCTATCATTAAAAAGCATATCAAAATAAAGTTTTCACATGAAACATCCCCAGATTCTTCTAATCAAACAACCAAGCATCCACTTGAAACTCAACAGAGAGCTTAGTTTTAGACTTCTCTTATCATATAATATACTGATAACAGTAATAGATGACAGTGTAAGAATCCAAAAAGATCTTGGAAGTTCTATATGATAGGGTTAAATTAATGAGATGAAATCTAACAGGAATAAATAAAAATATACTTGGGTTAAAAAAAAATCAACATCACAGGTACAAAGTGGAAATATACTCCTATGAAAAAGGCCTCAGTTGTTAGTAATAAAAGCCATTATTAGACAATATGGTGATATACCAAACCAAAAAAGATAATAAAATGACAAGCTGAATTGAGAAGCATAGTTTTCAGGAATAAGGATATGCTATGTTCAGTTTCAGGTATCACAGTATAATAGTGGCATTCATGAGCTAGAAAGTATGCAGAGAAGAGCAATCAAAATGGTGATGGGCTTTGAGTACGTTGTACATGAGGTTCAACTGAAGGAAGTGAAGATATTTAACCAGGAGAAGACAAAACTTAAAGGACATAATATCTAAGTATTTTAATACTATCACACAGAAGTGAAATGGACTGTCCTGAAAAGTTAAAGGGTTTCCCTTATTGAAGATCTTCAGAGTCATGGTTATGGAAGACGTGGACAACTGTCACACAGGACTCAGGCATAGAAGAACTGCAAAATACATAATCAGAAGAAATAACCAGATCTATCAGATCACAGATCCAATTGATTATTCAAGTATCACATAGTCCTAAGATTGTGAATTCCATAAAAGCAAGAACCATGTATTATGTAATCTTTCCACCTCCCTAAATGCTTGGAACAATGTTCTAATCAGCCTCAGATTATATGTTTTATAATACTTAAAGTTGAAGTCAAACTCTACTGAATCACTAATTATCATTTGCTTACTATGTATTATTAATCCATCAATGGTGCTATAGAGATAAGACAGACAGCTTCCTGAGGGATTGTTTAATATTGAAGGCAAGATAAAAAGAAATATAATTTATTCAATTCTCTATGGTTTGGAAACCACTGATCTAAACAAAAAAAAAATTATGGTAAAAAGGTTTTTAAATATTTAAGGACCTAAACTCTTGGCAAAAAGTAATGAGAGGGTCAGCTAGGTAGCACAATGGATACAGCCAGGCCTGGAGTCAGGAGGACCTGGGTTCAAATCTGACCTTGAACATTTCCTAGCTGTATGTTCTTAAGAAAATCATTTAATTCTGATTTCCTAGACCTTGCTGCTCTTCTTAGAATTAATAACAAGAACTTCAGGGTGCTGAGCCAAGAGGGCTAAGTAGAAGCAGGGAAAGCTCAAATGAGAATCCTCTCCAAGCAACCTTAAAATAAAGCCTCAAGATGAATACTGGAGTGACAGAATCAACAAGGGAACTGAGTAAAGCAACTTTCCTGCAGAAAATAACTTTTAGAAGGTTCAATGGGGTGAGAGGGGAACAAGCCTACAGTAAGGTCCCAACAAGGAATACCAGTGCAAGGCAATAGCAAGTCCTCCCTCCCTACCCCACATCTATGGTGCCAGGTTCTGAATCTAGGCCCAAGTCAAAGCCAGAGCCAGAGCCCTGAGACCCTACACAAGCAAACAGCAAAACAATAGCATGCTTGAAGTTCCAAGCCTACAGTAAGGCCCCTAGCACAAAGTGGTCCATGGTATGCCTGGCTGGTACAGTCCAGAGGGAGGCTCTGAGTCTCTGCCCAAGGACAAACTACAGCCTTCCTGGGCTGTATAAGCCTAGAGAAAGGCACGGAGACCCCTACCCAATAAGCTGAAGGTCAGTTTATAAGTCCAAGGACAAGGCATTCCACAGTATACCTGTCTGGATCAAGCCCAGAGAAAAAACCAAAACCCCTTCCTAAGCCTGAGATAGATTCTGAGCAGCACCAAAGTGTCCTGAGCTCTACAAGCCATTAGCAGACTCAGGGAGTAAATAA
The DNA here is from genome assembly GCF_027887165.1 of Monodelphis domestica. NCBI lineage: Eukaryota > Metazoa > Chordata > Mammalia > Didelphimorphia > Didelphidae > Monodelphis > Monodelphis domestica. Next base: position 115,173,612 of record NC_077233.1, read on the forward strand.
ATGAGCAACTGGAAGTGGCTTTAAGAGCTCCTAAACCACCCTGTAAAAACTGAAACTTGTAGAAACCCAAAAATACAACTAAGAGTAGCAGGAAGGGAAAAACTGAAGTTTGAAACAGTGCCACCTCTTCTACTGAGAATAGAGCCCACCTTTAAGATAAAAGTAAAAGTCAAGAAAACAGCTGGGAAAATGAGCAAACAGGAAAAAAAAAACAACCCTAACCATAGAAAATTTTTATGGAGTCAAAGAAGAGCAAGTCACGGAATCAGAAGGAGAGAGTGAAAGCAAAACAGGTACATGCAAAACATCAAAGAAAAATATAAATTGGTCTCAGGCTCTAGAAGATCTCAAAAAAGATTTCAAAAATCAATTAAGAGAGGCAGAAGAAAAATGGGGAAAAGAAATGAAAGCAATTCAAAAAGAAAATAACACTACAGATCAGAATTGGCTATATGGTAAAAAAAGTTACAAAAATTTAATGAAGAAAAGAGTTTCCTAAAAAAAATAGAATTGACCAAATTGAAAAGGAGGTTTGGAAGTTCACTAAAGAAAAGCATTCCTTAAAAATTAGAATTGGGCAAATAGAAGCTAATAACTTCCTAAGATTTAAAAAAAAAAACAATAAAATCAAATCCAAAAAAAGGGGGAGGGGAAGAGAGAAGAAAATATGAAATATCTCTTTGAAAAAAAGAACTGACCTGGAAAATAAATCCATGAGAGATAATTTAAGAATTACTGGACTACCTGAAAGCCATGATTTAAAAAAAAAAGTCTAGGCATCATACTACAAGAAATTATCAAAGAAAATTGCCCTGATATTCTTGAAAGGAGAGTAAAATGGAGATTAAAAGAATTCACAGATCACTCCCTGAAATAAATCCACAAATAACAACTCCCAGGAATACTACAGTTAAATTCAAGAGCTCCCAAATGAAAGAGGAAATACTGCAAGCAGCCAGAAAAAAAATTCAAATACTATGAAGCTATAGTTAGGATTACAAAGGATTTAGCAGGATCCATCTTAAAGGATCAGAAGGTTTGGAATATGATATTCCAAAAGGTAAGGGAACTAGGTTTACAACAAAGAATCATCTACCCAGAAAAACTGAATATATTTTTTCAGGGGAAAAATAATCATTTAATAAAATAAAATATTTCCAAGTTTCCAGGTGAAAAGACTAAACCTAAACAGAAAATCTGGCATCCAAATACAAGACTCAAGAGAAGCATAAAAAAGCAAATATGAAAGAGAAAATTCAATGGATTTAATAAGATTATACTGTTTATATTTCTATGTGGAAAAATGATATTTGTGATTATTAAAATTTTTATCAATATTAAAGCCATTAGAAGTGTACAAGTAGAGAGTGTGGGACTAAGCTGATTAGGATAATATGCCATACAAAGAAAAAATCAAGGAGCAAAAAACAGGATTGCACAGAGACAAGGGAAGGAGAGGTAGAATATGGTAAATTGTCTCACTTAAAATGTTGTAAAAAACTATCACAGTGAAGGACAGGATGAGGGTAGTGAGAGGCAATGCTTAAACCTTATTCTCACCATAACTAACTCAGAGAGGTTGTAACAATAATACAAGTATGATTGTTACACCCTTCTTACCCTATAGAGAAGTAGGAAGGGAATAAAACAAGGGGCGGGGGGGGGGTAGAGATAGATAGAAATATTGGGTGGTGATTAAAAGCAAAACATTTGTGAGAAGGAACAGACTGAAAGGAGAGAGAAAGAACAGGATCAAAAGGGGAAAATAAGATGGAGAGAAACATACAATTGGTTATCATAATAGGATGAACTCACCCATAAAACAGAAATGGATCACATAGTAGATTAAAAACAAGAATCCTACAATAAGTTGTTTATAAGAAACAAATTTGAGGCAGGGAGGGACAGACAGAGTAAGGTAAGGGGATAGAGCAGAAGTTACTGTGCATCATCTAAAGTAAAAAAAAAGCAAGGGTAGTGGAAGTAGGAGGAGCTCTCTGCTGGTCTCTGAATAGAAATGACTCTGTATTCCTGATTTTCCCAACTGTGTGTTCTCCCTGGATTCCTGTGATCATGTCACCGACAAAAGGACTTAAGGGAAGCAGTTTGAACTGTAAGGCTGGTCTTTAGGGGCATCAGCCTGAAGAGTCAGGCCCAACCAGCTCTGAAAGTCAGAACTTTTCTTCCTCTCGCTGTCTATTGCTAATATTTTTGAATTAAGAAAGCTAGCACAGATATAAAATAGACAGGAATAACAGAAACCCTCCACCAACCTGTGAGGCCTGGCCTCAGCTCTAAAGCTGAGAGAGACTCAAACCTCATCTAGGGAATCCCTCTTCCCTCTTCCCTGATACCCTCCCAATCCAACTTGTTATTAAAAGTTATTTATATTTGAATATTGCAGTCAGATAAGAGGACTAACATTTCAGGGGACACAGAGGGAACTGAAACTCAGGACAGCCAGTCAACTATAAACTGTCCTTATTAGACCCCTGCTGGGAGACTAAGTCTGGGGAGAGTCTTGTCCCTCAGGAGGGTCCATGCTTACCTGCTCTGTGGTATCTTCCACATCAATCCATAGAGAAGACATCCCCTCACGTTATCATAAGGCCCATTTCCCTGGAACCCCGTTTTTCAAAAAATAGCCTCTCAGCAAGGGGCATCTCTTTCCTTTTACCTCACCAGAAGCCATATTCCCTCTCTCCCTTCAACACCTCCATTCCCTGCACAAAACCTTCAGTATTCCCTGTTCTTCAATTCCCAACCCATTTTCCCTATAAATATTACAGTAGCAATCATGATCTCAGACAAAGTTATAACAAAAAATGATCTAATTAAAAGAAATAAAGTAGGAAATTACATCTTCTTAAAAGGTACCATTGACAGTGAAGTAATATCAATATTACATAAATATGCACCAAATGGAATAGCCTCCATATTTTTGAAGGAGACATTAAATGAGATCCAAAAGGAAATAGACAATGAAACCATACTAATGGGAGACCTCAACTTCCTCATTTTAGATCTAGATAAATTGAACCAAAAATAAACAAGAAAGAAGAGAAGGAAGTGAATGAAATTTAGAAAAGTTAGAACTAATAGATCTCCAGAGAAATTTGAATGAGGATAGAAAGGAATATACCTTCTTTTCAGCAGTATGTGGCACCTACACCAACCATATAGTAGGGCATAAAATCTTCACAAACAAATGTAAAAAAGCAGAAATAATATATGCATCCTTTTCAGATCATAATACAATAAAAGTTATAATCAGTAATGGTCCATGGAAAAACAAATCATAAATTAATTGGAAACTAAATAATCTAATTCTAAAAAGGGGGATCAAGGAACAAATTATAGAAACAATAGATAATTTCATTAAAAAGAATGACAATTAAGAGACAACATATCAAAAATTATGGGATACAGCCAAAGAAGTACTTAGAGGAAAACGTATAGATCTAAATGCTTACATTGATAGAGAAAAAATAAGTAGATCAATGAATTGGGCATGCAAATTAGTAAAAACTAAAGAACAAATTTTAAATTCCCAACTAAAGTCTAAATTGGAAATGCTAAAAAGCAAAGGAGAAACCAATAAAATTGAAAGAGAAGCATTGTACTACTAATAATAATGTCTAGGGGTTGGTTTTGTGAAAAAAAAAATATTTAAAGAGCATTAGTTAATTTGATTTAAAAAAAAGAAAGAAGAAAATCAAATAACCAATAGCAAAAATGAAATGGGTAAATTCATCAACAATGAAGATGAAATAATACAATCATTAGAAGCTATTTCCCCCAATTGTACGACAATAAATCTGACAATCTAAGTGAAATAGATGAATTACAAAATATAAATTTTGTACAAAATTTAAAAATTTTACAAAAATATAAATTTCCCAGATTAACAAAAGCATAGAACATAATTCCATCTCTAAAAAAGAAATTGAACAAGCCATCAGTGAACTCCCTAAGAAAAATTTCCCAGAGCCAGATGAATTCACAAGTGAATTCTGTTAAACATTCAGAGAATAATTTCTCCCAATACTATATAAAGTATTTGGGGAAATAGGCAAAGAAGGATTCCTACCAAATTCTTTTTATAACATAAATATGGTGCTGCTATCTAAGCCAAGAAGGGCTAAAACAGAGAAAGAAAATTAAAGGTCAACTTCAGTAAAAGACATAAATGCAAAAACTTCAATAAGATACTAGCAAGGAATATATATATATATATATATATATATATGTATATATATATATATATATACATACATACATATGCATATATATATATACACATATAACCCAACAAACTCCAACAAGAGATAAAATAAGAGATTGCTTTTAAAATAGCTCTCAACAACATAAAACACTTGGGAATCTATTTGCCAAGACAAACACAGAAATTATATGAACACAATTACAAAACACTTTTCACACAAATCAAGTCTGATCTAAACAACTGGAAAAATATTATTTGCTCATGGGCAGGCCAAGCTAATATAATGAAAATGACAATTCTATCTAAATTAACTTGCTTATTCAATGCCATACCAATCAAACCACCAAAAAATTATTTTATAAAACTAGAAAACATAATAGCAAAACTTATCTGGAAGGACAATAGTTCAAGAATATCAAGGGAATTAACAAAAAAAGAAAATGTGAAGGAAGATGGCCTAGCAGTATATATCTCAAACTGTAAAGCAGTAATCAGCAAAACAGTCTGATACTGGCTAAAAAGTAGACTGGTGGATCAATGGAATAGTTAATATATACAACATAAAGGGATCAATCTTAGCTACCTAGTGTTTGATAAACCCAAAGACCCTATCTAAGACCCTAAGAACTCACTATTTAACAAAAACTGCTGGGAAATTTGGAAAATATCATAGAAGAGACCTTACATCCTATACCAAGATATGGTCAAAATGGGTATATGATTTAAATATAAAGAAAGATATAACTTCCGGTCAAGATGGCGGCTTAGAAGCTGCAAAAGTTCAGACCTCAGAAACCCTTCCTTACTGATCACAAACTGAGAGCTCCTAGGACACCGAAATTCAAGCTGAAAAACAGGACAGACCCGGGGAAACCTCCTCCTCCACCTGGATCAAACGGTATGGCCCCCCAAAAGCCAAAACCCTAGATCACTCAGATCTAAGGGGCAATCAGAAGGAAGGTCCCAGGACCCATCCCCCCCCAACCCAAAGTGCTGAGCCCACGGCAGCAGTGGGAACTTCAGGGCCTGCAAAAGGGCCCCAGGGCTGGCTATTTTGAAGGACTCACCTTGAAAGCAACCTGAGCTAGTCTCCGGGATGCCCAACACACATAGCAGGGAAACACAGAGAGAAGGAGGAAGCCTGTAGATCCCTGGCTGGGTCCTTCCAACTGAGTCTCAAGGGAGGTCCCAGCTTTAGGGCACCAGCTGAACCCAATGCCATCAGGAGCCCTCGGAGCTACTGAAAGGAGAGAAACCTTAGGGCTGGCAAAGGGGTTGCTCCAAAGAGTTTACCTTGAAAGTAACCTGGGCCAGTCTCCGGGCATTCAACACAGATTGTGGAGGAGGAGGTTGGTTTTTTTTCCTTGCCTCAGGGATCATTTGGCCCACACCAGCTGATCCTAATCCCATCAGGAGCCCTCAGAGCATCTGAAAGAACAGAAACAGGGCCAGCGAAGGGCTTACCTTGAAAGCAACCTGGGCCAGTCTCTGGGCATTCAACACAGATTGTGGAGGAGGAGGTTTTTTGCTTTAGGGCTCATTCAGTACAAACAAGCTTAACCTAATCCCATCAGGAGCCCTCAGAGCCCAGGGAGGCCACGACCCCTCCCCCCTTAGAGAGCAGAGTCTTCTGAAAGAACCAGATGAATCTAATCCCATCAAAAGTCTCCAGAACACAAGGAAGCCCAGGCTCCCCACCCATTCTCATTGACTGCTGGACTTTAAGCCAATCAAAAGCCTCCAAAGGACAGGGAAGCTCCAACCCCCAACAACCCTCCCCCAGAGACTACACCAAGAGATCTTCTGTTAAAGCTCCAAGAGGGGAGACTGATAGAAGTCCCCAAAAACAAAGAAAATGACAGGAACAAGAGCACAGACACGGAATAAAGAAGGGGTGAATTTGAGCAAACAACAGAAAAAGAAGAAAGAAACTACAATAGACAGCTACTACTCAGCAAATGGAACAGAGGGGTTGAGATCAGCAAACGATAAACCAGAAATCCCAGCGAATTGGATACAGGCTGTGGAAGAACTCAAAACACAACTAAGAGAGGCTGAAGACAATTGGGAAAAGAACTTAAAAATTAAGATAAGTCATCTGGAAACAGAGGCACTTGAACTAAAACAAGAAAATAGTGTCTTGAAAGCCAAAATCAACCAGCTGGAAAATGAGGCAAAGGAGATGAAAGATGAGGCAAAGGAGATGAATGACAAGGTAAAGAGGATGAAAGACGATCTTCAAAGAAAATCAGACCAGAAGGAAAAGGATGACCAAAAGCCAGAGATAAAATCCAGTCTTTAAGAACCAGAATACAACAACTGGAATCAAGTGACCTCACAAGGCAGCAGGACACTATAAAACAAAACAAAAAGAAAGAAAAAATTGAGGAAAATGTGAAGCATCTAATTCACAAAACAGACAATTTAGAAAATCGTTCAAGAAGAGACAATTTAAGAATAATTGGACTACCAGAAGACCATGACAAAAGAAAAAGTCTGGACATAATACTAGAGGAAATTATCCAGGAAAACTGTACAGAGATCCTAGAACAAGAGGGGAAAGTAGAGATTGAAAGAATCCACAGATCACCCCCTGTATTTAATCCCCAGCTGACAACACCAAGAAATGTTATAGCCAAATTCAAAAACAATCATATGAAAGAAAAGATATTACAAGCTGCCAAGAAGAAGCCATTCAGATACCATGAAAACACGGCGAGGTTAACACAGGATCTGGCTGCATCCACACTGAAGGACTGAAAGGCATGGAATACGATATTCCGGAAAGCAAGGGAACTAGGTCTACAACCAAGAATAAAATACCCATAAAAATTGACTGTATTCTTACAGGGGAAAGTATGGTCATTCAACACAACAGAAGAGTACCAAGCATTCATAAATAAAAGACCAGACCTGAACAGAAAATTTGATGTCCAACCACAGAACTCAAGAGAATCATCAAAAGGTAATTTAAAAAGAGGGGGGAAAAAAACAAACAAAACAACAAAAAAATTTTAAAAGACTCGATAAGTTAAAATGATATGTATCCCTATAAGAAAAGAGGTCATTGGTAACTCTTAAAAACTGTTGCTATCACCTGAGCAGCTAGAAGAATTACACCCAGAGGGAACAATGACAAACTGTATAGGATGAAAGGACAAGACATAAATAGGTATATAGATATATGCATACATAAATACATATACATGTGTATGCATATATATATATACATGACTAGAGCTAAAAAAGAAAAGAGGTTATGACTAAAAGAAATGGGAAAAGAAACAAATGGGGTTAAATTTATATGTCACAAAGAATCTCATGGTGGGAGGGGGGAGAACATTGATATACTGGAAGGGTAAAGAGGTTGGAAACAGGAAATACTCAACTTCTACGTACTTTGAAACTGACCCAAAGAGGGAAGACCAACCCAATCCAGTGGGGAAGAGAATAGATTTGCACCCTATAGGGGAGTAGAAGGGTAAAAAATGGACTGGTGGAGAAGAAGGCAGTAAAAGGGAGGGAGAGGGTGTGGGGGAAATTTTAAAAAGACTACAGGGGAAAATACGGGAAGGAATAAGAAGGGAGGGGGGTAGAAAGGGAAGTAAAATAAGGGAGGGAACGGGGTGGGGGGAGGCTGACTATAAATAAACATTGGTATAGAAGGAAATAGTGAAAGAAGAAAAGGCAGGACCAGGAGTAGAAATCAAAATGCTGGGAAATACACAGCTAGTAATCACAACTCTGAATGTGAATGGAATGAACTCACCCATAAAAAGCAAACGAATAGCAGAGTGGATTAGAATCCAAAACCCTACTATATGCTGTCTGCAAGAAACACACATGAGGAAGGTAGATACTCATAGGGTGAAAGTAAGAGGATGGAGCCAAACCTATTGGGCATCAAATGATAAAAAGAAGGCAGGAGTAGCAATCATGATATCGGACAAAGCCAAAGTAAAAATAAATCTAGTTAAAAGAGATAGGGAAGGTAATTACATCCTGATAAAAGGCAGTATAGACAATGAGGAAATATCTGTACTCAATATGTATGCACCAAATGGCAGAGCATCCAAATTTTTAAAGGAGAAACTAGAGGAGCTCAAGGATGCAATAGACAGAAAAACTATACTAGTGGGAGATCTGAACCTTCCCCTATCCGAACTAGATAAATCAAATCAAAAAATAAATAAGAAAGAGGTGAGAGAAGCAAATGAAATCTTAGAAAAATTAGAGTTAGTAGACATATGGAGAAAAATAAATAGGGACAAAAAGGAATATACCTTCTTTTCAGCAGTACATGGTACATTCACAAAAATTGACCATGTACTAGGGCACAAAATCATTGCAAACAAGTGCAAAAGGGCAGAAATAATAAATGCAACCTTCTCAGACCACAGTGCAATAAAAATAATAATTAGTAAGGGTACATGGAGAGGCAAATCAAAAATTAATTGGAAATTAAACAATATTATTCTCCAAAACCAGCTAGTTAAAGAACAAATCGTAGAAACAATTAATAACTTCATTGAAGAAAATGACAATGGTAAGATATCCTTTCAAAACCTATGGGATGCAGCCAAAGCAGTACTCAGGGGGAAATTTATATCCTTGAATTCATATATAAACAAATTAAGAAGGGCAGAGGTCAATGAATTGGGCATGCAAATTAAAAAACTAGAAAGTCAACAAATTAAAAATCCTCAGATGAAGACTAAATTAGAGATCCTAAAAATCAAAGGAGAAATTAATATAATTGAAAGTCAAAGAACTATTGATTTAATAAATAAGACTAGAAGCTGGTACTTTGAAAAAACAAATAAAATAGACAAAGTACTAGTCAGTCTAATTAAAAAAAGTAAAGAAAAAAACCAAATTGACAGTATCCAAGATGAAAAGGGAGACCTCACCTCTAATGAAGAGGAAATCAAGGCAATCATTAAAAACTACTATGCCCAATTATATGGCAAAAATATGGCAATCTAAGTGATATGGATGAATACTTACAAAAATATAAATTGCCTAGACTAAAAGAAGAAGAAATAAATTACCTAAACAACCCCATATCAGAAAAAGAAATTGAACAAGCCATCAAAGAACTCCCTAAGAAAAAATCCCCAGGTCCAGATAGATTCACAAATGAATTCTATCAAACATTCAAAGAACAACTAATCCCAATATTATACAAACTATTTGACAGAATAAGCCAAGAAGGGGTTCTACCAAATTCTTTTCATGACACAAATATGGCACTGATCCCAAAGCCAGGCAGGTCAAAAACAGAGAAAGAAAACTATAGGCCAATCTCCCTAATGAATATAGATGCAAAAAATCTTAAATAGGATACTAGCAAAAAGACTCCAGCAAGTCATCACAAGGGTTATCCACTACGATCAGGTAAGATTCATTCCAGGAATGCAAGGATGGTTCAATATTAGGAAAACCATCCACATAATTGACCATATAAACAAGCAAACCGACAAAAATCACATGATTATTTCAATAGATGCAGAAAAAGCCTTTGACAAAATACAACACCCATACCTATTGAAAACACTAGAAAGTATAGGAATAGAAGGGCCTTTCCTAAAAATAATAAACAGTATACACCTAAAACCATCAGCAAACATCATCTGCAATGGGGAAAAACTCAAAGCCTTCCCAATAAGATCAGGAGTGAAACAAGGATGCCCATTATCACCTTTATTATTTAATATTGTACTAGAAACACTAGCAGTAGCAATTAGAGAAGAAAAAGAAATTGAAGTTATTAAAATTGGCAACAAGGAGACCAAGCTGTCACTCTTTGCGGATGATATGATGATTTACTTAAAGAATCCTAGAGAATCAACCAAAAAGCTAATTGAAATAATCAACAACTTTAGCAAAGTTGCAGGATACAAAATAAACCCACATAAGTCATCAGCATTTCTATATATCTCCAACCCAGTTCAGCAGCAAGAAATAGAAAGAGAAATTCCATTTAAAGTCACCCGACACAATATAAAATACTTAGGAATCTATCTGGCGAGACAAACACAGGAACTATATGAACACAACTACACAGGAACTATATGAACACAACTACAAAACACTCTCCACACAATTAAAACTAGATCTAAACACTTGGAAAAACACTGATTGCTCATAGGTGGGATGAGCTAACATAATAAAAATGACCATTCTACCCAAACTTATCTATCTATTTATATTTAGTGCCATACCCATTGAACTACCAAAAAACTACTTTACTGAATTAGAGAAAACCATAACAAAGTTCATTTGGAAGAATAAAGGATCAAGGATATCCAGGGAAATAATGAAAAAAAAAAAACAAAGGAAGGTGGCCTTGCAGTCCCAGATCTCAAACTATATTACAAAGCAGTGGTCATCAAAACAATTTGGTACTGGCTAAGAGACAGAAAGGAGGATCAGTGGAATAGACTTGGGGTAAATGATCTCAGTAAGACAGTCTTTGACAAACACAACGACCCCAGCTTTTGGGACAAAAATCCAGTATTTGATAAAAACTGCTGGGAAAATTGGAAGACAGTGTGAGAGAGATTAGGTTTGGATCAACACCTCACACCCTACACCAAGATAAACTCAGAATGGACGAATGACTTGAATATAAAGAAGGAAACTATAAGCAAATTAGGTGAACACATGATGTGGCAAAGTCGGGACAGTAATGCATTGCTGGTGGAGTTGTGAATTGATACAACCATTCTGGAGGGCAATTTGGAACTATGCCCAAAGGGCAATAAAAGATTGTCTGCCCTTTGATCCAGCTATGCCATAGCACTGCTGAGTTTGTACCCCAAAGAGATAATAAGGAAAAAGACTTGTGCAAGAATATTCATAGCTGTGCTCTTTGTGGTAGCCAAAAATTGGAAAATGAGGGGATGCCCTTCAATTGGAGAATGGCTGAACAAATTGTAGTATATGTTGGTGATGGAATACTATTGTGCTAAAAGGAATAATAAAGTGGAGGAATTCCATGGAGACTGGAACAACCTCCAGGAAGTGATGCAGAGTGAGAGGAGCAGAACCAGGAGAACATTGTACACAGAGACAGATACACTGTGGTACAAGAGAACGTAATGGACTTCTCCAGTAATGGCTTTACAATGTCCCTGAACAACCTGCAGCGATCTATGAGAAGAAAAAAACCAACTATCCTCAAGAAGAGAACAAACTGAGGGAGTAAAAACACCGAGGAAAAGCAACTGCTTGACTACAGAGGTTGAGGGGACATGATCGAGGAGAGACGCTAAATGAGCACCCTAATGCAAATACCAACAAAAAGGAAATGGGTTCAGAGCAAGGACACATGTGATACCCAGATGAATTGCGTGTCGGCTAGGGAAGGGGTGGAGGGGCTTGGGGGGGGAGGAAAAGAAAATGATCTGTTTCCAATGAACAATGTATGAAAATGACCAAATAAAATAATGTTTAAAAAAAAAAGAAAGATATCATAAATAAAATAGGGGAGAATAGAATAGTTCACCTGGCAGATCTTTGAAAAAGGAAAGTATTTATGACCAAACAAGAGATAGCATTGTAAGATATAAAATGAATAATTTTGATTATATTAAAATTAAAAGGCTTTTACATAAATAAAATCAATGTAATAACCAAGATTAGAAGGGAAACAACAAACTGGGGGGGAAAATTGCAACAAATTTCTTTGATAAAGGTCTCATTTCTCAAATATATGAGAGAACTAAGTCAAATGTATAAGACTCCTGGTCATTCCCCAATTGACAAATAGTCAAAACATATGAACAAGTAAATTTTAAGGTGAAGAAAGCAAAGCTATCAATAATCATATAAAAATGTTCTAAATCATTTGTTCTGAGCAATACAAATTAAAACTCTGATGTTGCATCTCACACCTATCAGATTGGCCAACATGACAGTAAAGGAAAATGATAAATGTTTGAGGGGATGTGGCAAAATGGGGACACTAAAGCATTGTTGAAGTTGTGAACTGATCCAAACATTCTGGAGGGCAATCAGTAACAGTGTGCAAAAGGTTATAAAACTATGTATATCCTTTGAGCCAGTAATACTACTAATAGGTCTGCATTCCAAAGAGATAATTTAAAAAGGGGGGAAAGGACCAACTTATAAAAAAGTATTTATAACAGCTCTTTTTGTGGTGACAAAGAATTAGAAATTATGGGGATGTCCATCAATTGAGGAATAGCTGAACAAATTGTGGTATGTGATGGTGATGGAATACTATTGAGCTCTAAGAAATGATAAGCAAGATGATTTCAGAAAAAGCTGGAAAGATCTACATGAATTGATGCAGAGCAAAATAAGAAGAACTGGGAGAACACAGTACACAGTTACAGCATTACTATATGATCATCAACTATTAAAAGACCTTGCTTACTCTCTGCAATACAATGATCTGGAACAATTCCAAAAGACTTATGACAAAGAATACAATCCACCTCCAAAGAAAGAACTGTTGGAGTCAGATACAGATCAAAGCATACTCTCTTTCACATTTGATTATTTACAGTTTTGTTTGGGGTTTGGGTTCTATATGAATATTTTCTTACAACAAGGACCAATACAAAAGTGTGCTCTACATGAGAATACATGTATAATCCAGATCAAATTGCTTACCATTCTGAGAGGGGAGTGGAAAAGGTGTGTGGGAGTCAATCGGGATCTTATAATTTCAGAACACATATTTGAAAATTGTTATTAAATGTTATTGGGAAAATAAAATATCTATGAATTTTTTAAAAAGGGTTAATACCAAGACCAAAAGTAAGGGTTAAAAAGAAAAAAGGAATGAGAGCTTGAATTAGGACTATGAAAGTATAGAAGAGAAATGAAGGGAAAAAATACAAAGAAAGCATAACTACATAAAAGAGTTGTAAACAAAATGCTTTGGTCTTTTCTGGATAGGACAATCAGCAAAGACTTTATGAAACATGTGACATTTCAACTGATAGTCAAAGGATGGGCATTATTTCAGTTTAGCAAGCCTTGAATACCAAGTGAGGGAGTTTGGCATTCATCAAACAGTGTAAGAAGCCAAGAAAGTTTGATAAAGAAGAATACATTAGAAAAAAAGGCTTTCTGTTCCAAATAAATGATCCTATGACCCTAAAATTAAGCTAGCAGCGGTGTGTGGAATGAAATTTGAGAAAGTAACTGAACATGATGAGATTAATTAGGAAGTAACTAAAGGTCAAGAACTACAGTGACAGGAGTCAGAATGGGAAGGAGGGCAAAAATTCAAGAAATATGAAAAGAGAGTTTGATTACATGTGAGTAGTGAGAAAGGAGGAAGAGTTAACAAGCATTTTAAACATCTATTAAGCACCAGGCACTGTACAAGGCACTAGGAATATATAACCAGAAACTAAATGGTTCTTGCCTTCAACTCGATTACATTCATCTGAAAAAACAAAATATTTTGAAAGTAAATATGAGAAGAAGGAGAGGCACAAGCAGTTGAAGAGTAAAAGAAAGGTTTCATGTAGGAAATCTGAATAAAGCTTTAAAGAAAGTAAGAGATTCTCAGAGGGGAAGGTGAGGAAGGAGTGAGCTCTAGGAAAGGAGGGAGGCCTGTGCAAAGGAGATGGAAGAAAGAAAAGAAAGTAGGCCAATTTGGCCATATTTATAGAGCATTGCTGCAGTATATGCCTGCAAAGGTAGTGAGAAGATTAACATTAATTTTATACCATTTTCTTCTTGATCCTATTTATAAGTCACTGATTTTGCCCTGTAACTGCTTAAGTCACAGAGGTCAGCTCACCTGTAATGAGTTAAGTTTAAAACTCCAGCTCTTCTGCTGTAAGGAGCTTAACTGGCCTTGGGGAAATGCTTAAAAAAGAGGGTTGGGATGGGGGCAGCTGGGTAGCTCAGTGGATTGAGAACCAGGCCTAGAGATGGGAGGTCCTAGGTTCAAATCTGGCCTCAGCCACTTCCCAGCTATGTGACCATGGGCAAGTCACTTGACCCCCATTGCCTAGCCCTTACCACTCTTCTGCCTTGGAGCCAATACACAGAATTGACTCCAAGACGGAAGGTAAGGGTTTAAAAAAAAAAGAGAGGGTTGGGGAAAATGAGTGGATGCCCTTCAATTGGGGAATGGCTAAACAAATTGTGGTATATGTTGGTGATGGAATACTATTGTGCTCAAAGGACTAATGAACTGGAGGAATTCCATGGAGACTGGAATGACCTCCAGGAAGTGATGCAGAGCAAAAGGAGCAGAACCAGGAGAACAGTGTACACAGAGACAGATACACTGTGGTACAATCGAACGTAATGGACTTCTCTATTAGTACCAATGCAATGTCCCTGAACAATCTGCAGGAATTTAGGAGAAAAAACACTATCCACAAGCAGAGAACAAACTGTGGGAGTAAAAACGCTGATGAAAAGCAACTGCTTCACTACAGTGGTTGAGGGGATATGACTGAGGAGAGACTTTAAATGAACACTCTAATGCAAATACCAACAACATGGAAATGGGTTCAAATCAAGAACACATGTGATACCCAGTGGAATTGTGTGTTGGCTATGGGAGTGGTGGTGGAAGGGGGGGAGGAAAAGAAAACGATCTTTGTTTCCAATGAATAATGTTTGAAAATGACCAAATAAAATAATGTTAAAAAAAAAAGAAAGAGGGTTGGGGCCTGGTTTTTTTATTGCACCCAGCTATCCTTCAAGGACGTCTGGCCACTGGCTTGCATCTGACCTTCAACAATGAGCACTTCTTAGTGTCCTGATATCAAGGCAGTCATTGCTAGCCCGTTACTGAAATTCCAACCAACCAAGCTGTTGCCTAGCCTCAGCTCCAGAACCTTCATACTGCCTTTAATCTCTTGATGTCACCTACCCATTTTACCATCCTCTTACCATCTGCCTCACACTCTAGAGTCTTCTACCAATTCTCCAGTTCTAGAATTGATTATGATATGCCATCTTTTAGGAACTAATAGGAC
This sequence comes from Monodelphis domestica, assembly GCF_027887165.1. Lineage (NCBI taxonomy): Eukaryota > Metazoa > Chordata > Mammalia > Didelphimorphia > Didelphidae > Monodelphis > Monodelphis domestica. The sequence goes on from NC_077233.1 coordinate 115,188,819, forward strand.
ACCTTATTTTAATGTTTCCTTTATTCAACAGAGTACAAGTTTATCTTTTCCCATTTCTCTGCTAGGACATATGCCTGCATTTAGCAATTTTTATCAGCAAGCAATAAACTCTTTACTTCCTGGTTGAAGAAGAAATTCTAAAATTAAATAAATGAGGTTGGATAAAGCATTGTTTAGTATGTCCATTCTTCTAGATGTCTGGGGTCAGTGATATTTGTCCATCTTAGACTGCTAGTAACTGAAAACTAAGGCTTCCCATTAAATTTGCTTTTTATTGATCAATATTTATTACTAAATATCTACTCTTTGTCAATGACTAAGCTAAAAACCAAGGAAACAGAAAGCAACAGAAGACAGTCTGTGCTTTTAAGGAGCTTACAATATAATAGGGAGACAATATGTAAATTTTGTATTTGAACCTGACAGCACAAGGGAGCCATGGGGGTTACTGGGTAGAGGATAACAGGGTTAGACCTATGCTTAGGAAAATCCCTTGATTGGCTGAATCCAGGAAGGATCAGAGTGTGGAAGAGGCTTGAGGAAAACAGCCATGAGCAATCCACTACAAAAGTCTAGGAGTAAGATAATGAGGGATCACAATGGAAGGGTGGTAGCATCAGAAGAGAGAAGAGGGCACATTCAAGAATGGTGCAAAGGGAAAATCAGTCGGCCTTGGAGATTGGATATTTAGGGTGCAAGGGGAGATTTAGTAAGGAATCCAGGATGACTCAGAGGCTCCAAAACTAAAGAACCCAGAGGATGGCAGGGCCCTCTACAATAACAAGGAAGCTAGAAGGAAGGGGAGAGTGGGCTGGGGGAAAGATGATAGTTCTGTTTTGGACCTGCTGAGTTTAAGGTGTCTACTGGATGAGCAGCTAAGTAGCTCAGTAGACAGAGAGCCAGGCCTGGAGACAGGAGGTCCTGGGTTCAAATGTAGCCTCAGACACTTCCTAGCTATGTGATCAGGGCAAGTCACTTAACCTCCATTGTCAAGCCCTTACCACTTTTCTGCCTTAGGACCATCACAGTATTGAGTCTAAGATGGAAGGTAAGGGTTTAAAAAAAAAAAGAGTTGTCTCCTAGAGGAGCAGAGAAGGCTCAGTGGATAAAGGGCTAGGCCTAGAATGAGGAGAATCTGTGCTCAAATGTGGCCTCAGATACTTCCTGTGACTCTTAACCCCCTTTCCCTAGTCCTCACCTTCTGTCCTGAGAGTTGTTACTAAGACAGAAAACAAAGTTTTAAAAACAAAAAAGATGTCTACTGAACATCAAATTCAAGAGAGCTGAGAACCAAGTAGAGATGTCAGATTGGAGTTAAGTAGAGAGGTTAGGAGAGAATCACTCAATTTGAGAACTGTCAGCGTAGAGCAAGTAATTAAATCCACTGGAGCGAATGAGATCACCAGATAGAGTAGTCCAGAAAGAGAAAAGGGGCAGGAGAGAACCTGACGAGACAGCCCCGTTCATGAGGACAGGATCTGGAGAAGGTTCTCCAAGAGAGAGCAGAAAAGGAGTGCTAACAGAGGGGAGCCAAGAGCATCCAGAGAACCTGAAGAGGAGATAGGAGAGAGCAGTCAACAAGGTCAAAGCTGCAGAGGGGAAGGCCAAAGACAATGAAGACTGATTTGGACAACTAAGAGTCCATTTCATGTCTTTGGTTAAAGCAGTCTCAGAGGAATGAAAAGGACAGAATGACTTGGTGTTGAGCACCATCCACAGGGTCATATACTCTTTTGATTGATGACAATGATCTATGTAAATAAACCAATTATCTTTTTTTTTTCAGTCAACTCTTGGTGTGTGATTTGAGGTGAATTTTTGAATCAAAGAATAGTTTCACATTGCCAGATAGTATAAGTTCATGTAATAAAACTGTTGGAAGCGAATTTCTCTCTCCATTACATCACTTTTGTTAACATCATCTCTCAGTGACCTGGAGGTCAAAGACCACTAAGTAAAATTCAGGTGAAAAAAGAGCTTATAAGTAGAGATCAGAAGGTCTTTGAGGTCCTCTGGCTGGAGCATGGATAGCTGAAGAAACCCTTGTCAGAGTTTAGCCACAGGCCCATCATTGTGGCCAATAGATTAGAAAGCTAAGTATCTCTCTATCTCTCTCCTATCTTCCCCTCTCTTTACTACTACTACTACTTTGAATTAATAAAATTATTAAGCTACTATCAAGCCTCATAATTTTAATTAGTACAGTTTGACAACCATAAAGATTTGATGAGTGCTCTCATTTTCCTCGTTTTCATCTCTTTTTACTCTCTCTAAACTATTCTTAAGTCAGTTTGTTAGTAGCTAAGTCAGATTAGCCAAAAACACCAAGATGCCAATCAGAGCCAGTGATCAGGTCCAATCAAAGCTACAGCCTCATGGCCCACAGCTACAAACCTAAAGGATTGATGAGAAGAGGTTGAGAATTGGGGGAGGGTAACAAGCTTAGCTTTTAGCTTTTATTTCAAAAAGAGACAGATATATCTGCTAAAAATTCTTTTTTTTAAAGTTATTTATTTAGAATATTTTTCCATGGTTACATGATTAATGCTTTTTCCCACCCTTCTTCCCTCCCACTCCCAGAGCTAATGAGCAATTCCACCAGGTTATACATATATCATTATTCAAAAGCTAATTCCATATTGTCCATATTTGAGTGATCATTTAAAGTCAACATCCCTAATCATATCCCCATCAAACCACTGTTTTTCTCTGCATTTCTATTCCCACAGTTCTTTCTCTGTATGTGGATAGCATTCTTTCTCCTACATCCCTCTGGATTATCCTGGGTCATTGTCTTGTTGCTAATAGAAAAGTCTATTACATTTGATTGTGCCATAATGTATCAGTCTCTGTGTACAATGTTCTCCTGGTTCTGATTCTTTCACTCTGCATCAATTCCTGGAGGTCTGTCCAGTTCACATAGAAATCCTCCAATTCATCATTCCTTTTAAAATAATAATATTTGTGAAGATAGGTTTGACTCTCCCCTTGCCTACTTTTAAATTTAATCAACCAAAAGCAAAGATTCCCTTACTTAACTAAAGTAGGGGAAGTTCACAAACCACTTACTAAAGTGAGTAACACCTCCAGAAGCAACTGACTGCCCCTTGGGCAGTGCTAAGCAAATTAAAAGATTGCAATTGGTCCCGGTAAAGTGGAGGGAGTGGAAGTGATGTAAAAAAGGACTATAAAAATGGTGAACTTCCTGTCCAAGAGGGCTTCATCCTGAATCTTGGGGCTGAAGAAACTGGGACTGGGACTACAGCTTCTAGTAAGACTACTCCTGAATCTTCTCTCTTTGGATCTTCTTCTAGTGAGTGAAAAGCTGACCTTCCTCTCCTGGCTTCTGGAGAGATTAGTTCCAAAGAGGCCTCCCCTTCTTGGAGGAACCCTTGCTTAATTCAACACCAAGCCCTCCGGCTGAGGGGTTAATGAGCCCTATGTGGGTTGAGCCGGAGACTGGAACAACATTTAAGGTGATAAGTCAGACAGACTTCTTATTCTACCCTCTCTTTCATTTCTCTACTTTCACTCTCTTAACCCTCTTTTTGTAAATAAAACTACTAAAAGGTCATTTTGACTTAAGCTGTATTAATTTTTTAAAAGTCAATGACTACATTCTCTTATATTTAGTTCAACCATAAATTTGATCCTTACATATTCCCTCACCATCAGATACCAAAATTTGTTCAGCCATTCCCCAATCAAAGGACATTCCCTTGTTTTCCAAATTTTTGCCACTATAAAAATCTGCTAAAAATTCTATTATTCTGCATAAATTCTTTTTAAAAAATTAAAAACCATATTGCTAGTAAGAAAATGCAGAATTAAAGTAATGTTAATGTCAAATATCTCTAAAATAAAAAAACAATGAAAACAAAACTTTTTTTTAATTAAAAAAATCATAAAAAATTCTAAATAAATGTAGCAGAAACTTTTTTTTCAATCATTATGAATTTCCACCACTACTACTACAGAATAAAAAATTTAGCTTTCCAAATAATGGAAAAAGGTTTGAAAAGGTGACAGCTCAAAGTCCTTTGAAACCTGATCATAACAGTAAATTAAATGGAGTCCTAAACACAACTAAAAATACCAAAATGGCTTCATTCCTTAGGGTAAGATCTCAATTAAAAGTTCATTGAAAACATATAAATAATGTTTTCCTCCTAGGGAAACCTACATGATACCAACACATAACTGTAGGAAGGAAACAAACCCTATGAACTTTTGATGGAGACAAAACAGAATCACAGCATGTTGATTACCTAGGTTAAGGAAAATTTCTTCTGTTAAAAAAAAGTTCTCTATTCCTGCAACACAGAAGATAAATTTTCTTTTCTAAATATACATACATTTATATGTATATATATGTATATTCTTAAATGGCAAAAAGGATATTTAAATATTATGAAGATAAAAATAGAAGGCATATCAAGATGCACTGTTATTGCTAAGTGACTAGAAACTACATTCCTTTGTCTCCAAAATCTAAAGGTTACTATAGTGTAAAATTAATACAGGACTTTAATTTTTAAGTACATCATAAAGCATCTAGAAAATGTATAAATAATCTGATATGACCACAAATTTTTCCATTTTGGCTTAATAGGAATTGGCTGGAAAATTGTTCATAAAAAATATTTGTTATAAATATATTTAAGGTTGTTCTCTGAGTGGTGTTATATGGTTTTGGCAAGGGACGTAGAAGATTTCTCAGTGTTCAGGTTTATTTTGAGGGGTAGAAAAGACAGACTTTTTAATAGTCATACAAAAAAATGAATGAAAAACACCTAGAAAGAACAGCACCAGTCCAGTGATGGTCTAAGATTAAAAAAAAAAGAAGATAACAAATAACATTTTCCTCTGGCACTCTGAAGAGATATAGATACTAGTCAGGATTTCTACTATTCACTTCCAGAGGATATATAACACTTTTTCCTGAATATCTTTTAAGCTATTAATCTCATGAAATATTTTCTAATATAAGGTTACAATCATATTTGACAATGCATAAATATTGTTCTGTGTCTCATAAAAAGAATGATTAATATTTATCATTTGGGTTATTATTTACTGAGTAGACTAGTGCAGAAAAATTATAGTGTTGTCTGTTATCTAATTTGGCACAAAATCATCTCAAGAGGTGTAGTGAAAAAATGTTAGCAGATTGGTAGAATTTTTCCTTTAAGTTTGTTTCATAGGAAAAACAATGGCATTTAGAATTCTAATAATATACTTCTTCCAAACTAAGTTACATAATATTTCAAAGGCAGTTTGGTATAGTAGAAAGAACACTGAACCAAGAAGCAAAAAACCTCAGTTCTGGTCCTGGCTCTGTCACTCAACAATAATAGGATATTGTTAGTTTCTCCATCTGTAAAATAAGAGGTTGAAATTGCATGATCTCTATAATCCCTATCAGTTCTAAATTGTATTCATTTGTTACTCTTATGGACATGCTCCCCACCATCAATTAGATGTATAAACATGCCTCAATTAACAACAAACTACAATGACTACTTAATTTACTGAAATTCATTAAGAGAAAAATAATGCTTGTGTTACATCAAACCCCTGTAGTTGTGAACAGAAAACTATATAATTCATATTTTACTTAAGTCAATAGTCTTATGGACATAATTCCAAGTAAAATGGTTTTTTGAAGTTCAAAAACTAGAATGTCACATCATAACATGGTAGTGACACTCAATTCTATCACAGCATGGTAGTGACACTCAGCTCTCAAACATTATGTTAACATAGATTAAAGCAAGCTCTGACAAGTTGGACCAAACTGAAGAGGCTTCAGGTTTGGCCCCAGCAACAGGTCTGCCAACTAAGGAGAAGGCTGGAGAAGTTCGGGTAGGTTCATCACTAGAAGGTTACCAGGTGCCACAATTCATAAAGACTATCTACTAACACATAAAGGATCCAAAATCTGTATCAGTGGAGGATATGCAATCAAGAAATTGGTGTCTAAAGTTGGCTGAAATAATCACTGTTAATGTCAGTGTCATTTTAACAGTAACGGCTCTGGTAAGATATACTTAAGGTACTATATACTTCTATTTTTAAATACCTGTACTATAAATTGTAACTCTCTTCTTTCTGCTTCCCATTGCTCAGCTTGTAATCTAAATTCCTCAAGTGCTGTCTCCCTGATATGAGATTCCAGCTCATTCTTCTGTTCCTGATGCTGATCCAATGTCTCCTTCATAGGAATAAAATTTTGCTTTTATTCATCTATTCAATAAATGTTCATGCTCCCCACCATCAATTAAATGTATAAACATGCCTCAATTAACAACAAACTACAATGACTACTTAATTTATTGAAATTCATTAAGAGAAAAATAATGCTTGTGTTACATCAAACCCCTGTAGTTGTGAACAGAAAACTACATAATTCATATTTTACTTAAGTCAATAAAAGAGAAGCACACTCCAAGAAATATATATTAGCATCCTATTATGTTAACTGATATATGTATACAGCATTGAGTAAAGTAAAAAAAAAAAACCCTGACTATTAAAAACTACATCTCAATGTGATGAAGACTCAGTATTATGACATATAAAAATGGTAAGGTCATATAAGAATAGGAAAATTAAAAATTAAATTCACTCTCCAGAATTATTTTAGACTTCTTTAAACAAAAGAACATAACTAACATGCTTTGACTCAATTGTGCTCCTTCTCTCCTAAAGAACAGATGTAGGCTTCTCTAACCTCAATTGATGTCCTCAATCTATCTCCACATCACACCTAGTGACCATTAACAGAGAGAAGTTAATAATAAAAATAGCATATACGAGGGGAAGCTAAGTGGCTCTGTGGATTGAGAACCAGGCCTAGAGGCGGGAGGTCCTGGGTTCAAATCGGACCTTACACTTCCTAGAAGAGAGACCCTGGGCAAGTCACTTGACCCCCATTGCCTAGCCCTTACCACTCTTCTGCCTTAGAACCAATACACAGTGATGATTCTAAGGCAGAAGGTAAGAATTTTTCAAAATAAATAAAAAGCATATACTGGCACCTATAAATTAACCTTGAATATCCCTACCTCAATTTCTCTCCCCCCAATTTATATTTATTATTTCTGTTCTTAGTATGCCACTCATTCCTTAAAGAGTCTTGAGTTTGAGTCCCAGATAAAATAAAACCATGAATGAATGATGACTAGTGTTACCTCTGCCCTAATATAGCCTGCTCCCCTCCCCAATATATTTAATCAATCTATGTCATTTCATTCTCATTCTCCCAAAGTGAATGCATGACTGACTAGCATCCTAAATTATTACAGAATTAAAGCTGTAATGAAATTTGATTCTACTATCAGATTTATTATCATCACTTTAAAAAATGACACATGCAAATAGAGAAAGAAGCTTCTCTAGTGGCAAAACTAACAGCAGAAGTACCCATTAAAACCTATAAGTTTTTAGATTTGGAAGTAGAATAGCTAGAGCTAAAGCAATTTCCAACCTTAGCAAGAGATGAGGATTGACTTGGGAAGAGGCAAAATACATGTCTTTAAGTATATATAAGATAAGTACTTACAGACATATGTATTTAGGCAGAGGCTGCCCTTAACCTTGGCTTGTGAGTATTGTTGACTATTCTAAGCACTAAAATTAATTCCCAGTAATATAGTTAGCAGTAGAAATAGTAATGGTTTGGAAGTCAGATTGATTTCAATTGAACAGCACACTGTTAAAAACAGTAAACATCCCAAAATCACACACTCAAACTTCTACATGATAGATACCCTCTACATAATCCTTTTAAGGATTGGGAACAAAAAAATAAGGCAGAAAATAATTACAGTAAATATTCATTAAATGTTTACATGTGTCATGAATAGATAACATTCAGAATCTCAACTAGATATATGAAATATTCTATACCATCATGATATGTTCATGCAAAAATACATATTCAATTCATAATCTCAAAATATTCTTCTTCTTGAGTGACAAAATGTCATTTTTTCTTTTGTTATATTTTATGCGGACACAATCTCATTTGGTCATTTGGTCTAGAAACTTCTAAAACATTTTCACAGAAGCTCTAATATGACAAAGGAGAGACTTGGGGAATAATACAAAAAAAATAGAATCAGAGAAAATGAGTATTCACACATACACGCATACACACGCACACAGAGGCGAGCACACACAAGCATAAATGTTAAAAAGCCTTTATGTATTCCTATCTGCTATTTACCTTTCCTAAGGAAGTTGGGGCTAAGTCAAATTTTCCTGGCTAAGTCAAATTTCCCTGGTTTACAACAAAATACATTAAAACTGGACTTCCAAACAAAAAGTACAAAAAGCAAAATTTTTAATTAAAAACACTGTACCTTTAGGACAGTCTCTAATTTATTTTTTTCCTTCAAAAGCGCATCATATTCTTGATTACAGTTTTGAATCATGTTGTCTCTCTCCTCCAAATCCAATTCAAATCTTCTGCATTCATCTTTCCAGTTGTACTGAGAAGTCTGAAATGCATTCTCAATCTCATTTATCTTCCTTTGAAGTTCTGAATTCTGTACTACAAATATAAGATATATACTTATAGACATATATGTATATGACTTCTGAATATATTTAGAATCAAATGTAAATCCCAGAAGAATCTGGAGCCTTGCTTTAGTCTTGACTTCACCATTAGCTGAGGAATTTATTCTCTCACAGCCATAGTTTTCTCATCAATAAAAGGTGAATAGTAATATTAGACAAACTCATGTTTGTAAATTTCTATACTAAAGGGATTATAAATACAGTCAAAAGGCCTTTGAAAAATACAAAATAATACTGCTAAATTATAGGTAATAAAGCATACCTTAACTTCTATATACACAATAAAGACAGTAAACACAATAAAAATATATTAACAATAAAATGACTTCATAAAGTTAAAAAATGTTATTCATCCCATTAAAATTTAAACAGATGACACTATTATTGTAAGAAAGTATCTATATTGATGTCTATCACTCCAATGTTAGCAACATACTCAACAATTCAATTAATTATCTAAAAGTAAAAGACAATAAAAAGCAGTTTTATACAAACTACAGGAAAAAATTCTATTAAAAAAAGGCCAATAAACTCTAGGCAAAGAAGTCAATATTATTATAAAGTAGATATTAAATCAAGTCACCTCATATGCTACTAAATGGTGTTAGCCAAATCATTAAATCTCTTTGTGAATTATCATGATCAGTATTATAGTTACATGATGGAGAAATGATCACTCATTAAATCATTCAATACCTTTTTTTTTTTTTAGATTTTTAGAACCAATATTGATTCTAAGACAGAATATTAGGGTTTTTTAAAAATCAAAATCTTCTGTCTTAGAATCAATACTGAGTACAAAACAATACTGTTAAATTATAGGTAATAAGACATACCTTAACTTCTATACATAATAAAGACAGTAAACACACAATAGAAATATATTAACAATAAAATGACAACAGGGAATCAAAAATGTTATTTATCCCATTAAAATTTGCCTAAGATCACATAGCTAGGAAGTGTCTGAGGCCACATTTGAACCCAGGACCTCCCATCTCTAGGCCTGGCTTTCTATCCACTGAGCCAGCTAAGCTGTTTCCACTCCAAAATCTATGTCCCTAAGATCTGCAACTACATTTAGATCCTTGTTTCACCCTCTTTAGCCATAGAATAATATTTGAAAACAACTATCAAGTATCCACTAAGTATTCTCTTCCCTATTCCTTCAATTTACACTTCATATATGACATAGGCCTAAGTCAACTCAGTCTATTAGACCTCTAAACATAATCCAACTGAACTAGAGTTCTAAATATTATAAAGCTATAGCCTAAAATTTTATTAAAGGGTTTGCAGAGTTCTTTTGGGTTTGTTTGTTGGGTATTGGGGGGTGGGGAGGGACAGGAGAGTTCATGATTACTTCCAATCACTGACACAGAGCTTTGAAGTCAACTTTTGAACATTTCTTCACATGGATTAGTATTAAGTCACATCACCTTCATATTTATATCTTTTCACTTTTTCACTTTATATCTGTACACTTCACATTCTTGAAAAACTTGTATTTGAGTCTTGGTTCTGCCACTTCCTAGTTTTAGTGAGCTTAATTATGTCACCATTAAGCCTCAATTTTCTATGACCAAAATGGTGACACTGTTTACATATTTCACAAGATGCCCTTGAAGAGAGTGTTTTGAATACCACTGTAATCATATAATCAGTCTCTAAGTTAGATTCTCCCTCCAAGGTCGTCTTATACACATACTCTAAAGTATAGTGCACAGAAGAAAAGACAATGCCCCAAAAGTTGCTGGACAAGGACACAGTACAAAGAAACTATTATATCTATGGTCCTGTAGGCTATGACTTTCTTAATGTACCCCCAAAATCAGACTATCACAAAGTAATATAGTAGTTACAGGGCTGGAATCAGGAGTGGGTAAGATTGGGGTAAAGTTAATCTCTGACATATACTCACTGTGTGACCCTGTATAAGTCACTTAACTGCTCTGTACCCCAGTCAATTCTCTAAGATTTTAAGTTGCAGAAAAGATACTGTTCTCCATTGATAATTTTTTCCTTATGCTGAAAGAAAAGGTTCATTTTTTAAATCCTACTCTCTATTTTGAATGCCATGTCACTACACTCATATGGAAACTAATCCACTATCTTTTTCAAATTGCTATCTTGTCACATAATCCATTATTTGTTCTTGTGACAATGAATTTTAACCCAACTATAAAACTTTGTACTTGTTCCCATTATAATTTACATTATTCGAGTCAGTCCAATGTTCTCAAATTCCAACTATTATTATCCAATGAGTCAGCCTTGTGTTACCTTCAGTTTTGACAAGCATGCTGTATGAAGGAAATGGCTGAAGGGACTCTGATCACATGGATAGAACTGAATCTCTGATGTCCCCTGTAGTCAACAGGAAAAGTCAGCAATTAAGGGAGGGGACACCGAAGCAAAAAGCAGGCTGAATGTCACCTGGGTGGCCCGCTGCGTGCAGGCAAAGGAGGAAGGGTGGCAGATGGTCACAAAGCATGACATGTAAGAGTCAGTGGACAGAGAGAAGTTTGATAAACTGAGGCCAGACTGGATTGTGGGTTCTCGATTTCGGTGTTGGTGCCAGGCCAAGAAAAGGACTATCATCCTAGCTGAGTTCAAATACTGCCTTTTACATAAGACCTTTTCTGATACCTCAGCTACTAGTGGATTAGCAACACAAATTACCTTACTTATTTTATATCAACCTTATATACATTTAAATAAATACATATTGTCTCCCCTAATAAAAGTTCAATCTCCCTGAAGGTAAGGACCAGTTCATCTTTTCATTGCATTCCAAACAATATACATTATATTCCAGATAGCACACTATTTATTTAGCACATAGTATGGATTTAATAAAAGTATTTTTTCATTGACTGTGAGAAAAGAAGCATTTTTAAAGGTAGCAATAATAAACAATTAACTTGCCTTTCACATGAAACTCAGATCAAACTTATGTAAACATACTTAAGATAAATGCCAAGTACCTACAAATAGGATTAGAAATGAAATTTATGCCTATGAAGCAAATTAAAGCTACCTGGACTAGATAGAAATCAATCTCATGATTCTCTCCTAAGAACAGTAGATTCTAAGCAAATGAACTCATCGGTTAGATTTTGCTGTTTATATCTGAGTCTAAAAAGCAAATTCCAAAGCAGTTAAGTGTTTATATAATTACCAAAAAGAGGGTAACATAACTTTATCTCTGGCTTTACTATGGAGTCATAAAAACAGAATCAATGAGCATAGTTATAAATATAAAACAAGAAAAAATATATGTACCTCGTAGTTGTTCATTCTTCTTGTGCGACTCAACTAATTTTTCTTCAATAGCAAATCTTCCAAGACCAAGTTCCTTTCTAGCAAGAGCAAGTTCATATTCCAGACTTTGTCGTAGTGCCTCCCCTTTCTCTACTTCAGATCGAAGCTTGGTAATCTGGCTCTCATAGGTTAACAGCTGAAAATAGATTTCTAAATCATTATCACTAAAATATGTTTGAATATTATTAAATCTAAAAGTTATCTTTTAAAATTCCATAAAATGCAATGAGCAAGAGTAAGATTGTTTGCTTTAATTATATTTATGACAGTCCCATAATTGCTTCATCTTCTGAAAAAAAAAAAGCTCAAAAGGACTCACAGCAATCATCCAATGACACTTGAGTTCCTAATTTTAAACTGTGTTGGAAAAAAAATTCATTTTAAAAGTTTCTGAAAGATTCTTGGAAATTGAGAGAAATCAAACTTTATTCATATTTTAACTGTGTAAGTAAAATTAAAGAGCAAATTCAATCATGATGTAGTTTTTTAATAGCTTCTATTTATAATGTAACTGTCTGCTACATTATTTCTTTTATTAATGCTATTTACTTGATGAACTCGGGAGAAATGCCATTAAAACACTTTTGCAAAATTTTCATAAAACTTCTACTTTTTGAACATCTATGAGGAAGTATACAATAAAAATAAAAGTAGTCTTTCTGGAATCCATCAGCCAATATGACATGATCTCCAGGCTTTCAACATCATCTTCTGGTCAGCTTCTTTTTATTCTTTCATTGAGCAGATACTGTTCACACTTTTATATGATTCTTCCTTTGAAATGTTTTGCAAAAAGGCTTTCACTCTAAATATATGTTGTCAATGGCTCACATATCTGATCTTTGTAAAATAATGAGGTTTTCCTGGCTAAAATAGTTTCTCAGTGCTTTTGGCCTCTTCATGTGACAAATGTTTTGGATCTTAAACTTCTCTAAGAAACTAAGACCCAGAATAACACCATGAAGGAAGGGGACTTTCATTGACTGTATTTGTAACTTTCTACAAGTCTCAACTCCTTGGGAACAGTTTCCTGAGCTCTAAGTCATCCTAATGATCTCTTTCAGGCGAAATACTGCTCCCTGCTCTTTCGTTCATTCAATAAATAATTACTGATTTGTCTACTGTGTACAATATACTATGCTAGATGCTCTGAGGATAGTAAGATAAAATAAAATACTTATCCTCAAGAAGCTTACAATCTTTTACAATCAGACTCTGTGTACAATGTTCTCCTGGTTCTACTCCTTTCACTCTGCATCAATTCCTAGAGGTCGTTCCAGTTCACATGGAATTCCTCCAGTTCATTATTCCTTTTAGCAAAATAGTATTTCATCACCAAAAGATAACACAATTTGGCAAAATTGAGACACAAATAAACTGCTGGTGGCATTGTGAATTAGTCCAACCATTCTGGAAAGCAATTTGGAACTATGCCCAAAGGGCTTTAAAAGAATTCCTACCCTTGGACCCAGCCATAGCACTGTTGGGTTTGTGGCCCCCAGAGAAATAATAAGGAAAAAGACTTGTACAAGAATATTCATAGCTACGCTCTTTGTGGTGGCAAAAAATTGGAAAATGAGAAGTCCATCAATTAGAAAATGGCTGAATAAAGTGTGGAATATGATGGTGATGGAATATTATTGTGCTGAAAGGAATAAGGAACTGGAAGAATTCCATGTGAACTGGAATGACCTCCAGGAATTGATGCAGAGTGAAAGGAGCAGAACCAGGAGAACACTGTACACAGAGTCTGATACACTGTTGCACAATCGAACATAATGGACTTCTCTACTAGCAGTAAAGCAATGATACAGGTCAATCCAGAGTTAACTAATGAAGAAGAATGCTATCCATATCCAGAGAAAGAACTGGGGGAGTAGAAACACAGAAGAAAGACATTTGTTTGATCACATGGTTCAATGGGGATATGATTGGGAATGTATACTCTAACTGAACACGCTATTGCAAATATTAATAATATGAAAATAGGTCTTGATTAATGATAAATGTAAAACCCAGTGGAATTGCTCATTAGATACAGGAGGGAGGAGGGAAGAGGGGAGGGAAAGAACATGAATCATGTAACCATAGGAAAATATTCTTAATTAATTAATTAATTGATTGATTTTTTAAAAAAAGTTTACAATCTGAGAGTAAACATGAACTTACATAAAGAAGAAGCAATCTGAAATAAGTTATCACAGAAAAAGTAAAAGATATTTCAAATTTCAGAGGAAGATCACATCATAATCATCATCATTATGATAATGATAATTATTATACAATAAAATAACAAAAAATCATTGTTGAATTTATATTGACGTTTCTTCATCGTTTTCTAAGTAAGTAGGTATTTATAATATAGATATTTTGTTGAGACATATAGTTTATTTTTTAATATTAAAAAAGATCCTCATTTCCAAAAAATATTAAAAACTATTGACATATCCCACAGCTATCCAGAACACCTATGGCATAGTCTGTGTCATATGATAGAGACTATTATAGATTGTCATCAAAGTTTATTGATACTCTGGGGCCAAATTGTAATACAACTTAGCTAATCAATTCCTCAATCAAACTGTTAAACTCTTGAATTAAAAAAATAAACTTGGAAATGTAATGAGTAAGAGTAGTGTCAAAATAAGTAAGCAATGAAATATTTCCATGAAATTTGAAAAGTGTAAGCTGTAATACTAATATTCTACTACATGCTATTCTCTGCAATATATGAATTATAATTCCATATTAATCATTTTGCAAAAGAAAATACAAACCAAAAAAAAGAAAAACTTTAAAGTATATTTCAATTTGCACTCAGAGTTCATCAGCTTTCTCTGGAAACAGATAACATTTTTCATCATAAGTGCTTTGAAATTGGCTTGGATCATTGTACTACGAATAGCTAAGTCATACATAGTTGATCATATTACATTTTTGTTATTACTGTATACAGTATTCTCCTAGTTGTGCTCACTTCTCTTTCCATCAGTTGTGGAAAACTTTATTAATTTAATGTAGCCAAAATTATCTATTTACTTCTTATCAACCTCTCTATCTCTATCTTGAATGATAATAAATTTGTCCTTAATCTGTTGATCTGACAATTTTCCATATCCTTCTATTGTGCTTTTTATATAATCTTTTATGTCTAAATCTTTTACCCATTTTGAACTAACCTTAATATACTATGCAAGATATTGATCTATGTATAGTTTCTGCCAAGGTGCTTTTCAATTTTCCCTGCAATTTTTGTCAAATAGTAAGTTCTTGTTCCAAAAACTTAATTTGGGAAATTATCAAAGACTAGATTACTATGGTTATTTCTTACTGTGTACTGGTCTAATTTGTTCCATGGATGCACAGTGCCAAATTGTTTTCATGATTACTGATTTGTAATGCAGTTTGAAATCTGGTAGTGCTGGGCTACCTTTCTTCACATTTTTTTTAATGGAATCCCTTGATAGTCTTGACTTTTGTTCTTTAAGATGAGTTTGGTTTTTATTTCTTCTAGCTCTATAAAATAATTGTTTGATAATTTGATTGGTATGGTACAATTAGCATATGAACAATGGATATTTTTCCAATTGTTAAGTCTGATTTTGTGTGAAAAGTATTCGGTAATTATGTTCATATAGTTCCTGGGTTTGCCTTGGCAAGTAGATTCCCAAATATTTTATATTTGCAATTATTTTAGATAGGATTTCTCTATCTCTTCCTGTTGGACTTTGTTAGTAATATGTAGAAAAGTTAATGATTTTTGTGACTTTATTTTGTATCCTGCAGCTTTGCCAGAATTGTTCATTGTTTCAATTAGTTTTTTTAGTTGATTATCTAGGATTCTCTATCATTCCATCATATGATCTGCAAAGAGCAATATTTTGCTTCCTCCATTGGTGTTATCCTAATTTCTTCAATTTTCCTTCTCTTCTTGTTATAACAAGTATTTCTAGTATAATATTGAATAATAGTGGTGGATAATGGGCATCCTTGCTTCACTCCTGATCTTATCCCCATTACTAACAATGCTTGTTGATGGTACTAGATAGATAGTACTTATTTCAATGAAGTCTCATTTAATCCTATGCTTTCTGATATTTTTAATAGGAATAAGAGTTGTATTTTGTCAAAAACCTTTTTTCTGCATTTATTGAGATAGTTGTAAGATTTCTTTTGGCTTTGTTACTGATGTGATCAATTATATTAATAATTTTCCTAATTGTCCTATATTCCTGGTATAAATCACATCTGGTCATAGAATGAACTTTTTTATATATTATATAATCTCCTTATTAGTATTTTATTTAAAATTTTTGCATCAATATTCATTAAGAATATTAGTCTGCAGTGTTGCACTTTCTCTGTTTTTGCTTTTCCTGGTTTAGGTTATCAGGCCTTCGTTTATGTCATAGAAATTTCGTAGGAAACTTTCTTTGCCTATTTTCCAAATATTTATGTAGTACTTATATTGTTCTTTAAGTGTCTGGTAACATTCACTTGTGAATCCATCTAATCCTGAGAACTTTTTCTTAGGGAGATCATTTATGACTTGTTCAATTTCTTTTTCTAAAATAGGAATATTTGAGTATTTTATCTCTTCTATTGATCTAGGAAATTTATATTTTTGTAAGTAATCATCCATTTCACTTCAGATTGTCAGATTTACTGGCATATAATTGGGCAAAATAGCTCTTAATAATTGCTTTAATTTCCTCTTAATTTGTAATAAATTCATCCTTGTTTTTAATAATAGTAATTTGGGTTTTTTTAAATAATGAAATTAACCAATAGTTTATTCATTTTATTGGTTTTTTATCTCTTTTATCTTCCAAAAGGGTGTTTGATGGGGAATTTTTAATTTTTTCCTTTTTAAATTATTCTTTAGGATTACATTATTTAGTTTCTAATTAATTTTAATCTATGTTTATATGGTCCTTTATTTGATGTCTATCAATGTCTATTGATAATGTCATTGATTCTATCAATGTCTATTTCCTCTCATAACAGAATTTTTCTTCAAGAATTTGGATGCTGGATCATTTGATGCATATGTGTAATGTTGATATTATTTTAATATGTTACCTTTTAGTAAAATGTAGTTTCCCAGCTGCTTTTTCTTTTTCTGAGATTATGATTGCTACCTCTGGTTTTTTTCACTTCCAATGAAACATAATAGATTCTGCTTCAGCTCCTTATCTTTAATACGTGTGTCTCTCCACCTTAAGTGTGTTTTTTGTACACTATATTGCCAGATTCTGATTTTTAATCGACTCTGCTATTTGTTTCCCTTTAAGGGCGAGTTCATTCTATCCACATTCATAGTTATGATTACTATTTCCCTTCACCCTAATTTCTCCCATCTTTTCACCCATCCTTCCTCAAAAATGTTTTATTTCTGACTCCCACCTTCCCCAATCTATGTTCCTTTATTTTCTAATCTCCCTCCCCTCCTACTTCCCTTTATGGCAAGATAGATATCTACACCCAACTGACTGTGTATGTTACTTCTTCTTTGAACTAATTCCAATGAAAGATTCAAAAGTTGGCCACCCCCACCACCATCTTCCCCTCTATTTTAAAAGCTCTTCCTTAAGCTCCTCTTTTATGTGAGATAATTTACTTCATTCTACCTTTCTCCCCATTTCTCCTAGTTCATCCTCTTTCTCACTCCTTAATTTTTTAAAAATCATCCCATCATAATCAACTTACACTCCTACACTTTGTCTTTTTTATAGTCCTAACTGCTCTAATAATAATAAAGTTCTCAGGAGTAATAAGTATCATTTTCCCATTAAGGAATGTAAACAGCTTAACCTTATTAAGTCTCTTATGTTATCTCTTCCTTGATTAGCTTTTTATGCCTTTTCAAAATTTTATACCTTTTTAAGACTCTTTTGAGTCTTATCTTTTAAAGTCAAATTTTCAATTCAGCTCAGGTCTTTTCATCTGGAATACTTGGAAGTCTTCTACTTCATTAAATATCCATTCTTCCCCTTAAAGGATTATACTCAGTTTCACTGAGTAAGTGATTCTTAAACTGAAATCCTAGCTCCTTTGCCTTCCAGAATATCACATCCCAAGTCCTCTGCTTCATTAATGTAGAAACTGCTAAGTCCTATGCAATTTTGACTCTGATTAATGATTTTTGGAATTATTTCTTTCTTGCTACCTATAGTATTTACTCCTTGGCCTGAGAGCTTTCATTTTAGAATCTCTTTCAAAAGGTAATCAATGAATTCTTTCCATTTCTATTTTACCCTCTCTGGCCCTAAGATATCATGGAAGTTTTATTCATAATTTCTTTAAATATGATGTCCAGGCTCATTTTTTAATCATAATTTTCAGGTTGTCCAATAATTCTTAAAATAACTCTCTTCAATTTATTTTCTAGGTTAATTATTCTTGCAATGAAATATTTCACATTTTCTTCTAATTTTTCATTATTTAGGTTTTTTATTGTTCTATGATGTATCATAGAGTCATTAACCTATACTTGTCCAATTCTAAATATTCAGAAATTATTTTCTTCAGTGAGCTCTTGTACCTCTTTTTTATTTTGGTCCATTCTACTTTTTTAGGAGTTTTCTCTTCAGTGGATTTTTGTGCCCTTTTACCATTTAGCCAATTCTATTTTTTAAAATGTTATGTTCTTTTTTACCAAATTCTTGACTTTCATTATTTTCTTGAATCACTCTCATTTCTTTTCCAAATTTTTTCTCTACCTTTCTCATTTGATTTTTAATATCTTTTCTGAACTCTTTGAATTCTTTTGCATTTGTGACCAATTCACATTTTTCCTTGAAGCTCTACATGTAGTTGTTTTGACTTCATTTTCGCCTTCTTACTTTGGGTCTTGATCTTCCCTCTCACCACCACAGTAATTTTCTATAGTTGGGTACTTTCTGTTATCATTTGCTCATTTTTTCAGTCTGTTTCTCAACTTTTAATTTATGTTAAAGTTGGGCTTTACTCCCAGGTTGGAGAGGGCACTGCCTGTGCTTTAAATTTTTTGCACTGCTAGTTTCAAAGCTAATTCTGGGGGGTCTGTAAGTTTTCAGTTCTTCCAGGATGGTGTGATATAAGTAGAGGTGTAGTAATTGCTCTCCTGGCCTATATTCCTCTTTGTGAGAAACCCTAAACATTCTTACTTACCTTAGACCTATGACCAAGGCCCCTATTCCCCTCAGGCTATAAGCACTTCTGCTTCTTACAATTCTATATAACTCAGGCTTTTGCTACGTTTTGGTCTCAAGTATCAATGTCCTTTGTGCTTTTGACTTGAGACCAGGATCCCTTTTCCTAATGGGAGCAGCCATAAGCACTCTTCTCTTCCCTGGAACTAAAACCTGGGTCCCCAGTCCTCTGTGGCTAAGAGGAATATTATGCTAGTGATACTCCTCCTCCTATGACTATGACTCTTTAAAACTAAAATTACCTAAAGCAAGATGTCATTTATATTAAAATCTTTTTTAAATGGCCATAAATATCACAAAGAATAAAGTTCTGAGTTTAATTCTACTTAATATTCAAATGGATCTGAGACCTCATTGAATGAAGACCTCCCACCAATAATGTAAATATCATTTCATGCCTATTCATCTGGAACAACATACACTTACATTCACTTCAAATTTACCATAGGGTATCCTCCTAACATAAAGGATACTTTCCATAAATTCTTCTCACATTGTAGGGTTATCCATAGAGTACTTTGACTTTCCATCTGTCCTCTTTCACTCCTGCCCATATCAGACCAGTTTATATATTTTTTCTGTCATACAGTTCCTTAAGGTACCCTTAAATCTTGTACTTCGTCAGAGTTCCTCATTAATAATGTGTTGCAGCCTACTCAACCCATTGTGTGAGAGTGTGTGTGTGTCTTCTCTGACTTGAGTAATGTACATATTTTATTCTTTTCAAAGCCATAAAGCAATACCAGTTGAAATACCAGCAAAGACCAGCTATTTTGGGAAGTTTGGAGTTGGTAAATTTACTCCACAGTTTCACAAAAGTAATCTAGCTTGTGTTCTCTTCCCCCTTTCAACTCTGGGACCAGTTCACTGTTTATCTCTAGTATCTATCCCACTTATACATTCTGTTAGGAAAAAAAAACTATTAATGGTGGCTATTCAGATGATTGTTGAAATCAGAGCAACAGATAATGTGTCCACATTGTTTTTCTTCTGTGGATAGACGAGTCAAACTTCTTTCAATGATCTCACAAATCTCTTATAAGAGGCTTTGCACAAATTTATAAGAATCCAAGTCATTCCACAATTGATAAAATGTCAAAGGATATGAATAGACAGTTTTCAGATAAATAAATTAAAGCTATCAATAATCATATGAAAAAATGTTCTAAATCTCTCTTGATTAGAGAAATGCAAGTCAAAACAGCTCTGAGGTATCGTCTCTCACCTATCAGATTGGCTAATGTGACAGAAAAGGAATATGATAAATGTTGGAGGGGATGTGGCAAAATTGGGACACTAATGCATTGCTAGTGGAGTTGTGAGGCAATCTGGAATTGTGCCCAAAGAACTACAGGCCATATGATCTAGTAATACCACTACTAGATCTATATCCCAAAGAGATTTTTTAAAATGGGAATGCATTATCTTGGGGAATAATGCAATCAATATAACGTGATACGCAAACAGAAGTATCCTGAGAACCTCATTATCCCCAGAAAATTCTCTTTGACTTATACTTTATGCTACAATTCCTCCATCACAGGGGTAAATATAAGTAAGCATATATCTTCATGTTTTATGTTTCTCCATAATCAAGAGGGTTATTTCTGTTGTTACATCTTCCAAGAAATCCTAAATGATGTAGATATATAAATAGGAAGTACTTTATTGTAAAGGGCCATACAAAATAACATTTTGCTATACTAAGTTGAATGTTTTTTTCATAAATCAATAAATAATAAGCAAAATGTAGCCTTACATTCTTGACATCTTTCAATCATCTGTCAAATTGTAAAGAAAACAAATGGAAGATATCTGACAAACCCATTTCAACAAACTTTTTTCCATGAAAGATAGTAGAACCATAATACATGAATGCTAACATCACAATTCCTGAAGTGCTACAAAGGAAATACAAATGGCATTAAAGAGAACAATGTAGAAACAATAGACACTGTGGTACAATCAAAGGTAATGGACTTCTCCATTAGTGGCAATGCAATGTCCCTGAACAACTTGCAGGGATCTAAAAAACACTATCCACAAGCAGAGGATAAACTGTGGGAGTAAAAACATCGATGAAAAGCAACTGCTTGACTACAGGGGTGGAGGGGAAATGACTGAGGAGAGACTCTAAATGAACACTCTAGTGCAGATACCAACAACAGGGAAATGGGTTTGAATCAAGAACACATGTGATACCCAGTGGAATCGTGTGTTGGCTATGGGAGAGGGGGAGGGAAGAGGGTGGGGGGAGGAAAAGAAAATGATCATTGTTTCCAATGAAGAATGTTTATAAATGACCAAATAAAATAATGTTAAAAAAAAAAGAAACAATAGGTGTGATTGCTACTACCAGCCACACAGTTCACAGGCTTTATTCAACTGTTTTCCTTTATTAAAAGGTAATTTGGGATATAGCAGGGAAAAAATAGCACGGAAAATGAAAAGCAATAAGAACACTTAATTTTAAAAAGGATTATTGGATTTGCACATTCCAGATTCAGGGTAGGGGGAGAAAAAGGATCTACTCAAGGGAACAGAAGGTAGTGAAGTCCTAGACTGTGTATGAAGAAATGAGGAAGTTCAGAAGGCAGCTGCATTAGCAACATAGCTCCCACCTTAGGCCCAAAGCAGGGTCTCACTTCCAGCATATAGACCACCCTACAGAGGAATAACCAGCCAGAAATCCCAGAAGAAATGGGAACCTAGAATTCTGCTACTCTGAACCAACAAAATTTTCCAGCAAGAGGACAGGATGGAGTTCTGAAGCATTCTACTCTTGCTCAGATCCAAAGGCAGGTCAGAAACTTGTAAGACTCAAAACCAGAAAGCAGCAATCAGATTTTGCCCTCGATAAGACCACTCTGAGTGCACTGAAAGCTTACAGATCCCAGGGTTGACCCTGTCTTCCTAGAATAAAACAATATTGAATACACCAGAAGAACAATAGAACCAACTTCCCTCCAGAAGAATAGTTGAGTCTAGGCTAAATGAAAGCATTCCTGATGAAAAGGCCAGAGCTATGAAGAAGTTTTAAAGTTCAGACATAAGAGAAACCTAAAAAAGTAAACATGAAAAACAAACTGCTTACATTCAAATATGAGAGAATACATGTATCTTCTCTGAACTCCATTATTACCAGGGTTCAAAGAGGAAATCCAGTTAGATAAGGAGTGGGAGTGGTTGTCCTATTTTGATGATGTTAAGGAAAAAGTGGAAAGAGAGGAGGAGAGGGGAAGAAAGGAAGGTATGGGGAAATGATCTCATATAATCAAGGTACATAAGAAGACATCTGAACAAACCAGGAGAAAGGGGTAGAGGAGAGCAGATGACACTTGACTCTCAGTTGCATCTGAACTAGTTTAAAAAAGAGGAATACATGCACACACATACTTGGATACAGACATACATTTCATTCAACAGAAGAGAAAGGGAAAAGCAGGGAAGGAGAATTGAACAAGAATGGACTAAGGAAGGGAATAGTCTGAAGCAAAACAAATTCTAAAGATGTATGAAAATATTGATAGCTCTTTTCTGAAGCAGCAAAGAATAGGAATCTGAAGAGATATGAGCAAGTTACAGTATCTAAATGTAACTGAATATTACTGTGCTGAACTCGTATCAGCATAATGACCAATGAGGTTTCCAGAGCACTAATGATGAAATATACTACCCATCTCCTGATAGAGAGGTGAAGGACTCAGAATACAGAATCAGAAAAATACTTTTCAGGACATGGACAATGTGGAAATGTATTATGATAGATCATATATTGTTTGTAATGGTTTTGGTTTTCTTGTGTTCCCAATGAGGGGAAGGAATTTTAGGGTGGAAGGGAGAACTTGACTCATTAAAGTAGAGTATATAGACTTTTGTAAAACTCTTTAAAAAAAAAAACACAATAATTAACCACAATTCCTCCTCAAGACTCATGATAAAACATGATGCTCTCAGTCTGAAACATAATTTTTTTAGACATATCAATGAGAAATGTTGTACCTATGATTTTGTTTTTCTTGCTTTCTCAACAGTAGTTACTGAAGGAAATGAGAAAAAAGGCTCATTTTTTTTTAAAATAAAAAGTGAGTTTTATAAAAAGAATACTGGTACCTAATTAAAAAGCAAGAAAATGTTATTGTAACATATGATCATAAAAATGTTAATGTGGTAAACTAATTCTAATAACTAATAAGCCTTTTAAAATATAATTTAAAAAACTAAGAGGCTTTGCTTCCTCTAAAAAATTCAAGTTTTTAAAATCATTGTTAAATCTAAAAATATACATAAATTTAAATTATTCTGAGGGACATCTACTACCTAGTATTAAAGCACTATGTATTCCTCAGAAATACAAAGAATACAAAATGAGGATTGTTTAATGTACTTCATAAATTTTACTTGCATGTTTTTGGGGTTTTAATTAAAATTTTTACATACTATTTCTGTACCATTAATGCTAATTTTTAATTCAGTTTATAAAAATTTAATAACCATATTAATCACACTTCAAGGGTAATATTGCAATCTAAATAGCAGTCTCCAGAAGAGATGTTTTCAAGTTATTTAATGTCATATATTCAGCAAGGCTGCTTTTAACATTATTAAGTCTATAAATCATATGCTTACTTGTCTTCTGCCTTAATTTGTATATTCATATTTAAAGACTATATGGCATCACTATAAATAAAGTTATATTAACCAACAAAGTAAATATGATTAGTAATGCTGTGATAGGATCAGTGTTTTTCTGGCACAGCTTGCCTGACTTCCCTGACACAGTTTCTTTCCCCCACAGAACCTGACTGGTCTTAGCTTCTCTGATCCATGAAAATGGCCAGGCATATGAAGCCTCTCAGGGCTACTGAGTCATCATACCTGATGACGTACAGTTTCTAGTTGGAGCTAAGTGGGGCTAAGTCCAGAGAAGCTACATGCTGCTGTAGTCTTATTGCACATTCTTCCTGTGTTAGGGCAGAGGAAAATTCCTCCCTTGTTAAATGTTCTTTGACTTGCCAGTACAGCATTTTGTCCCAATCTTGAAGCTGAACAAGCTGAACTAAAAAGTTGCTGTCTTTAGAGCTGCACCTACATTAATGTGACCTAGAAGATCATATATTTGTGTGTGTGTGTGTGTATATATATATATATATATATAAAATTGGTTCTTTTGAAAGTCATTCTACATCCTCCAAAATCATATATATTTCTTTAACATGAAGTAACTCTGCATTAGAAAAAAAAACATATATTATTCCTTCTGTCATTTCTTGAGAACACTTTTTTCCTGTATGGATTGTTAGGCCAATCTTTTTTGAATAATAATCTTTCCTGAAGAAGACATGTTATATTCTAGAACTTGATACAAAAAACATAACCTATAAAAAGAAACATCTGAAGGATATCACCATTTATGACAAATGACTATTCCACCTGAATTTTGTACAAACATGAGGTTCAACATGATACAGTGGAAAGAACAATGAATTTGGACTCAGAAGACCCAAGACAAATATGAACTCTTCTACTTACTATGTGTATGATTTAAGTTCTCTAGATAGCTCCATAATTTCCTCATCTACAAGATAAGGAATTTAGAATAGGAAACCAATAAGGTCCCTTCCAGCTCAAAGTTTATGATTCACCAGGAGTATTACACACATCTTAAGCTAGAAGTCTCTTAGCTCTGTGCATCACTTAACAACTAAAAGTCACTGAACAAAGAATCTTGTATAATTTAACAAACAGATGAGATTCACTGTTGAAACATGAGCCTTTAAGACATTTTATTTACCTACTCAAAAGTTTTTGTTATTATCAATAGAGTATAATATCATATTCTAAGCACCTTACAGTCAAAGATGAGAAGAGTTTATATGAAACTATCTGTTCTGTTTTCTTATTTTCATTGAAATCCTCAATAAGAATGATGATTACGTGGCCCTGGGCAAGTCACTTGACCCCCATTGTCTAGCCCTTACCACACTTCTGCCTTGGAGCCAATACACAGTATTGACTTCAAGATGGAAGGTAAGGGTTTTATTAAAAAAAAAAAGAATGATGATTACTCTCTAAAAGATGAAAAAGGCATATGTTTCAGGAATTAAGTTCTCAGTTTCCTTTTTTGAGTTTTAATATCAGCCTTGATAAATTTCTAATTGTTGAATATCTTTATTTCTCTAGGATATCTTAAAATATAATCTTTTATTACTTTCAAAATTATGTGTATGGTGTATAATTTTCATAAAATCCAGACTTAAAAATTTTTTTTGAAAAAAAAATTCAGGAAAATAAGATCTTTAACCCCCAGAATGAAGAAAATAAACTGTTTGGAGAAGGTGCCATAAAGAAATCTAAAAGAAACCTAAACTACATGATAAGATCCAAAATGAATTTTGGGATGTATTAACTGAACCAAAGAGGGTTGAATGCATTTATTCTGAATGTAAACTCTTATGCCAAAAGGGATTACCCCCAATTGGCTTTTTGTCAATGCACCTAACAATCATTGGTTTTGCTCTGTCTCTCTCTTATTTCCCTCTTATCTCCAACTATTGTAGTTTCTAAGTAGAAAGTACAATATTGTATGTACCCTTAGCTAGAAGATCTTTAGCTAGAAGATCTTTAGACATATAAGCTAGTTATGTTAAATGATTTATTGGGGAGACTAGTCTCCCAAAGAATCACAGGGGTGATTGTGAAGTTAGGATGAACTCTCCCCTTGCCTATTTTCAGCTAATTAAATAAAGAACTTAAAATACCCCTACTTTTCGTTAAGTATGAGAGTTCACAAGTCACTTATCAGAGTGACAACTCCAAAGGCCACTGCTAGGCAATTTGAAAGACTGCCATTGGTTTCTGTGAAGGAGGAGGAGTGACAAGAAGTGACAAGGAAAAAAGGAGTATAAAAAGAGAACAATAGGGTCTAGAATACATTCCCCTTCATGGCATTTGGAGAGACTGGTTCTAGCCATTCCTTTCCTAGCTTCTGGAGAGATTGGTTGCAGAGATTCCTGCTTTGCCTTTGGAGGAGGCTGTGTTGGGGAAACCCTGACTGAAGACACCACCATAACTTCCGGCTTGGAGAGATTCCTGCCTTGGTGGCTCTGTGAGGAGACCCTCTCTGCTCGTTGGTACTTCAGTGGGACACTCCTTTCAGCATGAGTTCTGTGGAGAGACTCTTTTCCTTGAATCATGCATTAGCTTGCTGGTGAATGACTCAGACTTCCATGTGGAGATTGGAACTTTGTCCGGGAGCAAGCTGAATTTCATAGGACCAACACTTAGGGTAGGCTAGGCAACTCATTACCTCTTTCCCTCCTACATTTCATACTTCAACTCTTTTTCTTTCTCATTATAAATAAAAGCTGCTAACAGATTTTTCTGGCTTAGGGATAATATTTTGAATTTGGCGACCACAACACTGAATTTATAACTCTCTTATTTAATCAAAACCCCAATGTAACCCTTACAATGGAAAGATAAAATTAATCTGAACCCTTTTTTGGTACTCCAAGACAACCTTTGGATTTTAAAGGAAAAAAAAAGACAAGTTTGATCATTAAGACTGACATTATGAACTTCCTTCTCCCACCTAAGTGAAGAAGGGTGGAAACAAGTTTTTTATCTGTGAAAACACTTCTTTTTTATTTTAAACCCTTACCTTTCATCTTGGAATCAATACTGTATATTGGTTCTAAGGTAGAAGAGTGGTAAGGGCTAGGCAATGGGGGTTAAGTGACTTGCCCTGGGTCACACAGCTGGGAAGTGTCGGAGATCAGATTTGAACCTAGGACCTCCGATCTCTAGACCTGGCTCTCAATCCACTGAGCTACCCAGCTGCTCCCCAAAACACCTCTTGAATGGTAAAGCATAAATGACCTAGGCATAACCAAGTGGAGAAGAATATATATATGCACTGTACAACCATCCTAAACAACTCCCTAGTGGTGACGTCTGGTATCCAGAAGACTAGGCTCTTGTCCAGACAGATTGGACCTCTCTAATCAAAGACGCTTGGGAAAGGGACATCAGAAAGAGCATGACAATATTATTTAGAATGATGGATCTTCAACAACATCCAATCTAACTTCCTCACTTTATAAATGAGAAACAGGAAGCCAAAAAAGGTCATAAGGATGAAAAGTATCAAGATTTCACTATGAATTCAATCAATAAGTCTCTATCAAGTGCCTACTACATGCCCCAAGATACAAAGGCAAACATCAAAAATCAAACAGCCCATGCCTTCAAAGAATTCATGTCCTACCAGAAGTTAACATCATGTGCATAGAAAATTAAATACAAAATATATATAAAAGTCATTTTAGTTTGGAGTTCACTACTAACTAGGAGCAGTAGGACAGACTTCCAAGTTTTGAAGGAAGCTAGGAAATTAATAATGCAAGCAAAGAGATTACTGATCCATAAAAATAATCAAGTTAAAAATGACAAATATGAAGAATATAAAGAAATACATTTAAATTGATCTGTACCAAGATAAAGTGAAAAAAGCAAAACCAAAAGAATATGTACACTATGTATATTAGGAAAATAACATAAGCCCCAAAAGCCTGATAAACTTACAACTGCCTTAGGAAACAAGGGCTTAAGAAAAATCATTATTTATTGATCTTCAATTTATTTTTATTCTCACTAGATAGTAGTCATAACATATATGCATTTAAAAACTTTAATTTTCCCCATTCAATTTTTCTTTCAAAAAATAGAATACTGACTTCCAGTCAAGATGGCGGCTTAGAGAAAGCTAAAGTTCAGATCTCCGGAAAACCCTTCCCGACCGATCTCAAACTATAAGCTCCTAAAGCACCGAAATTCAAAACAATCAACAGCATAGACCCTGGGAATCCTCCTCCTGGACCTGGACCTGGATCAAAAGGTACGGCCCCCCTCAAAAGCCAGAACCCGAGATCACTCGGACCTAAGGGGTAGGAGCGCAGAGTCCAAGGCTCCGGGAAGCCGCAGCCCCACCCCCAGCAGAAAGCAGGGTCTTCTGAAACAACAGTGGGCCTTCTATCCGAGTCCCAGTGAAAGTCACTGCCCTCGGAGCTCTGGGAAGTCAAGGCCCATCCCCCCCGCAGAGAGCAGGGTCCTCTGAAACAACAGCAACCCTCAGGGCCGACAAAACAGCCTCACGGCCAGCTATTCTGAAGGCAACTTCCGGAAAGCAACCCGACCCAGTCCAGTCGAGGGGGCACCTTAGCAGCAGGGAAGCAGATAGAGCCGGGGGAGAGTGTGGCCCCCTGGTCTGACCCTTCCATTCCAGTTCCAGTGAAAGTCATTGCCTGAAGGCATACTCAATTTAACCTAGGGAAAGCTCATAGAACCGACAATCTGCCCAGGACTAAAGCCTCTGAACACCAGACAGAGATAAGAAAAGCTAATCCTCCACATTCAGTGATGGCAAAGTCCACAGAAGCACAGAAGCCCCAAAATACCAAGAAAAATAAGAAGAAAGGGGCGACTTTGGACACATTCTATGGAGCCAAAATACAAAATACAGAGGAGATAGAAGATGATATACAAGAAAATGCTCCGAAAGCTTCCAAAGGAAATGGAAACTCTCCACAAACCCATGAAGAATTTGAATCAGAAATGACCAAAAAGATGGAAGCCTTCTGGGAGGAAAAGTGGGAAATAATGCAAAAGAAATTCACGCATCTACAAAACCAGTTTGACCAAAGTGAAAAGGAAAAACAGGCTTTAAAGGCCAGAATCAGGCAGCTGGAAGACAACGATCATGTAAAAGAGCAAGAATTAATAAAGCAAAGTCAAAATACCAAAAATTAGAAGAGAACATAAAATATCTCACTGACAAGGTGACAGATCTGGAAAACAGAGGGAGAAGATATAATTTAAGAATAATTGGACTTCCAGAAAAGCCAGAAATAAACACCAAACTCGACATCGTGATACAAGATATAATCAAAGAAAATTGCCCAGAGATTCTAGAACAAGGGGGCAATACAGCCACTGACAGCGCTCACAGAACACCTTCTACACTAAACCCCCAAAAGACAACTCCCAGGAATGTAATTGCCAAATTCCAAAGCTATCAAACAAAAGAAAAAATCCTACAGGAAGCCAGAAAAAGACAATTTAGATATAAAGGAATGCCAATCAGGGTCGCACAAGACCTTGCAAGTTCTACTCTGAATGATCATAAGGCATGAAACATGATCTTCAGAAAGGCAAGAGAGCTGGGTCTTCAACCAAGAATCAGCTACCCAGCAAAACTGACTATATACTTCCAAGGGAAAGTATGGGCATTCAACAAAATAGAAGACTTCCAACTTTTTGCAAAGAAAAGACCAGAGCTCTGTGGAAAGTTTGATACCGAAAAACAAAGAGCAAGGAATACTTGAAAAGGTAAATATTAAGGAAAGGGGGAAAATGTTATCTTCTTCTTTTACTCAAACTCTCTTCTATAAGGACTACATTTATATCAATCTATGTATACTAACATGTGGGGAAAATGTAATGTATAAATAGGGGGTAAAGAAAGACCAAATAGAATAATCTTTCTCACACAAAGATTCACATGGGAAGGGGAGGGGAAGAAAACTCCTATAAGAAGGAGAGGAAGAGAGGGGTTTTTTACTTAAACCTTAATCTCAGGGAAATCAACTCTGAGAGGGAAAAACATCTAGATCCATTGGGATCTTGAAGTCTATCTTACCCAACAAGGGTAGGGAGAAGGGAAAACCAAGGGGGGGAGGGGGAGAGGGAAAACAAAAAGGGAGGGAAAGAGAGGGGGGAGGGGGAGGGAACAAAAAGGGAGGGACTAAAAAGGGAAACATCAAGGGAGGGGACAAGGGGGACTGATTCAAAGTAAATCACTGGACTAAAAGGTAGAGCCGAAGAAGAAAAGGTTAGAATTAGGGAAGGATATCAAAATGCCAGGGAGTCCACAAATGACAATCATAACTTTGAACGTGAATGGGATGAACTCACCCATAAAACGTAGACGAATAGCAGAATGGATTAGAATCCAAAACCCTACCATATGTTGTCTTCAAGAAACACACATGAGGCGGGTTGACACCCACAAGGTCAGAATTAAAGGATGGAGTAAGACCTTCTGGGCCTCAACAGACAGAAAGAAGGCAGGAGTGGTAATCATTATATCTGATAAAGCCAAAACAAAAATAGACCTGATCAAAAGGGACAGGGAAGGTAATTATATTTTGTTAAAAGGGACTTTAGACAATGAGGAAATATCATTAATCAACATGTGTGCACCAAATAATATAGCACCCAAATTTCTAATGGAGAAACTAGGAGAATTGAAGGAAGAAATAGACAGTAAAACCATATTAGTGGGAGACTTAAACCAACCATTATCAAATTTAGATAAATCAAATCAAAAAATAAATAAGAAAGAGGTAAAAGAAGTGAATGAAATCTTAGAAAAATTAGAATTAATAGACATATGGAGAAAAATAAATAGGGATAAAAAGGAATACACCTTCTTCTCAGCACCACATGGCACATTCACAAAAATTGACCATACATTAGGTCACAGAAACATAGCACACAAATACAGAAAAGCAGAAATAATAAATGCAGCCTTCTCAGATCACAAGGCAATAAAAAATAATGATTAGTAATGGTACATGGAAAACCAAATCTAAAACCAATTGGAAATTAAACAATATGATACTCCAAAACCATTTAGTAAAAGAAGAAATCATACAAACAATTAATAATTTCATCAAGGAAAATGACAATGGTGAGACATCCTTTCAAACCTTTTGTGATGCAGCCAAAGCAGTAATCAGAGGTAAATTCATATCCCTGAATGTTTATATTAACAAACAAGGGAGAGCAGAGATCAATCAATTAGAAATGCAAATGAAAAAAAATCGAAAGCGATCAAATTAAAACCCCCGAGCAGAAAACCAAACTAGAAATCCTAAAAATTAAGGGAGAAATTAATAAAATCGAAAGTGATAGAACTATTGATTTAATAAATAAGACAAGAAGCTGGTATTTTGAAAAAACAAACAAAATAGACAAAGTACTGGTCAATCTAATTTTAAAAAGGAAGGAAGAAAAGCAAATTAATAGCATTAAAGATGAAAAGGGGGACAGCACCTCCGATGAAGAGGAAATTAAGGCAATCATTAGGAATTACTTTGCCCAATTATATGGCAATAAATATACCAATTTAGGAGATATGGATGAATATATACAAAAATACAAACTGCCTAGACTAACAGAAGAGGAAATAGAATTCTTAAATAATCCCATATCAGAAAATGAAATCCAACAGACCATCAAAGAACTTCCTAAGAAAAAATCCCCAGGGCCTGATGGATTCACCAGTGAATTCTATCAAACATTCAGAGAACAGTTAATCCCAATACTATACAAACTATTTGACATAATAAGCAAAGAGGGAGTTCTACCAAACTCCTTTTACGACACTAACATGGTACTGATTCCAAAACCAGGCAGGTCAAAAACAGAGAAAGAAAACTATAGACCAATCTCCCTAATGAATATAGATGCAAAAATCTTAAATAGGATACTAGCAAAAAGACTCCAGCAAGTGATCAGAAGGATCATTCACCATGATCAAGTAGGATTTATACCAGAGATGCAGGGCTGGTTCAACATTAGGAAAACCATCCACATAATTGACCATATCAACAAGCAAACCAGCAAGAACCACATGATTATCTCAATAGACACAGAAAAAGCATTTGATAAAATACAACACCAATTCCTATTAAAAACACTAGAAAGCATAGGAATAGAAGGGTCATTCCTAAAAATAATAAACAGTATATATCTAAAACCAACAGCTAATATCATCTGCAATGGGGATAAACTAGATGCATTCCCAATAAGATCAGGAGTGAAACAAGGATGCCCATTATCACCTCTACTATTTGACATTGTACTAGAAACACTAGCAGTAGCAATTAGAGAAGAAAAAGAAATTGAAGGCATCAAAATAGGCAAGGAGGAGACCAAGTTATCACTCTTTGCAGATGACATGATGGTCTACTTAAAGAATCCTAGAGATTCAACCAAAAAGCTAATTGAAATAATCAACAACTTTAGCAAAGTTGCAGGATACAAAATAAACCCACACAAATCATCAGCTTTTCTATATATCTCCAACACAGCTCAGCAGCAAGAACTAGAAAGAGAAATCCCATTCAAAATCACCTTAGACAAAATAAAATACCTACAAATCTATCTCCCAAGACAAACACAGGAACTATATGAACACAACTACAAAACACTCGCCACACAACTAAAACTAGACTTGAGCAATTGGAAAAACATTAACTGCTCATGGATAGGACGAGCCAATATAATAAAAATGACCATCCTACCCAAACTTATTTATCTATTTAGTGCCATACCCATTGAACTACCAAAATACTTCTTCACTGATTTAGAAAAAAACATAACAAAGTTCATTTGGAAGAACAAAAGATCAAGGATATCCAGGGAAATAATGAAAAAAAAAAACACATATGATGGGGGCCTTGCAGTCCCTGACCTAAAACTATATTACAAAGCAGCAGTCATCAAAACAATTTGGTACTGGCTAAGAAACAGAAAGGAAGATCAGTGGAATAGACTGGGGGAAAGTGACCTCAGCAAGACAGTATACGATATACCCAAAGATCCCAGCTTTTGGGACAAAAATCCACTATTCGATAAAAACTGTTGGAAAAATTGGAAGACAGTGTGGGAGAGACTAGGAATAGATCAACACCTTGCACCCTACACCAAGATAAATTCAAAATGGGTGAGTGACTTAAACATAAAGAAGGAAACCATAAGTAAATTGGGTAAACACAGAATAGTATACATGTCAGACCTTTGGGAGGGGAAAGGCTTTAAAGCCAAGCAAGACATAGAAAGAATCACAAAATGTAAAATAAATAATTTTGACTACATCAAACTAAAAAGCTTTGGTACAAACAAAACCAATGTAACTAAAATCAGAAGGGAAACAACAAATTGGGAAAAAATCTTCATAGAAACCTCTGACAAAGGTTTAATTACTCAAATTTACAAAGAGCTAAATCAATTGTACAAAAAATCAAGCCATTCTCCAATTGATAAATGGGCAAGGGACATGGATAGGCAGTTCTCAGATAAAGAAATCAAAACTTTTAATAAGCACATGAAGAAGTGTTCTAAATCTCTTATAATCAGAGAGATGCAAATAAAAACAACTCTGAGGTATCACCTCACACCTAGCAGATTGGCTAACATAACAGCAAAGGAAAGTAATGAATGCTGGAGGGGATGTGGCAAAGTAGGGACATTAATTCATTGCTGGTGGAGTTGTGAACCGATCCAACCATTCTGGAGGGCAATTTGGAACTATGCCCAAAGGACGACAAAAGAATATCTACCCTTTGATCCAGCCATAGCACTGCTGGGTCTGTACCCCAAAGAGATAATGGACAAAAAGACTTGTACAAAAATATTCATAGCTGCGCTCTTTGTGGTGGCCAAAAACTGGAAAACGAGGGGATGCCCATCAATTGGGGAATGGCTGAGCAAATTGTGGTATATGTTGGTGATGGAATACTATTGTGCTAAAAGGAATAATAAAGTGGAGGAGTTCCATGGAGACTGGAACAACCTCCAGGAAGTGATGCAGAGCGAGAGGAGCAGAACCAGGAGAACATTGTACACAGAGACTAATACACTGTGGTATAATCGAACGTAATGGACTTCTCCATTAGTGGCGGTGTAATGTCCCTGAACAATTTGCAGGGATCTAGGAGAAAAAAACACTATTCATAAGCAAAGGATAAACTATGGGAGTGGAAACACCGAGGAAAAGCAACTGCCTGACTACAGCGGTTGAGGGGACATGACAGAGGAGAGACTCTAAATGAACACTCTAATGCAAATATTATCAACATAGCAATGGGTTCAAATCAAGAAAACATGTAATGCCCAGTGGATTTATGCGTCGGCTATGGGGGGTGGGGGGAGGAAAAGAAAATTATCTATGTCTTTAATGAATAATGCTTGGAAATGATCAAATAAAATATTATAATAATAATAATAATAAATAGAATACTATTTCTACAAATATTTAAAAGACAATAGAAAACTAACACAATATATAATAAATTCACTGATAAATCAAATCTTGGCTTCAAATTTAATGAACGAGCTAAACATCACACCACCACTTTAAGTAATTACTTTCACAATAGAGCAAATAATTCTAGATGTTCTTCCCATTTCCATATTAAATTTTTCTTTGACTACTCACACAATATACAAAACCTACCTGGGCATTGTGGTTAGTTGTCAAGTCTAATTTTTCTTTTTTTGCTCGATGGAGTTTCTTTCTCAGATCTGTAATGAAATCCAAATCTGACTCATTGCTTCTATGCATTTCTTTTAAATCAATAGCAGTATTCTTTAACCTATTAAATGAAATTATAAAATATAATTAAATGCTAGCTGCCTAGGAAACAAATGGGCTTTACATGGGTAGTATAAAACATCTCTGGCTTTGGCCACTTCTCTTAAACTCTTCACATCCTCTTAATCTTCTCAGAGCAAAATAACCGAAGCTCCATATTATAAATTTCTTGAAATAAAGAATGGTTTCCAAGAGTACAATTAATGGCATTTCAAACTTCTAGATTCCAGAATGGACATCATCATCTTCAGAAGTGATTTCTCCCTTGTAAGGATCTCCCATTTACTAAATTATTCTTTGAGCAAACCCAACAATGCATAATTTTTATATTTATTTTATATATTCATTTTCAGTACTCAAAATGTTATAGCTTTACCATATAAAATGGAAAATCCAATTTGTATTCAGAACTCTTAAAATCAATTCAGCTTCCCTCATTCCCCTCTTCCCTCCTTGACACAACAGTAAAACTATAAAGTGGTGATCACCATGGTATTCCATCCATTATGTTAAAATTCTTAGTAATTTCAGATGCGGGGCCAATTACAAAAGAGCAACTTTTTTTGTATTGTTCTTACAAACTCAAATGTATATAATGATACATATATTCACTTAGGGAAATTCTATATTGCCCTTTATACACATAGGAGTATACTAGCAAATATCTAGTTAACTGAGAGTAAACTCACTGAAGTAATGATAAATGTAACTCATTTCTTTAGCACTTTGAGGTTTAGAAAAATACTTTTGCTATCTTTATCACACATAAATTTATAGTGATGAAACTATAGCAAGAACATATCTTTATTCATTCAACAAGTATTTATCACATAACCATGCCAAAGTAT
Organism: Monodelphis domestica; assembly: GCF_027887165.1. Lineage (NCBI taxonomy): Eukaryota > Metazoa > Chordata > Mammalia > Didelphimorphia > Didelphidae > Monodelphis > Monodelphis domestica. Next base: position 115,224,212 of record NC_077233.1, read on the forward strand.
TAGGTGATAAAAAAAATGTAAAAAATGATCACTGTATTCCAGAATCCTACCATCTATTTGGGGAGGAAGATATGACATCTACTAGCCTAAGAGACAAAAAAAAAAAAACTACAAAAAGAATATAACTGAATCCCCAATATATAGCAATATAAAGCTACTTAACATAATGATAATAAACCTTTCAATAGCCTCAGAGAACATAAATTTATTATAACAAAAATTAATATTCAAAACCTTATAAAATTATAAAAATATTTTACATAAAATATTTTATATGTGATATCCTGTAATATATAAGTATTTTACATGTTTGCATTATAATGCATAATTAATTATAGTATTGTATTATTATATAATGTTGATATTTAATAATATATTACATATCAATAAAATTTTTAGCAAAAATTTAGCCAAAAAATTAGAAAAAATTTAGCAAAAACAATTTCAATGTCAAGAATCTCTCTGCTTGTTCACAAGTTGCTTTTATAGACTTTGGGAGATGACTAAAAATAGAACAAGACATTACATGATGGGTCATTTTCAGAAGTGGGGAACCTCTTAGGATTAGCTACAGAATATGTTCATCAACTATTAGCATTTTGTCAGCAGACTGTACCGAGGTCATCAATCATCAGTGACTTTTTATCAGTATTTTGAGCTTTGAATTTTCAATTAAATATTGACAGAATATTGTCAGCAATATTCTGGGGCTACAGTATGTAGGGATATTTATGACAAGGCAACTGTGAATATTCAAGCTTAGTTCTCTCAAGATCAATCATGTGTGTATGTGTGTGTGTGTGTGTGTATGTGTGCGCGCGTATATATAGAGGTGCTAATATAGTAAGTCTCTAACATTGGAAGGTATAAGCAAGTATAATAAACTATAAATCTATATTATATGTCAAATAAAAGTAATATAATCAAGCAATTCATAGTGGTTAATTATTAATACATTACTCTTATTCCTACAGTAATAACTAAATCATACTTGTACTTAACTCACTAAAAAACTTATGCTCATTAAATCACAATAAACTGAGTAAACACTGATTAAATTGAGGTAGTAAGGCTATCAAAATTATTCTTGCATTTCCCCTTCCTATATGGAAATATATTTTTTAAATGTTCATATTTTTTAAATCCACAGATTAGCATTTTAATAATCTATTGAAGGTCAGAGATTCATTTATCTATGATGCAGTTGGTTTTTTTTTAAGTAGCATTATTTGGAATGAGCGTAACCAAGTTTAAATTTAAAAGAATGCTCTTAATACAGATGAAATAAAACTTTTAAAATTTTTAAACAACTTAATGTTTTGATAACAATAACAATCTACTTATATCCTCAGTAGTTCAGAATAGTGCTTTTCAATCTACAAATATTTACATTTATAAACTTTTAAAGCATTTGTTTTGTTTAATTTTAAATTTTAAGTTCCAAATTCTCTCCCCTCTTCAACCCTGCCCTGAGACAATAAGCCAACTGATACAGATGTTACATGTTATATTTGCAAACATTTGAGAAACAAACCTGGTAATTTTTTTAGTTTTAATAACAAATTTCCATATAAGTTTTCTAAAGACATATGATCCATCCCTCCTTTAGTCCCTCCCCACTCTCAAAACTGACAAACTATTCAATCTGAGTTATACATGTATTATCACACAAAATATATTTCCATATTATTCATTTTTGTAAGCAAATAATTTTATAAACCAAAACCCCAAAACATATACATAAATTAACAAGTGATAAATTATGTTTTCATCTGCATTTCTACTCTAATAGGTCTTTCTCTGGAGGTGGATAGCATTCTTTTTCATAAGTCCTCAGAACTGTCCTGGATCATTGTATTGCTATTAGTAGCAAAATCTATCAAATTTGAACCTTCCACAATATTGCAATTATTTATAAGATGTTCTCCTAAACCTGGTAAATTTAATCAAATCAAAAGGCAAAACACTTATTTTTATAAAACAAACTATATTAAAATAGAACTATGTTATAAATAAAAAATTTCCAAGAAATAAAAATAACATTCATATAACCCTTTAAATTTTAACATTAAAAGTCAAAGAACAACCAGCAAGGAAAGAAAGAAGTTCTGAACAAGAGAGTTTAGGGATCAATATTAGGAAAAATAAGGTTAGCCCATATCAGGTTGAGATATATTAGAGCGTTAGGGGCTCATAAGGAATTATCCTTACATGGAAAATATATAAAAGACAAAGAAACATTAAGAATGTAATTTGTTTTCTAAGGTGGTAATTAGTAGAAAATTATCTACAGAAAGGAAGAAGGTCATTTAGAAACCATGATTTGTCTATTTTTTAGTACTGTTACATAATATTATAGTGAGAGAGCTGGAAGGGAAGTCCCTTACAGGCCACAAAATCCAAACCCTTCAATATAATTTTGAATATGAAATTCAACTAATATTTATTTATTAAGCACCGACTACGTAAGAGGTGCCATGTTAGATGCTAAAGATACAAAGACAAAAAAGAATACTGGTCACTGACATCAAAGAACTTCAACATACCTCTGAAAAGCATTGGACTTAGTATTTCTGAAAGGAATGAATTAATAGATTTGAAAAGGTTATTTAACATTAAAAGTACTTAGAATCAGATTGAATTGCTTACCAGCCCTGGGATGAGGGAGGAAAGGAGGGAGGGAAACAATATTTATCCTATAACTTCAGAAAACGTATATGGAAATTTGTTATTACATGTAATTGGTAAATAATAATAATAAAGAAAAAAATCATGGATCATAAATTTAAAAGTAGGAGGGACCTTAAACGCCATAGAGTCTCCTTTGATACCGAGTAAGAGGCAGCCAAAAAAGACAAAGGGACATATAAATCTAATAAAACATATCTCTTAAATACACTAACAGATTCATTTGAAGTAAGAAGTTTATCTTTTAAAATGTAAATACACCTGTAAAAATTGTTTACCATAAGTCACTGATGTCTCCCTCACTATAAATTAATATATGTAAAGGTAAATATAGTGTAGTTTGATAGAATTTATCAGAAGAGACTTCAGTACAAATATGGCCTCTAACAACTCATTTAACCTCTTCAAGTCTCAACTTCCCCTTCCCCTACAATGAGGATAAGAATTCTTAGAGAACCAATAACCACAGACAGAATAAAATACCTGAGAGTATACCTGCCAAACCAAACCCAGGAACTACACAATTATAAAATAATCTTTATACAAATAAAGTCAGATTTAAGTAATTGGAGAAATAGTAATTGTTTATGACAAAGCTAATATAATTAAAATGAAAATCCTACCTAAACTAATCTATTTATTCAATGCCATTCCATTTAAATAAAAAAAACTTAAGAAAAAATTATAATAATTCATTTTGAAGAATAAAAGATCAAGAATATTAAATGAATTTATAAAAAAAATTGTAAAGGAATGAGATCTAATAGTACCAGTTTTTAAACTGTATCATAAAGCAATAATTATCAAAACTATCTGGTACTAGCTAAGAAACAGAAAGGCAGATTCATGGAACAAAGACATACAATAAACAGTATTACAAGATTATAGTGATCTTGTATTTGACAAAAGTAACAATCTGGGTTATTGGAATAAAAAAATCAATATTTGGTAAAAACTGTTGGAACAACTAGAAAGAGTTTGGTAGAAACTAGGTATAGACCAATATCTTACATAATTCACTAAAATAAGATCAAAACAGATACATGACTTAAGACACAAAAGAAGATATCATAAGCAAATTAGAATAGGGAACATACTTCCTATCAGATTTATGGATAGAAAAGGAATTTATAAGTAAACAAGAAATGGGGAGAACTATGAGATCTAAAATGGATAATTTTTATTATACTAAGATTTAAAATTTCTGTACAAATAAAACCAATGTAGCCAGAATTAGAAGGAGGGGGTGCAATTTTGAGACAGTCCCTTGGATAGAGGTCTCATATCTAAAATATGTAGAGTACTTTGTCAAATGTATAAGAATAAGAGCCATCCCCCAACTGATAAATGGACAAGAGATATGAACAGTATTCTTAACAATACAATGATCTAAGCCAGTTCTGAAAGACATCATAAGAATGCTACTTCCAGAGAAAGAAATTGATGGAGTCTGAATGCAGATTAAAGCATACTTTTGTGCATGTTTTTATTTTGGGGTTTTGGTTTTATTTGAGTATTCTCTCACAACTTGATCAATATGGAAATATGCTTATCATGATCATACATGTATAACCTGGATCAAAAAATTCTAGGAAGGAGGGGGGGAAGACAATTTGGATCCTAAAATTTTAGAAAACGTATGTTTAAAATTGTTGTTACATGTAATTGGGGAGTCAGAAAGACTGGGTTGAGATCCCATTTCCTGCTAGAGTTTGTGTAATTTTTAATAAGTCCTTAATCTCTCTCAAATTCAATTTTCTCACCTATAAAATAGAGAAATTTAACTCAATACTCTCAATCAGCTGTGTCAAACTCAAATAGAAATAGGGACCACTAAACCATATATAAAGATCCCTGCAGCCATGCACTGACTTAGAAAACTACACCTATGTTCTATTGTATTTTTGTTTATTAAATATTTCACAATTACATTTTTATCTGGTTTAATCCCTCTACTTTGCACCTGCATTTCTAGTTAGCTTCAATTCCTTGGAACAAAACGGTACTCTCAGGTTAAGTTTATCTCTTCTAAACTCACTACCAGGTAAACTACTCAAGCTTTGATTGATGCCACCTCCCTCAAATTACTCTCTCCTCTGGAGGGTAGGGAGAAATACCAAACTCCTCCCAAATATCCTCCTTAATAGAGGACAAAAACTGGACTTCCAGCATTCCTTAGCTTCCCTGACCCTCCCTAGCTCTCTCCCTCTCTCCCTTTCCCCTTTCCATCCCCCCTTTTAGTCTCCTAGTGAGTGTTACCTCCCCCTTTAAACAGTAAGCTCACTGAGGGGAAGAGCTGTCTTTACTAATTGTATCTCCAGGTCTTAGCATAGTGCATGGCACATAGTAGATGTTAAATAAATGTTTATTGGATTGTAATCATGATCAACTGTGAAAGCCTTAGTTACACTAATCAATACAATAATCCAAAATAATTACAAAGGACCAACGGTGAAAAATGTTATCCACCTCCAGAAAGAGAATTGATGACTTAGAAGTTCAGTTTGATGGAAATGTCTTTCACTTTCTTTGACTTGCTTTATTATTTTTTTTGGCAACTGTTTTATGTGACTTCACATATATAAGTGACATATTGCTTGCTTTCTCAATGGCTGGTAAGGGGGCCAGGAGAGAATTTGGAACCCAAAAAGTTTTAAACACATCTTAAAAATAAATGAATTTTTTTTAAATTGGATATTGGCTCACTTCCAGAGGCACATTTGATATCTTTTGCTCTAAATGATCTCTTTCAGCTCAAAGACACTATGAAAAAAAATCTCCTAACAATCAATAAAGATATACAGTTGCTAAGGAAAACAAAGTACTGATTCCAGATGACAAGGGATGAAGGAAGGCATAATTTTAGCCCTGAATGGAGCAATATATCAAAGGAGAGGAGGAATGGATAGCCAAAGGGCAGCATATTGATAAAAGACAGCAGAAGCCAGAAGTTAGAAGGGTTCTAAAGATAAATTTTACATCCTTAATAATACTGTCTATAGCCCTGGTTGTTTTTGTTGTATTTTTTTTCCCTGAAGAGGGATAAGGGAAAGTGGGTTTTCCTATCTTACCCAGGTTAGAAGTGCAGCAGCCACTCACAGGCCTAATCTCAAAACTGATTGATCAAACAAGTTTTTTTAATATGAAATTTTATCTTAGCCACTCCTATTATAGTATCAATTAAAGGAAAAAACTTAAGGATTACCTTTGGATTTCAGCATTTATATTACTTGAATTGATGCTCATGATGATGGCGTCTGTTAATACACAGAATTTTTCTTAATTTTTTACTTTTAGATAATGAAAACCTTCCAAGATGTCTTTCATTTTAGAAATCAAGTAGATACAAAGTAGTCTGTAAGAAACAAACATATTATTTCTCCCAATAATAGTGACAAGTTATTGCTGAACAGAATAGAATATGAAAAATAATGTGGTTCTGAAATAAATTAATTTTAAGATCCATAAATAGAACCTAAATTCTCTTCCTCGTGGGTTCTTGATTCCCAAAGACCAATCCTTTTCATTAACAACTTATTCAGAGAGGGCAAGTGACCAAAAAGATCAAAGAATGATCAAACAGATGATTCCTTTTCTATTTTCCATTGCCTTTTTACCCATGAGACTGAGAGGGTTAGAGAGATGGGATAAGAGGGGCAATCTGAAAAGAAAAAAAAAAAACCTTTCCCTTTCTTTCTGCTACCTTTCCTCAAGAATGAGTCATCTGAATAATATATGATCGATCATTTGGAGAACAAAACTACTACTTATTAGGAAACAACAGGTAGATAACTTACAAGGACACTAATGACCTCTTAATTGCCAAATCCAAAAAGAGCCTTTTCTCAATCCTCATTCTTCTTGACCTCTCTTTACAGCCTGTAACACTTGGTCACTCTCTCCAATTTGATAATCTCTTCCCTCTAGGTTTCCCCAAAAGCACTTTCTTCCAGTTTTGTTCCAGCCTCTCTGACTATTCTCTGTATCCTTTCCTCAATCCTCTTCCATCATGCCCTATCCTCTTCTCTTCTCCTTCCATACTACTTCACTTGGTGACCTCACCAGCTCAGATGAAATACCATCTCTATTCTGTTGATTCTCAAATCTGATTATCCTGCCCCAAACTCTCTGCTCCTAACTCCATATTCACATCTCCAACTGCCTTTCAGACACTTGAACTAGATGTACAATAGACATCTTAAATTCATTATATCCAAAACAGAACTCATTATTCCCCCCCCCCCAAACATTCCTCCTCTCATCTTCCTCATTACCCTCAAGAATGCCATTCTCCTAGTCCCTGAAGCTCAAAATCTATGAGTGATGCTGGATTCTTTACTATTTCTCACCACCCACATCCAAGCTGTTGACAAGGTTTGTGTATTTCACCATTCATTAGACATCTCTCCAATATGCTCCCTTCTCTCTTCTAACATTGCCATCATTCTAGTGCAGGCTCTAACTACCTCTTGACTAGAATATTTCAATAGCCTGCTGGTGGGACTACCTGCCTCAAGTTTCTTCCCACTACAATCTATTCTTCATTCAAACACTAAAATGGTTTGCCTACAATGCATCATCCCCTTATTCAATAAACTCCTGTGGCTTCCTATGGCCTTCAGGGGGAAAAAAAAAAGGAAAATGTTCTTTTTGGCATTCCAAGTTCTTCATAACCTAGTCCCCTTCTACCTTTCCAGTCTTCTCACCCCTTTCACCCCCTCAATAGTACTCTTTAATTCAGAATAGTCTTCTGGATGTTCCACAAACAAGACACTCCGTATCTCACCTCTAGGCATCTTCTCTGGCTACCCAGCATGCCTGGAATGATCTCCCTCCTCCACTGAGTCTATAGATGTCCTTAGCTTCCTTTAAGTCCCCTAAATCCCACTTTCTTCAGAAAACTTTAACTTCTTAATTTCAGTATTTTCTCTTTTAATTATTTCTACTTATCCTGTATATAGCTTCTTTTGTTTACATTTGTTTATACATTGTCACCTCCATTAGATTGTAAACTTCCCAAGGAAGGGATAGTCTTTTGCCTCTTTTTAAATCCCTAGAACTTAATGCAGTGCCTCACATAGCAGGGTCTTCACAATTGTTGACTGAATGAATAAGACAAACTGTAAGATCAATCTGTTTTAAGTAAGCATGTATTTCAGCATGGAATCCTTATAGTATTCTGGGGCTTGACAAAATTAACAGTGTTACCTACCAAGAGAAATATCTGGAGGAACTCACCAACTATAGAGAATCCTTCTTTCATTTGTACTGGTGGTAAGACATTCTCCATTACATGCATTAAGCCATTCTCCAAAAATCCAATCCCATTTTTTGATATCTTTATATTCAGCTAGTCACTTCTCAAATCTGACTTTCTTCTGAAGCAGCAATGAAAATTCTCTTTATGCCCTTAGGTCTTCACTTACATACCTGTCTTTATATCTTTAGCAATGGTTTTTATATTCCTTCTCATCAGTATCATTTGTGCCCACATCAGTTCCTAAGTAAATGCTTTTTGACTAGCAATATATCACTGAAGACACTACCACATTCTCATTCACCCAGACTCAAAACCTAGGTGTCATCCTCTATTCCACATCTAACCCCCTATATCCAATCAGTCTTATCAAGTTTTGACAAGCCTATCTTTATAACATCTCACATATCCAACTCCTTTCTCTTCTCTGACACTAACACTACCATGGTTCAAGCACTTATCACCTCGCACCTGAACAACGAGAGCCTTCTTCTGTTTGGTCTACCTATTAACTCTTCCCCATTCCTGCACAGCCTCCTCTCAACTACCAAAGTGAACTTCCTAAAAAACAAATCAACAAACATCAGATTACCTCCAGGATCAAATATAAAATTTTCTCTTTGGTTTTTAAAGCTCTTTAAAACCTGACACCTTCCTACCATTTCAGCCTAAGACCTTACTTCTCATCATACATTCTATAATTCAATGACACTGGCCTCCTTCCTATAATGAAAAATATTTGTACAAAAATACTTATAAGCCGAACTCTTTGTGGTGGCAAAAAATTGGAAAATGAACGGTGTCCTTCAATTGGGGAATGGCTGAACCAACTATGGTAGATGATGGTGATGGAATACTATTGTGTAATAAGGAACAATTAACTACTTGATCTTCATACAAGCTAGAAAGACCTCCACAAACTGATGTGGAGAGAAATGAGCAGAACCAGGAGAACATTGTAAACAGAAACTGAAACACCAAGGCACAATCATTTGTAATTGACTTTGCTTTTAATAGCAATGCAATGATCCAGGACAATCCCGAGGGACTTATGAAAAAGAATGCTAACCACATCAATAGAAATAACTGTGGGAGTAGAAATGCAGAAGGAAAACATTTGATTTATCATTTTATATGAGTATTGGATGTGGGGGGTTGATTTTTAAAAGATTATTAAAAAAATGAATAGTATAGAAATAGATATTGAGTGATAATACATGTATAAAACATTGGAATTGCTTGTTGGCTCTGGGTGTGGAGAGGGAAAAGGGGAGAAAAAACAAAACATGAATCATATAACCACAGAAAAATACTTGGATAAAAATTTGAAAAAAATTTTAATTAAAAGTCAAATAAGATTCTATCTACCACCTCCTTGTATTTTCAATGGCTAACTCCTGTAATAGAGAGAGGAGGGCTTGAAAAGTGAAAGGACCAGAGAGCAGCTGGTTTCAAGACTGAGTTCCAGGTAACACCTTCCCTTTTCCTTTCACTTTTCAAGTCCCCCTCTCTCTCTATTACACTCCCTATGCCTAGAATTCTCTTCCTCCTCATTTTCACCTCCTGACTTCCCTGGCTTCATTCAGGACCATATAAAATCACATCTTTTTCTTTTTTTAATTTGGAAAATTTTATTTAATTAATTTAGAACATTTTTCAATGGTTACAAGATTCATGTTCTTTCCCTCTTTTCCCCCCAACCCCATCCCTTATCCAACACAAATTCCACTGGATTTTTCATAAATTCACATCTTTTTCAAGGAGCCTTTCCCAGGCCTCTTCAATGATTGCTCATTCCCTATAAGAGTATCTTCAATTTATTCTGTATATATCTTGGCTGTATGTAGCTGCTTACATGTTGTCTCCCTATTAGACTGTGTGTATGTTTTCTTTTTGCAACATGGCTAATATGGAAACACATTTTGCATTACTTCACTTATGTAATCAGAATCATAGTTCTTGTCTTCTCAAGGAGTGGGAGAAAGAGAAGATTTTGGAACTCAAAAGATTTTTTAAATAAATGCTAAAAAAAAATTTAAGTATAATTGGGAAAAAATTAATAAAATAAAAAATGTTTTTTTTTAAAGCATCTCATGCTATAATAAGCAACAAATACTAATTATCTAGATTTAAAAGGTTAAATTATAAATTAGAGAGTGGAAGGAAATCATTTAAACATTTTTGAACAAACAAAATCAATGGAGCTAATTGCTGTAGAAGGAAAATTGGAAGGCAAACAATTAAGAAAAAAATCTTTACAACAAGTTTCTGCAAAAGAGGGCTGATATCCAAGATATATAGGTAATTTACTTAAATATACAAGAACAAGAGCTATTCTACAAAAGACAAGTGGTCAAGGGAAATGAATAGGCACCTCTCAAAATAAGAATGGCCAGCTATCAATAATCGTATGAAAAAATGTTCCAAATCAATAATAAAAACACAAATTAAAACTCAGAGATTCTATTTCATGCTCATCCGATTGACAAATATGACAAAAAAAGAAAATTACAATTTAGGAAAGGTTATATAAGAAGAAATTCACTCTGGTGCAGTCTTAGTGGAACTATGAATTGGTCCAGTCTTTCTGGAAAACAATTTGAACCTATGGCCAAAATGTCATTATACTGTATATACCTTTTGACTCAGAAGTACTAATGCTAGGTCTTTTCTTCAAAGGAATAAGAAAAAAAGGACAAGTATAAAAACATTTATAGAAGCTCTTTTTATTACAGCAAAGAACTGGGTAGTAAAGGGGATACCCACGAACTGGAGAATGGTAGAAGAAATTATGATACATGCAGGTAATATAATATTATGTCATAAGAAATAACTAAAGGGCTAGATTCAGAGAAAGCTGGGGAAATCTGTATATATTAAGATTAAAATGAGAAGAACTTAGACAATAACAACATTGTAAAGAAAAACAACTTCAGAAGACTTAACACTTCTACTCAATGTAATAACCAACCAAGATTCTTGAAGACTGTGAATAAAGCCCTCACTCCAATTCTTAATTAAGAGAGAAATAATGAACTAGAGGTACAAAATTAGACATATGTTTTCAAACATACACTTCAATATGTGGATCTATTTTCTAATATTATGACAACTTATTACAAAGAAGGAACAAAAATTTGAGAGAAAAGTATAATGAATATAGTCAGGCAGGCTTAACAATAAAGCATTTAAAATACATAAAAAGAAGAAAATATGGTTTGGGGAAACAGAAAAGTGGCTAAGCTTTTGGTCTGAACATATTGAATTCAGTTTATACTTTTTAAAAAGAAATAAATATGTTTAGGAAGTGAAATTCACAATTTCATATATAATGTCCTTCAGTACTTAGCACATGGAAATGTTCAGATTTGTTGGCATTTGTCAAGTTCAAAATAAATCAATTTTTAAAAAAGAATAATGATTAGATCAATAAACTATTCAAGGAATATATTTTGTAAAAGGGTTGTTGAGCTACATCTTGTGTCAAAATAAAATGCATCAATAAATTTTAAAAATAAGTAAATGTTAAAATTGTCAAAAGGGAAAAAAAAGCAAGGAACTATATGGTAGCCCGTGAAACACAGGAAAAGCGGTTCCTTGCGGAACCTGGGGGTTTATTTGGGTGGATTTAGAATCCCTTAGAATCATTAAACCTATATATGAATTTCAATCTTAAGCCTTGACTAAAATATCATTAACCTCTACAATCAATCACATAGAAATAGAATAATCACCTTACAATCATACATTATGAAAATTACTTACTTTCATTACATAAAAAACTCACTTGCACACATGTGGATGGCACGAACATTCTATATAAAGTCTCACTCACATGCATCAAAATGTTCACTCTTACATGCACACACATGTTAATCTTACACACATACATGATCCTGTTGTTCCAGATACCCGAGATCATTTTTCAAGGTAAGATGACAGGCAAGTATGTTTCCCATAAAGGAGAAGGAACCCCGGACCTGCAACAAACTTCAAGCAACACCAAAGGATGGAAGATACATGGACAACTGGAAAGATCTTTGAATCAAAGACATTATGGGGAATGAACTTCAGGAAAATGGGTCACATAAGATTAATCACCGATCACATTAACTTCACATATAGGGAAGTATATCCATATATACATTGGAATAAATATACATCCACCATGACATAGTTAGAACATAAACAAATTTCACATTGAGATTAGGGACTGTGTCGTAAATAAGGACAGCCCATGAACTGTATATCTGTAAATAAATCTCTACTACCTGAATGTATATATGTATATATGCATTTAAATAACATGTGACATATATAAATGTGTACAAAGAAATAGCAGACATGTATATATGTATATGTATATATACATATATATCATATATAGCATAATAATGATCTAATCCAGTAATATAGATAGAAAGGAGAGTTAAAATACTAACCATTAATAGACAGGGACAGAATAGTTTAGGGTGGAAAAGGGAATATTGTAACTAGAGAGGTAACAAAGGGACAGGATAAATCAGATTTCATTAGATACAAGTTAATATGTGTGTATATATATATATATATGTACCTATAAATGTTATGAATTGTTATATTAGAATTAGCATAATGTATAGGATAGTTCAATTTTACTTAAGATTTAATTTTTTATTGATTGCAATAGTGAGGACTTTTGTATTAAGAAATTATTATATTGTAAAAATTGTGTTGGCACATAATCCTAACCCTCTTCCCAACTCAGCCTTAGCATAAAATAGGAATTTATATTAGCAAACAGACAGATTAGGATAAGATTTGTTATTTTGGGAGGAGGGAGGTTAGATGGGAACAATAGATAGATTAGAATAGACTTAGAAGAAAAGTAACTGGTGTGGGCCAGGGTGGCACCACCGAACAACAGGAAATGGAGGATTTGTGATAGAGGCTGGCACTAGAGAAAAAGTGCCACACTAAAGAGTATGTGAAATTGATCACCTTGACAGGGGAGGGGCCCTAGGAGTGGAATACTGAGGAGAGAAGACTCTGGTGAGAGAGCAATGAGGGTCTCTCCATCTGGAGACCTGGAAGAGAGAAGGTGGATAAAAACTTTCTCCTGAGGGATACTCATTTTTTTCTGCTGGTGACTGGAAATCTTTCCCCCAAGCACTTCCTAATTGAATGGACTTCCTGAAGAGAAACATAAGCAGACTTTACCTCAGCTCCTGTTGCCCAGGGTGAGTCAACCTGACTTTCTCTCAGGGGGCTCTGGCTGCCAAGGCCTGAGTTACCCCCCAACTCGAGGAGGGAGGGGAAAGGGTTTAAATAGAAACAGGGACCCTCTTTCCCCACTTTCCTTTTCCCATTCTTCCCTGCCCATTATTACTTTTGTATTATCTGCTTGAGTTAACATTGAAGTTATCTGTTCCCTAAGCTGAGTGTGAGTGAACAGAATCAAAGGGAGACCCTTTTGGTCTCTAGTAGTGGAGAGGGGACAAGAGGGACAAGAGTGAATTGGGGAGAGCAGCTTTAGCTAAGGAGGGAAGGCAGAAGGAGAAAAATCTTCAAACCCCCTCTCCTCTCTCTGAGCCAACCCATTACATCTGCTTGTCTCCCTTGAAACCCCGCTTTTGAGGAAGGGAGGTTTCTCCTCTGTTTCTCTCTATATATACCCCAGGGTCCCAAACCTCTGCTCTTTTTTATTTTTTTTTAAACAGGGCCTGGAAGTGAACCTTTTAGGTGGGAAAAGGACATAATATAGAGTGCTTAAGATCATAGAATTTTATCAACCATGTTCAAGGGCATAGAAATATTACAAACAAATGCAGAAAAGCAGAAATAATAAGTGCAACTTTTTCAGATCATAATGCAGTAAAAATTATAATTAACAAGGGTCCATGGAAAGGCAAATTTAAAATTAAGTAGAAACTAAATAATATAATTCTTCAAAACATGTGGGTCAAAAAAGAAATCTCAGAAACAATTACAGACTTCATTAAAGAGAATGACAATAAGGAGACAAGATATCACAATCTATGGAATACAGCCAAAGCAGTACTCAGGGGAAATTTTATATCTTTGAGTGCTCATATCAACAAAATAGAGTGGGAAGAGGAGATAAATGAATTGACCTTACAACTTAAAAAATTAGAAAAGGAACAAATTTTAAATCACCAGGTAAAAACTAAATTGGAAATCTTAAAAATTAGAGGAGAAATTAATAAAAGTAAAAGTAAAAGAACTATTGAACTAATAAATAAGACAATGAACTGGTACTTTAAAAAATAAAATAAAGTACTAGTTAATCTAACAGTAAAAGGAAAGAAGAGAATCATATTAACAGTATCAAAGATCCCACCTCTAATGAAAAGGAAATTAAGGTAATTATTAACAGCTATTTTAGCCAATTATATGGCAATAAATATGACAATCTAGATGAAATGGGTGAATATTTATAAAAATATAAATTGCCTAGATTAACAAAAGAGGAAATAGAATACTTAAATAACCCATCTTAGAAAAAGAAATTGAACAAGCCATGAAGGAATTTCCTAAGAAAAAATCCATGGGGCCAAATAGATTCACAAGTGAATTCTATCAAACATTTAAACTAATCACAACATGATACAAATTATTTGACAAAATAAACAAAGGAATCTTAACCAAAATTTTTATGACACAAATATGGTACTGATTCCAAAGCCAGACATACAAAAACAGAGAAAAAAAATATACAGACCAGTTTCCTTAGTGAACATAGATGCAAAAAATCTTAAATAAAATGCTAGCAAAAAGACTACAGCAAGTTATCACAAGGATTATTCACTATGATCAGGTGGGATTTATACCAGGAATGCAAGGATGGTTTAATATTAGGAAAACCATCTACATAATTGACCATATCAATAATCAAACCAACAAAAATCACATTATTATCTCAATAGATACAGAAAAGCCTTTGACAAAATACAACACCCATTCTTTATATTTTTTTATTTTATATTATATTAACACTAGAAAGTAAAGGAATAGAAGGGCCCTTCCTCAAAATAAAAATCAGTATATATTTAAAACCATCAGCAAGTATCATCTGCAATGAGGACAAGTTAGAAGCCTTCCCAATAAAATCAGGAGTGAAACAAGGATGCCCATTATCACCTCTATTATTTAACATTGTACTAGAAATGCTAGCAGTAGCAACCACAGTAGAAAAACAAATTGAAGGAATTAAAGTAGGCAATGAGAAAACTAAACTATCACTCTTTGCAGATGATATGATGGTATACTTAGAGAGTCCTAGAAAATCAACTAAAAGGCTAGTGGAAATAATTAACAACTTTAGCAACATTGCAGGATATAAAATAAACCCACATAAATCATTAGCATTTCTATATATTTCCAACAAAACTCAGTAGCAGGAGTTGGAAAGAGAAATTCCATTGAAAATCACTCTAGACAATATAAAATATTCGGGAATCTATGTGCTAAGACAAACACAGGAAATGTATGAACACAACTACAAATACTTCTCACACAATTAAAACTGGATCTGAAAAATTGGAAAAACATTAGTTGCTCCTGGGTAGGATGAACTAAGATAATAAAAATTATAATCCTACTCAAACTTACTTATTCAGTGCCATACCTATCAAACTACCAAGAAAATTTTTTTATAAAATTAGAAAACATTATAATAAAGTTCATCTGGAAGAACAAAAGATCAAGAATATCAAAGGAAATAATGAAAAAAATGTGAAGGATGGGGGCCTAGCAGTACTAGATCTTAAACTGTACTATAAAGCAGTGGTCATCAAAATAATATGGAACTGGCTAAGAGACAGAAGGGAGGATCAGTGGAATAGACTAGAGGTAAGCAGACTAGACCTCAGCAAGCTAGTGTTTGATAAACCCAAAGATCCCAACTTTTTGGACAAGAATTCACTATTTGACAAAAACTGCTAGGAAAATTGGAAAACAGATGGGAGAGATTAGGTTTAGATCAACATCTCAAAATAAATTCAAAATGCACAAATAACTAAATATAAAGAGCAAATAAATAAATAAATAAATTAGGTGAACATAGAATAGTATACTTGTCAGATCTGTGGGAAAGGAGGGAATTTAAGATCAAGCAAGAAAGAGACAGAGAACATTACAAAATGTAAAATGAATGATTTCGATTATATCAACTTTAAAAGTTTTCGTACAAACAAAATCAATGCAATTAATTAGAAGGAAAGCAACAAACTAGGAAAATATTTTTATAACAAAACTCTCTGACAAAGGTTTAATTTCCCAAATATATAAGGAACTAAGTCAAATTTACAAAAAAAAAAAATCAAGCCATTCACCAATCAACAAATGGTCAAGGGATAATGTGAGTGTAAAACCCCTAACCCCCTTTTATAATTATAATAGTATTAGCTTTTATAATTATTTTCATAACACAATAATTAGATTTTAGTAGAATAACCTAGTTTGCTTCATAAAAATTATAAAGATCAGCAAATTAAGTTACAATTTAGGGAAGCATCAAATCTTGTTTACATCTTGACCTTAAGTCTATAACCAAGGAGTTTCCACTAATTCTACCACACCCCTCTCACGTGCATTAAGAGATGCACACAGGAGGTGGAGGGCTACTCTTGTTTGCACAAATGAGTTAACCAAACTGCTGACTCCTAATATTATACCATAATCATCAGCAAACACTAAGACCCTGATTGAGTATTGCAAAGGCCTTGGAAAGGTCAGCTATAATAATAGACATAAGTTACCACCCATAGTGATCTTTTTTACACTTAATCAACACTTGACAGTCATTCATTAAGAAACGTTCATGTGAAAGATGTTGTATCCTTTCTATTTTAATTCTGATTTTTTTTGTCACTACATCATCAGATTTCTTGGCATAAGAAAGGCTATCTCCTATTAGGCTCTCTGGTCCTGATCTGAACCAGAGTCCAGCTTTATTGGGGTTAGGCTCCCTCTCAATAACCTATTTAGCTTGGAATTTTTGCATAGATGTTATAAATTTTCACCACAATTTGAATAGGCAATTTTCACATAAAGAAATCAAAACTATCAATAAGCATGTGAAAAAGTGTTCTAAAATCCCTCTTGATTAGAGAAATGCAAATAAAAACAATGCTGAGATACCACCTCATACCTAGCAGCCTGGACAATATGGCAGCAAAGGAAAGTCATAAATGTTGGCGGGGATGTGGCAAAATTGGGACACTAATGCATTGCTGGTAAAGTTGTGAATTAGTCCAACCATTCTGGAGGGCAATTTGGAATTATGAGCAAAGGGCTTTAAAAGAATGCCTGCTCTTTGATCCAGTCATACCACTGCTAGGTTTGTACCCCCAAAGAGATAATAAGGAAAACTACATGTACAAAAATATTTATAGCTGTGCTTTGTGGTGCCAAAAAATTGGAATATGAGGGCATGTCCATCAATTGGGAAATGGCTGAACAAATTGTGGTATCTGATGGAATACTTTGTGCTGAAAGGAATAGTGAACTGAAGGAATTCCATGTGAACTGGAACAACCTCCAGGAATTGAAGGAGCAGAGCCAGGAGAACATTGTACACAGAGACTAATACACTGTGGCACAATCTAATGTAACAGACTTTTCTACTAGCAGCAATGCAATGATCCAGGACAATCCAGAGGAACTTAGGAGAAAGAACACTATCCATATCCAGAGAAAGAACTGTGGGAGCAGAAGGAAAAGGGAGCAAAAGAAAAACATATGATCAATCATATGGGAATTCATATTCAATGGGGATATGATTGGGGATGTACACTCTATTGCAAATATGGATAATATATAAATGGATTTTTAACAATGATACATGTATAATCCAGTGGAATTGCTTGTCAGGTCCAGGAGGGAGAGAAGAGGAGGGTAGGAAAAGAACATGAATCATGTAGCTATGGAAAAATATTATAAATAAATTTTTTAAAGATCACAAAATTTTAGAATGTATTTTCATGTAATAGGCATGATATGTAGTTATCATGAACACACCAAGAAGGTGAGTGTTAAAAGGTATCCTAAGTAGGGGAAGAATTCATGACTAAATGAAATAAAAAGGCTCACAGACTAAGAAAAATAAAAGACATTTGCTTATATAAATTTTTAAAGCTTCTGAACCAACAAAACTGATGCAGCTAAAATGGGGAAAAGAAAGGGAAAATGGGGTGGGGGATATCTGCATCAAGTTTATCTGATAAAGATTTCATTTCTAAGCTAAATAAAGAACCAAGTCCAATTTATGAGAATAAAAACCATTCTCCAATTCTTAAGTGGTCAAAGGATATGTATGCATGGACAGTTTTCAGAAGCTATCAATATCAAGCTATCAATAATCGTATTTTTAAATGCTATAAAACACAAATAATTAGAGAAATACAAATTAAAACTCTGAAGTTCCACTTCACACCCATCAGATTAACTTAATTAACAAAAAAGGAAAAAGAAAATGCTGAAGGGGAATGTAGGAAAACTTGAACTTCAATGCATTACATGTGAAGCTATGCCCCAAAACTCATAAAATATGTATACCTTTGACCCAGTAATACAGCTACTCCATCTCACAGAGATCAAAGAAAGAGGAAAAGAGACCATCTGTACAAAAATTTTATGGGGGTATCTCAGTAGTCCAGTGGTCCAGAGATGTGATATCCAAGGTTCAAATCTGGCCTCAGACACTTCCCAGCTGTGTGACCCTGGGCAAGTCACTTAACCCCCATTGCCTAGCCCTTACCAGTCTTCTGCCTTGGAACCAATACTGTGTATTGTAAAGTAAGGGTTATTAAATATATACATATACATACATATATATGTATATATGTATATATCAGCACTTTTGTGGCAATGAAGAATTAGAAACTGAGCTCACCAATTGGGGAATGGCTAAAAAAGCTGTGATATGTGGATGTGATAGAATATTGTTGTACTGTAAGAAATGATGAAGTGAATAGATTCAGAAAAACATTAGAAGGCTTGTATGAGCTGATACACTACCAGGAGAACAATTTATATAATAATAGCAATATTGTAAAGATTATACTTTACTTTTAGGGGCAGCTAGGTAACTCAGTTACCTAGAGAGTCAGGCCTGGAGACAAGAGGTCCTAGGTTCAAATCTGGCCTCAGATACTTCCTAGATGTATGACTCTGGTCAACTCTCTTAATGCCAGTTGCCTGGCCCTTATCACTCTTCTGCCTAGGAACAGATACTTGGTATTGAGTCTAAGATAAAGGCAAGGGTTTTTTAAAAAGATACCACTTTAAAAGGCTTAGGAACTCTGATCAACATAATAACCCACCACAATTCCAAAGGAGTCATTAGGAAACATGTACATCCACCTCCACAAAAAAAAGTTGATAGACTCAAAATGTAGATTGAAGCATGTTTTCTTTTCTTCCTTTTTTTTTTGTTCACCTCACCTCTGGACATGCATTTGTTTTGTGTTACTACTCATATTTGTAATGGAGTTTTATTTTCTTGTCTTTTCAGTACGTGCTGGAGTGGAGAGAGGGTGGAAACTGAGAAATAAATGAATGTATAAGACTTATCTGAAGCTCCCAGGTTGACAATGTTACTGAAAATGTCAGTTAAAGGACATCCTCTGGCTATGCAAGTGGAGATGTGTAAGAAATCAACTCTTCCTTCATCTAGCTCCAGTAAAGATGGTACTCTGCATATGGGGCAAGGGTCAATTTTTCCCCAGCTTAATTCAAAAGAGACCCACACAGAATCTCTACTTGTCAAACAGTAAAAGCTAATGAATCTGCCTCTTCAGTTAGTAGATGTAGATCAATAATTTCACCAATAGGCAAAGACCATTTAGTGTCAACTAGTTCCTTGCTAGAGGACAAGGCCTAGTTCTAGGTTCCTAAAAGGAGTAAGTGGACAAAAATATGTGCTTCTAGATAAAACAAAATATGTGATAGTTTCCCATGCCGTTAAAAAGACCATCAGAGAGACAAAAGAATACATGTTCCCCATTTTGGGTCTAAAAAGGTGAAGAGCAAGCAGAGTTTAGGTGATGAAAGTGTCAATGGAGAATTCTTAAGAGGTAAAAACTAGAAGTAGTAAAGTTATTAGAATCACAATGTAGGGGCAGTAGTAATAATGGGTGACTTAGCCATTACTACCAGCAAAAAAGTGTCTTGTTGTAACCATTTTAAAACTTCCCAGTGAACAACAATAAGAAAGAGCTATTTAGCTATCATTTAATAATAGATTACAATGTTAAATCCCTTGCATTCAGTTCATTATTAAAACTCATAGTTTCAGGAGTTGGAATACACCTTAGAAACATCTACTACTCTATAGTTTAAACCAAATTAGAACAGGAATCCCTTCCAAAATATAACCATAATTGATCATCAGTGGCTAAGACCTTCCTTGCAGGAATCAAATTATCTCTTAAGTTGGCCTATTCTACTTTGGAATGTCTCTGTTAGAAAGTTGTCTTATATGAACCCAAAACAAGCACCTCTACAACCTCCTCTCATTGCCCCTTCCTCATGGATCAAGAAGAATAAGCCATTAGTGTCTAGCACTACCACCATCACAAGTTTTCCTGTTGTTTGGGGTTTTTTTGTTATGTATCATTGTAAAAATATTATCAACTATATTTTCCTCAGAAAGAATTAACTTATGATTATCTAGACCAATTATACACATGCCTCAAAATCTTTCCATCTAACCTGCACTATTACAAGATCACAGATTTGGAACTGGAGGGGACCTTAAAGGTCACTACTATAATCCCCTCATTTTAAAGATAAGGAAACTAAAAGCTAGAGAGGAAATTTAAATTGCCTTTAAGTGTCATAAAGGTACTATAAAGTGGTAGAGCTAATAGGGTAAATATCAGAATAAGGAAGTCCAGGTTTGCAAGTACTTAAGTGCCTATTCCAGTCCCCAAAAACCGGCCTTAAAAATAGTTTTGTAAAAACACATGATGTCAGAGCTGTAAGCAACCTAAGATTATAGTACAGTAGAAAGAACCCTGTGTAATCTATTTTCTGACCTCATCATTCAAAAGGGGACTTCAAAATTACCAATAATCAAATAATTGTGGAATCTGACAGTCTTGGCTTAGTCCTCATTTTTCTCAACCTATCTACTGCATTTGATACTGCTCACCATCCACTTCTGAATACTCTCTCCTCTTTCCTGTCTCTCCTGACACTATTGCCTCCCCTTGCCTTTCTGAACCTCTTTTTCCAGATGGAAATTTTCCTCTTAATCTTTCTCAACTTCTTTGCTGCCTCATCATCCATAGACTACCCACCTCAAGTGTGGATATTACCCAAGCTTCTGTCTAGGCCACCTTCTCTTTCTAACCTAACAACTCTCTCATCAGATATTTTACATCAGGTAAATATTTTAACAATTAGCTCAGCTTGCTCTCCAGAAAGAAAAAATATAAATATATGTTGGAAGGGAATTTCTCTCCATTATGTTGCTTTGTTTGATATTATCAATCAGTGTCCAGGAGGTCAAAAACCACTGAGATGTGCAAGTATAGACAAACCCTCAGAGAAAGGAAATTGAAACCAAGAGATGGGAAACTGATCCCACAGGCACTGCCCCCTTGGATGGTGCCAGGCAAATTAAGGAATTATGGTTGATTCCTGAGATGGGAGGTGGGAGAGCTAGTGGGTGGATAAAACTGCATATAAGGTGAGACCAGGAGACTGTTCAGGCTCTTCTGGCTGGAGCTTGGAACCTGAAAGAACCCAAGTCAGTGGTGAGCTTCAATCTATCATGGGGGAAAATAGAGTAGTAAGCTAAGCAACTGTCTACCTCTTTCCTACATTTCCCTCTTTTGTTATCACTATTTTAATGTAATAAAGTTATTAAAGCTATTAGCAGACTAATAATTTAATTTTAACTATTATATACGACACACTTTTAAGTTTAATCTGCATTATTAACACACACTTTTAAATTTAATCTGCATTAACATTTTGTCCATCATTTTTTTATATCTAGACCATCAACAAAACAATAAATCAGGCCCTAATTCTTACCATTTGCAAATTTCAAAGTTGTAAATTCTTATACTGAATTTTTTTTTAAACCCTTACCTTCTGTCCTAGAATCAATACTGTATATTAGTTCTAAAGCAGAAGAGTGGTAAGGACTAGGCAATGTGGGTTAAGTGACTTGCCCAGGGTCACACAACTAGGAAGTGTCTAAGGTCAGATTTGAATTTAGGACCTCCCATCTCTGGGCCTGACTTTCAATCCACTGAGTCACCTTGTTGCCCCATTTACACTGAAATTTTAACAATTAGCACCCAGCTGGCTCCAGAATGCCCATTTTCAGACATTATTTAAATCTAGATATATAATTGATATCTATGTATACATAGAAATATAAAGAGATAGCCAGAGACATAGATCTTCAGACAGTTCTCTCCAATCTTCAGTCCCATATTAGTAATCACCTGTTGGGTATTTCTAACTACATATCTTGAAGAACCCTCAAGCTTCAAAAACCTAAAACAGAACTCATCTCTCCCAAAAAATTGACCCTTCTTTCTCCCTTCCATGTTGAAGGCACTACCATTTTTCCAGTTTCTCAGGTTCATAACATTGGTGTTATCTTGGATTCCTCATTCAACCCTCATCCCACCTAGACCATAATCAGTTGCCAAATCTGTCCATTTCTACCTCCAGAAAAATCCTTTCTACTCATATAGCCATCACCTTTGGCCCTTTCACCTCTCACTAATATTGATGCCTCCTAACTGATTTCCCTGCTTCACTGGACATGGAGTACAGGAGACTTAAGTTGATATTTGACCTAAGATACTTAACCAGCTAGTTGATGACCCTTTCAGTCACTTACCCTCTTCAATCTGCCTCAGTTTCCTCAACTGTAAAATGAAGATAATAATAGTACCTATTTTGTAGAGTTATTGTGGAGATCATAGAAGATAACGTTTGTAAAAATGCCTGACATAGAGTAGGCACTTTATATTAAAAAGTTGATTTTCTTCTCTTCTCCCTTTTTACTCCAGTCCATCTTACACACCTCCATGGTGATTTTTCTCAAGTACAGATTTGTACTTCAACCCCCTTCTTAAATAACTCTTAATAGATCCCAAATGTCTCTAGAATCAAATATAAGCACCTCAGTTTAGCCTTTTTATCCCATCTCCAACAGATTGTCCCCTCTTCTAATCTCCCCTCTCTTGCCTATCTTCAATCTCTCCCTGTCTTCTGACTCCTTCCCTACTGCCTTCAAACATGCCCATATCTTCCCCATTCTCAAAAAACTTTCATTTGCTCATTTTATCCTATTAATTATCTTCTGCCCTCTGTGACTAAACCCTAGGCATTCTACAATAGGTCCTTCTACTTTCTCTCCTCTCACTCTCTTCTTAACCCTCTAAAATCCAGCCTCAGACCTTATCATTCAACTAAAATTATCTCTAAAATTATCCAAGATCTCTTGTCAAATTCAATGGCCTTTTCTCAAATATGATCCTTCCTGATATCCCTGCAGCCTTTGACCCTGAATGATCACCCTCTCCTCCGATCCTTGATACTCTACTACCTATCAGGTTAACACCCTTAACTTTAGGTGTCTCACAGGGCTCAATACTGAATCCTTCTTCTCCATCACTTCACTTTTTAACTTCATCTTCTCCCATAGATTTAATTATCATCTCTATGCTGATGATTCTCAAATCTACCTGACCCCTCTGGAGACCCCCTCCTCAGTCTCATATCCTCAACTGCCTTTCAGACATCTCAAAACTGAATGTCAAGTAGATACCTGAAAGTCAACATATGAAAAATAACACTCATTATCTTTCCTCCTGAACCCTCCCCACTATTAACATTCTTGCTATAGTAGAGAACAACACCAAATATACTCCCAGTCTTAGGAGTTGCTGTCTCACCCCTCCTCATATTCAATCTCTGACCAAGGCCTGTCTCTCCAGCATCTCTTCAGCACACTCCTCTTCTTTCCTCAGATATTGCTACCACTCACCTCAGGCCCAGACAAAAAGGCAATAGCCTCAAGTTTCCCGTGTCAGTCTATAGAAATGATTTTTTCCTAAAGTACAAGTCTACAAGTCCAACCATATAACCCTTCCCCCCACTCTAAACTCAAGTGGTTCCCTACTGACTTATGGATCAAATACAATCTCCTGTGACATTCAAAGCTCTATAGAATCTACTTGCCCCTCCAACTTCTCAGTCTTCTTACACCTTACTATCTACCACATATTCTTTGATCTAGTGACACGGGCCACTGGTCTCTTTGAGGATTCAAAAAAAAAAAAAAGCTATCTCTTACCTCCAGGCATTTTCTCTAGCTGTTCCACCAGCCTAGAAAGGTTTCCTTCCTCATCTCTGTCTCCAGGAATTCCTAGCTTCCAGATAAAATCCATCTTCCACAAGGGCCTTTCCTACTCCCACAATTTTAAAGCCTTCATTCTGTTAGTTTCCAGTTTGCTCTGTACACATCTTGTTTGTACATACTTGTTCGCTTGTGATCTCCCCCATTACACTGGGAGACCACTGAGGGCAGAAATCACTCTCAAGTCAATGTTTAGTTACTAAGGGGCTTTTAAAGTCCTTCCAAACCTGGCCCCAATCTATCTTTCCAGCATTATTGCATTTCAAGCACTCTGCCACTGACCCAAATTGGTCTTCAGTTCCTCACACAACTCTCCATCTCACTGCACCAGCCTTCCATGCTTAAAATACACTCCCTCCTGAGGTCTATCTATTAGAATGTCTTTCCTCTTTCAAGACAGGCCAGTAAACTACCTTTGACATACAATCTTTCCTAATCTTGGAAACTGATAGGGTATTCATCTAATTTGTTGCTATTCTCTTTATATTTACTCTTTATATACTTATTTACATACATCTTTGTTTTCTTCCACATTAGAAGGGAGTCAGCAGGTCCTTAAGAGTAGGGAATGTTTCATTCTTTGTAGGTCTGGTCTTAGTGTGTGCCCAGCAGATAGTAGGCACTTAATAAATGTGTGCTGATACACTGGTTTGGAAAGCAGACAACCTTGGCCTAGTTATTGGTTACTTAAGTGACCCCTGAACCAATCAATTCTCTCATCCTAGCTTCTGTTTTCTCAGCTGTAA
This sequence comes from Monodelphis domestica, assembly GCF_027887165.1. Classification (NCBI taxonomy): domain Eukaryota; kingdom Metazoa; phylum Chordata; class Mammalia; order Didelphimorphia; family Didelphidae; genus Monodelphis; species Monodelphis domestica. Next base: position 115,249,296 of record NC_077233.1, read on the forward strand.
AACGAGGAGTGCATTAAATGACTTGCAAGGTCCTTTCCATTCCCTAGATCTGCGCTGTGCATCCCCCTTCCTTATTTTCAGGTAAGAAAATAGAGACCCACAACTGTTAAGACTTGATCAGAATCACACAGAATTGAGGCTAGAACTCAAGCCCTCCTGAATGTCCAGGGTGATTTCCCCTCTATTATAATAACAGTAACTGACATATTTCAATTTAAAGTTGACAAAGCAATTTCTCCACAGCTGAGAGAAGTAGGGTACAAAGCTGCTTTCCCCGCCTTTTAACTGGTTTACCATTTCCCCCAGCTCAGCCAATGTTGTATGATGTTCCTAAGCAATAAATGGTACCATAACATAGGAGTAGCAGCCCTCCAACAGTAAGGGAGGTTCCTACTCAGACTACCCTAACATCCGTACAACCAATAGATTCTGTCGTCAAAGAGAGATGGTTGTAAACACTGCAAAGATAATAACGGAGGGCAGGGAAGGGAGGAAAGGAGAAAGGAAGGAATCTTAGGGAAAGTGTCAAGACACTTTCTTTTTCCCTACAGTCTAAGTCCTTATCTCTTATTTCCTCCAAAAGAAACCTGGAACCGACTTTCCAAAAAGTTTTAAAGATCTTCAGAAAATAGAGCTACGGGGAAGGGGGAGGAGCCACCCCCCCAAATCGGCCAAATTCCAGGCTCTATTCCCCCAATGCTCCGTGGGACGAACCCCCACTTCGGAAGATGCTCCTCTTCCTCCTCCTCCCCCAGGGCTCCTGTGACGCCTCCAGCAGCCCCCTCCCCAAATCCTCCGCCCCCTGCCCTTCTCCACCCGTTACCTCAGAGAGTCTCAGCCGCCCCCACAGATGGCCTCAGGCTGGAGTCCCTCCGGGCCTAACCTCCAAACTAAACCAAACCACCCAGCCCAGCTGGCCTTCAGCATAGAGGGATGGGTGGAAGGCGTAGTAGAAACTCTTTGCTGGGGAGGGGGAGAAAGAGGAAGGATGCAGGAATGGGAGCAGGGGGATGACAGAATTCGGCGGCTTTTAGGACCGCGGGATCAGAAATGGGAATGGGAAGGGGGTCAGGCTAAGGGGCCCGTCCCAAGGGAGGTGAAGTTTACAACGGCCACTTCCGGTGGGTGGGAGAGAGGCTGGGCTCCCTCCTCGTCCTCCCCCGGCCCTGCCTCTCCCCGCCCCTTCCCCCCTTCCCCACCCCCCTATCCTCCCCATCTCTAGGATACGTGCGCACGGAATGTGAGGCTCTGATTGGAAGAGCGAGAGGCGGGGGAATCACGGTCCCGGAGGGGAGGGGAAGGGAGGGGAAGGGAGAAAAATCGAAGGATTAGGCCTCGGCAGGCCTCGCGCAGCAGTTTCCGGGCTCAGTTCTGCGCTGTGTCTGTACCTGACCCTTCTAGAAAGACACCTATCCTTTCACACACATCTCTGAGGGGAAGTTTGGAGCGGAGAAGCAACGTAGTCTCCGCTCCAGACAACGTGCCCTGTAGAGAACGAGGGGAGAGGGCACCACCTGAACGTTAGAGCTGATTTAGCAGAATGAAGAACTTTTTTTTTAAATTAATATATTTTATTTGATCATTTCCAAGCATTATTCGTTAAAGACATAGATCATTTTCTTTTCCTCCCCCCCACCCCCCCATAGCCGACGTGTAAGTCCACTGGGCATTAGATGAGAATGAAGAACTTTTATCATTCCACCTAGATCACTTAAGATCCTTTCCATAAGCTTTAGATTCCAGCCGTCATGGTTATTCTGTTCCTAATGATCTAATAAATAGCTCCCTATTGCCAACTGAATCCATCAATTCACATCTCTCTTGGAGTTCAAGGCCCTCTGCAATCTGGGGTTCTTCTACCTTTACAGCCTTATCTATTAGTCTCTTATTGGTATTCCTTGCCATCCCAACAACCAGTCAATAAACACGTATTAAATGCCTTCCGTGCTAAGTGTTGAAGACAAAGAGGGGCAATCTGACAACTTGCAAAACAACTACATAAAAATGAATTAATGTACAAGATAAAGTGAAGGTAATTGAACAAAATGGAAGCACAAGCATTAAGGGAGAACAAGAAAGGATTGTCCTATAAAATAGGGTTTAATGGGGACTTGAAAGAAGCCAGAGAAGGCAGAGATGGGAAAAGAAAGCATGGGAGAGAATGAAAAGCTCTCAAGTTTGGAAGTGAAGTGACAAGAGAGTATGAGCAGTGTGGAGCAACATGGAATTAAACTACAAAGGTAGGAAGCAGCCAGTTTATAAAGGGCTTCCAATGTCAGAGGACAAAAGCCCTCCAGCTTCCCTTCCTTTGTTCACCAAATGCCTACAAAGCTCTCCTGCCACCAGTAATATATTGAATTCCTACACTCTTCAGAAGGCCATCTGCAATGCCATCTCTTCCACAAAGCCTCTTTTTTTTTTTTAATTTTTATTTAATTAGTTAATTTAGAATATTTTTCCATGGTTACAAGATTCATGTTCTTTTCCTCCCCTCCTACCAATCCCCTCCTGTAGCTGACTCAAAATTCTACTGGGTTTTACATAATTAAGACCTATTTCCATATTATTGATATTTGAACTAGGGTGATCATTTTGAGTCTATATCCCCAATCATATCCTCATCGAACTATGTGATCAAGTAGTTGTTTTTCTTCTGTTTCTACTCCCACGGTTCTTCCTCTGGATGTGGATAGTGTTCTTTCTCATAAGTACCTTTGAATAGTTCTGGGTCATTGCACTGCTGCTAGTAGAGAAGTCCATTACATTCAATTGTACCACAGTGTATCAGTCTCTGTGTATAATGTTCTCCTGGATCTGCTCCTCTCACTGCATCAATTCCTGGAGGTCTTTCCAGTTCACATGGAATTCCTCCAGTTCATTATTTCTTTGAGCAGCTAAGAATATTCTTTCCACAGAGCCTCTAAGTTTCCTTCCAGTCCCAGATTCTATGACCTTCCTTTACCCCAAGTCAGTAACACTTTTCTCACCACGGAAGTTAAGTTGAACTTCATTTTGAACCTTTCTAATGCATCAAAACATAGCTGGGGGCCAGGGGGAAACTGGGCAGCTAGATAGCTCAGTGGATTGAGAGTCAGACTTTGAGATGGGAGGTACTAGGTTTAAATCTGGCCTCAGACACTTCCTAGCTGTGTGACCCTAGGCAAGTCACTTAAACCCCATTGCCTAGCCCCTACCACTCTTCTGCCTGGGAGCCAATACACAATATTAACTCTCAGAGGGAAGGTAAGGGTTTAAAAAAAGCAAACATACAAACATGGCTATCTTTGTGTCTTGTTCCCCAGTTTTTAATATAAACTTAGTGTCTTCTTTAGTGCCTAACAAAGATAACAAGATTGACAAATGCTTCTTGAATGAAAGGATCAGTGCTCTTTTTCATCCCTCTTCCCTCCATTCCTATTCCCTTTCCTATTTCACTACACAACCTATACCTTAAAGCTCTATTCTTTTTCCTCTCCCTCCCCTTCCCCTGCCTCCCAGAATGCCTCCCAAGCTCAAGCAAAGAGAAGTGGATGAAGGATTATTTTTCTTTATAAACTTTAATAATGCCCACAGGAAGTAAGTGAACCAAATAAAAGGTGCTTCTTGAAATAGAAATATTACCCACATGCAAACCTACTACAAAGATTTACAAAGCAAGAAGGTAAGCAACAGGTTTCCAAACTGTCTGAAGTAGGGTTGGAAAATTCAAACCCTCTTTTGTTCCTCTCCAGGGGAAAGCTGATAGTAGTAATCTAGGAGGAACAATAGTGATAGCCTGGAAGTTGGTGGGCACTTTAACCATCTCCACCCCCTAGGTGTTAAATTCAAAGTGTTCTTATTATGTTGATTATATCCAACTGAACTCCCAAGCACAGGTGACTTCCCCACCTAAGGAATGCCAGCAGTCCTTAAAGTATTGAATTGCAGATGAAGTGAATGAGACTAATACTTGCATTATTCGGGGTGGGGGGTGGGGGGTGGGGGGACTGGAAGAACTTAATTCATTTGTTCTCAGTAGCAAATTAAAAAAAAAAACAACTTTGAAACTACATTCACCTATATTACGTTTGGATTTTTTAAAATAGCTTCATGTTGCTTCAAGGAGATAAAAATAGATTTTAAAATGCAATTGCTCCCATGTCTATAATGTTTTAAGACTAACAAACCATTTCCTCTTGGTAACCCTTAGAGACACATAATTTCCTCTTTACAGATAAATTGAGACCTAGAAAAGGTCCAAAGAGCTAGTAAGTCTAAGAGTTGGAATCTGAACTTGGATCTCTTAAAATCAATGCTCTTTCCAGGATCAATCAATGAATATTTATTATATATTTACCATATATTGTGCTAGGTTCAGGAGACCCAACCACAAAGAGTGGAACCATTTTACTCACAAGAAATTTATAATCTAAGTGGTGGAAGGAGGTGAAGAAGTGAGCAAGACACCAAGTACTGGTATAAGTGAACCCAAAATAAATACAACGTAATTTGTGAAAGAGGGATATTAACAGTGGCAGGGATCAGGAAAGACTCCATCTAGAAAGTGACATGTACTGCTTCACGAAGAAAGAGGGAGTGCATTCCAGGCAAGAGGAATGGTCTATGCAAAGGCAGAGATGAAGTGCTGTGAGGAATAGAAAGGCCAATTTGGTAGATTGCAGTGTTTGTTCTAGATAGCCTGTTATTAGACCTATCAGTTTGTTAACCAGATCAGATTGTAAAAGTTTTGAAAGACTTAAAGGAGTTTCTAATTTTACCCTAGAAGAAAGTTTAAAAAGATGACTCAACAAGAATGAAAAAAGCAACTAATATTATTCCTGAGCCTACCATAGGTAAGGCATATGGTAAGCAGAAATCTGATTGTTTTTTATTATTTAATCTAAAAGGTCTTTCAAGAAATCATTAAGCTAGTCTATTCAAAGTCAATTGAATATAATTACCACTATAAAACAGATTTTTTAGAAGATCCTTTGTCATTGTGCATGAGTTGAAATTTTATATATGCTTTTGAAATTCCAAATAAGTTTTTTTTTTATTATTAAAGGCATAGGTTGACTGTTGATAATACTTGTATTTCATTTAATTATGAGCCTACTGGCTTAAAAAGTGTTCTTAGATTGCAGGCTCTCCCAGTTTTCTTTTGAATCACCTGCTGGGTAATTTCAAACAAAAGCATTCAGCACAGTGCTTTCTTAAAAGAGGCAGAAAGAACATGGAAGGCTGAAACATGGCATTTTTTTCTATCCTATATCTGATTTAGAGCCTCTTCCATACGAATTAAAGGTAAAACACAAGAAATATATTCTGTATTTTATACTGTAAAGAAAAATTAAATTAGTTATAGCAAAAATAAAACTTGGAGCAGCTTATAAAATAAAAGGCTTGATTCTCCTGTGAGGTAACTACCTTGGAAAAAATATTTTAAAATGGAAAACAAAAATTTGAAACAAAATAATGCTAAATATATATTATCATTGAAGGTCACTTGCCAGCAATTTCTGTCTTCCTCAAAAGCCTTATTCCCTATCATATCCAATTTGACTTTGGAGCATCATCAAATTTGAACAATCGGCCATTGGAGGACTACAGATGACCCTCTCTCTATATATATAGCTAATTACCAAATCTAATTGAGCCATTTCTCATCATTTTTCCATGAGGTTTCTGAAACTTTGGGCATAGCTGGCAATTTTTAAATAGTCTCTGAGTCTTCTCTCAGCTTGCCCTTCCTTCTCCTCAAAGTTTCACTAAGGTTCTGTTCTTACTTTCTCTATATTATCTAAGCCTTCATTCATCCTCATATCTTAAAACTTCTGTGTCACCAATTTTTATTTTTCCCCACAGTTCTGAATTTCAATTGCCTCATAGATTTTTCTATCTTATCAGTATCTCAAAATCAGCATATCTAAAACAAATCCATCACTATCACCAAACAAAACACTTCTTCCAGTGGGGATTGTAGTGGTAATAACACTGGATTTATTTATAATCTTAAATACTAGAGTTTAAATTCCTCTAGGTTACTTACACCTATGAGATCTTGAAAAAATCATTTCTCTTTGGGGCTATTGCCTCCTTATTTATAAAACAAGAGAAAAGTAGATTAATTAATGCTCCTTTAAGTTTCCTTCTAACTCTGGATGCTCAGATTACAATTTCTGTCTTAACTATTTCTTTTAGTCATCCTGGTTGTCCATGACTGAATCTCTATACCTAGTCAGTCCAAAAGTCAAAAGGTCCCTTTCTGTCCATCTCCACAGCCCCTTTATCATTTCACAACTACCAGTTGCAATCTGGAATTTTCAAGGAATAATTATTCCATTTACAAGCCCTTCAGTACTGAGCCACAAATGACTCTAAAAGTTACCTTGGGAACCCAAGATCATACAAGTCCCTGTGGTTCAACCCTTACTACATTAAAAAAAAAAAAGTTTAAGGAAACCAAACCACAAATCTGCAAACTAACAACATATACAAATACATGATTCACTCTATAGTTTCCCACCTCTCCAGTGAAAGTACATTTTCCCAATATCTTCTCTGGAACCAAAATTAGTCATTATAAATATGCAATGTATAACTTTATTGATCTTTTCATTTATATTGTTATAATCACTGTATATGTTGTTTTCCTGGATCTACTTGTTCCATTTTATATTAGTTCATATAAGACTACTGTGGCAAGAAAATTTTTCTGTATTAGCTTTATGATGGCCATCTCTTTAAGACAATAATATAAACTAGCTGAAGCATGCAGAATTTAGCTGACATCAAAGTTTAGTTCCAGTGACTAATTAGTGATAAGAGAATAATTGGCTCAGCTTTATTATCTCTATTTACTGAGGATGAACATGTCAAATAACTAGATAGATATAGTTCTGATTTTAATGGTTAGTCTGCAGATTCCCTAGCTTTGTCCCTAATGTTTACTGACTAGTTTATAATTTCACCCCATGCAGATCTTTTTCTTCTACTATTTGTCCTTTGGCAAATCTTTCCTTTTCCCTTCTTCCCTTTATAAATTTCATGGTATTCATGGACCACTCAGGGCCCATTGTTTTTGGTGTACTATGGGTCTATACTCGGAGCATAGCCCAGCTTAATAAGTCAGTTTAATAAAGCAGTTATTAAGCTGTTTCTTTTATTGATAAGTATAATGGGCAATAGTACCTATCAATGAATCTTGGACAGTTCTTATGTCATTCCTGTGTTTATCTGAATTCCTCATTTTTAACAATTTTTTGGCACATTAACATTTTATTAACATTTGCAAATCACCATTTGTTTAGCCAATACCTAATCAATGAACCCCAAACTTTGTTTTCTAGTTTTTTTATTATGGACTAAGAGTAAGAATAAATTTTAGGGATCATCTAGTCAAATCCCCTGATTCCACAGAAAAGGAAACTGAGGCCAACAAAGAAACTCAAGGGCCATACAGGTAGTAAGTAGCTGAACACAAATTTGATTCCAGATCCAGTCTTCTTTCCCTCAAACTATACTGCCTCCAGTTTGTTAACTTAAATGAATCTCTACTTGTTTTAACCTGTAGGGGAGATTATTTATTAAAGAATCATAGATGTAATGTTGGTTAAGACCATCAGATTCAAACCTCTTGATTGAGAGAGCAATAAGGTGAAAAAGTGTGCTTTGCTCAAGCTGGGATTTGAACCCATGTCCCCTGACTTCAGATCTAGCATTCTTACTACTACAGCAAACTGAGTAAAACCCATGAAGACAATACTGCAGCTACATACTATCTCTTCTCCCTCCAACAGAGACACCCCTATACCCATTTTACTCTATTTCATGCATATATAAATATATATGTGAACCTTGTAGGCGTAGGCTCATATTTTTCTTTCCTATTTGTATATATTCATCTGAAGTTGTAACTGGAGCCCTAGATGGCTTATGCTGTTTTAATTTTATACCCAGTAGAATAATGAACTGCAATGAAAATAATTAAATTCTTAAATACTACATCAGGATTCCAATTAAACAAACAAACAAAAAAACAACCTCTGTGGTTCACAGAATCATATCATGTTGTTGTGGAAGGGCTTTGAGGTGAAACCCCAAGTTCAGGACAGGAGGCCCTTTGTAAGAATGCAAGACTCCAAAATTTATACACGTAATCTTAGTCTCAAATCCCTTACTTTACAAATAAAAAACCAGAAAAGGCCAGAAAAGTAGAAAGATTTGTCCAATTAGAGGCAAAAATAGAATCTGGAACCCAAACAAGTTCAGGGCTCTTTATATTACTTCACATATAGAATTCACAAAATCCCCAAATCCCAGTGTTAGGAGATTAGAACAAAATAAGAATTTCCTTTATGACAATCACAATTAGCCATCTTGCCTTTACCTGAAAACTAAGTGTAGGGAAACAAATACTTCCTAAAGCAGATCTTTACATTTTTGGGGTAATTCTGTTTGGAAGCTTTTGCTTCTATAAAACCTACTTTGCTTCTGCAATTTCTATGCTCTTCCTAGTTCTATCCTTTCTGGCCAAGAACAAGTTTAATCCCACTTCTTTGGAAAAGTCCCTTTTTTTTTCCATTTGAATAAGTTTATTTAGTCAATTTAGAACATTATTCCTTGGTTACAATAATCACATTATTTCCCTCCCTCTCCTCCACCCACTCAAGCAGCCAATGCACAATTTCATTGGTTATTACTTGTGTCCTTGATCAGAACCTATTTCCATGTGGTTGTTTGCACTAGGATGTTCTTTTAGAGTCCACATCCCTTAGACCCATGTATTCAAGCAGTTGTTTTTCTTTGGTGTTTTTACTCCCAGTGTTTCCTCTGGATGTGGATAGTGGGTTTTCTCATAGGTTCCTCCAGGTTGTTCAGGGTCACTGCATTGCCACTAATGGAGAAGTCCATTACATTCGATTATACCACAGTGTATCAGTCTCTGTGTACAATATTCTCCTGCTTCTGCTCCTCTCACTCTGCATCAATTCCTGGAGGGGAAAAGTCCTTTTTGAATGGAAAAATCACTTCACCCATAAGTCTTCTCCTCTCCAGGCCAAACAATCCAGGTTCCTTCAAGTGATTCTTATGTGACATGATAGAGGCCCTTTACCAGCCTGCTCAGTGCACTGGATCCTCTCCTGTTTTAAAAATGTTCTCCTCCTTTTAAAAATTCAGTAGACAGAACTCAGTTTATTATCCTAGATGTGATCTGATCTGGGCATCTGTCCTTCTACTGATGAAACTCTTGGCAGATAAAATTCTATCACAGTGTTTTGTTCCTAGGGAGCATTTTTAGTTTATATTATTAATACCTTTTTTTTTGAGAGAAATGATATGGAACAGTGATATCAAACTCAAATAGAAATGGGAGCCATTAAACCATATATAAAGATCCCTGAGAGCTGCATATTGACCCAGGAAGTCATCTATTAACAATAAGTTCTTTTGCATTTTTATTTATTTTGATAAATATTTCCCAATTATATTTTAATCTGAACTAGTCCACTCAGCTGTATTGGATACCTCTTTTATATAAGATATCATCAAGGCCTTACATGAGCAGAAATGGAAATTGGCTGATTATGGAGTTAGAATGAGGAATGACAGATAGAGAGCCTGACTCACATGGATACTCACAAAGTTTCTATAAATGATAGCATTTGCCTTACCAAGTTCACTTCCAAATGAATGAGTCTGCATCTCTGCTACTGCTGGGCTAAGTCATTCAGGTTTCTCAGTCTCTTTCACCTAAAAGTAGGAAATAATAGAGAGACAAAAAGCAACAGCAAGACCATATACTCATGGACCATGTGCTTGTTGGAATATGAAATCCTAAAACTAAGCCTCTCTCCCCACTAAGGACTCAGTCTTGCCTCCTTACCTGAGCACTGCCACGTAGGGATGAGAACGAGTCTCCTTCTGGTCGGTGAATGCTTTTAAGTGTACCCCAGTGCCAGCTTGGTTGAATTCAATCAATAAACCATCTCTAGATTAGCTGACTAAAACCAGTTAATGGAAATCTGTGCATGCTTCAAATCAGAGATGAAGGCATTTTCATTTCGTGTCATTGTGCCTTATAGAAGCAAGTTTCCATCTTCCTTGTGAGGAAAAATATTAGCTAAGCGCAATGGGCATGTTCAAACTCTCCGTTTTATATATATATAATAATCCTACATTTCTAAAAATTACATGACATGAATTTATACATAATCATTTCATGTAAGCCATCTGAACCTTCTCTGTAGCACTGCGAATGTATTATATATCCTGTCAGATTGAAGGTGACCCTTGGTTCTCCAAGGCTATACCAATAGATCAGAAGCTTGGGCAGGTTCTAACATGTTGAAAAGTTTTGAGCAAGGCCTTGGCAACAGACAGTCTATTTTTCATAAGACCCAATGGTTAAGAAGAGAAGAAATCCATTCCCATTAGGCTGGATGCTTGGCGAGAAATCTTTGTGCATAGCAACCCATGAAACAAAGAAAAATGTAAAATGTCCCTTAGTCCTCAGCAGGCACCTGAAGCTTTAGCAGAGTCTAGATGATGCTTTTGCTGGTCTGTATCCAGAAGATCATCCTTTTCTAAAAATCTCCATTATTTTTTTCAATTACATATAAAAACTTTTTTTGTCAACATTTGTTTTTAAAAAATTTGAGTTCCAAATTCTCTTCCTCCCTCCCTGTCTCCATCCTTGAGAAATCAAGCAATTTAACATAGATTATACATGCATAGTCATGCAAAATATATTTCCATATTAGCCATGTTGTGAAAGAAAACACTGGTAGACAGCCAGCCTTGAATTAAGCCAGAAAGTTTTGGCCCTCTCACATACTGGAAGTGTGATCCTGGGAAAGTCAACACCTCAGGGAATGGAAAAGCATTTACATGCCTCCTGAAACTCAGAGTATCCTTCTAAGTGCTACGAATATGAACAGAAAAGTAAGACACGCTGTGCTGGAAGATGCTCCCATTCTAATGGAGGAGACCCCAGATACATGTGGTTATACTTGCCAGGTGCCATGCTAAAGAGTTGAGGAGAGTGACAACTTTTGGGCTGCCCTAGCAATCACCTGGAGAGCTAAATGTTGGATGAGGAGTTCGCTTCCAGTAAAGGATGAGCAGAGAGGATTTGTAGTGACCTGCATTGAGTCTCCTGTGAGTATCTCTACTTACAGCTAAATTATTGCTGTTCCCAAAGCACAAGCCAGTATCCCTCCTCCAACAGAAGGTAAAGGGGTTCAAGGAATATTTTGCCACTCTCCTGTTGAGCAAAGATAATGTTTCTCCCCCTTAAAACACACACTCCATACATGCGGTTTCCATTGTGAAAATCAAAAAGAGAAAGTATCTGAAGAGTCAGAGATAAATGCAGACCTAAGGCAGGGGAAAGAGGTCAGAAGAAATGTGACCTAAAGGAGAAAGGAATGAGAAAAAGACCTCTGGACACTTGGAGCCAAGAAACAAAGTGGAAATGTTTTACTAAGGGGAAGAATTTAAGAGGAAGTCAAGACTGGGGGAAAAAAAGCTCTAGGCCTCTATTATGTGGGTTATATGACCCAAAAGTCTATATAGCACAAGGAACTGGATGCTCTGAGGAGGAAGCAACTGCTTGTTTTTAGTAAGAATGGAAATGTGGACTCACAGGCATTGCCAAGTAAAATATTTAAGAGTTAGAGGAAGAAGAAATGATTAGTGATAGGTGAAGACTCCCTTCACTGGCTATTTATTGACCTAAAAAACCAACAACAACAACAGAAAGGTCAGCAATCTTACTGGGTCAAGTGTCAATCAACAAGCATTTGGGGACAGCTAAGCAGTTCAGTAGATTAAGAGCCATCTCTAGACCTGGGAGGTCCTGGAATCAAAATGTGACCATGAACATTTTGTAGCTCTTACTATTCTTCTGCCTTGGAAGTACTAAGTATTTTAAGATGGTTCTAAGATGGAAAGAAGTAAGGGTTTTAAGACAAACAAAAAAAACCAAAGCATTTCTTTTTTTTTTTTTGAGAAGTACTACAATTTTAATTTTGATATCCATGGAACATTTTGATATATAAAAGAATACTATCAACTTTATTTTAGAGTGAAAAGATGCCAAGGGAAATCATATAATCTGCAATCTAAAAACATCATATTTTATAAGCATATTTTAGTATTTCTTTTTTTTTTAAATTTTTATTTGGTCATTTCCAAACATTATTCATTGGAAACAAAGATCATTTTCTTTTCTTCCCTCCCCACCTCCCACCACCTCTCCCATAGCCCACGCGCAATTCCACTGGGTATCACATGTGTTCTTGATTCGAACCCATTCCCCTGTTGTTGGTATCTGCACTAGAGTGTTCATTTAGAGTCTCTCCTCAGTCATATCCCCTCCACCCCTGTAGTCAAGCAGTTGCTTTTCATCGGTGTTTTTACTCCCACAGTTTATCTTCTGCTTGTGGATAGTGTTTTTTAGATCCCTGCAGATTGTTTAGGGACATTGCATTGCCACTAATGGAGAAGTCCATTACCTTTGATTGTACCACAGTGTATCAGTCTCTGTGTACAATGTTTTCCTGGTTCTGCTCCTCTCACTCTGCATCACTTCCTGGAGGTTGTCCCAGTCTCCATGGAATTCCTCCACTTTATTATTCCTTTTAGCACAATACCAAAGCATTTCTTAAAAAAAAAAAAAAATCTAATTTATTATTTATTTATTTTTAACATTTTTTTCTTTTCAAATTTTGAGTTCCAAATTCTCTCCTTCCCTCCTAATTCTTCTCTCCCACTGAGAAGGTAAACATCAATTATATATGTGAAATCATGCAAAACATATTTCCATATCAGCCATATTTTTTAAAAAAGCAAGAAAAATAAAGTAAGGAAAATATACTTCAATTTTTACTGAGAGTTCATTATTTCTTTCTCTGAAGATGGATGGTATTTTTTCTTTCCTTTTTTTTAAACCCCTACATTCTGTCTTATTATCTCTCTCTCTCTCTCTCTCTCTCTCTCTCTCTCTCTCTCTCTCTCTTAAACCTTTACCTTCTGTCTTGGAATCAATAGTGTGCATCAGTTCCAAGGCAGAAAAGTGGTAAGAGTAGGCAATAGGGGTTAAGTGACTTGCTCAATTGGTTTTCTAGGACTTAACCAAAAAAAGGGTTTCTTTTTGTCCAATTTGTTGATATAATCTTTCTCTTTTTTTGCTGAGGAAAATGTAAAAAAACAAAAACAAAAACAAAAACCATAAAATTTCCCCATAGAACTTGTTTGGCTACATCTCAAAAGTCTTTATTCATTGTCTTATACTTGTCATCTTTTTTAATGAATTTCTTCAATGTTTCTATAATTTGTTATCTACTTTACCATTTTGTAATAATTAAGTTATTTATTGTCTTCATTTAATTATAATGCTGTTTTCAAAGGCCATTTATTGAATATTATTTTGATTGTGTTATGTTGGTAATAGATGTGTTTAATTTTTCTTCATTTGTTGTGAGGATTTGATGCTCTACTGCTACTATTCTGGTACAAAGTCTCCTCATTGCACTCCTGAACTAATGCAATAATCTTCTGGTTATTCTTCCCCCTTAACATTTCTCTCCACTCCAATTCATCTAAGCTAAAGATCTTCCTAAAGTGGATATCACTCCATGCCAGCCTTGTAATATTTCAAGGAATTGTAGAGGATACAGGGGATAAGGAAGATTGGGAATGGAGGGGTTGAAGGGAGAGAAGGAATATGACTGCCAGTGAGGTAAAAGGAGAAAGATACCCCCTGATGAGAGACTATCTTTGAAAATTGGGGTTCCTGAGAAATGGGCCACCTATGATAACCCGAGGGGTATCTTCTCTATTGATTACTGTTGAAGAAACCCCAGAGCAGGTAAGCATGGACCATCCTGAGGGACAAGCCTCCCCTAGACCACGGTCAGTCGCCCAGCAGGGGTCCAATAAGGACAGTTTAGGGTTGAATGGCTGTCCTTAGGTTCTGCTCCCTCTATGTCCCCTGAAATGATAGTCCTCTTATCTGACTGCAGTTTATTTAAATAAAGACGAAGTTTAACAACAAGTTTGGATTGGGGAGGTATCAGGGAAGAGGGAATTGGATTTCCCTAGTTTGGGTTTGAATCTCTCTCAGCTTTGGAGCTAAGGCCAGGCCTCACCGGCTGGTGGAGCGTTTCTTTTATTCCTATCTATGCTAATGCTAGCTTTCTTAAGTTCAAAGTCTTTAGCAGTAGACAGCAAGAGGAAGAAAAGGTTCTGACTTTCAGAACTGGTTGGGCCTGTCTCTTCAGGCTGATATCCCTAAAGACCGGCCTTACAGTTCAAATCACTCCCCTTAAATCCTTTTGTTCGATGACACAATCACAGGAATTCAGGTAGAGCACACATTTGGGAAAATGAGGAATAGAGGCACTTCTATATCTCCAATATTTAGTATAGTGCCTCCAACATAGTAAATACTTAACAAATGATTGTCATTATGATTATATAGCACATAATCAATTTTTGTAAAGTTGTCATGCATAGCTGCCCAGTCCTCAATAACCCAAAATTTTTTAATCTTCATTTTTCTCTCCTTTAATTCCCTCTTCCAGACCTACCCTCCAAAATTGAAATCTTTTACTTATAATTAACACCTCCTTAAATCTACCCCTTTCCCCTTTCCTTTTCCTGTTTAAATATTTGTTGAGTTTAATATTAAATATAATATATGTGTATTTGATCCTCCTTTATCCAGTTGGTATTTGGGTTACTACCACACTACTTCTTTCATACTTTTATATTATTCTTCATGAGCATCCCAATTATATGAGAAGCTTCACCTTCTTCTCCCTCTTTCTTACTCACTGTACTAAATTTTTCTTCCTCTTTCTTTCTTTCTCTCTTTTTTTCCTTGATTGTTCAGTCGTTTGTGACCCTATTCTTTCTTGGCAAAGATCCTGGAGTGGTTTGCAATTTCTTTCTTTAATTTATTTTACAGATGAAGAAACTTAGGTAAATAGGGTAAAATGACTTACCCAGGGTCACATAGCTAGTGTCTGAGGCCAGATTTGAACTCAGGAAGATGTCTTTCTGACTTAGACCTTGACTCCAGACCTGGCATTCACCTAGGTATTATTTACTTTATCCTGTCCCTAGAGAAAGAACATTTATTTCTTCTCACTTATTAGATTATAAACATTTCATCATTTCAGAATCCCATCTAATTGTTCAAATGTATTCATTTATCTTTCTATGTTTCTTTCCAATTCTTATGCTTTCATCCATGTATCTACTTGACTCTGATCTCTTCATTGTGAATATTTGGAAATCTTCTATCTCATTTAAGTTCCATTCTCTCTCACCCCAAGGAATATTCTTATTTTTGTGAACCTTTAACTATTGCCTACTGGAACATCCTATTCCAAGTTCTCCTTTCCATTAAAATGGTAGCTGCTATGTCTTGTTTAAGCCAAACTGTGGTTCCTTAGTACTTGAACTCTTTGTCTTAAAATTTCAACTTGGGGGCAGCTGGGTGGCTCAGTGGATTGAGACCCAGGCCTAGAAATAGGAGGTCTGGGTTCAAATGTGGCCTCAGACACTTCCTAGCTTTGTGACCCTGGGCAAGTCGCTTAACCCCCATTGCCTAGCCCTTCCCACTCTTCTGTCTTAGAACCAATTCACAGTATTGATTCTAAGATGGAAGGAAAGGGTTTTAAATAAATAAATAAATATAAAATAAAATTTAAACTTAAACACCAAAAAGGCATGTTCATACACAACAAAACACAAAGAAAGGATGCTATATGAAACTATGAATTGATTTGTTTGTGCTTCTTTCTAAAATTCCTTCCTTTCTCTTCCTTGTACTTTATTATTTTTTTTCTTCCTTGACTTTAAAAAATGTTATAATGGCCTTTTTTTGGCTTGGTATCTCTATTGTTAAAATCCCATTGCTAATTAAAAACTGAGAAAAAGGGAAAAAATCCTCGTAACTAATTAACGTAGTCAAAAATAAAATATGTCAAAAAATAAAATGAAGACACACAGTAGTCATATCCAAAAATCTATATTTCTGCATCTTGTGTTCATTACCTTTTTATCAGACATTTACTTCATGCTTCATCATCGGTCCTTTGGAAACATGGTTGGTCATTGCTTTGATCAAAATACTCGTCTTTTAAAGTTGTTTTTTTTTTTACCTATATAAATTGTCCTGGTTCAACTCACTTCATTGTGCATTAGTTCCTACTATGCATGATTCTTTGAAAGTATCTCTTTGATGATTACTTGTGGTACAGTAATAATCCATTAAACTCATAAACCAAATTTGTTCAGCCATTATCTAGATACCTTAGAGGCAATGTAAGGCACATCCTTATATTCTACTTTTCTTTTTTTTTACCTTCTTTCAATTCTCCTTAGTAATAAGGAAGTTTATATTGGTTGTGACTATTCTTTCCCCAGTATTATCTCCCTTCTTAACTGTCACCCTTCATACCTGTTCATTTCCCTTTTTAGTTTTATGTATTTCTCTACCAACCTTGTGTTTTCACCCTCCTTTTTTTCCAGGCAAGTGAGAATCATTTGATACCTATTCCCCCCACACCTTCTTCTGTGTTTATATATTCTTCTCATGTACTTCAATTATGAGAGATAGTAAATTCCACCTTGTTCTTCCTACTCTAGGAATAGACTTTTTACCTTTCTTTCTTCAAGTCTTCAGAACAGAACCAATCTACTACTCCTAGGACTTCTTTTTATTTCCTTATTTAACTTCCTCAGTACCCTTGGAATACCTTAAGATTTTGCAATAAAGGATAACTGTCTTCTCTGAGCCTTTATTTTCAGATATTCAGATATTCCATTATCATTCTCTTCTGGGTTTGTGTTTTAGGCACTTAGGACTCCATAATATTCAATATTGGTGTATTCGTTTTATTCTTTTTTGTTTTTTTAGTTTTCCTTCCTGAATCTGGATTTTATTGTAGGGTCAAGCTCTGTGCACTTCTGAATCAAATAGTCAGAACTTCTTTGATCATGTCCTATATTAATCTGTTATCTGGGTAATGAGTGTTCTGTTCTTTAAAGACCTCAGGAATAACTCTAGCTTGCAGACTGTCCTAGATCATTTATTTACAAAAGAAGTTTGCACTGGAACAGTCTTTTTGAGCGCTAACCCTGAACCTTGCTCTCCTGGTCTGGTCCTCATAGCTTCCAAGCTCCAGTTCATGTTTAGAGAATAAATCTATAGGTTCCAGAGTTCTCTGGCATGATTTAGTCCCAAAACTGGAGGGCTTTTGTGAGTTTACTGTCTATATAAGCATTTCAGTCTGAACCTCTTTCTCTGTGCCTCTAGGCTTCTGGCTTCTTTGTGTGGACCAGGAATAGCAAAAGATACATCCACACTTCCCCTTACATTACTTGATAATTACTTAGTAGAGTTCTCTTTTTTCATCTTGATAGAGTACTTGAGAGGCAACTAGGCTATTCTGCTTTTGGTTATTCACTCTGTCATCTTGAGGAAAGACCTTTCTAAAACCATATTATAAAGTAGAGTCATCAAAACAATTTGGTACAACTTAACAAAAACTAGATCAGTGGAAGAGCTTAGAGAAGCAAGCAATGGAAGTACTGTAGAGTCCAATAAACATTGACTCCAGGATCAGAGGAACTGGATTCAAATACCACCTCAGACTTACTACCTATGTGGTATTGGTCAATTTATATAACTTCCTTGGGCCTTAATTTCCCTATCTATAAAATGAAGAGATTAGACAAATGGCTTCTTCCTTTGTGCCTGTTGACACTGTAACACTGTAAGGATCGTTCCAAATAACTAGTTGCACTGCTCTGTTTTTAATTGTTAATATTAGACAAATGCAGCAGCAAAATCCGTTGTATTAGCAGGATATCAATCATTCCCATTGCATGTCTAGTGTTTTTTGAGTCCAGAGTCTAATCCTATGGCTGTTAAACCAGTATAATCAAAAGTCTTTTTACTTTGGTCTGAATAAAACTGAAACTGTGTGGGTTCTTTATGGAAAGTGGCACTTTTGGCTTTCCTTTTCTTATTTTGTAAAGTAGTTTTGTCCCGTTATTGTCAAGTTTTAAACTTTAGTTTTCTTGCTCTCTGACTTGCCCTTTAAAGAACGTTGGCATTGTAAATAAATCCACTTGCAAAAGTTTTCCAAAATAGAAAAAAAAAAGATTAGACAAAAGGCCCTTCTAGTTTTGGTTCCATGATTCTATTAGCCAGACTGGCGATACTAATCATTTTTTCTAAACCCTTACCTTCCATCATAGATTCATTACTGCGTATTGGTTCCAAGGCAGAAGGACGGTAAGGGCTAGGCAATGGGGGTCACATAGCTAGGAAGTGTCTGAGGTCAAATTTGAACCCAGATCCTCCTGTCTCTAGGCCTGGCTCTCAATCCACTCAATACTAATCATTCTTAAGCAAAAACCTCCACATAATCTAGTATTTTATAAATCTAATCACACTAATTATTGGGAGGGTTCCCTTTTTGCCATGAGCTACTATGAAAACTATTTTTCAGTCTTCATTTTTGAAGATGATCAATGGCATTTTGAGGGTGATGTTTTGATGTGTGCATAAATTAGATTTGAGTGAAGCATAGTTGCCCAGAGTCTTCAGCCTCATTCTCTTTTTCAGGGTCACTGAAGTCTGTGATAGTGAAATCACTTTTAAAGGCTGATATATATTAATTTAAGGTCGCCAAGGAATTCACTTATGAAACTCCGAAATGAAACACTCAAGTCAGAATGGAGTTTTATGGAAGTTTAATTACAACGGAAGTAAAAAGAAGGAGAGAGAGAGAAGGAAAGAAGGGGACAAGGAACGAGGTTAACCCAACCTTCTGGCAGAGCCAGAGGGAGTCTAGGCCTTGGAAGGCCAAGGTAGAGAAGAGAATCAGTCCTTTAACTCCCGTGCCCAATCTGAAGGAAAGCTGCCTGCGGGTCTCCTCCCTGCTAGAGCTTTTAGAACGAATTGGCACCTAGCC
The DNA here is from genome assembly GCF_027887165.1 of Monodelphis domestica. Classification (NCBI taxonomy): domain Eukaryota; kingdom Metazoa; phylum Chordata; class Mammalia; order Didelphimorphia; family Didelphidae; genus Monodelphis; species Monodelphis domestica. The sequence goes on from NC_077233.1 coordinate 115,268,273, forward strand.
CTGTCCACAGGAAGTGAGCGAACTCCAGAGGCTGTTCTCTACCTCACTTCCTGTGCCTCACACGTGCCAATGGTGGCTCAAGCTTGGCTTAGGACAACCCAGGTGGGCAGTTAGTTATTTCTGATTTGTCAATAACTAGCACATGTCCGTGTAGTGGGTGTGCACAATCCTGGATGCTAGACCAAGCAAGATGGAGGAGATTTAAAAATCACAAGTCCAGTGGTAAAATAAAAGTCAGGATGGTTGGAGATGGCCTGGGATGCAGTGGATGATCTTGACATCTTGTTGGACTGAGCTCTAAGCACACCAACAGTGCCTGTTTCAGCTGCCTTCATGGCTCTGGGAACAAACTATTTTCATCTGCCCATCCTGCTGTGGGGAAGTCTTCACATGGTTGGGGTAGATACCTCCAAACTCACCATCAGGTTTGTGGTTACCTTCAACCTGTATTACTATTATCCAAGATGGATTACTGGAGTGAGGCTGCTGCAAATGCTACCGCTTCTTGGAGCCCCAGATGAGAGTGGAGTGCCGGGTGGACACCAAAGGTAGATGAGCAACCCTGAATAGGGCTCACTCAGCAAGCTCTCACACCAGAGGTGCTAGTCCTTCTTGAACACCCACACACCCCGCTAGTAAAACTAGAAAGAAGTGGGACATATTTAATGTTTAAATAGAGTTCTTATACTATATGCCATTGTAATCCAACAACTCATTACACTTTTGGATGGCTATAATTGTTAGGAGGTTTTCCCTGACATTATGTCTGTTTCCCTCTTTTCCCCTTCTCTACATTGTTCCTGGCTCTCCACTCTAAATTCAAACAGAATAATACTAATCTAACATCTAATTCTTTCTCCCTATGATAGCCCTTCAAATATCTGAAGATAGGTATACTGTCCTCCCAAGTCTTTTCTCCAAATTAAAATATATCCAGTCCATTGAACCTATCTTCATAAGATATGACTCCAGCAAGGTCCTTTACAATCCTGGTAGTCCTCCATTTCTAAAAAGTCACCAACTCTTTTTTTAATAAACCTTCCTAGAATTTTCCCAGGAATCAAAGTCAAACTCACTGGTCTATAGTTTACAGGCTCTATTTTACTTCTTCCCTCTCCCTTTTTTTTTTAATTGGGACATTATTTTTCCAGTATTATCCAACTCTTCCATTTTCCATGATTTTTCAAATGTTATCAACAGTGGCTCAGCAATCATATTTGTCAGTTCTTTTAGTACTTGAGTATGTAGTTTATCTGGACCAGATAACTGATTTCATCAAGTGCAGCTAGGTATTCTCTTACTATCTCTTTACTTACCTATTAGTTATTTCGACTATAAAGGTCATTATCTTTTGAAGAGAAAACAGAACAAAAAAAATTTGGTTCTACTGTTTCTCAATTGTCAGAGATTATTCTCATTCATAGCAAGCAAAGGTTCTATTCCTTCTCTGATCCTCCTTTTCTCCCAGTATAGCTTTTTAAAAAAAAAAACAAAACCAAAACAGCCCTTTTTATTGTCCTTAGTTTTCCCTGCTACATGATCACTTAAGGTTTGCTAGTTGGTTCCATGATTCAAAATCATTCAACCTCACTGGAAAAATATTAATATTTAAAAAGACATCTTTGCAACAATAAAATGGAATTACTGAAAGGTTTGCTTGTTGTTATTCAGTTGTTCACTTGTATCCAACTCTTCCTGATCCCATTTGAGTTTTTTTTGGCAAAGATAATATAGTGTTTTGTCATTTCCTTCTCCAGCTCATTTTACAGATGAGAAACTAAGACAAACATGGTTAAGTGACTTGCCCAGGATCACAGTATATGAGGCCAGATTTGAACTCAAGAAGATTAATCTTCTTGACTTCAGTCCTAGAACTCCATCCACTGCATACAATCTCCCAAATATGATATTACCCAGACTTCTTTTGATTCTGGGTCTAAGGACCAATTAATTTCCCATCAGAAGCATTTTTCAAAGGAACTCAATTGGTATTCCTCTACTTCTATGTTGTCATCTCAGCAAATACATTTGTGATTCATTTGGGCTTTCTTGAGTGGATGGTTAGGTTACTTCTTTCAGATGATTGGTCTGACCTGAAGAAGCTTTAAAGTATTCTGGCTTGATGTCTTTAGTACTGTATTACCTGATTTTTTTCCCACTGATCAAACATTTTTCCCCTCTTACTATCCACAACCACTAAACCAAAAATAAAAATAAAACTCTTGCAACAAATATGAAATGAGTTATAAAAAAATAGAAAAATGAGTCACTGAAGCATCTTTTTGAAACATTTTTAAAAAATAGAAGGAAAACCAGAAAGAACAATGTTAGCTTCAAAAGCCACAGTTGAATCTATTATACAATTTTAAAGAAAAGCAGCCTCTATATAATAGAGATCTGTAGTCTCATGCAATTCTATGTAAATGGAAATGCCCATTTTATAATTGGTGCTTGTTAAATTCAGAATAAAAATTAACTTAAAAAAACCCCTTTTGTCTGCTGTTCAGTGGTAGAAAAGGGGAATTTAAATTTTCTTTGTATACCCAGCACCTAGGGCAGCAATTCACACACAGCAGGTGTTAAATAAATGATCCTGCCTCCTTTAAACTTCATAATAAATGGGTTCATTGGATTTCATACAAAACTTTCAACAGATTCATTTCCCTAGTTGATTGTCAATATTTTGCAAGGTAGGACCTCTTGTGATCTGCTTGTAGTCTTTTTTCATTCATACAACTAGAATTTGTTAGCTGATGCCATTTTCATCTTTTCATACAGTGTTTTACATTAATTTTCTGAGCTGTAACTATGATCAATCTCTTTATTTTTCTACTTCTCATTTTTTATGTTCATTACAGCATTGATTTTAATGTTTCCTGTACCATTTGAGAATGTCTTTGCAAATATAGCTAATTTAGAAATGATTGCCCTGTCAATAACTTGTTCTCCAAGGTATAGTCAACAAACATTTCAGTCACTGTAAATCCTTGGGGATACACAGAAAGTAAAAAATAAGGTCTTTGCCCTCAAGAAGCATATATTCTAATGGGGGAGACAACATGTAAATAACATACAAGATATAACCAAGATGGTGCTGGGGATAGAGCTCCGGGACTAGAGTCAGGAACATGTGAGTTAAAATCCAGCTTTAGACACTACCACCTATATGATCTTGGACAAGTCATTTAACCTGTTTGCTTCATTTTCCTCTTATGTGAAATGGGGATGATAATAATAGCATCTACCTCCCAGCAATGTTATGAGGCTCAAATGTGATAAAAATTGTAAGTGCTTAGTACAGTGCCTGGCACATAATAAGGGCTATATAAATGTTAGTTATTATTTAAATGGGGAAGCAAAAGCTGCAGGGTAGTGGGGAGGGCTAGGAAAGTCATCCTGAAAAAGGTAGGCTTTTAGTTAAGTGTTGAACGGAAACCAAAAGGTAGGGGTGTTTGGGGAAAAGGGTGTAGGGAATTCTAGGAATGGATGATAGCTAGTGCAAAGATGAGAGATGGAGAGTTTATGAGAGAAACAACAATAAAATGTTAACTCTGTCCAACTTGGAGAGGAATAATGTGTAGGAAGACTAGAAAGGTCCAGAGAGGCCAGGTAGGAAAGGATTTTAAAAGCCATTAATGGAGGAATTTATAGTTGATCCTGGGGGTACTAAGTAGCCAATGGAGGTCACTGAACAGGGGAGTGACATGGTCAGATTGATGTTTTAGGAAAATCACCTGGGCAGCTGAGTGGAGGAAATACTAGAATGTGAAGAGCTCTATCAGGGAAACCAGTTAACAGCTGTTTTAATCATATAGTTAAGGGCCATGAGGCCCTCACCTGGTATTGTGGATGAAGGAGTGGAGAGGTGATTTATATTTATATTTTATCTGAAGATAGAAACAGTAAGATTTGGCAACAAAATTGGATGTGTGGAATGAGTGAGAAGTCAGGGATGACACTAAGATTGCAAACTTGAGTGACTGGGAGGATGGGGTACCTTCAGCAGTAATAGGGAAGTTTAGAACAGGACAAGGTTTGGGGGAAAAGGTAAAGTGTTCTCTTTTGGATATGGTGAGTCTGAGATGCTTATGTGACTTCCTATTGAGATGTCCAAAAGGCAGTTGAAGATTTGTGACAGTCACTCAGGAGAGAGACTAGGACTGGATATACAGATCTAGGAACCATCTGCACAGAGAGGATAATTGAACCTGCAGGGACTAATGAAATCACTGAGTAATCTAGGATAAATAGAGAATATTTCCCAGGACAAACCCTTGGGAATTATTATGGGCATGAGGTGGATTAAGAAACGGCAAAGGAGACTAAGGAGCAGCACATCACACAGGAGAACCAGGAAAGAGCAACATCATGAATGTTTGGATAGACTGGCAGACAAATAACAAGCATTTGTTAAGATTTCACAATGTGCCCAACACTATTCTAAGGGCTGGAGGTCCTAATACAAGCAAAGGGAGACAACAGTATCTTTGCCCTGGAGGAACCCTCCTTTTAATGGGGGAAGTCAACATACTAAAGGGGGCTAAAAAGGGAGGGAGAAAGAGGTATCTGCTTGAGGGCATGGTTTAGAATTCTCAACTGCCAGAAGCACTGCTGGGACAGGAATGAAGCCTCCATTGGGAGTACATGGCTGGCTTGTCAAAGGGATGCTCCAGGCTGGGAAGGTCTTGGGTGCTGAAAGATCTCCCACAGTTAGAAGGCAGCTGCGTCATGACAGCTAAGTTTGGAGAGTAAGAGGGTGGAAGGGGAATGAGCCATTGCTGATCTGGGACCAAACTTAAAATGGAGAGGTCTCAGACAGAACTCACCAATGAGAGAAGGGACATGTATGGCAGAAGTTCTTTGGTGGGAAGTCCCTAGGGAAAATCCTACAGTGGGAAGGTAACTATGGAGGCAACAGGTCAGTGAGAAATATAGCCTAGAAAGGAAATTAGAGGAGAAAGTGTCCAGGAGGAGGTAACCAACAGTGTCAATGCCTACAGAGAAATCTAGAAGGATTACAATTGAGAAAGGACCATTGGATTAGGCAATTAAAAGATCTTTGGAACTATGTGACTCTGGGCAGGCCACTTTGAATCCCAATTGCCTAGCTTTTACCACTTTTCTGCCTTGGAAACAATACTTAGCATTGATTCTAAGACAGAAGGAAAGGGTTAAAAAAAGTCATTGATTGCTTTGGAGAGGGCAGTTTCAGTTAAATGATGAAGTCTGAAACCAGATTGCAGAGACAGAGCAAGAATAGAGGAAGCAGAGGAACTATTAGTCAACTAGCAACTATTAAGGGTTACTATTTACTAGGCATGGGTCTAAAAGCTGAGGATGCAAAGAAAGGCAAAAGGCAGTCTCTGTACTCAAGAAGTTCATAACCTAATTAGGGGAGGCAAAATGGAAATAACTATGGACAAATTATATATAGGATAAATTGGAGATAACTGTCAGATGCAAGGCACTCGAATCGCATTAACGAAGAAAACGTTCCAGATGTCTGAGGCCACATTTGAACCCAGGACTTTCACTCTCCAGTTTTAACTGGCTCTTTATCTACTGAGCCACCTAATTGCCACTTGTTCATGAATTTCAAAAGTTTAACCATGAAAGGGAGGAGAAATGTAGGATAGCTAGTGGGGATGTTGGGGTCAAGTGAGTGTTTTGTGTTTTGTTTTGTTTTTTAGGATGAGACTATTTCTAGATTGTAGAGGCCTCTGGAGGATTTTACCACTTAGAGAGACTTACTGTTCCATTTAGACTCTTTTCTCCATAAAAAGTGCTAAGCATCTTTGGATGGCCATGGTCACTATACATTATACCTCACTTGATATTAGTAATTGGAACTCCTGCTCAACCTCTTGAACTCCCACAGTTGCCTCTAAAGCTGGAATGGCCACTTCAGGGTTTTTGTTCCATTACTTATGCTCAAAGCAGAAGAGGCAGCCAGAGCTTAAGCTCTCGGCAGACCCAAGTCCGGGAAGCCTTCATAATTGCCAGAAGTGGAGGAGATCAGAAATCCTCATAAAAGTCCCACATCAAAATTACATGCTCCAGAGATTGGGAATAGGAAGGGCAGAAGCAGTTTCTTCCCTTTAAAGCTGATGAATGTACTCCCTGAAAAATAAAAAAAATGTAAGCAATCTAAAAGGCCATGTAATACATGGTATGTTGAAATAAAAACTTGTAGCTTATATCCAACACTGATCTGTGGCCCAGAAATGATACTGAGATATTATCCAGGTTATCTATGGTTTGAAAAGGAGATGAGACAGCCCTGGATCAGGAGTAAAGAATAACAGATGGACATCCTGAGGGCACCATGGGTACCTACAAAATACAGTGTTCTGGAGAAATTTGGAACCCTTGGACTAGATGATCTCTAAGGTCCCTTTCTATGTTTCCTTAGAACAGTGTATTACATTTTACTCAACAAAACCATACAAAGCATTTGCTATATGCAAAATATTTCTTCAGGAGATACAATCCAAAATTCACTAGAATTTGGACTATTAAAAGATGAATAGCAGGTACACAAATTACTAGGGAGTGAGATAAGTTGGAGGAAGTCGGCCTGGGGATAGGTATTAATTTCCAACATTTTCTTTAAAATGTGGAGGGTAGCCATATAATTCGAAAAATGCCCACTTTTGAAGTTTAGTAAGGTATACAGTAATTTCTTTTTTATTTTTCATTAGCAAAGGCAATCCTGGAAGCACCTTCAATCTCAGACCTGACTTAATCTCTTATTCGGACATCTAATTATTTTGGAATATCTCCCAACATAGTTGGCGCTGACATTCCTGAACCGTAAAGCAGAGTGGAATGGCACCGAACTGCTTCCATCTCCCTTTGCGAGGATGTGCAGGTCCATTTATTGCTGGGGGTTCGGGCTTGCCGCTGGGCTTCCACCCAATCTTCTCCAGGCCTGGGAAGCATCCCCTTGGCGGATGATGCTAATCCAAGCGCAGCTGCAAGGCCTCCTGCCCGCCCAGGGGGAAAAAAAACACACACACACACACAAAAAAAACAGCTAGCACGCGCAGCCAGAGCCCGCCAGATTCTCCTTCCCCAAAACACAGCCCGCGAGGCCAGAAGCCCGGATGCCCGCCCCCAAATCCCAGCAACAACAATCGCAGATTCCTTCCCCGCCTTTTAGATACAGTACACACCTACACACGCACGCGCGCGCACAAACACACACTAACACACACTCACACTGGCACGTAGAAAGCCAGTAGACGGGGGAGGAGGGAGGAGGAGTTGGAGGACTCATCCATCCCGAAAGCATCTGGAGGGAGAAGCGTTCTTGCAGTACTTAATCCCTTCTTCGTCTTTCGCGCAGTCGGCAAGACTGATCTCCAAGAATACCTGTAATCATCGGATACCCACCGTATCTTCTGCCTCCAAAGTAAGAGACTGCGCTATCGGCCATCACCTTGGTCTCCTCCTTGTTTCACCCCCCTTCTTTCTGTGCCCTGTTGGTTTGGCCCCAGCGCTCGCAGGCGCGGAGCTAGAAGCGCGCGGGAGTCGCGGCGGCAGTTGCGTCTCGGGGGCCGAGGGAGGAGGCGCGGGCTGCGGCATCTGGTGGCGCAGCTTAACCCCGCGTGGGCGCCGACGCCGAGGAGGAGGCGGTAACCGCAGCGGAGGCTCGAGGCCCAGGCAGGTAAGCTGAGGCGGCAGAGCCTACTGCGGCCTGACCCGCGGGTGCAGGGAGTTTGGGGGTGGGGGGCCGTCGGCCTTAGGTGAGGCGGTTAGTGGCGGCCTCTGGGGACCAGGCTCCAGGCTGAATTGGAGGCAACGCGGGGCCGCTCGCTCTTCCGTCTCCTGGTTTTGACTCGTTTCCCGCCGTGCCGCTCCCGGGGTCTGGCGCGGCCCCTTCTCCGCCCGACAGTGGCTTGGGGAGACAGGGCGGGAGTTAGAGGAGGCTTCTTGGGGTTGGGCAGTATCTGCGGGCCTTGCGACGTCGGCCGAGGCCTCTGTGCCCTTCTCGGGAAGGGGAGGAGGAAGGGGGTGGTGCCGGCTGCCCCCCACAGCGCCCGTGCCTCGGTAACCGCTTTTCTTCCGTCCCTTTTCAGGCGCATCCGGAGGCACCGGGCTCCCCTGGCAGCCCAGACTGAGGCTCCCTTCTCCCCCCTGCAGCTCTTCCTCACAGCCGCTCTCGGTGGGGTCGGGACCCCCCTCCCAGGCTCTGCGGCCCCAAGATGACTCGCGATTTCAAACCCGGAGACTTGATCTTCGCCAAGATGAAAGGTTACCCCCATTGGCCAGCCCGAGTAAGTAACTGACGCTGAGTCCGGATTAGCGGTCCTCCTCCAAGACTTGCCGCGCCATCCTTACGCCCGTCGCATGCATCTCTGAGCATCCTTTTTTTCCCTCGGCAAGTTTTTTGTCGAATCAGCATAGAATGTGTAGAAAACGAACAGTCAAATTCTTTTTAGTGACTTCATTTTATTTTTAGCCCTTGGAAATAACTAGATGGGGTGGGGGTGGAGGTCTTAATTGCAGCGTGATTTTTTTTTTAAATAGGAACAAGTTTGTCTCATTTCATTTTGCTGGTCCCTATTATTTTTTTTCTCCTTAAAAGTGAGCTTACATTAGTTTTAATTAGCTCTTTTTCCAAACATTTCTACTCCTTTCTTGCATGATAACATTTCTTTCAGGAGCATTATAAATTTTGGGGATTTTACAGAATTATAGCTGTAGCAGGTGTTAACAGGGTAAACTTTGAAGAAAGAAAGTGATTTTTCTTTAGCTATGGACATTTAGTTCTTACGAAAAGTTTGGAAGGATTTTTTGACTCTTCATAAAGCCTCAACTTCTCACTTTCAATTGGTTGATAGTGTGAAGATAGGTTACTACTATGTAGAATTAATCTTTTTTTTTTTAAACCCTTAACTTCCATTTTGGAGTCAATACTGTGTATTGGCTCCAAGGCAGAAGAGTGGTAAGGGCTAGGCAATAGGGGTTAAGTGACTTGCCCAGGGTCACACAGCTGAGAAGTGTCTGAGGCCAAGATTTGAACCTAGGACCTCCGATCTCTAGACCTGGCTCTCAATCCATTGAGCCACCCAGCTGCCCCCTATGTAGAATTAATCTGGAGCAGAAAAATAACACTAAAGCCAAAAAAGCTTATTCTTTTTAGCTAACTCTTGGTGGAAAAGTAAATAAAAATGGTTATCAAATTTTGTAATGCATGGAAGTATATCTTCAATTCTTTACAGCTAATTTTTATTTTAATAGATTTATGAAACATAAATGTTGTACATTTAACATTGTTTTGAAAAAATGTAAGACAAACCAGACGATTTTATATATTTCTTAAACAGAGGGATGAGGGAGTGGCCCAAACTTGTGATATCATTGATGTAAGGAACTCCTACTGGAGATGTTCTTAGTAATGTAAATCTGTAGCTTTTCTACAATTCTAGTTTTAGAGAATTACTTATGTGTCACACTACTGTCAGACTGGACTGGAACTTAGATAACACCAAAGGTTATATATCTATTTAAATATTTTTCTTCAATAGAAAGATAACATGGTTAGAAATTTTTCCTCCTTGGAGTGTTCATTGAAGTATTTTTTCCCCCTTAATATTACCTCCCATTTTTCTTCTGTATATCTTCTATGTGCATAGTTGTTTGCATTTTGATTCTTCCATTAAAATGCATTGCTGGCTAGCAGAAATAATTGTTTTAGACTGCTTTGATATCCGCAGTGCTTAACAGTGACCAACACATTATAAGTGCTTGTTGATTGAACAATCCTTTGCTCTTGAATTCTTTTACATAGTTGAATAATTAATACTTTGTTGTGAAGTGTGACTTGCCAAAAGCTTTTTTCTTTGTTATTTCTCTTATCCAGGAGTAATCTAGTAATCTTGTAAGCAAGTAATCTTGCCTTTTTTAGACCTGAATTTCAATGATATTTGATCTCCTAACAACCCTGTATAATAGGTAGTACTAATAGCCTTATTTTACAGATTTGGAAACTGAGAGTCTATAGAGAGGTTAAGTGACTTACTGAGGGTCACATAGGGTCTTGATTTAGGATTTGAATTTAGGCCTCCCCCCCCCCCCCCCCAACTCTTAATGTAAGCCTTACATGCTGTCTTGGAATCAATACTATGCATTGGTTGTAAGGACAAGGCAGTGGGAGTTTAGTGATTTGCCCAGGGTCACACAGCTAGGAAGAGTTGAGATTTGAATCCAGACTGCCCATCTCTGGGGCCTGTTTATTCATTGAGCCACCTAGCTGCTTCTGGGCACTCCCCCCCCCCCCCCCCAATTTAGGACTTCTTGACCCCAAACCAATTAACTTACTCAGCTCTGAGGTCCTGTCTTTTCCATTAACTCATTGCTTACTTAGTATTGTCTCTATCTCTTTCCTCTCTTTTTACTCCTAACATTTGTCTAGATTACTCCTGGAACTTATTTGATCCTAATACCCTTGACAGAGGAGACTAAATTGTCAGAAAGGGTCAGTTTTTGATATAGCAGACTATAGGCTATCCCTTGTTTTGTGATAGCATATTTGTGTTTCTAAGTAGATTCTAAGCTACTTTGACAGAGAAACTGATTTCATATGTTTGGTATGCATAGGAATTGGATTTTTAGCTAGAAAAGTAGATTCAAATTCTCTTCTAACACCTACTGGCTTGTGTGACTTTTAAGTTAAACTCTTTCTGCAAATATTTACTAGCCAAGCAAGTTATTTAATGTTTGCCTCAGTTTCCTCATCTAAAATGGGGATAACAGCACCTTTCCAGGGTTCTTGTGTCAAATGAGATAACATGAAACCATAAAGCTTTATATAAATGCTATATTTTATCCAATTCTTTAGCATTGCTTAAGATTGTAAGTAGTGATAGGTGGTTTGTATTGGTTAGAGTTCCAATACATCAAAGGTCTCTGTACCTTGCTTCACCTAGCATGAAATTTTGTGTAGTTGCATGCTATGTACTTATGATATGCTGAATCAATGAAATCTAGATAGACTTGTTTCTGGTTCTTTAAGATTATTTTTCTAGTGTGTTTTAACCAGAACTGTGATTTCATTGGCATAGAAAATTATTAGGGATGGATGCTCCCTCTTCCAATACAGATCCACAACTGCTATTTTAGTTTTACTGAATTGCTTGGCATTGAGGTGGGATGACTCACTCCTAGTCTCACAGCCTGTAAGTATCAAAAACAAGACTTGGAAGATTTCCTATATCTGAGGCCATTTCTCTATATTATCTATACCACCCTATCTCTTATGTGTTTGTTTTGAATTTAGTGAATTTAGAAACAGACATATCTAATTGAAGGTCTAGTAGCCAAATAGAAATTATTTTGAATTCTCTTTTTAGATAATTAACAATTTTGACTATTGTAGGGTTGGATCAGAAATTTTTTTTAGTCCATATTTTCCAAATTGGGGGGGGGGGGGAATCCTAAAATACTCCAATCAGTATGCTCTCACTGGTTGTAAAACTTAATGTTAAATTCTTTGTGCCAACATTTTATCACACTTTTACCATATATCTGTTCAATGGATTTGCCATGGAGACTTTATATCTAAATTTCAAAAAGAACTTTTTGTACATTGTAAATAAAATTGGAAATAAATGTTTTTAAAATACATGGTAGAATATCAATATAAATGTATCCTGAATGTATCCTGAATTTTTTTTAAACCCATACCTTCCATCTTAAAATCAATACTCTATGGTTCCAAGGCAGAAGAATGGTAAGGGCTAGGTAAGTAATAAGTTAAGTGACTTGCTCAGGGTCACACAGCTAGGAAGTGTCTGAAGCCAGATTTGAACCTAGGCCCTCCCATCTCTAGGCCTGGCTCTCAATCCACTGAGCTACCTAGCTGTTCCCCCCACTTTTTTTCTAATCCTGAATTTAATAAGTTCCTTAGAAGTCCTTTTAGTATTTTTTGACATTAACATAACTTTTAAAAGAAAATTTTATTTTTATTGTGCTTTGGGCCTAATTATAGTCAAGAAATATCTCGGTGTTACATAGTTTTATTAGTTTCTTCTGAGTAATGTTCCTGCGCTCATTCCGGTTAAAATATAAAGATCCTAATTTTTAAAATCTTTTCTTCTAGGTAGATGAAGTTCCTGATGGAGCTGTAAAGCCACCTACAAATAAACTGCCAATTTTCTTTTTTGGAACTCATGAGACGTAAGTTCTCTAGATTGAAATTTGAAATTTTATTTAGTAAGATGTAAAATAGAAAATTAAAGAAAAACTATTTAGATAGTCAATATAAAACAAAGCTTAATTTTGAATGTTGTAAATATTGTCTCAAGTTTTCACTATGGTTTTATTGGTTGTAAACTTTTAAAAATACTGTACATGTGAGATGAGACCAGTATTCCTTAATTCTGGAGCAATAGCTAACTTCCCTTGGTAATGTCTGCATTTTTTTGTGATAGCATCATTGTTTTCTTCCAACTAAGTCCTAAAATTTTTTTGTATACTACATAATTTTATCTCTAGAGGGCACAGTCCCTGTGTACACATGGGGGTGGGGTGGGGAAGATAACAGGTAAGGAAATTTATTCCTTTCCTTGCATGGATGTTTGCAATTGGCCTAGCCAGCACGTCTGTGTGACTAGTCAGGAGCCTATCCCTGACCTATTCTGTACTCAATATATTAGATATATTGGACTGTTTCTGCTTTATTTGGTCCGTTGCTTAAGCCATTCCGCTTTTGCAGTCCCTTTTTAAGAACCTGTCCTCTATCATCTAGTAACATTCGTCATTTCTCTATACTTTTTTGCTGCTGTGTTAGCTTTTGGGCTTTGCCTCCATATTTTACACTTGGGACTTGAGCTCAGGGGATATTCTAATACCATTTTAGTTATTTTTTGATTCAGGCTTTTGCTATATCATTTTTGGAATCAAGTGGTAAATTCATGTTTAATATCACTTGGACTTTTAAAAAATAGCCAATTATTTGTAATTTCTTGATTTAGACTATTTATCCAAATGAAAGAACTTCCAGAAAATACTCTAATCAATAATTTAACACTATTGAGAGAAGTATAGAACATTTAAATTGCAGAAAAGGGCCTTCAATTATACAAAGTTGTTACCATATTTTGAGCTAGTATTTGACACATTTAAAGTAAAACTCTGGGCAAATAGAATTTGGTGTAAAAGCTTTGGGTCTAGTCAAGTAACATTTTCCCCAGCTTTTCTTTAAATCTGTTTCCCAAATTCCTCACTCACATTTTATATGCTGGTATCCCTAGAGGTTTTTTGAATATCTGCTTAGGTGTTGAACTGACCTTCAACCACTTTATCCCTTAGTTTTGGGGTCAACAAACAAGAGCCACAGCAGTGCTTTTAAAAGGGTCATACTCTATGTAATGTGAGTTTGCAAGTGTGAGGGTAGTAAAACAGGTGAAATTTGTACAGGAGCACATATTTTTGCTAAAGAGTAGAGGGGAAAAGGAAAAAAAAAGTTTTCCTTCTGTGTGTTTTTCATGAGGCTTTCTTTAGAAATGAAAACATGAAAATAATCATGCCATATACTTAAGTAGAAGACATCACATTTAAATGTATTTTGGAAACACAAATAGGTGATTTGTAGGTAAAGCCATGTACCTTGAACATAGTTTTGTGAATAAAAAATGTAATCCCTTTCTCTTTCTCTCTCCCCTTAAGCACTTTATAATTTGGTTATTGTTCCTCTGAATTATGACCAATTAACCATGAGCCTTTATGTAAAGTCTTCAATGTATAGAGATGCAATTTCAGGAGATACGAGTTTTTTAAATTATATTTCAAAATGGATTGGGATTTTGGTCAGTAGATATGCACCTAGCATCATATTTGATTTAGAGGTAATTATAATGGGATCAGTTGAGGCAAATCTTGAAAGTTTAGTATTCTATCTTCAGTTTTGTTTATACATTCTTGGGGTGTCCTTCAGTTCTAGAATTGGATAGAATTAAACAGTATTGTATGTGGGGGCAACTAGGTGGCTCATTACATTGAATCAGGCCTAAAGAAGGAAGTGGGGTTCAGATATGGCCTTGACACTTCCTAGCTGTGTGACACACTGGATAAACTTAACCTGGATTGCCTAATCTTTACTCCTCTTCTGCCTTGGAACAGTATTGATTCTAAGATAGAAGGTAAGAATTAAAAAAAAAAATCAGTATTTTATGTGAAGTCTGAGGACCGGGATTTTGAATTCTGACTTTTGTAACTTTGAGTCAGTTTACTTTAATAGGCCTCTATAAAATAGCTGAATCTGAATGAAGGGTTTGGACTTTGCATCTAATTGTGAGAACAAAGCATGTAGTACTGTGATTGTATTTTGGGTCTATACTTGTGATTTCTATGGCCTGTGGAACTCCTGTTGAAGAAAGTCCCTTTACGATTGGATCTGCAACATACGGTTTCACTCTGGCTACTGGGAGGTTAAAGTACTGCCAAGGGTGGCATAACCATGTTTCAAAGATGAGACTTGAATCCAGGTCTTATTGACTTGGGGCTTGATCACCACACCATTCAATATTGTGTATTTGGGATGTACTTGAAAAGTGAATGCTCTAGGGGGGGCAGCTGGATGACCCAGTGGATTGAGAGCCAGGCCTGTAGACAGGAGGTTGTAAGTTCAAATCTGGACTCCCAGCTGTGTGATCCTGGGCAAGTCACTTGACTCCCATTGCCTAGCCCTTACCACTCTTCTGCCTTGGAGCCTATACATAGTATTGACTCCAAGAGGAAAGGTAAGGGTTTAAAAAAAAAAAAGTGAATGCTCTAGTAACTTTACTGTATCATTTTTTGATTATTGTGTTCATTCATTGTTTTTGGCAGTCTTTACATGGTGCTTACTCCCAATTTATGTAGGAAGAATCATTTTGGGGTAAGGATAAGAATTGCTTACCTTTATGACTACTTGGTTTTTTACCTTGCTTATAAGTAAAGTGAATATTGGAAAAATCAGCATGGTAAGGGTAAGGTAAGTTATTTTAGCCAAATGAAATAGTACTCTTAGAAAAAATCATAATGTTTAGTCATTTTCTGAAGATATAGCTATTGTATCTGAGAATGACATGGCAGATTGAGGGTTTCTTTTTATTTTTTCTTTTTATTTTTTTTATGGCATTACATAAAAACATTTAACCTGGTCGTATAAATGCTCCAGTAATTAATGTTAAGAGATTGAAGACTTTTTGCAGTGGTTATAAAGATCATTTGGTTTGCAGGTATGGCAAGTACACTGACACCAAATTGAATTCTTATGGATGATTGCTTATCCTGGTTATCCCAATAAGAAAGGAGAGTACACCTTAATTTTTGTAAAGATATATTCATATCTATATCCATATATTTTTTTAGATTCAGTTTCCATTTTAGAATGAGTACTGTGTATTGGTTCCAAGGCAGAAAAGTGATAAGGGCTAGGCAATGGGGATGGGGAGGAGGGCTAATAAATGACTTGTTCAGGGTCACACAGCTAGAATTGTCTATGGTCATATTTAAATCCAGCACTCACCCTGCACCTTCCTCTTAGGTCTGGCTTTTATTTCACTAAGCCCCACCTAGTTTCCCCTAAAAATAGTTTTTATTGAAAATTAATTCCAGTTATTTTGTTGAACTTGTCTGTGGTCCTGGCTTTAATACCTATTGATTTGGGTTCATCCCATTCAGGTTCAAAGTTTATGATTGTCACTTGTGAATTCCCTGGCATTTTGATATCCTCTCCTAATTCTGACCTTTCTTCTTTTAAAAACCTATTGATTTAGCAAACACTAATGTCTTTAATTTTTCCTTTTCTTTCTAATTCATGTTTAATGACTGTTATTCCCCTAGTACTTTTAATTACATAAACATTCCATTGTGTTAAGTAAACTTGGAAATGTTTAGTGTTTATTCATGTTCACTAGCTATGTCACAAATTCAGTAACTTAAGTCTAAATAACATGAAATTTTAAAGTTTCACCAATGAGAAACATAGAACATAATTCCCGATTTCATATTCCAAGAATTTGTCTTTTGTGGTGGAGCTTTTATTGCTTTGGTTTTCATGTAAACAGATTTGTTGTATTAAAAACTAGACATTGATAATAAATATTTTCTGTAGGTTATTTGCATTTAAATTTATTGTTTTCATTCCAACTCATTTTTTCTTTTGAGTAGCTAGTACTTCATTTCTTTAGCTTCTGCTTTGTATTATAAGATAATCTATCCAGTTTTCTTAATGCCATAATAGTAATTGATTATTATAAACATGCCTGATTAAAATTTAAGCTCATTAGATTACAAACCTTTTGCCATTAGGGATTATTTCATTCTTTGTACTTGTGTCTCTGGCATCCAGCAAATGTTTATCACATGGTGGGTGTTTAATAAATGCTTGTTGATTGAATTTATTTAATCATTTCCCTCTTGGTTATTGTTGGATTCTTAGTTTGGTTCTAGCTTTTGTTGTTGCAACTATTTATACCTCCTGTTTTGTGTTTGATAACATTTTCATGGTTTATTCCTAATAACAATTAATGGTCTTAAAGAATATGAATATTTGGTAACATTTCTGTATAGTACCATTTTGCTTCCCAAAAAAGATACTGAATGTTTTTAATTTCACCAACTGTAAATGAGTGTCTCTGAGAAGCTTTTAAATATTAGTTGTTTTCCACATATTTTGATAAAAGTAGTCATAAAATGTGCTTTCTGGAATCCTAGATATAGGAAATTAAAGATAATTTATGAAGGTGTTGCATACATAAGTCTCTGGGATTTTGGTTTTTTTCACAACTCAGAATTTAAGGGGCTGTAGATATAAATTTTTCAAGCTATGACCTAATAATGAAGAGATAGCTTGCAAATAAGAACTTCATTATTTAGATGTACAAAAAGAAAAGAGGAATGGGTAGTTGGCTTGAAAAGGGCAATTTCATCATTTATCTTTTTAGAACATGTCAGAATTACAATGTTGCAAAATGTCTCAGTAATTGTTTGCTTCCATCTAGGAATGTTGGCTTTTAAGTCCATGGTAGTGGTTTTTGTTTTTTTTATAGAGAAAAGGTAGTGCCTTAATTCTCCCCAAACTCCCTTAATTCAGGTGTTAAAAGATAGATGACTACTCTGGGGCATTTATCTATTACATTAAAAGCAATGTTTTTCCAAGTGATTAGACTGCCAGAATTGTGAAAGTTTTTATATTTTGTTTAAGGCAAGTTTTTGATAAATGACAGGAGTTCTTAAACCAGAGCTCAGTGAACTTGTATTTAAAAAAGATAACTAGATATAATTGATTTCATTTGTAATCTTGTAAAAATTTTAGCCATTTAAAAACATTCCGATAAGTCCACAGGCCTTACCAAAATGGGTGGGTATGTCCATGCCACAAAGCGATGTCACCTCCACCCCTCAGGATAGTATCTAGTTTCAGTTCTAACACAGAGTAAAATAGAATTCAATTTAATCTATTGAACCCCTAAATGAACCTAAATCATAATTTTATTAACCCAATAAGTTGCCTACTCTTTGAATATACACAGAATATAGTTCAATGTAATTGCAGCTGAATTCATGGTACGGTATTGTTTTTTCAGAATATTCTTTCTGTTACCTTATAGTAGCTATAGTAAATTAGTGGAGAATTTATGCTATATAGGATCTGAACAAAATGGAGAGAATCACCAGAGCATCCATACAATAAGGTGAGGATAATGGATTCTGTTTCCAAAGAATTGGTGAAAAGGCATTGTTATAAATAACTTGGTAGCTTTTGAACATTCAGTAATTCAGAGACTCCAAAAACAGCATAATTCTGTTAAATTGATCACAAGTTTTTAAAATATGAGATTTTTAATATATTTAACTTATTGACAGAAAAATTTTAATTTAGAGGTTTTTTAGTTAAGTATTTCAGACATTGGATTCCTGCTCCACCAATGAATTCAATAGATTGACATTCAGAAATTTTATATGGCATTGTTCATAAACTTAGACCTTGGTGTATAAGATATAGTTTTGTTCAGATATTTAAGTGGTTTACTTAAATCTTTTGTGCGAAGCAGTTAAATCTTTTTGAATTACCAATAAGCTTAGGAAATAGTCATTCCTTAGTTTTCTCTACTGAAAGATCCAACCAAGTATTTCTGCTCCTATAATTTGATGGCACAAAGGTTCGTAATATGATTTGCAATTCTCAGATATCTGGGATGTGGGATCATATTATAGACATGGGTACTGCAGGTTGCAAACATACAAATCTGCCTATCCTTGCTAAATTTTTCTATGTGTTTCAGCAATTTGCAGTAGGATATCGGCATGTTGGGAGCCTTTTTTAGAATCCTTGACATATATAATGACTGTCAGAGCCCATGGGTTCCAATTCTCAGATACTTTTTCCCCCCATACATAAAAACACTTATACATAAGGTGTTTTATATTAAAATCTTATTTAAAATGCTATTAATTTTTATGGAAAGTGTCTAATTTTTTTAAATCACATTTAAGGATACTAGTCTCCCTGTCAGCCCTTTCAATCCTAGTTCTTTAAAAAAAAATTTTTTTTTTTAACCCATACCTTCCGTCTTGGAGCCAGTGGCTCCAAGGCAGAAGAGTGGTAAGGGCTGGGCAATGGCGGTTAAGTGACTTGTCCAGGGTCACACAGCTGGGAAGTGTCGGAGGCTAGATTTGAACACAGCACTTCCCATCTCTAGGCCTGACTCTCAATCCACTGATCTACCTAGCTGCCCCCACCATCTTAGTTCTTAAGACAAGCAAGGTCTAGGCAGATGGAGTTAAGTGACTTGCTCAGGTTTACACAGCTAATGTCTGTAGTCAGGTTTTAATTTGGGTCCTCCTGACTCCAGTCCTGGTACTCTATTCACTGCATATTTAAAAGAAAATTCCCCAGTAAAGAAATAGGAAATCAATAGTTTTCAGTGACCTGCCTCCCCCTTTTTCTTTTTTTTGCTTTTGGGGTTTCACCTCAACCAAATGATTTTGTTACTAGATATTATTTTTCCTGTGTTTTTTTTTCTTATTTTTAGTCCTTTCCATCAAAAAATATGCTTAAAATAACAAAACATTAAAATTTGGCATCTTTAGGATATATATATATATGAATGAAAAT
The DNA here is from genome assembly GCF_027887165.1 of Monodelphis domestica. NCBI lineage: Eukaryota > Metazoa > Chordata > Mammalia > Didelphimorphia > Didelphidae > Monodelphis > Monodelphis domestica. The sequence continues at coordinate 115,287,384 of NC_077233.1, forward strand.
GGATGAATTTAGCCATTTTTACTGTTTTTTTTATTGAAAGGACCAAGTATGTGAATTGATGAGATTTTATTATAATTTTATTTGGAAATAAAAATTTTCAGCCTATCTTGTTATGAAGATTTTTAAAAATGTAGTAAGACAGTGATGTCTTTTGAAAAGAGGACCTGATTCCTAATCATCCTAAGCAAGTATGATTCCTAATCTTTGAGTATTAAAAAGTATATGTGCTAAAATTGAAAGAGCTCTGCCTAAAGTTTCCCTTTTTAAAGTTATTTTATAATAGAATTGTGTATCAAATGGTGAAAGACTTTGATCAATCTGGTGGGAGGGAGTAGTTTCAGTTGTGATATTTATATTTGCCCCTCATTAAACTTGTACCTTATGATACATATTTCTTATTGAAATAAGATTCCTTTAAAATGTGCAGAATGATAACATCTGATTAGTTCAAAATTAGTAATTTTGATGATATGTGATACTTAATTTGTTTTTATTAAAAAGATGAGGATTTTTACAGGATTCCAAAATAAAGTCAGGCAGAGATAAGAAACTTAAATTTATTATTTAATTTCACAAGATCCTGTCATTTCAGTGCAATTTCAAGGACTATGCTGTAGTTTTATTTAAATTTGAAGCTTTTTGATTGCTCTGGTAAAATATGAAATGTGTTGCATGTTGCTTCTAATCAGAACTCTTGATTACTTAGGCTTCACTGAAATGTGCTTTTGAATGGACTTGTAGAAAACTTTTAGACACAAAAAGAACCAAATTTAGGATCTCATTTCCTATTGTAGGTTCGTTATTTACTCTCTAAGTCTCATATTTCTGTTGCATTTTATATCTTGTTTACAGTATTTTAAAAGAGATAATAAAATTAAGGTAATAAATATGTGAGGAAAAAAGTTTCATGTAGACCTTTGAAATCATCAATTTTTAGGATGCTTTAAATTTTTTCTTACATTTGCTTCTATTTTGTAATTAGAGGTGTGGATAGTCTCTTGCATACTTGTACTACGGCAGGAGAAATTAGAATAAGATTTATACATTTAAAAAGAATTCAGAAAATATGCATGATATAGAAAAATGTCAGTAATTCAAATTCATGTGGATGAATCAGGGCAAGATGTGGAGAACTAGGGGGCAGTTGGGTGGCTCAGTGGATTGAGAGCCAGGCCTAGAGCCAGGAGGTCCTGGGTTCAAATGTGACCTCTAGATACTTCCTAACTGTGTGATCCTGGGCAAGTCACTTAACCCCCATTTCCTAGCCCTTACCACTCTTCTGCCTTGGAACCAATACATAGTATTGATTCCAAGATGGAAGGTAAAGATTTAAGAAGAAAAAAAGATGTGGAGAACTAGTAAATAGATGCAAAGATAGTTGCTAAGTAAATTAAACCGTTTGCTGTTAATTTCTGGTTCTTTTTCAGTAAAATAGCAACCATTTACATAAAATGTGACAGCAGTAAAAATCAGATGTCCTGTTATACAAGTACAGCTTATACAGGTATCCTTCCCACATAAAACCGGTACAGTGTCCCTTCTACTACTACTGTAAAATTTGAGTTAAGTATTTGGTTATAGATTATATAGTTTCTAAACGTTGTATGTCATCTTTTGGCCTTACATGCTGTCTTCAAAAATTTCCATTTAATTTCTTATGCTGACCTGTGCTCATATGTCACAACATATCAAAATTATGATGGGGAAAGTTGAGATGTGGAAGGGATACCTTTGAAGTATATAGTTTGGTGCCCTCTTATATTTTTAAATACGTCTTCAGGCCTTTCCATAAAATCCTTTTTGAACAGTGCTTGTTCAAGCTTGATTTCATTAGAAAATTTAAAAAGGATCATTAATCTCTATTTGTCCACTTTTCACAGTGCTTTTTTGGGACCAAAGGATATATTTCCTTACTCAGAAAATAAAGATAAATATGGCAAACCTAATAAAAGAAAAGGCTTTAATGAAGGATTGTGGGAAATAGACAATAACCCCAAAGTGAAGTTTTCTAGTCAACTGGTAAGTAGTAATTTAAAATTTAGTTTTATTGTTAATATTTAATTCATCCTAGGGAACGTTTTGGGTTCTATCAGGAGGTATTTTTAAGAAAAGGTTTAAGGCGTAGCCCTAACTTGTGAATTATAAATTTAATTATTCCATTATTTATTTTACCTTTGTGAAAAGTTACATTAGAATTAGCTGTGGGTTTTTCAGATCATGATTTATTGAGAATCTTTAGATTGCTTAGGTATCTTAAATTTAAATTCTGAATTCTAATTTAAGCATATTTAGGAGTTTACTTGTAATTCCTGAATTGATTTTTGCCTTAAATATTTTGTATTTAATAAGGTAGGAGCCTTGCCTTGAGTTTAATGTAGCTAGACTTTCTCTAATTGTGATTAGCAGTTCATTACTTTCTCAAATCCTAACTGCATTACAACTTCATCCCCCATTGTCATCATATTATAGACAAATTCATTATGTTCCTCTCTGGTCAACTTTCTCAGGACTTTGGAGAGTGTTTTCCTTTCTAGCTGTTTATGGAGGTATTATAATACTCATTGCTGTTTCAAGTATATATAGTTTTTTAGGTTCCCAAACTCAGTCTTTATGTGGCATATTCTCAGTGGAATGAAATTAGTCAATATTGTTTGGCATCTTTTGGCCGTTTATGGTACACCTACCAAGCTCTATCCAGGTTGAGTATTAGGAATGGATACTTGTGACTTTTACTTTTGTCTAATTCACTTCTACCATAAAGAAATCTGTCCTTAAAAGATAACATGGTTCTAATAATTAAAATAATATAACTTAGAGTTAATCAGAATTGAACATGCTAACAATATCTATTCTCTACCAGGGAAATAAGAGAACTAAAAGACTACAGCGTGTTAGTGTGAGTCAGTAGTTTGAAATGTAGACTAGAAATTAATTAATTGCCAAGTCTTGGAGAATAAAAACTAAGGAGGCCTCCATAAAATACTCTTCAATGTATTTTAGGCGTCTACAAAACAGTCAAATGCATCCTCTGATGTTGAGATTGAAGAAAAAGAAATTAGTGCTTCAAAAGAAGATACAGATCATGAAGAAAAAACCAGCAATGAAGTATGTTTGACAAGTCTTTATTTTCTTAAATCTTAAAACTTTTTGAGGCAGAGAATGAATTATATAGTAGAAGTAGAAATAAATATTTGAAATGGATAGTAATGCTTAAGGAAAAACTCAAAAAATTTAACATTGGAAAGGACCTCAGCAATCTAAGATGTTTAAAAATTATTTACAATATGCCCATTTAGTATTTGTTTGAAAATCTCCAATTGGTGTGACTCTAGCAATGACCATAGTGGTGTTTATACCTTTGTATTTCCAAAGACTAATATGGTACCTTGCATATAGTGGGTAAGTTGTAAAGTATAATTTATAAATTATAAAGAAAATGAGTAGGCTTTAGTTCTTGGCAACTATGTGATTTTCAACTCTATCATAGTAATTTTTAACTTTTAATGTATGTATACACTAATGGAACCCCCTTTTTTTGGCAATCAATTAATTGAGAGTTAATTACATTTTAAGGAATAGATGTGACTTGAGAAATTTGTCAAGTGAAATTATACAAACTGAGAAAATTTATTGATGAGATTCATTATAAAGTCAGATCATAATTTCATACAATGCTTTAACATTCAATTTCTCTGAAAAAGTTTTACCCAAGAACCTTTTTAAAAAATAATTTTCTTCAAAAAAGGTTGTTAAATGTGGATTCAGTGCCAAAATGTTTACCTGTATCATATTGAGAATATTTTGGTGTGTTCTCGATTATGTAATGGAATGCACGTGTGTGTGTGTACATAAATAAATGCATGTATATACAATGACCACTATAGTAGCATTCTATCAAAGAATAATTTTTTAAATTTGTTTAAGGATTCCATATATCATGCTAAATTTAGAACTGGAAAGGCAGCTTAAAAGTCATTTAGATCTACCATCTATCATTTTACATGTGAGGAAATTGAGGCATAGAGATTAAAATGACTTGTCAGTCATACAGTAATAATAGAGTAGAGCAGTTTTGAAACTTGGATTTTTAATTCAAATTTTGCATTCAATTTTTGCTGTGCTGCTTCTTATGAATGATTTAAGTTTATAAAATCCCCATTTATGAAAGTGTCTTTTAAAAGGAAAGATAAATTAGGTGATATAAAATTTTTATTTTACCAGAATTAACACCATCCCAGTGCATCTGAAAAATTATAGGGGGTCCAGCAATTCAATAATATACAATTAAGTAACCTGAAGAAATATTGTAATGGCTATCTTTCAGGCAAAGATTGTTCCTTTGTGGAACAGTTGAAATTCAGTGTACTAACAGAGAAATGTGGCTTTAGATCTAAATAAATTCTAGCTTTCATTTCAGTCTTCTTTATGTGTGATTTCCCATTATTATATGTAGTTCTAGGTACTTTGAATAACTGGGTTCTTTCAAGTTACAAGGTCAAATTAGAAAGACCAAAACCACTTTAAAAAAATAAAATAAATCTTTGTTTCTAATATAAGCTTTAAACTTGATCTTTTTGAGATGTCCATATCTTGCACTAATATTTTATTTGTGCTTTAGGATGTGACTAAAACAATGGACATAAGCACTCCTAAGGCTGCTAGAAGAGGAAGAAAGAGAAAGGTAATATTGACTCAAAAAATCTAATTGGGAGGGAATATTGGTTTAAGTTTTGGATTCGGCTTCTAACTTCTCCTTCAAACTTGATTTTGCAGGGGCCAGTTGTGTAGTTTGCATATTATCCTGACTTATTTCTCCTGCTCAATTTTTTGGCTATTTCTTAGCATCTCCAACTCACAGTGGACAGAGTAGGGAAAGGAGGTAAAACTCGATCAGTTTTATCACTTGTTTTCAGTCCATTCAACAGCACTATTTTAGGGTGTCCATTTAGAATGTAGAATGTTGTATTATTTTAGACACTGCCTGAAATGACATTTTGGGATCATCTTTGAATTTCAGTTATCCAAGTTGTTTCTGTCTCCTATTACCATGGATATTTGACAGCTGGCTGTACTTAAAGTAATTGGAGGTATTTGAATGGCTTTTTATAATTTTAGAAATAATTATATCACATCTGTTTCTGTGAACCCTATTAATGTATGTGAAGATTTTTATGATCCATATGGTTACAATCACCTTTCTCAAGATTTGTGACTTTTATTAAGATTAATCAAGCCATTTGTTGCTGAGTCAGACTTATATTTTAATGCTGTCTACTTTCATAGTTCTGTTTTGGCAGTATGAACTAAATCATCACTTAGTTCATGTGAAGAAATGGCTTAATTTTCACTATATCCTGTGAAACAAAAAAAAAGTAAATTTATGCATTTGTGAAATTTTTTGATGTCTGATTTGTAAATAAATGTGATGAGAATAAAAGAAAAATCCAATGTGAATGATGTGCTCAATCAATTAAATAAATGTTAAAGTACTTACCCATGTTCATTATATTTCAAGGGGAATCCGGTGGAGTATAAGACAATCCTCCTTGTTCTTGAGGAGCTTATGATGTAGTAACGAAGTAACTGCCAGAATATTTCTGCAATAGCATTCAAAAAGTGGGCAATTTTTGTTTTAATAGTTACTGTTTCAATTCCAGGAGCGTGAATTTTATTTTCAATGATAAATTATTGCAATATCAGTGAAATCAGCTAAAAGGAAAGGCATGGATAGATTTAAACTAATTCATTAGTTTTATATTTTGAACTCAAGATTTCTTTTTAAAAAATTGAATTTATACTTTTATAATAAATCCGCTTTTGGTTCAATTTTGTATTAGTAACCTTCCTATACACATGGATCTTAAATAGCTGATACCTCAATTTTTTGAAATATTTTTTCAGTTAAAATTTTAAGTATTTCAAGTAGAAATGCTTTTTGTTTTTAAAACTCTGTAGAGGCAGAAGGATCTAGTGGATAGTTGGCCAAGACACTGTAAATTTTAATACATTTCCCCAGCTGTGTCAATTCTCCTATGTCAATGAAATCACACATCAAAAATCCACAGCACAACATATTTAATAAACTGTTACAGCTCAAACATAAAGTACTTTCATTTTGAAGTAGTTTTGTTAGTTGAACATAAAAGTTATGGTTTAGCAATCACTAGATGGCTAGATTACTTGGAAAGCTATAACTAGGCCTAGAAAAAAAAATTCAACTGAGATTCTTGATTTCAATTCTCAAACTCAACAGTGCCTTTAAAGATAACTTTTGCTAACAGACTTGACCAGTCATTGCTTCTGAGCAAGCTTGTATACAAAGAACAAATTTATTATACTTTAAAAATGGAAACAGTTTTGGACATAGGATTAATTTTCAAGGAAGGAGATTATAGATTACTAATTTAATGATTCTTAAAGCATTTTGAACACCAGTGTTTACTCTTAAAAGTGCTTTGCTCTTTCTATATTATTGATTTCATGAAAAAATAATCTTTACTAGTATTAATGTTGACCCTCTTTTAATGAAAACTTTTCTTGATGTGTCAAAAGTGTCTTAGGATAGCTATTATTTGGAGGAGGGCCTATGAAGTGAGGGGTTAGTTGATTAAGGTGCAGGGGTGAAAGCTACTATGTCAATGGTCTTATGGTTGATAGATGTCTCTTCATGCCCCTGCCTCCAATACCATAGTCATGGGACCCAAAGAAACTTTGAGCCATGATCTGTATAGTTACACACGAAAACTTTCAAATATAAGATATTAATATATGCTTAATTCTGTCGTCTAACATTTAGGGAGGAACTGATTAATCAGCTTCTTAAATTATATGAGAAAATTACTGGAAACAGCTTTATTCCATTTAGACTTTTATGCTTTGTAACATTAAACTAAAATCTTTAGGAGTTTAAAAGGGTTTCAATAAAAAAGGTTGAGAACTTGAAAAAAAATTTTTTTATTCTGCCTTGGGGATCATTTCCAGATAAATATTTATATTAGTTCAACATTTTCACCTTGTTATCCCGTCAGAAGGAGTAGCACTTTGTTGATTGGACTGAAATAAAAGCAAGTGTCTAGTGAGTTTATACCTCCTTTCCCTACTCTGCCCACCTTGAATTTCAGAATGTTTTAAATTCGAGGTAGGAGTTAATGAAAGTTAAGATGATATTTGTTTCCATTCCAATTGCATAAACTCCACAAAATCTATACTGGGTTAGAAGAAAGTATATAGACCTTTTAGGTATAACTTGATTAGGTGTTAAATTACCTTGCCAACAGTTATTTCATTCTTTATAATTAAAGTAATGTTTCAAATATGGAAGTCTTAAGAGCTTTTAAAATTTGTTTTCTGGCTTTGAATATTTCCTCATTTGTAAAATTATAGGTACTTAAGTGTTCAATGGAAGTTGCTTCTTTAGGGAAGCATTTTCTTGGTTAATGTATATCACAATTCTCCGTACATTAAGACATTTGTGTAATCCTTTGGTGTGCTAGGTCGCTATAGGGTATGAAAGAATGTACAAAGGTCCAATAGAACTCATGAGTCATATTTAAATAATCATAAACAGCATTGAGAGTGGCAGAAATATTTGGTCATGTGTGTACATGTATGAGAGAGTATATGTCTAAATTTGCTAAGTCTACTTTTGGGGAATATCATTGGGAAATAGTTATTTTGCTAATTAACTAAATCTTTTGTGATCCAGGCAGAAAAGCAAGTAGAAACGGAGGAAGTAGGAATAGTGACAGCAGCAACAACAGCAACATCCGTCTCTCCAAAAGTGAGTCCTAAAAGAGGAAGACCATCAGGTAGGTTTATTAATACTTAACAACCTTGCTTATCAAGTTCAGTAACTGAATCTTAATTGATTTCATGTATTTTTTTATTCCTCAAAAAGCACAGTTAATAATATTTCTCTGTGGCACAGCTTATAACATGAAGGATTTAAAAAAATTAATCTTTAGAGACAAATAGTAATAAATAAGGTGGTGTGAATTTAAGAGGGGTGCAGCCTGGGTGATTTGAAAAGACTTTTGCTCTAGATTGGTAAAACTAGTAACTTTCTAGATGAAGTCATAAAAATATGTATAGTTATATGTCAGACTTTTAAAGTATTTTTAATATGGTTGGCTTTATTGTGAATCGGTGATTATGATTCTTGATGACATTCACCTTTTTAACTTTAAATGGAATAAATAATAATGTAATAATTATGGTGTTGAAAAAGCAGGCCATTCAAAATAATATGGAGTGCATACTTATGTAGGAAAATGAAGGATAAGAAATAAAAATGAGTTGATACAAAACTCAAATTAACCCTTTCTGAAAAGGAGTGACATTAATGAAAATTCAGTAGAAGAGAAACTAAGAACTTTAGACCCATAATTCCTCTTCTAATATTTAGTTCAGATCAAAATAATATCTGGGTATGATTTATATATATGAAAAATTAAATAAAAAGTTTTATCTCTTTTAATGAGGAAGTATCAACTAAATGCATTATTACAATAATAAATGTGACAAACATGTTTATCTTACAGATCTTGAGTTTAACATTTCAGTATCCTTAACCATTATTTCAGTAGGTAGATATTGTCACTCAGTTAAAACCTTGAGTAAATGAATATATTATATGTAATTGAAATAAAGATATTGATTAGAAATGTGAAGATTCAAAATGAATGAGTATACTGGGCTAGCAAAAACTAAATACTCACGTATATCCGTGTTTGCAAGTAGGAAAATGATTTTCATTTTACCAATTTTTTCTTTTTTCCATTAATTTTTATAGTTCATGTTTTTTTCAGGCTATTTATAAAATTTTTAGTCCTTTTACCTGAAAGAGAAAAAATATATTGTAGAGTCTCCTTTTGTTAGTTGAGACAAATTGAAAAAGAGATACTTTATAAGGAGAGAATTCTTTTTTACTATCCACCAGTAATACTCCATAATAACTAAAACTAATGACCAACTACAGTATTGTACTTTTTCAGTTTGATGTATGAAAATGGTAACTAAAAAAGGGAATGTGATTATGAGCTAATCTGGTCTTTGTATGTGAATGTTAGCTACAGAAGTAAAAGTTCCAAAACCGAGAGGGAGACCCAAAATGGTGAAACCGCCTTGTCCTTCAGACAATGACAAGTGAGTTTATTTTGAACATTATGCAATATTTAAAATTTTAAAATGAATATATGCTTGTTTTTCAGTTTCTTCTAGCATTCATAATAGAATGGTTATTGACTTGACATTATACAGCTAATATAATTCTTCTGACCATCCATTCAAAATACTCACTGTTCCAAAATGCTGTGCTTTGGGGAGAATAAAAATTGCTGAAGGGGATATTGATAAAGATTCTGTTGTGCTTTTGTTTTTTATTATGACTATTCCCTTAGACCTAGATTAAAACTGTAAGTATTATTTAAATTGAAAAATATTAAAATATCTTTCACATTTTACTTTAATATAATCATTGAAAATGTATAAAAATGTAAGAAGTGTGGTTTTCTTTTTGGTGGCTTTTTAAGAAATATCTAATAGAAGCAGAAAAAATAGTTCATAATATGTATATAAGCATGTAAAATAGACATTTGAATTTTTGTATAGCACATTTTATAAATATCCTCATTTGATTCATCTAGCAACCCTGGGAAGTAGTTGCTATTACTATCTCCATTTTACTATTGAGGAATTCTGAGACAGATAAGCTGTTAATTTCTTTGCCCATGATCAGATAGCTATTAAAAGAGGTCACTCTATCTAATGTCCACTAGATTTTCCCATTTGAATATGTGATATAGTGGGAAATTAATTGAAGTATTTTAGAATTGTCCAAAAAGCAACAACTAAAGTCTACCCAAAACAGTGTACATTGTACAGAATTGTTTATCTTTAAAGAATGTGTATTAGTAAACATAGATCAATAATCTCATTACTTGATCAAACTAGTTTTTAAATTTCCTATTTACAGTATTTTGATAGATTCATAAGTACATTTCAACAAAATCATTAAATAGCCTTTTTGAGTGCTTAATTATAGAAAAATGATGGAATATTCTGTAAACCTAATGGAACAATTAACATTGTTCACCAACCACCAAGCATTTAGGGTAGTGATTTAAAAGCCCATTCATGTTCTAAAGATAAAAGTTAGTATCTTAAAATTTTTCTGCCTATGAACTTCAGATCAGAACTCTTTGGGTGTAAAAGTGCAGCACATAAAATACCTTTTGACTTGTGGAGATTAGTTTTAAGTTCTAGAGAAAATAACTTGCTTCATGGTTTAGAGGTCTTGAATAGTGTATATTATAGGTACCTTGTTACAATCTAATGTGAGTATTCATAAGCCATATCCATAAACATAGACCATTGGTTTTGTAGAAAATACTGTAATCAGATAAAAGAAATTAGATTTTTGAGTTTGAGTATCTGCTTATATTCTTCCTTTGTTACTTAAATTGAGGTAACAAGACATCACTTTACAGGATATGGACAGTATACTGAAATCTAATTTAAAACATGGAATTAGTTTTTGGCTAACAAATTAATATTTGGACAAAATTTTTAAATATTTTATTTTATGAAGTACAAAATCTACATCATGTTTTGGGCAAATTTTTTCCAACAAACTGGCTGAACAAAGTTGGTCAGAATAACTTGTCCATAAACTTTAGAATATTTATTTTCTTAGAAGGGATTGGCTTAAGATGATTTCTCTAACTTTTGTGTAATTTTTGACAAATATTAATGCCACTTTATCAGTCTTCTATGTAACTTAACTGTGAAAGTTTGTTTGTGACCAGCTTTGAGTTACATGGAGCATGCTTCAGTCAATTCAATTTACTTAGCATCTATTATTTATATCCATGTTGGCTAAACTGTGGCTGTTCTCTTCCCTTTCTCCACATGTTGCTGAGGACATTTCTCTGGTCACCTAGCCCTCTGCCCAGCATTCTAATGGGAGTACTTCCTCTCTCCCCAGTGGTGGATAGGAGGATGGGGGCTGGCTGGCTCACATGCTCTGGTGGGAGGGTTGCAGTTTGGGGACTTGGTGTCTAAAAGATTCACCAGCAGTGATTTATATGACATTATTAAGAGATAATTTACTTAGTACTGTTATGAGGGAAAACGGAAATGGGGCTCTGGTGGGAGGGTTGCAGTTTGGGGACTTGGTGTCTAAAAGATTCACCAGCAGTGATTTATATGACATTATTAAGAGATAATTTACTTAGTACTGTTATGAGGGAAAACGGAAATGGGGTGCCAACAGGCAAGAGAAAGGATTTTTCACAGAGATCAGTGTATTGGACTTACTGTGTGCCATGGAAAGGAATAGACTGTGTTTTGTAATGTGGGGGAAAAAGTAGAAAAGGGGACAAAGAGATGTCAGGGGTTTTTGGTTTCCTGTTTCTGGGAGAGTCTGAGGTGATAACTTCTTCCTGCTTGGGATCTTTATCAAGTGAAGAGGAGGGGTTTTGTTTCCTATACCCTTGAAGCCAAAGGCACCAGCTCTGGTATCCTTTGTGAAGACATCCTTGCCATCTACTCATGTTCCAGCTCCTCTGAGCTCTGTGTCTGGCCAGCCAGTGAAGGAAGACCAGTAGGCCTACCTACAGCCATCTTGGGCCTAACTGGACAGGGTTGATTCCTGAGATAAAGGGTCAGCCTACCTGATCTAAAGAACTATATGCTAGTGAAGGGATCTAAGGAGCTAGAAGAAACGAAGATGTCCCTTTGAAAGGACCATAGAAGGGGGTGTGGGGATAATAGCTAGAATTTCTTAGAGCAGGGCATCCTATCCCCTAATCCTCCTGTCCTGTTTACCATGGTTAAAATAATACCTTGTCCTTGTTTTTTTAAACTGGCCTGGAGTCCGATAAGTGCACTGGGCCCATGGGTAGGCCTGTCGGGCTTATCCTCACAGTGGGTATCAAGTAATCATCAATCCTTAGTATTTCACATCTACCAAAACAACCATCCACACTATTTACAATATTTCTATTTATACTATTTCATGACATGTGGCAAGTCCAGTACACTAATCTCTGAAAAATCCTTTCTCTTGCCTGTTTGTACCCCATTTCTGTTTTCCCTCATAATAGTACTTAAATGGTGATAGTATTTTACCTATGCAATAAATGTCTTATAACCTGAAATATTTCTTTAGTTAGACTTTTCCCAAGCAACATACTTTTTTACTTCCACTTAAGAAGAAAGAAGTAAAGAATAATTGGTTTATGGGTGGTATAGCTCTTTCAAAATTATACTTAAAATTTGAAGTGGTATTTTAATTTTTAATAAAATGATTTCTATTAATAATACAATAATTTGTTCAACATTGTTGAAATGAAGGAATATTGGTAACATTTTTAGACTGATTTAGCATCATCTAATTGGATACTGTTAATATTATAGTGTTACTGAAGAGGATAAAAGTAAAAAAAAAGGTCAAGATGAAAAACAACCCAAAAAGCAGTTAAAAAAGGATGAAGAGGTCCAGAAGGAAGAAGATAAGCCAAGGAAAGAGCCAGACAAAAAAGAAGGGAAGAAGGAAGTAGAGCCAAAAAGGAAAACTGCAGCAAAAGCAGGCTTTGCTTCAACCTCGGACTCTGAAGAGGAGGGTGAAGATCAAGAAGGTGAAAAAGTAGGTTTACTTTTTTATAAGTATTTGCCTCCACTGGATGTTTCTATTAAAAGAGATTTGAAATAAAATTTCAAAACAATCTTAATACGTTTGAGTTGTGCTAATTGTAGGACATGTTTTACTTCTCATTTGACATATTTGAAAATCTGAAAGACTGTCCTAAATTATTTTTTGTTTTAAAATGCTATTTGCAGGGGCCAGCTGGGTGGATTAAGAACCAGGCTTAGAGACAGTGAATCTACTTTTAACTTAGACTTTGGATGCTATGAGAATAAAATTACCCTAAGTACAAATCACTTGGCATATTTAACAATCTCACTTTTCAAGAAAAATTCCCTCAAATTAGGTTTTAAGTTAAAAGCTTCTTGGCATTCAAGGTCATGCGATAGATATATGTAAAAAACAAACAAACAAACCTCGGGTCCTTTCTTTTTTAAGTTTGCAAAGTTCTTTACACATGTCAGTTCAACCTAGTGTCAAATAATTTGATAATATCCCTGACTTCCAAGTGGATATTTCTTAGTGACTATTTCCTACCTACAGTAGTTTAGAAACAGGGGCCAGCAACTAAGGAAAGGCAGTTTGGGGTTTTTTAGTGCCTCGTTAGTGAAGAAAGGTTATTTTTATAACTGTCCAATTCCAACAGGTAAGTATTGAGTGCATGTAAACTCTTAAGATAATGTTCTAGCAATGAGAAGAGATTTTTAAAAGATATTATAGTATTTTTTAAACCCTTACCTTCTGTCTTGGAGTCAGTACTGTTTATTGGCTCTAAGGCAGAAGGAGTGGTATGGGCTAGGCAATGGGGGTCAAGTGACTTGTCCAGGGTCACACAGCTACGAAGTGTCTGAGGTCATATTCTAACCCAGGACCTCCTAGGCCTGGCTCTCAATCCACTGAGCTACTCAGCTGCCCCCATATTATAGTATTAAAGTTCAAAGGAACCTTACCAATCTGGGAGAAGTGGCCAGTTCTGAGTGGCTACTAAAATATTTAAATAAGAATGAGAGGTTTTAGTCAAATACTGTTATTAAAACCATATCTATATCCTTTCTCTGCTCCTACCAGCCAATAATAACCTTGTAATATAAAAAAAGAATTGAGATGGGCATGATCAATATTTGATAAAGTCATGCTGCTTCCTTGACTCGAACAAGAATAATAATAGTAATAATAATAGTTCACTTTTCCATATAGTTTGTAATTCATATTGTAAAGAGGAGACAGTTTTTGTTCTCAAAGTATTCAAAGTCGTGATATAGCAGAAGATAAGAGTTAAGCCATGTGGCAGATGGGAAAATCTGTCCTTAAGATGCCAAGATGGTTGGGAATAGAGATGGTGGGAAAGATTTAGAGGTGAGGAATGTCTGAAGTGGATTTCAAATAACTAAAACTTACTTGCTTTTAGCCTGCTTTTATAGATGAAGAAAATGAGGCTCAAAGAGCTTATTGCTTAGCCAATTTTTTAAATGTTCAATGGCATTATTTGGTAATTGAAATAGTGGAAAAAATTATTAGTTAACTCAAAATCTTCCACTTTAATTTTCAAAATTAAACAGAAGAGAAAAGGAGGAAGAAATTTTCAGCCTGCTCATAGAAGGAATATATTAAAAGGCCAACATGATAAAGAAGTAGCAGATAGAAAACGCAAGCAAGAAGAGCAAATGGAAGCTGAACCGTAAGTTTTTTTAATACTGTATAGATTTCCTTTTTGTGTTGATATCATGACTGTTTAAAACGAGAGCAGCCATGTAAGCTCTTTCAACTTTGACTTCACTTAATACAGATTTTATATTTTGTCTTTTTCGTTATTCCTTAGTTATGTATTCAAAATAGGAAGATAACCTAGTCCATTTTTGCAGTGACAAGATACGGTATTCATAAAATATTAGCCTACCAGCTTATTGAAATATAACTTAGTAAATGGAATATTGTTTTTCTGTTACTATTCACTTATGAGTTTATTAACTCCCTACCACCACCCTTTTGGAAATAATATTCTAGGTGTTTAGAAACCTTCAAACTCTAGTAAAAACTTCACTAGGACAGTAGAAATTGAAATCCTGCTCAAAAGCTACAGTTCTCAAATGATTGAGGTCTAAAAATGGATAGAACATGTATGTACGTGAACCTTAACCGTTACTATATAGATGATGTCCTTCTGTTCATTGAAGTAGAAAAGATACTTTAATTTTTTGAAACGGTGATCCAAATTTAATTTTATAATTATTCAAACCTTTTGGACCTATTTTGATAATTAAGCCCTATTGGTGTATCTCTTTTTCCTTGGCAGTCTCCTAATTTTAATAATATTGTAGACAACCTTTCTAATAATTAATAAAATTGAGTCTAAACTTTTCTCACTCTCATTATGACTTTAAATGTTCTCTGAATACAATGTCTTAATTCTCTTGTATTTCTTTTTCATCATTACTAGATAACTTTGTAAATAGCTTATTTTTCTGTAAAGCATTTCAGATGGGGAGGATAAAAATAAAGTTTATTGTATTGTATTCCCAGCCAAACAGCTTGTAATCTACAATAAAAAAAAAATTGGGGGCTCAAACCATTAATCCAGTTTCTACAAAGAAAATACAAGTGGAGCACACGAGATGAAGATCTTAAGACACACTCAGATGACTGAATTTATCCTCCTGGTGGAAGAATTTTGTTCGAGATTGCTAAATTAAAAAAAAAAAAGTTGAGGACTTGAATAATGGGCATTACCATTTTGTTGAATTTTAAATTGTCACAATTTCTCTTAGGGAACACAACATTACACATTAAGATGGGCCATAAAAGCCTAGGTCTTGAAGTAGCATAATCAATTCTAGTACCTCTGAATGTTTTCCTTTCTGTTTAAATCTTTTAGTATGTTAGCAGTTGTGCTTTTTTTTTATCCTGAGATAAAGACATAGATTTGTATAATGATAATGTTCAAGTACATTTTAAAATAAAGATTATTTTTAAAAGCTGTTTTTAGAAATCTCTTTGTTCTTGTGTATTTCAATTGGCTTATAACATGGACTGAATTTCAGGGTACTGGATTTTGAGTGAAATGTATAAAATCTGCTAATGGAATTTCATCTAAAACTGAGTTAATTAAATAGTAATATTATATTCATATTGAGAAGATAGTTTATTTCTTTTATGAAGCACAATTGTTTAATGAATCCCTTGAAATTCCTTTCCCTTCCTCTAAATAATATTTAACATGGACTCCATTTAGTTTTTCTATACCCCAGTTTTAAATCTCTTGGAAAACCCTTTATCTCATTAGAATAAATTGAAGTTGAATACTCTTTAAGAATAAATATTATAGATTTTTGATTGGAAATTATAGTTTGAAGTTTGCTTTTAACATGTCTAATTGGTGAGTGCCTGAAAATGTAGGGATTTTTCTTTAACAGTTAAAAAACTTCAGTTGTTACAAAGTTGCAAGGTTGTAAAATATTTTTGTTAATATTTGATAGGCAGAATAAAGATGAAAGCAAGAAGCCAGAAGTTAAGAAAGTGGAGAAGAAACGAGGTTAGTAAATTAATACAGATTATTCATGTTTCTTAATACTTAAGGTTAAAGCAGTTGTAAAGGAACACTTTAAAATTTTTTGTTATGCTTTTGTGTTCTTAATAGGTTTTTATTTAGGTTGAAACATCAAGTTCACATCAGGTTGTGAATCTTAAATTTCCCTGGTGCTTTTAAAAGTCATATTAAGGACTTGTTAATGGTTTGTTATATATACAGTTAAAATATTTACTAGGGAAAAAAGTTCCCATCAGCAACTTAACACTAAAATTCATGAAAACTAGGTCTTTAGTTGGAGGTAAACTGCTCTTGTTGGTAATGTCAGTCGTTAATAAGATCCATGAAAGTTGTTCATGATTAGATGATAATTTAGTCCTAACCTCGATATTTTTTTAAATTTGCTTTAATAGAAACATCAATGGACTCTCGACTTCAAAGGATACATGCAGAAATTAAAAACTCCCTCAAAATTGATAATCTTGTAAGTGTATTGTAGTGATTATGAAAATAAAGAACATATGGTATCTTCTATAATTTGGTATTTTGTGATATGTAAAGTTTTAAATCTGGAAGTTTAAAACATCCTTAAAATGTACTGGCTTAATTTTTTTTTTTAAACCCATAACTTCCGTCTTGGAGTCAATACTGTGTATTGGCTCCAAGGCAGAAGAGTGGTAAGGGCTAGGCATTGGGGGTCAAGTGACTTGCCCAGGGTCACACAGCTGGGAAGTGTCTGAGGTCAGATTTGAACCTAGGACCTCCCGTCTTTAGGCCTGGCTCTCAATCCACTGAGCCACACAGCTGCCCCCTGGCTTAATTTTTTAAAAGAATTTAGTTGTATTGAAGAACATATTTTCTATATGAAGGGTTATTTAGTTTAAAATGATTTACTCACATCACGGATGATTAGCCTTAATTGGAAAAAATTTTTTTAACCTTTACTGTCTTAGAAGATATGGAACTAGGCAGTGAGGGTTAAGTGACTTACCCAGCATCACATAGCAAAGAAGTGTCTGAGGTCAGATTTAAATCCAGGACCTCCTATTTCTGGTCCTGGGTCTCTCTATATGCTGAGCCACCTAGCTGCCCCCTTTAATTGTAAAAGTTTTACATGTACTAAAAATGCTAAAATTTTTCTTTTGTTAAAAAAGGATGTAAACAGATGTATTGAGGCCCTGGATGAGCTTGCATCACTTCAAGTTACCATGCAACAAGCACAGAAACACACAGAGATGATTACAACATTAAAAAAAGTAAGCCATTTGCCTCCCCCCCCCCCCTTCCTGAGTTTAGCTCTGGTCATTATAGTATGTTTTGAATGCTATAGGTAGATCAATGTGATTACTAATGTTTCTTTGTCCTTTCCAGATAAGACGCTTTAAAGTTAGTCAGGTTATCATGGAAAAGTCTACAATGCTATACAACAAGTTTAAGAACATGTTTTTAGTTGGTGAAGGAGATTCTGTTATTACACAAGTGCTGAATAAATCACTTGCTGAACAAAGACAACATGAGGAAGCCAATAAAACGAAAGAACAGGGAAAGAAAGGTCCAAATAAAAAGCTAGAAAAAGAACAAACAGGTATGTAGTGATTCCTTACCATCTGTGGTCCAGATAAATTATTTATAGTCCAGAAAAGCCAGGCATTTTAGTAGTGCTTAAAATAGTGGTGGTTGCTGCACAAATCACAAGAAGTGTATGAACTGAGTCTTTTATTGGCTTTCGGAATCCTTATGTGGAATGGAGCTTTGTAAAAATAAATAGTAGTAGTGTTGTCCACTATATAGAATTGAATTTACCCTAGTTATTTGTCATCCCATCTAAGGCTATTTGTCCAATTCTCTCATTTGTGCAGAAACTTTTTGTAAGCTATCTACTAGTAGAAAAGAGGGTATTGTCTATCATTTTCCCCAGCCCCTTACTTATATTGCTTTTATATTTAGTTCTTTGGAAGGTAATTCAAACTTTAAGGAATGATAGTTATGGGCCTTTGTGGGCTTTTTAATAAATCATCAGTGTGCAGCCACTGGATTAATTTTGGTGGTCAAGACATAAAATAACTAAATCAAGAGGGCTTAACCTTTTTAAAAAATATTTTCTATTTTAATCCCACTTTATCCTTTTATCTTAGAGTTGGTACTAAATAACCTGCCCAGGGTCACATAGCTAGGAATTGTCTGAGGTGGTCAAATTTGAACCCAAGTAACTCCTGATTCAAGGCATGGTGATCTATCTAAGCCACCTAGTTGGCTCCTATAGTGCTTATTACTTGATTATAATTTAAGAATTGCATGACTAATTAAAACTTTGAAATTCACAAATATTTGGGTGAGATGAGGCCAGCCATTTTATTTCTCATAATAGAATATATAAAAGCAGTAGAAATTTCAGAGTAGTTTTCAGATTTTTATTTTCAAGCTTTTGATAAGTATAGTTTATTAAAAATAACTTAATGTTGATCATCATATATTATTGAATTATTATAAGGTTCCAAGACGTTGAATGGTGGATCAGATGCGCAAGACAATAACCAGCCACAACACAATGGAGAAAGCAATGAGGAAAGTAAAGATAGGCATGAAGCCAGCATGAAGAAAAAGTGAGGATTTTTATTTTATCCTTATGTACATTCATGTTATATTTTCCTGATGTGTTGTTTTGGCTACTTTAGTGTTCCCAATTCCATTCTCATTTTGAGGAACAAATTAAGTAGCCAGAAAAAGTGGCAAAAACTTCCAAAAGGCAGCTCATAGAATTGAAAGCACTAATTGAATTCAGCAAGTCAATTTTTTATCTTCTACTTGAATACATGTGGTATTCTCTTAATACCTTAGCCACTATGTCTTATACTTTGAAATGTAGAGCACCGTTGTTACTTAAGTATCCTTGTTTAAAGGCAATGTTGGTGTTTTGTCATGATTCTTTGATCTAGTGTGTACTGACCTTTGTTTTCCCCCCTGTTTTTAGAACACCCAATGAAGAGAGGGAGCCTGAAAAAATTTCAAAAGATTCAACAGTAGAAAACTGATTTTGAAGAGAGGATTGTCACAAATTTTCATTTAAAAATCTGACTGCTGAAAGTTTTAAATAATTTTTATAAGCATAGGTTTTGATGTTTAAAAACTTGTTTGAAGAGGAAACATTCCCTTCTTATATCTTCGTTTTAAAAGTAAACATTCTTGCTGATTGTATTTGTGCAGTATTAACCGCTATATACACAGTAAAAGTGTGTCTTTGGGAGGAAAGATCCATTTAGGAAATGTTAAACTGCTTTTTATTTTTTAAGAGTTATAGTTGTAGTATATTTTTTGATTATTGTATGTTAATGTGTAGTTTGTGGTGGTCAAGAGTTACTTTTTTTAACTGCCACCTGTACAAACCCTTCCCGTGTTACCAGATAAGTGGTATTTTTTTGTGCATAGTTTTTACAAATCTTGTATTTACTGGATTGTCTTTTCACTGTTTGTGGTTTTGTAGAGGTTGTTAAAGCATTTTTATAGCAGCTAAAATGTTTCTTCTGTATAAGAATACTCATTCACTCCCTTTTATAGGAGGTAGTATTAATCTTGCAAACTCCATTTGCCAGGTCTTGCTTTTGAAACAATCTAAATTGTGATGCCTTTTTTTTTTAAGCAGTTTGGGTAACCCAGATGGCAATTTGGGAAGTAGTAACTTTTTTTAAACAGGCAAAATCACGTGTGGGTTTTCTTTTTTCTTTTGTAGTAGTAGTAGTAGTAGTTGGGCATAGCTTTATGAATGAAGCTGAATAAAACAGGGGTTATTAATTACCCTGTAAGAAAGCAGCAATTTAGAAAGTTAATGGTAGTTAGCTGGAAACAGTCAAATCTATGGAATTCTTGTCAGTAAAATTAACCTTAACATAAGGTGGAAAGAGTAGAAGCACTTAAATCAGTACTAATTATCTGGTGGGTCAGGGAGTGCTACCTTCATGAAACAAGGTTACTCTGATAGAAAGCATTCCAGATTTAACTAAATGATACCAATTTTGAAAACTATTTGACCATATAAACTCAGTGGAGCCGTTAATATGTAAATATGCCCCCTAAAATGAAAAAATTTAAAGGCACTTCATATTGTATAAGTGAAAGAGGAGAAATTACTGGCAAACTATGAAGCATAATATTATTAGTTCACTAGCAATACTTTCAGATACAGTGTGTTAGGTTGTACACTTTTGACTACGTATATTTCGGGATTTCTCAATTACTTTAGAAAGCATGTCAGATTTTTTTGTAGATATTTACACATTTTGGAGCTTGAATAAACTGGTAACTTGTATAGATTTATAAGATATATGAAGTACTTTGAAGAGGCAAAAAGGTACAAATGAGAGTGTCACCTATTATGTTGCTTTTGTCAGAATACTGCTATATATGCCAGTAATAACAGTTTTTGCTCCTAATTTAATTTTTTAAAATCAGATTTATTGTAGTTAACCCAAAGTGTCAATGTAAACTTAAAACCAGTTTTGATTAAAGATTTTTGTCAATCTCAACTTAGTATACGTTCTTGGATCAAGATTCTTGATTATCATTAGTTTTTCTGATTTATGAGTTAAAATTGTGCAGTTTTTTAACCAATTCATTTTCAATACCTAATTAGGAGGTAGTGGGCAGAATTATGCTGGCACATAAAAAATATGCTAGATACTGAAAATTGCCATTTCAAACCAAACCTTTTCAAGTACACAGGAGAAACTAATTCTTAGATTGAAGTCACCACTCATACTCAGACTTATGTGACTGGCATAAAGAAATCTCTGTTTATAGCTACATCTTCAGATCAGGCCAGGCCCAAAGTCAGAATAAAAAAATCAAAACAAATGGTAACTTGGTAGAGACATTTATAAAATCAGTCAAAACTTACAATATTGTTATTGTTCCTAGTATTTTTGATAAGTATTATAAGGGTGGAGGGTGAATAAATTCAGTAATCTAAGCTTGATAACATCACATAAAGAGGTATG
Source organism: Monodelphis domestica (assembly GCF_027887165.1). Lineage (NCBI taxonomy): Eukaryota > Metazoa > Chordata > Mammalia > Didelphimorphia > Didelphidae > Monodelphis > Monodelphis domestica. The sequence goes on from NC_077233.1 coordinate 115,308,544, forward strand.
CAGTGTAATGAATTTAAACTTTTTCCTTAAAATTGGGGAATTGAGTGCAGATGTATAAATAGAAATTAGATTCTACCTCAAACTACCACCAACCTTTTATACATGTATGATGACTTCTGATGAGTATAGTTGCTCTTTAAAATATCCATAGAGATGTAAAAGTTGCCTAGAAAAGGAAAAAAAAACTTTTGAAACTCATTAGATTGAGAAATTTATGTGTAAATATAAAGTTTAACGTACTGCCTTCAGCTGTCCTGAACTTCTGTCTTAGAAGTCTTTTTAACAACTCAGTAAGATCTAATAAAAAGGATATTTGGCTTTTTTGGCTCATGAACCTTTTTAGCAACCTGATGGGCCTATTAAGAGGTAGAGTTAGTCAAATCCAGAACTTGAACACTGATGAAGCCAGAATTACCATTTGGTTGAACTCATAATTGAACTTATTACACAAGACTATCTATAGTCTTGCTAACATTACCATATATTTTTTGTTCTTTTTAAATCTTTGAGAAAGTCAAATGAAATTGGGCTTTAACAACCACCAGTAAACTATTGCTTTAAAGAAATTCTGAGTCATTAATACAAGTATTGAACATGTATACAAGGGCAGTATCTGCAGCATTCCACTACAGAATATTTCTAGTTTTTGTTTTAGATAATTGGTGTTCTCTGTCCTCCATTCCTTCCATTACAAATACTTAAAACTAAAACATACTTACTGTCTTGAGGTGTCCTGTTCCTTGGATCAGTCATAGTGGCTCTGATTTTATCACTTGCAACTTGAAAAGAATGACTTAAGCCAGAAAACACAGGTTGATTTGGGACCACTGAGGATTGCTATGTGGTTAGCTCAAAGAAAGAAAATAAGTATAACCAGAGCAATAAGAATTTAATATACCATGTGCCCAAACATTTTTAAACTTAAAACAATCAAAAAGAGAATTTAAAAAAATGGATTATCACAAGTCAAAATAATGCCCAAGAAACTGCTGGCATCTGGAAGCAGTTACATTTCAGAAAAGTAGTATTGCAATACTTTTCAAACGGGCATTCAACAAGACAAGTTTTTAGTGTCCCTGTTGTGTCTTCAGTTAAAAGTTCCAGGGTCAACATAAGGATAAGCAAGGAACTCCCCCAGTTTGTTGCCCTCAGAATCATAATGGAGCATTCGGAAACAAACATCACAGAAGAAACAGGGGTCCTCTGGTGCAAAGCAGTCATTGTTGGTTACCCATCTGTGGTGTAAAGAAAAATTTGTTAACTGTTGTTTCATATTCAGTATATCCTCAATAGCAAAATGATTTATTGACTACTCTGTTGAAGCAGCCGGGTAGCATTTAGGCTGGACATAGAGCACTGAACTTGGGATTTGAGAAAAGTTCAAATCCTGCCTCAAAACATTTAATAACTGGCCCTGGACAAGTCACTTCCTTATCTATAAATAAGTAAAATGGGGAGAATAAAAACATGTCAACCTCAAGAACTGTTGGGAGGAACGAGTCTGTAAGCCTTTAAAAGCATTACATGATTGCTATCTGAACCATGTTGTGCTGTGAATGTTTAGTGGTATTAGGGAAATATGACAGTTCAGTAGTAAAAAGTCTTATAGTTTTAAATATTCATGATGCTTTTGCAGAATTGTCAAAACAATTAGTTAAAAATTGAGATCACATGCAAAGTTTATTATAACATTTTGAAAGGCAAAAAATACTGATAATGGATTCAAATAACAATGTTCTAGTGGTGCTTATGAAAGTTGCAATAAGCTAACTGTAAAATAACTTAGATATAATTCAAATTTTTACACAAAATTTAAACTGCAATGGCAAGATCACACCTTGGAAACATCAAAAACTTGCAGACCCTCAGAACTAGCTCTGAAAACAGTTCTTGATCTTCATCCATAAATTGATTCAAAGGGAGAAGACTATACGAACTCACTTGTGTTTAGGAAAGTAACTTCCTCAATAGCAAAGTAAGGAGAGGGGGACAAGAAGGGGAAAATATAAAAGGGGGAGGGCAGACTAAGGGATACAGTGGTTAGAAACAAATGAGGAAGGACAGGATAAAAAGAAACAGAAGAAAATGAGATAGAGAAATTCACAGTAATACAAACTGTGAATGGGATGGACTCCCCCCTCCCAACGAAGAAGATGGCAGAATATATTAGAAACCAGAATCCAACAATGTGACACTTCAAACAGACACCCCTGGAGTTAAAATAAGGTCTGGAACAGAATCTTCAGCTGAACTAAACAGGAGTAGCAATCAGGACCTGAGGCCAAGCAAAAGTAAAACTAGGTCTAATTAAAAGGAATAATCAGGGAAAACATTTATTAAAGGGTTTTGCTACAGTTAATGAAAGTTTCTCTAATGACCTAATTTCTCAAATATATATTGTGTAGAGAACTAAGTCAAATTTATAAAAATGAAAGCCGTTCCCCTACTGATAAATGGCCAATCTTCAGAAAGAATCAAGGCTATATTCATATGAAAAAATGCTTTAAATCACTACTGATAAGAGGAAGGCAAATTAAAAACAACTGAGGTACCATCTTATATCTACCAAAAATGAAAAGTGGTAGAGAAGAGATTCGTAGAATATTGAACTGGTCCAAACATTCTAGAGAACAATTTGGAACTAGAATCAAAAGGGTTATAAAACTACATTTTGATCCCGTGACCTAGCAATATGACTACTTGGTCTGTATCCCAAAGAGAAAAAAAAAGGAGGGGGTGGTGGTGGTGGTAGGATTTATAGGTACAAAAATTTTTATGGTGGCAAAGAGACTGGAAATTGAGGATGTTCATCAAGTGCTCAAACTCCAGAAGTACTTCATTGGGATTCAGAGAATCTGATTTCTAGTGCCAAATATGTCAGTAACATGATGTACTATCATGTGAAATTCTCAAAACCCGGACCTCAACTCCATTATCTTAAAAATTCTGGGACTCCTAAACAATCTAAGGTTTCTTCTATCTCTACAATTATAAGGTGTTATTTTGTAATGTTCTCTTCCTTAGATAAAAATGAAAATTCTGTTCCTCATTTTCAATCTTTCAGTTTTTTATACACTCTCATCCATTCTATTTCTAAAAGTTTACCCACTGATGGCTGACTACTCAGAAGAGCATCCAGATGATACTATACTGTGCTATTTATCAGAAAAGATGTTCCTAATAAAAATACCATCTTAAGATTTGATAAAGATTAATGAAACAAGAAGATCACTTACCTGGCTGTGTACATTTTACAAACAAAACATTTCCTGGTCCATAACCAGTGCTTCTTGGTAAGCAGGGGATAAAGTGTCCTATCCAAGCAGTCATCATGATGTACAAGTCTTATGGCATAAGGAAGAATACATTAGGGCATCGCTTAAGATCACTTAAGTGTTCTATAACCTGCATTCACATTTTCATCTATTACTATTCACATAACTCATATTAATTGGCATCAAAGCTTCCCTTTGGATAATAAAATGTTAATGTAAATGTTATGATGGTAGGTGGGATTCTCAAATGTTTCCTGAAATCCAGTTTCTACAGAGTGAAATGAATGCAAAACTCATGTGGACAAAAATAGTGTTAAAAATGGGAGGAAAAAGTCTTGACAGTATATAAACAATTTTCAAAGCAAATATATAATTTTGCTGTGATTTTTGTTATTATTTACATATACAATCACATATCATCCAAATTTGAAACTCTAGGAACTGCTATCCTTTACTCTTTCATCCTACACTCAAGTTGCCAGGTGGTGTTTCTACCTTCACAACATCTTCTAAATACATCTTCCACTACTGCTGCTGCTACTATTCTAGTTTAGACTCTAATAATCTCTTTCCTAGACTCCTACTATTACCTCCTAATTGATTCTGTTTGCCTTAAGCCTCCTATTTCTATCCACCTTTCACACAAGTTGCCAAAGTGTTATTCCTAAAATAGAAATATGTATTTTATAAGAAACTCCAGTGGCTCTTGAATCAAAAGTTGCTTGGAAATGCAAACTTCTTCATTAACTGGATCTTATCAACTTTTCTGGCTCTTGGCAGTGCTCTGTAGCACACCCAAATTTTACTTCTTGCTGTCTGTCCACATATAACATTTCATGTACCATTCCTGCTCCCATACATGGAGTACTTTTTCTCCAGAATCTCCTGATTGCCTTCCAACCTTGCTATCTCTATCCAGAGATAGAGATATAGATCAAATTCAGCATGATCCCAAAAGAACTCAACTGTCCTTACACCTTCCTTCAAACCTTCCCTATTCCAATTAAATGCAGTCGCCATCTTCCCAACTATCTCACAACAAAGGCATTATCCTCAATGCTTTATTCTTTAATACTCCAAGTTTTGTTGGTTCTACTGACACAATACCTCTTCTGGATCTAGTTTAGGTCTTTATCTCTCATTTGTACTACTGCAATAGTCTGATAGATCTCCATTCTAGCACTGGCTGGTGCTAACTAGTCTCCCTGCTTCTAGTTGCTTATGTCTCTAATGTATCATCTATGTAAAATAAGACAGAACTTAGCCCAAGTCACTCCTCTATTCAAGAATCTTCAACAGTTCCCTATTGCTTAGGAACAAATTCAAATTTATTCCATCCCTTAAGACTTTCAATAACCTGACTCCAACCAATCCTCTCTAGCCTTATTTCATTTTACTGCCCTATATGCTCTCTATGTTCTAACCTATTTCCCAGTGACTATATCCATTACTCTTGCAGAGGCTGTCCTCTTATGCCTTGAACATTCTTCCCTACTCCCTTTCAATGTTTAGAATCCCTAGCTTAATGCAAGAATCAGCTCAGCTACTACTTCGTAAGTCATACCTTTCCTGAGACTCCAATTATTAGTTCAGTCACATGCACAAGAATCTTGGCATCAGTTTCACCCACCATTAATGGGGCTTCATAACCCCATTAATGAAGAGGCCCTTTACCACAAGGAAACTTGTCAATGTGATACACTAAGCTTCAAAGTTCCAAAGGGATCAGGCACCTTAAAATTTCGACATGGTTGACAAATGATTTATCCTGGCTTACTCCCTTTCTCCCTTGGTTTCTGATACTGCCCTTCCTTGTTTCTCCTACTTGTCTCCTTTTCTGAGTCACTGCCCATCTTTCACATCTTCAGCATGGTTGTCTCCCAAAGGCTCTGTACTTTTCTCTCTATATTATGGCAAGATCACCAACTACCCTGAGTTCATTAACTTTATTTATACAAATGACTTCCAAATGATTTTCTTCAAACTGTCTAGTATGCTTGTACCCACCAATAAATATAAGCTCCCTGAAAGAATCATATTTCTTTGTTTTATCCTTATATCTAATGCTTATCACAGGCTCTGCATTTAGTAGGGACTTAATAAGTGTTTGCTGAATTGTTGACCTGAATCTCATCCAAACTCCTATATCTCCTCTAACATCCCTGACATATCATCCAGTTTCTGCTTGGCTATTTCCAATGAAAGAGTCTCATTACTTTAGTGAGGTATGTCACTGAATTTTAAAAAAGAGGCCAACATATCAGATCTGTTAGCAACATCTTCATTACATTAAACCAATATCTGTCTGTCAAACTCCTACCCACTGGTTCCATTTCTGCCATCTGGAACTGTAACGATGTCTCCAATCCCCTTGCCATATATGAAAGATACAACTGAATTCAGTATATATTACTTATAAATACAGAAAAATGAAATGATTTAGGAAGATTTACAATACTAATTGAAATATCAAGAGCAAACCAAAATCAGCTAGCACCTGAGTGTTTAATTAATTGGGATGATAGCATTTTTCAATGAAAAGTAGCATGCAACTCCTAAAGAGGCTGAATTCAAAGGGTCAACTCTAACTTGGTTCATTCTAACTCATACTGGATTTTCCACAGAAGCATTTACATAGCGTGCTGGTTAGTTATAACCAAATTCCCAGGTCAACCAACAATAGCCCACTTGATTCATGATAAAGTGAAACTGCAGAACCACAGGCATTCTAACCATTTATAAATCCGTTTTCACTGAAAAATGAGTATGAAGTTTTAAATGTAGATGCCATCTACATACACCTCCTCTGCTCATAGCCACAGTGACATAACTATGCCTGACAACTACAGTGGTGATTTCTTCCCATACAACATAATCTCTGGTAAAGTAAAAAGAAGCAAGGGCAAAGAGAAACTGGAGGAAAAGCTAGTGGAAATATGGCAGCCTTAAAAGTCAGGATATTTAAATTTTTCCCACTCATTCTGACAAGATCAGTCTCCAGCTTCTTGGAGTTTAAGGGCTTTGAGGGCAAAAAATTGTGTATTTTTCACAGCAACCTCAGTCAGGGCCAAAATGAAAGAGGCAGAAGTAGTGGAGGTAGGTAGCTAGGGTCTTGTGAACAAACACATTGTTTTGTAATTGTGGAATTCTACTTGTGCCATTTGGTAAAGGATTAACCAATAACCTAAATATGAAAGAAAAAAACAGGTAAAATAACGAGGTACCTGGGTGACCCATTAAATGCACAATCAACCCTAAACACAGCTGCTTACATTAAACAGTAATTAAGAATTTAGATTTGCTCCCAAATGGAATGAGACAGAAGAGGAGGAAATACTAAGTGGTTATGAAAATTTGTCCTCTAAATTGAAATAAAATGGAGATTTTTGCTCTAAGTAGCCTGTAACCATCTTAAAAGTCTGCCCCCCCCAATCTGATATATATGCATATATGTTTAAAAAGAGAAAGTAAAGAAAACAAAGAAGATAAGCTAAATACTTCCACATACCTTATATCTGTGATGATGACAACATGCTCACAGTCTCCCTGGTGACAATACAAGTAAGGAAAACCTAATTTAATGTATAGGTCATTGAAGGTGAAATCTTCCATTTTAGCAGCCTGGAACTTCCCATATCCTCGATCATGGGACTCTGACCATTCAATTACTGTTCTGAAAACAAGCATGAGTATATGTGATCACTTGAAAAGGCAGAAACCATTGGGCAGCAGTGTCATATTACACTACAACCTACACCAACTAGTTAACTTAAGAAATGTCAATTCCAGATGGAAGTCACTGTAGCTAAAATTTGTTGAGACTTCAATTTCTCTATCTTTTTTGAACTCCTTTTAATCAATATGGCTTTCTGAAGATCCTCCATAGGGATGAAAAGAGGAAAATTTTGAAGAACTTATAAGAATGTAGAATTCTGTCTGAATTAGTTAACAGAACCCCAGCCTGTTATTTATATAAATTTCTTTGGTGACAGTAGCCAAAGCAATAATAACACTAGCTAGCATTTATAGAGTACTTGAAGATTTGTTTTGCAAATATATTATTTTATCATCACAATACTAGAATATAGAGGCTATCATTATGCCTATTTTACATACAAGGCACCTGAGGAAGAGTTAAGTGACTTGCTCAGCTAGTATTTGAGGTTAGATGTGAAATTAGATTTTCCTGATTCCAGGTCCAGTGTTCTAGCCATCTCTTTAAACTATAACTAGCCTTACATCATACTTTAGGAAACCTCTGATTCCTTCCCAGTTATTAGTGGCCTTCCTCTACCCAATCATACTTTATGCCTATGTATTAGAACTTTCTTAATTGAGGCAGAGAATGAATCTTAACTTCTTTTTTCAAAATACCTAAGACAACATGATTTCTTGCCTAGAGCAAATGTAAAAGAATCAAGTCAATCTTTTAGTGGCAATGTAAAATTTTCAGATTTGTGTGCAAACCTATAATATAAAAGACTATGTCTAAGTAGAAAGTCTCAAAATAAATATTTTTATACCTCCTGGTAGGGAAACTCTTATTTTGGTTTGATAAAAACACTTATGACTAATTCAATGTTAGTTAGATTAACAGAATATTTAAAGTTAAGTAGCTGAAATTTTTGTACTGAATATATCTTAAGACAATCAAAAAAATTCACAAGCAAAAGCTTCAGTTTCAAGGCTATTCATATTGCTTTCATTTTTAGAACTGGAAAAAGGTTTTTTGGATAATAATTACCTGCTTAAATCTCTGCATTCAGGGTATCTTTTGTCATTATAAAATGTTCCTTCAAAATAAAAGAAAGCTGACTTGTAAAGATCCTATAAGAAAGGACATAAGGCAATTGAGGGGGTAAATGTGCAGTTAATAATTTCACAAAAAAGCACGAAGTACTGTTTACACTATAAAAATTTACCATAGTGTTAGCCATGAGAATGGTTTTTAAATTATATGAAACTTAATTTTATGTTAACAGTATACATGTTAGGCTCTACCACTTTCAGTCTGATATTTTAGTTGTTATATTTTAATTTGCTTATAGTTGTATCTAAAGCAGTTTTCTGAAGTCATATGATCCATATTGTCTCCTTTCTTTCTTCCCTCCCCTCTCCTAAAGCTGATAAGCAATTCAATCTGGATTACACATGTATTATCATGTAAAACATTGCCACATTTTATTCATTTAGTAAGATACTTTGATGGAAAACTAAACCTTTTTATGCTAATGACTTTTTTTTCTTATGACAGTCTTCATGAAGTTTCAGATGTCTTTTATTGCCAATTGCTTCTTTAACAGTTTTAAGGGTAATATTCTGCTGCATTTGTATAATTAAAAAATATATTTTCAAGGTGCTTTCTTAGATGTGATTTAACTTCAACCATATTTTAGCAATAAGAGATCTAGGGCTGGTCAAATGACTTATCCTACTTATCTCAGTTGGTGATATGGCTAATATCAACACCAAGGTCTCCTGACTCTTAAGAGTTCATATGCTTTTTACTAAACAATGGGAATTAGAATTAAATTCTAGCTAGTATCTGCACTTAATCCTAGGAGTTCAGCTGAGTAATAAGTCTCCTCATAAAAGCATAACTGTAATTTATGCACCAATCACAGCATTACAGAGAATAAAGTATAAACATTTTACAAAGAACTTGGAAAGATCCTCTGAACCAAGTTGGCATATACTTGGTGATTTCAATGCAAAAATGGTCACAGGAAAGAAAGGGGAAAAATGTGAAACAAAGGTTGGAATATAGAGTTTAGTATTAAGAAATGGAGCTTATAGATTATCTGGAAACTTCATACCTATTTATCATGAATAATCTCTTTAAAAAGAATCCATTGCCCAACAACTGGGGAATGGTGAAGAAGTTGTAGCATGTGATGGTGATGGAATGAACTAAAATGAGTAGAAACGAGAACATTATATACAGCTACAGAATTAATGTTTGAGGGAATGTCTACCTCCAGAGAAAGAACTCATAAACAGAAATATGGAAGACACAATTTATATATACATTTTTTGGACGATGAGAGAGAGAGAGAGAGAGAGAGAGAGAGAGAGAGAGAGAGAGAGAGAGAGAGAGAGCGAGAGCTGAGAATTTTAATGTAGTCAGCAAATAAATTAATAAAAATGTCTAAATAAAGAGTTCCAAGATGCTGAAGAACCAAACTTAACTAAAAAATGAAACGGTAAAAAATTTTTTTCAGTTATCAAGTGTTAATTTTTCCTCTTTTTTACTTCCTTTCTCCTTTCTCCACTCTGTTCCCCCAGAAAAAAAAAAATAAAATCCTTGACTATGTATAAGCATTGTCAAGAAAAAAACAGTCTTATATTGGTCATGTCCAAAATGTGTGCTTTATTCTGCACATTAATCTATCAACTTTGTCAGGAAGCAAGTAACAATATTCACCATCTATTCCCCAAAGAAGTATGAAAATTGACAACTCAATCCAGGAAATGAGTAAAGGTTAAAAAAGACAACAAGGATACATCTGGCTCAGTGGATTAAGAGCCAGGCCCAGAGACTAAAGGTCCTGGCTTCAAATTTGGTCTTAGATACTTCCTAGCTATGTGACCTTGGGCAAATCATTCAACCTCCACTGTCTGCTCCTTATTGCTCTTCTGCCTTAGAATCAAAACACAGTATTGATTTTAAGAGAGAAGGTAAGGGTTTAAAAAAAAAAAGACAATTCTGATTATCACTATTTCTTGACCAAGAAATTTAGCCTATATAAACTGTAGCCAACAAGGCCAGGTTTAAAAAAAAAACACTTCATTTACGAAATAGTGAAGGGAGGAGGAGGTCGATTATGAACATTACTCTCACAAAATAGTGAAAAAAAATAGACAGGAAACAATTTTTGATAAAGTTGGACATGAGATCCAGCTTAGCCATAGCATCCCAAGAGTATTTAGAGATGAAACTGGAAAGACAACAAAATGTGTAAATTCATCAGATTATTAGCATTTCTAGAGTGATCTATTGTAGTTACCACTAACAGTGGGACTACAACAATTATAATTATAATTCAAATACCTCAGTACCTGATGTACTCACAAGTAAGCACTTTAAGGTCACAAAGCAGGGAAAAACATCTAGACCAGGACAAGCACAGAGGAAATCTGTACTGGAAAGTCACAAAATTCTCAAAGTACTGAGATAAATTTTCAAGATATTTCAAAGAAAGGAAGATCTGGAAAACAGATATTATTAATCCCCCACCTAAGCCTCAGGGGATTAGCAATTACTGACTAATGATGGCATTTTATCTCTATAAAGTCTTTATGAAAATGATCCATATATATTTAGAGGTCATTGATTTTAAATCTGAGAATGAGCAGTTTTGAAAGACTATGCAATCTTTTTGATCACAAAAATGACTGAAGAAATATAGGGAATGTAAGATCCTTTTGTTTGTTGATTACAGAAAAATGTATGATCCCCAAATACCCCCTTTATATATAAGCATCATAAAAGATTCTTTTATTGATAAATCTTAGAAACAACTCTGTTTAATGATTCTCTAATTGTTTACCTCTTAGGAAACCTTCTAGGACTGTAAGGGGCAAAGTAGGTAAAGAGTGTTTCCCTCACTGGGAATTCCAAAATTAAAAAAAAAAAAAGATATCAAGGAATAAATTGTTCAGCAAAAGTTAGAGTTAAATATGAAGGTTCAAATTATGACCTATAGAAAGTTCAAAGGAAAGAGGGATTTTCAAAAATTGGTGAGATACCTCAGACCATGTTTGAACATTATGCTGACTGCAAAACAACCCAAAATGAGATCCAAAGTCTTTTATATGAAGAAACTGACCTAACAATCCAAATAGTAAAAATCCAACAGAGAATGCCAATTGTTCAAACTATGACAGTATGGCTGGATTTTAATTTTATTCTAAATTTTGTCCCCCAAATAAAAAGGTCATCTTCACATATGTAGTAAAACAGAGGAGGGATTGTACATAAAACTGAGACTCTCTTTTACAAACAACTTGCTTTTCTTCTTAGGTATATAACAAAGTCAGCACATACATGTAAGCTATCCAATTTGTCTATGATTTCTTCTAGCCTCTCTTGTTTTCCTCTATGCATTTTAAGATAATGCTTTAATGATCTTTCTTTTTTCTTTTTTTTGGCAACTCTTTCCCTAGCCTACCTCTTACTCCCAACTCTCCTCCCCAACAGAAAGAAAAACCCTCATAACAAATATATATATAATCAAACAAAATCAACCTAAACATTTAGTGTACCAAAATATATGTCTCATTCAGCATTTTGAGCTGATTACCTCTGTCATGCTTTATCAGACATTGGACTTATGGTTGGTCACTGTGCTGACCAGATTTATTAAGTCCTTTAAAGTTGTACTTACAATGATCTTTTTAATGTGTAATTTGCTCTGCTGATTCTGCTCATTTAACTCTGCATCAGTTCAAACATGTCTTGCCAGGTTTCTCTGAAAACATTCATCCTTTTCATTATTTCTCCTGCCCCCCCCCCCCCATTATTTATTTTAAAATATTCATTAAAACATTTTTTTTATGCAGAAGAAAAACATATGATTGGTCACATGGTGCAATGTGGATATGATTGGGGTTTTGGCTTTAAAAGATGACTATTGCAAATATGAATAATATGGAAATAAGTTTTGAACAATGATACATGTGTAACCCAGTGGAATTGCTTGTCAGCTCTGGGAGGGGGAGGGAAGAGTGTTGGGAAAGATTATGAATCATGTAACCATGGAAAAATATTCAAAATAAATAACTTTTTTTTTAAAAGGAAAGAAAATCATGTCTGAACAATTAAAATTGGGCAAGTGGAAGCTAATGACTCTAGGAAACATCAAGAAACAATCACAGAAAGTCAAAAGAATGAAAAAAAGAAAATGTGAAGTATCTCACTGGAAAAACAACTGACCTAGGAAACAAATCCAGGAGAGATAATCTCTCTCCTAGGAATTATTGGATTAAAAAATTTTTTTGAGTTCTAAATTCTCTCCCTCAATTCACTGAGCAGGCAAGAAACGTGATATAAATTATAATTGTGAAATCATAAAAAAGCATTTCCAGAATAGGCATGTTGCAATAAAAAAGGCAAAGAAAAATAAAATTTAAAAATCTATGCTTCAATTTGTACTTAAATTCCATCTGTTCCCTCTCTGGAGGTGGATAGCATTTTTCATCATAAGTCCTTCAGAATTATCTTGGATCACTTAGAGTAGCTAAGGCATTCATAGTTGATCATATCACAATATTGACATTAAAAATGTTCTCTTGGTTTTGTTCACTTAACTTTCCATCAATTCATTTAAATATTTCCAGGTTTTTCCAAAAAACATCCAGATTCTCATTTCTTATAGCACAGTAATATTCTATCACAATTATATTCCAGAACTTGTTCAGCCATTCCCCAACTGATGGGAATTTTCTCAATTTCCAATTCTTTTCCACCACAGACAGCTTCCAGAAATGTTTTTTAAATATAGGCCCTGTTCCTTTTTTTTTTCTTTTTTTTTAAATCTTTGGGACAAGACACAGTAATGGTATTATTAGGTCAAAGGATATGCAGAATTTTATAGCTCTTTCGGCATAGTTTCTAAATTGCTTTCTAAAATGGATGAATCTGTTCACAACTCCAATAGGGCATTAGTGTCCCAAGGTTTCCACATCTCCTCCAACATTTGTTATTTTTCTTTTGTCATATTAGCTAATATGATAGTTACAAAGTATTACCTCAGAGTTGTTTTAATTTGCATTTCTCTAATCTACAATGTTTTAGAGCATATTTTCTTTTAAGTATAGATAAATATAGATCCTCTCCTCAAAACCAACTGTTCATATCCTTTGATCATTTATCAATTGGGGAATGACTCATTCTCTTATAAATTTGACTTAGTTCTCTAATATTTGAGAAATATGGCCTTTATCAGTGAAATCTGCTGTAATATTTCCCCTCAAGTTTCCTGTTTTCCTTCCAATCTTGGCTGTGCAGGTTTATGTTTGTGTAAAACTTTTAAATTTAACACAATCAAAACCATCCATTTTACTTTCTGTGATCCTAGCTCTTATTTAATCATGAATATTTCCCTTATTCAGAGATCTGACAGCTAAAATTTGCTCCCCTAATTTGCTTATGCTATCACCCATTATGTCTAAATCTTTTATTCACTTCGGCCTTATTTTGAGGTACATAATGTGAGATGTTGGCCTTATGCATAGTTTCTTTTTTTTTTCAATACTGTGTATTGGCTCCAAGGCAGAAAGAGTGGTAAGGGCTAGGCAATGGGGGTCAAGTGACTTGCCCAGGGGCACACAGCTGGGAAGTGTCTGAGGCCAGATTTAAACCTAGAACCTCCTGTCTCTAGGCCTGGCTCTCAATCCATTGAACTACCCAGATGGCCCCCTTATACATAGTTTCTGACCAACTGCTTTCCAGTTTTTCTAGCAATTTTTGTTAAATAGTGATTTCTTATCCTAAAATATAGGAGTTGGGGGTTTATCAAACACTAGATTACCATGGTCACTTACTATTGTATATTGTATACCTAATCTAATCCACTGATCCAATACTCTACTTTTTAGACAGTACCAGATGGTTTTGATAATTATTGCTGTGCAAATAGTTTGAAATCTGGTACTGCTAGATGGTCTTCCTTCATATTTTTTTTTCATGAATTCCCTTGATATTCTTGACTTTTGTTCTTCCAAATGAATTTTGTTATGATTCTTTCTAGCTCTACAAAAGAATTCTTTGGTAGTTTGATTAGTATGGTACTATTTGAATAAGTAAATTAATTTGGGTAGAATTGTCATTTTTATATTGGCTCAGCCTACTTGGGAGCAATTAATATTTCTCTAATTTTTTAGATTTACCTTTATTTGTGTGAAAAGTATTTGGTAACAGTGTTTATGTACTTCATGGGTTTTGCTCTGTCAGGTAGACTACTTCTATTTTCCCACTGCCTTTTCTAATTCTTTCAATTTCTTTTTCTTGTCTTATTTCTAAAATTTAAAATTTCTAGCACAATATAGAGTGGTGATGTGGACAACCTTGTTTGACCTCTGATATATTCTTCTCTCTCTGAATCATTTCTAATGAGAGGGAAGTTCAGGCACTGCCACCTCTCCCACCCCTGCCATTTCACAATAAAAGCTCTTCCTTACATTGTTCATTTTTGTTAGATAATTTTTTACCTTCTTCCTCTCCCTTCCCTGTTCTTCCAGTGTGTTTCTCTTTTTTACCTCTTAATTTTTTTGGGGATCATCCCATTATCAATCAACAATTTTTTCTGAGGTCATCCCAATCAATCAACTCAACATAGTCAACAATAGCCACAATAATGATAAAGTTCTTAGACGTTAAATGTATCATTTTCCAATATAAGGATGCAAAGAGTTTAAACTTATTGAGACTTTTATGATTTCTCTTCATGTTTAACCATTTTATGCTTCTCAAGTCTTATATTTGAATGTCAAATTTTCTATTAAGTTCAGGTCTTTTCATCAGGAATTCTAGAAAGTCCCATTTCAAAGACTATCCATATTTTTTCCCTTGAAGGATTATTCTTGGTTGTAATCCACACTCCTTTGCCTTCCAGAATATTTTGTCATTTGTTCCTTTAATGTGGATCTGCTGAATCCGGTGTAATCCTGACTGAGGCTCCATATTTCTTTCTGACTGGTTGCAGTATTTTCTCTCTGACTTGGGAGCTCTAGAATTTGGCTCTAATATTCCTGGGAATTTTCATTTGGGGACTTCTTTCAGGAGGTGATTAGTGGCTTTTTCAATTTCTATTTTACCCTTCAGGCTTAAGATATTGAAGTAATTCATTTAGATAATTTCTTGAAAGATAATATTTAGGCTCCTTCTTTGATCATGACCTTTGGTTAGTCTGTTCATTCTTAAATTATCTCTTATCTTTTTCCCAGATCAGTTGTTTTTCAAATGAGATATCTCACATTTTTTTTTTACTTTTCCATCTTTTGATCTGGTTAGAAAAGTGGGTCAATCATGTAGTTACAGAAAGGAATGAAAGACAGAACTCAAATGCTATACTTTTACCAGTGACATTAAAAAAAGAAGTCCAGAAGGCCATATTGGGTAGTTGCTCAATGAAGGACTAAAGAAAGGAAATGAATAAAAATAGCACTGGATGAGAGGAGTACAAATGAGCCATGATCTGCAACACTTGGAGGAGTGAGCATTCATGGATGCAATGAAATACTTCTGTTCTCACCTCTGTTCCTAGGTCTCTTCTTCCTATTACTTTTCTTTCTAGATAAAAGTAATGTAAGCAAAGAATCAAACTAAGAAGTCTTAACAAACCACTTTGGAAATAATAACAAAAAAGATTAGTCTATAGATGTCTAATTCACTACTTAAAATATTTCAAAAGATAATTTCTGTGAGCATTTGTCCAGGGGATATAGGTAAAAACTCCAAGCCTTAGCCATTTCATGAGCTTTTGTAGCTAACCCTAACCCTAAAATAATCTTCATTTAGGGTCCAATCTTCTGATGGGAACTTCTCCTTTAATTTAGATCTACTGCTTCTTGGATTTCAAATCTATATTCCAAGCCTTTGCAACTTGGTGGGTCTTCTCTTAACCCAAAGCCAATTGCTATTCTGGTATAGTCTCTGTGAACTCAAGGCCACCTCACACCAAGATGAAGAATTAGACTGGATGTAACTAAAGGCATTAATTAAATTGACAAAAATGTCTTCTTTAGTCATTGCAACTTAGTAATGTCTTTTTTGACATAGCTGTCTGTTGAAATTTTTCCAAGGAAAAACCTTAGACTGAAATCTTGGAAAGGAAAATTAAACTCTTAAATTTAGTGGGTCTCCTCACCTTAATTACAACTTCCATCTATTTCAAAATACAAGGATAATGTATTGAAGACATATAAAATAGGAATAATCTTCTCATCATTAAAATTTGCTATTTTCAATGATAAACCAAAAATTTTCCCCTTTGCCTCTTTAATGAATACTTATCAAAGTTATTTCACACCTTTTACTATAGTCTTTGATGAGCAATGAGTTCCCCCTGTAACATACTAATAGTTCTATCTGACTAGTAAAATATTTCATATAGTACAAAATCACATGAAGAAAACAGGACACTAACATGATACTTATAATGTAGTTAAAAGTTAATAGGTAGGGAAGGGATTACTGAGAAAAAAGAGAGCTTTCACTTTGTGAAATTGGGTAGTCTTTTTCTTAAAAAAACAAACAAAAAATAATCCCTTACCTTCCATCTTAGAATCACTACTGTGTGTTAGTTCCAAGGCAGAAGAGTGGTAAGGGCTAGGCAATGGGGGTTAAGTGACTTGTCCAATCACATAGCTAGGAAGTACCTGAAACCATATTTGAACCCAGAATCTCCTATCTCGAGGTTGGCTCTCAATCCACTAAGTCACCTAGCTGCCCCCAATCCTTTTCTTTTCAAATATTAAATACTGGGCAAACATTAAAGGCAATATGCTGGGAGAGACGCAAAGTCATGTAAGTGAGTTTCTTCTCTCAAAGAGTTCATGGTCTATTATGATGGTTAAAATGGTAAATAATTATAAAACATCATATGACAAATACATATAAAGACATAAAAAGTATTATGAACAATCCTAGGCCATGCTTAATGGAGGTGGCTTGTGTGAGGAAAAACACTTCCATTCCACCATGACACCCCAACAGTGGATGCTGCAGAATAGAAATGTCATATCTTACTGGCCTGGCATCACCTAGCATCAATGCAACAATGACACGGAGGGAGGAGCTCGGAGACTGATAAAGCCAGCACAGGAAGGAGAAGTCTCTTTATTTCTGCTCTTAGACAGACTCTCTGGGCTGGTGGGTGGCAATTGGCAGTCAGCATGTAGGGAACCATGCTGGGTTGAAACCCAAGACCAGATCTACCTTAATTAAATCAGTAAGACTAAATTTCTCCCTCTTACCCTCATTTTATTAATAAATGCTTAAAACTCTGACCAGTCTCTATTTTATTCCTAATAGGCTCCTAAACTATGCTCTCTGGGTCTCAGTCTTCTCATCTGTAAAAAGGGTTACACTAGATAATCCCTATGGCTGGTTCTTTTTATATCTAAGATTCTATGACTTCCAAGTTTGGTTGAAGCATATATATATATATATATATATATATATATATATGTATGTAGTACAAAGAGAGGAAGTGAGATCATAGCTGTACTAGGAAGATAAATGGGTCAACCTTCTTCATAGATGGAATGAAGAAGAAAATGGAAGTAAAAAGTTATGAGGCTGTTCCAACAGGGAGGTGAACTAGGAAGAGAAAGGAACTATAAAAAAAAGAAAGAGCTATAGAAACAGAAAGAGGAAAATGGATATAATACAGATTATGGAGGTAGATTTATTAGAACTTGATAACTGCTTGAAAATGAGTAGTAAAGAAGTCAGAGAAGATTCAGATAAAAGTCATTCCTTTAAAATTCAGCTTATGTTCTTCATGGTAATAATAACATCTTCAATTTATGTAATCACTCATGTTTTTCAAAATACATATACATCACTTAAGTGGAAGTTAAAAGTTGGTACTAAGAGGTGACAGAGGACTTAGATTCAAATCACTACTCTGCAGGTTTCTCTCTTTGTGGCCTTAGACAAGTTATTTACCTACTTCCTCATCTGTTAAATTCTGTTGAACTAGATAGCTTCCAATCCATGACCATGATACCTAAATGTTTGATAAAGGCTAGATAGCCAGACAGGACATGTATTATTGTTTCAACATGCTGATAGGAAACCAAAGATCCAAAAATTTTAGTGACTTTCCAAAGATCATGTTTGTGGAACATTTGCCTAACATTATAAACCACAACTGCATATATGCACTATTTACATTAACTACCTAGTTTTTATGAAAAATAATCTCACCTTGCTGGTGTGCTCAGGTGCCTGGTCAGGTGTGTTGCTGAATTCTCCTCCAATCTGAAGATCACTGGCACAGCAAAATGCATCCCTTAGCTCGGTGAGTTTTTGACTGCCCAACACAAGCAGGGTCTGATAAGGTTTGCGTTCTTTATGCTACAAGTAAAATAGCAAGACAAAAGTCAGCATCAAAAGGGAAAATGTGTTGGCAACAGGATTGGGGACCTCTTTCTGTAGGCATGGTGTACTGGAAACAATGTTGGACTTAAAAGTAAGAAGAAACTCATGTTCAAATCTCATTTCCAACACTTAAAATGTTCTATTGGCAGGTCAATAAATAGATCTTACACAAGACATATAACCTTTGTTTCATTGTAGAATGCAGATGCTAATTTCCTACTTACCTCACAGGGCTATTGTGAGGAAAGTATTTTGTCAACCTTAAATTATATAATTGAGATCTGTTATCATGGGTAGTAAGGGTGATACTCAAGTTACAAATGAACTATATTTAAATGAATGCTTGTAACAATAATGCTACCATTGCCACTTTAAATATATCCATGCTTCTACCTTTTTAACATGCTTTTGCATTCATTACATCATTTTGCCCTTAAAAAACCCCTGAGTTAGGTTCAAAAGATATCATCTTAATCATTTAATGTAATATTAAAGAAAATATTTTATTCATGTTAATCATACATTTTTCCTCTTATTTTTAAACTAAAAGAATTTTTAAAAATAGGACATTGGTTACTTAGTGACAGAAAAGTCTTCTTCACGTGAACTTTCTCAGTAGACCCAAGTTCAATTCCTAATTAACGTAACTTGGCTTTTCCATTTTGTTAGAGGCAAAGATGTGTCATAGTGGAGAAGAACACTGGGCTTACAATAAAAGAAATGTGTCCAAAACCCAGTCCTGCCACTTTGGGGAGTAACTTTGAAAAAATTGTTTCATGAGTCAGGGTCTTGTTTTCTTCATCTACAAAACAAAGAGATTGGATGATCTTTAAGGTCTAGTTCAGTTCAGTGATTTTTGTGAAAATTATAGCCTATTAATTCACGAGTCTAACAGTTCATATAGAAATCAGATACGAAAACTTATTCTATGAGGCTTGCCAGGAGATTATGCAATGTGCTTATATTTAAGGTTCTTACTCATAAACACCTTGACATGCATCACACTGAATCTTCCACTTTCTTCAACACTCAGCTCAAGCAGCACCATCTACATGAAGCCTTTCCAGATCTCCTTGAAAAACAGTGCCCTGCCTTCTCTAATTATCTTGTATCTTTATTCTGTATATGTTTTTCTATAGA
This sequence comes from Monodelphis domestica, assembly GCF_027887165.1. Classification (NCBI taxonomy): domain Eukaryota; kingdom Metazoa; phylum Chordata; class Mammalia; order Didelphimorphia; family Didelphidae; genus Monodelphis; species Monodelphis domestica. Next base: position 115,328,068 of record NC_077233.1, read on the forward strand.
CATGCTGTCTCCCTTGGAAGCTCCTTAAAAGCAATAATTTCTTTTTCCCAGTACCTAGCACAGTACCTGACACATAGATGTTTCATAAATGGTGGCTGATTGGTTATTATAAGAAACCAATCATGATAAAACAGCTAAGACATTTTTATAATCACTGAGTTATTTTTTAGGTTTTAGAACTGACCTTACTAAATATAACAGGATAGAAGATATTCAGAGTTAAGATAAGTTCTCCTTCATTAACCAAGTCTGCTGGATTTGATGGCTTCTTTCCTATGGCATGTGACTCCTGGTGGGGAAGAATAGAAAAAAAGGACAATATCCAAATGAGCTTCTAGAATGCAAATGCTGCTTTACATTTCATGACTGATCACAGTGGTGATTAAATGTTACTTTCAAAATTATGGTTCTTGACAAACAAAAGGATTAAAAAGGAGAGAAGAAAAGTGGATGACCATATAAATTTCCCAAAATATCCCTAGTTTTCTTATAATAAGAGGAAGATTGAGCCCTGACAGAGATGAGGCAGAATACAAAGCCAGCTTCATGTGGATAACAGGAAAAGATCCAGAAACAGGTCTTGAAACAGAACAAAGAGCAGAACAGAGCAAAGGGAAGAGGGAGAAGCATTAAGCATAGGATCAAAAGCAAGGCCTGAGAAAAGTAAGGGTATTGGTCAGTGGGACTATGTGTGTTCCTCTCCGTGGGACTATGTGTGTTCCTCTCCTTCCCATCTCCTTCTTCTGGACTCCCAATACAACCTTTTTTTACATTCTAAAAAACTGCTACTAAATTGTGGGTTCAGCATATACAATAAAAATTCACTAATTCACACAATTCACAAATGCTCAGACCTTGAGTAAGAGAAAATTATTTCATGAGCAGTGAGAGAAAAAGAAGGAATCTTACTTACCATTTCATAAGCAAAGGTTTCTTGTCTGCAGATACGATCTACTGTTATGGTTTCTTCTCGACGCTCCAAGGCTCTCTTTCTAAGTCTATTGGAATTGGAGAAAAATAAAACTTCAAAAATTCTTCATTAAAATATCAAAGATGTCTATGATTTAAAAATTATGTGTAAAACAACATGAAAATTTTATACAAATAGATGTTTTAATTCCTATGTTAGGAATTTGTTGATCTCACTTAAAACAGGAAAACTCAATTCTTTCCAGAGTACTCATTAAGCTGATTAGGTTAAATACTCATATGGGAAAACATTTTATAAAACAACAACAAAAACCCACCACCTCACTATCCATCATTGCCACATCAATCAAACAAACAAAATTAATAGAGCTAGAAAAAAATAACAAAATTCTTCTGAAGAACAAAAATGTCAAGAATATCAAGGAAATTAATGAAAAAGGGTGGGAAGGAAGAAAGCTTAGCAATATTGGGTTTCAAATTATATTCTAAAGCTGAAATCTTCAAAACAACTTTGGCACTGGATAAGAAACAATGACTGATCAGTGGAACGTGTTTTATATTATATAGAACCAAAGGAGCTCAGAGGCCTAACATTTGATAAATTCAAAGATCCTAGTTATTGAGGCAAGAACTTAGCAGGTGACAAAAGCTGCTGGGAAAACTGGAAGAAACTAGGTAGATCTCACACCACATACCAAGACAAGCTCCAAATGGGTACATGACTTAGGTTTAAAGGGTAACAAGTAACATCATAAACAAATCAGAGAAATATTGAAATTACTTATCAGATCTATGGATTTGAGTTCATGACCAAACAAGAGATGGAGAAGTTCACAGGAAATAAAAGACAACTTTGATTAAAAAATAATTTTTTGCCCAAAGGAAATTACCAATGTAGCTAAAATCAGCAAAAAAAAAAAAGCAGAAAATTGGGAAAGGGAATATATTTGCAGCAAGTTTCACTGATAAGGATTTAATTTCTAAGAGATTAAATGTATAAGAATAAGAGTCATTCCCTAACTGATAAATGGTTAAAGGTATGAACAGGCAATTTTCAGAGGAAGAAATAAATACAAGTTATCATTATCTATGTGAAAAATGCTTTAAATCACTAATATTTGCACAAATAAATGCAAATTAAAACAACTCTAAGGTAACAATTCATTCTAATTATTAGATTGGCTCAACTGACAAAAATAGAAAATGACAAATGCTAGAGGGGCTGTAGGAAAATGGGTATTTTCAACTCTGAACATGTCCAACCATCCTGGAATGCAATCTAGAACTATCCCCCAAAAGTTATCAAACTGTTTATTATCTTTGATCCAGTTATACTACTAGGTCTGTTTCTCTGAGTTAAAAAAAAAAAGGAAAATATGTACAAAAATATTCATGGCAGTTCTTTTAGTAGTGACAAGGAACTGGAAAGTATAAGGGTGCCTATCAAATGGAGAAAGGCTACACAAGTTACAGTACATGAATACAATTATACTGTAAGAAATTGTGAAGGGAATGGTTTCAGATAAACCTGGGAAGACTTGAATGAACTGATGCAAAGTGAAAGACAAGGAAAAGTATTTATCCAATAACAATGATAGTGTAAAGATAAACAACTGTTAAAGATTTAAAACTAAGACCAACACAATGACCAACTATAATTCAAGAGAACTTAAAAAATAGGCCTTGCATTTCTAGAAAGAGAATATGTGATGGACTTAAGAGTATAGATTGACATATTTGGGGGACATGGCTAATGTGGGAATGTTTATTTGTTAATAGGTTTTGTTTTTCTTGTTTTCTCAATAAGTGGGGTAATGGTAGGAGGAGTAAGAGAATTTAGAGCAGAATATAAAGTAAACCTGAATTTTAAAATGACACTAAATTACATTATTTATGTTGAAAGATGATTACTAACTCATATCTACTATTCCAATTTCAACTCCCTCTGAGCATTACAGTGATGCCTTGGAAATCATCTACACTAACTTTTATTAGTTTTAGAGAAGTGAGGAAATTGAAGCCCAGAAAAGGGAAGCAATTTTTCCAAGACCACAGAACTAGATCGTGGCAAAAACTCCATTCGCAACCAAGAGTATATTATTTTCACTAAATGACAATAGGTAAGCCAATAATTTAAATGATTTTCTTCAAAAAATTAAATCAGTGTGAGTACATGCTATGGGACTTTTTACATTTCTGTGTTTATTTTATGGTACTTAAAATTAGCACAAGTAGTAATGATCAATAACTTTTCTGGCAAATGAAAACCCTCCCTTTAAATGACTAAAACTTGTAATTTGCTGTTGTTACAAAGTGAAAACAAATATCAGAGTGTCTCTACACTTCCCACTCCTCTCGAATCCCTGCCATGTTGATGAAGGAAAAAAGGAGTATTCCATTATTATGAAAAAGGCCAAATACATATGTTCAGTTTGTGCATGTGCATACACACAAACATGTGAGCACAAATACACATACATATTTTTGGATTATTGTGACTTCATCAACATAAAGGGACTCCTTCTATTAAAGTATTTAATCACCTGCTCTTCACCTATAGTTTTAGAAAGTAGAGAGGCAATATGGTATAAGGGAAAGAAGGGTAGTTTTGGCATCAAGAAGGCCTATGTTTAAATTCTACCTCTTTTACCTATATAGTCTCTGTGACACCAAAGGCAACCACCAAACCTTTTGGTACTCTAGGCAGCTAAGATAATAATCAAAGAAAAAGAGAATTTTTGTAACAAATATGCATCATCAATCAAAGCAAACTCCCACACTGGCCATGTCCAAAAAGGCACATCTCGTTCTGTAACTGAGTTCCTAGTCTTTTTCTGGAGGTGGGGAAGCATGTTTCATCCTCAGACTTTTGGAATCATGTCTTATCACTGCAGGGGTTGAAGGAGATTCCTAGACCAGTAAAGTCATAGAGGACATCCTTACTCCCAGGAACTTCTGAGAGGCTGTTGAAATTCCATGTCAGCTGAGGATAAATATGGGTGTCAGGATGTCTCCTCTGGGAAAATGAGCACCTACCATTAGAAGTATGGTTTATGGCTTAAGGGAAACATTTCTAGATTCGAGTAAGAAAACTATTCCATTCAATTCTCTAAAGGGCGTTTGTGTAGGTATGGTTTTGAGGAGACAAGGAATAATAGCACAACCTCTAGCACTGGGGGATATGTAAAGCCTTGTCTACTTTCTAACTGCTCCTCTGTTTAGATGCAACATTTTCAACATATAACAGTCTTCCAAGATTCCAGTTTGGGAAAAAGAAATACGGTACTAACTCCATTTATTACACCTACTTCACCATAATTTAATGAAGGCATAATTTTATCCAAGTAAACCCAGACAATAGGGTAGGGGAAGGCAACCTCAGGGAGGTCAAATATAGACAAATTTTGCCAGTGGAAGAGAGAAAATAGCAAAGAGTTAAGCAACCTTTTAGTGGTAATTTAATAATTATTTTTAATAGGATCATTAGGGTAATTAACATATTATCAGGGGTCTGCTATTTTAAAATCATTAATCATAATAATTCATCTTCCTTTCCTTGCCAGCCTTCTGTGTATTAGTCAAATACTTTTATAGGAATTTCAAAGGTTCATCTAATTAATTAAACAATACTCTAATTCTACAAATTATTACATTCAGGGTGGAAGGTGGGAAGGAAAGATGCAAAGAGGTTTGACAGAGAATTTTCTTCAAAGAGCTAGAAATCTTAGGCATTAAATGACAATAAAAGATAGTGCTTCAAAGTGCAAGAACAGTTCTGGTGAGAGAGAAGTCATAGTGAGCTGGGAAGGTGTCAAGGAGATTATAAAGTAGTTTATAGGGTAGAGACTTAAAAATGGGTAGTTAGTTTGGGGGAGGGAGGAGGCCATTCCAAGAGGAAACAGTGTAAGCAGGGAAGAGGTGGCAACATAAAAGGCACTTAGGGAGAAGTATGAATACATCAATTAAAGGGAGGAATAGTGGGAAACAAACCTGGAGAGGGAAACTGGGGCCAGACTACAGAGGATCTTGAATACTGGACTAAGGTATATGGATTTTATAATAGAAGTAATGGGAACCCCTGGAAGATTTTGATTAGGGAACTGATAAAATGGAAATAACATTGTAAAGATTAATCTGACAGCATCATGAAAAATAAATGAGATGGGGAACAGTACAAAGATATCAAACTACTTGGTGAACTTGCTGAAAAGTCAAAAATAAAATTCTTTTAATTCTGGCAGACATCTTTTTAACTATGAGCTTGATTTTCTTTATTGAACTTTCCAAAATAACAAAGAAATATCTCTTTCTCTTTGGCACAGAAATAAGGATTGAAATAGGGCATTGGCAGTAGGAATGGAAAGAAAAAGGTGAGACTTTATAAAAAAAGAAGACACAAAAGAACTTGATGACAGATTGGATGTGGAGCTCAAGGGAATGGAAAAGTCAAGGCTGATTTTTACTTAGTCCAGGGGTCTGGGAAGACATGTACCATTAATAGAAATGGTCTGTAACAAGAAATAAGAGCCTGAAACTTAGAAACCTTTTAAATGAGTATTTTGAAAGAAATGACATTCCTTAGATGGAATCTCACTTGTACTAATAAGTGTTATAGCACTGAATGTAGTACATATTTTTACCACACAGAACATGTCCTTTTAAAAAATTCATGTTGCATTATAAAATCAAAGTCTACCATACCCCAATGTCACTAGGTTGGTGTCTTCAGGAATGACTTCTGGATCATCTTCCTCTTCACAGTATTTCAGCTTATCCAGGCTAAAGACGGAAATGCAATAACTTAAGATATTTTTTCTGTCAATATCCTGAACAATTAAAAATATGGTAAAAAATTATGATGTCACAAAAGAAAATTTCACTCAATTAAGTATTTTTGATATAGTTACTCTGAAATGAATCCTAGATGTAATTAGTGAGTTTAACATTCCAGTTATTTAACTAACCTTCATTAATAGAACAACTAATAATAATGATAATAGCTACCATATATATGACAATTACTGTGTGCTAGGAACTGTGCCAAGCACTTTACAATTACAACAACCCTGGGAGGTTTTACATTTTGTAGATGAGTAAATTGAGGAAAACAGGTTAAATGACTTGCCTAGGGTCACACTGCTGGTAAGTATCTGGGGCCAGATTTGAACATAAGAACATCAGTATTTCTATTCTGATATTGTTGGTGGCAAAATGAGATCAGGGTTATTTTTCTATTTCAGAAAGAAATTTTCTATTTCTTTTCTTGGCAAATCAAGAAAATTGACCAAAAATACCATCAGTAAGAAGATACTAAGCAGCATGTCAACCATAAGGAAACATTCAAAACTGATTATCTGTGATACAATGTCACAGGCTGTAGCATTTACATAGATGACAGGATCATGGCCAAAAGGCACCTTAAAGGTCATTCAATTTAACCGTCTCATTTTACAAATGGGGCAACTGAGGCCCAGGGAGGCAAAATGATTTGCCCAGGGTCACCCAGGAACGGATCTGATCCCAGGTTCTCTGATTTGTCTCCCTCGTTAAACGGTAAACTCATTGAGGGCAGAAATTATCTTCTGCTTCTTACTGCAATCCCAGAGCTAAGCCAGCTGCCTGGCACATAGTAGGCATTGAATAAGGTCTGACTAATGATTAAGTTGATTCTAATTGCAATGTTCTTTCCATTACCCTATCCTAATCCCTCTTCTCCAGCTTAGTCCATCATCCAAGGGTTTCTTTTATCAGCTTTTGCTAAACTCTTTCATATTGAGAGGCACCTTCCTAAGTAACAAAGGAATGGTAGGTCGCCTTTCTCTTTGGGATAACCCTCCTCTCCCTTCTCCCCCACCTATCAGTTACCTAGCCACTACACCCCATCCATCGTCCTAAATGGCCTAAAGTGTCCTAAAGAGGGAGGGAAAAGGGGGGGGGGGGGCAGATCTGGACAGTACAGGGGTTCAGAGAAGGGCTTCCCCTACTCTCCCCGTTCCAGGAGCCAGGAGCAGGACTGGCAGTCGGCGGGGTTCCGAGCACTCACCCACATACGAGGCTCAGCTCGGCCGCGGTCTCTGGGCTGCAGCCCAAGTCCTCAGCCACGGCCACATCTTCCTCACCAGCTCCGGCTTCGGCCCCGTCCAGACTGCTGGGCGAGGGCGGCTCCAGGGAGAAATCACGGGCGCCGAGAAGCCTCTCCTTCCACAGGTCTCCCACAGCACGCACGAGGAAGGGCTGTGTGTTTAGCTCCGGGATCTCGTATTCCGGAAACCTGAAGCTGCCACTGCTGCTAACGCAGCCACTAACAGCATCAGCGGCCATGTCCGCCCTCCTCAGCTCCTCGTCCCGCAAAAGCCGGGTCTCTCCTCCCCTCCACTCCCACCAGAGCCGGAAGCGCGGTGTGTGATGGGATTTGTAGTCTTGGGCAGCACCTTCTCCCCCGCTAATGCTGACAGCGAACAGTTAAGCCCGGAGAAGAGACACTACATTTCCCAGAAAGCTCCGCCCATCAGTGGCGCAGCCGCCCCGCCCCACCCCTCCCCTTCAGACCGCAGCAGGGAAACCTGCGGAGCGTGTCCTTAGATTGCATTGTTCTCTGCATTGGGAGGAGCTGCTGAAGGGGAGCGGTTTTCACCGCGGCCCACTGAGGGAAGAGTGCAGGCCAAGGTTTATCCCAGAAAATATCCTCGTCTTTTACTACTGGGTTTCGCCCTTGCCTCTAAGTGGGGAAACGTTACTGTGAAAGCGACAGGGTCACGTCCGGTGCATCCACCCATTGCAACACCCCTACTTGGCTAGTGTTTTGAAGAGAAGGCAGCAGGGATGTCGTTTGACACCTTGCTTTGCCAGAGATGTGCCCCAAAAGCAGAGTGTGAAGGCTACTGACATTTAAAATCTAGACCTGGAAAGGACCCAGAGGTAACCAAGTCCAAACTCCTTAAATTCAACAGATTATGGAATCTCTGAGGCCAAGAGATGATAACTGACTTTCCAAGGTCACTCTGTTGGTAACTAACAGAACTGGGATTCAGATTCAGGCCATGTAATTTCAAATTCAGCTCTGCACCACACTTGTATCTGAGAAAGGAGGTAGCAAGGTAGCGAGGATTAGTACTTAAAATAGGAAATTACAAGAGTTTCTCATACGGTCCCAGAACCACGTCTCTGTCCCCATATCTTAAGGTGGTGTACAGAGTGGAAATTGGGGAGACCTTGGAAATTTCAAAGTCCACTCTCATTTACCACTAAAATATAACCAGGAAAATCCATCACTTAAAATATAGTGCTTTATTGTGAGAGAGAGAGAGGAGAGAGAGAGAGAGAGAGAGAGAGAGAGAGAGAGAGAGAGAGAGAGAGAGAGAGAGAGAGAGAGAGAGAGAGAGAGAGAGAGAGAGAGAAAGAAGGGGGGGGGTACTGTCAAGTCATTGACCTAAGACAAATGTCCCTCAAATTCAGAGAAAAATCCCTTACTTATATAGAGAATTCTGATGTAATCAAGCCTCCTAGAAGGGATTATAACATTTTTACAATAGTTGGAGACAGAATGTTGAATACCTTTACAATGAAGACATTCAAGCTAATTAATATCTTCAAGAAATGAGGTGGGAGTCTAAAGATATCACACATTACACTTTTTCAGACTTTCACAATTATTCATATTTTGTTTAAGTATACTGCAAATGGCATAACTTTTACAGTTATGCCATTTGCAGTATACTTAAATAAAAACCTTTCTAGGTAGTAAGTAAAATGTGAAAATAATTGTTCTTCACTTTCATATGCCTGGTGAATACAGGCTCATCTCCATGCATGGTAAGGTGTAGAAGCAGGATTTTTCCTCATAATATACTAAAATCTGCCTTCCTTTAAATTTTAATCATTGCTTCTAATTAGCTAGCATTTATATAACTTCTCCCCCTGTTTAATTCCCTTTTTAGGTTCCTTATGTGTATTGTCTATTCCCTTTGCCCTTGAAGGCAAAGACTTTCTTTTAAAAATTTTTTTTATGCCCAGTGCTTGGCATGTAGTAGGCCCTTAATAAATATTGATTGACCAAGTGACTTTTTTTTCCAGATCCCCAAACTCCAGGCTATTCAATTGATCCTTGTATGTTAGAGGCCTAAATTTGGCCTACTCTAGCATGTTCCAGATTTTTTTATGCTTGAAATGGAATTTTCACCATAAATTATAAAAAATCTAATTAAATTGCTTTAATACATAACATTAGAATAAAAAATAATACAGCACAAATCTTCTTCACAAAGTCAGAATCTGGAGGCAATATTTTGCAGACAATTCAGATTCCTAGCTATATTTCTGACACTTTGCTACTCCTTTTATTGTTCAAATCACCAGACATGCAAAGTACCAAGTGAGGCACAAACTAGCGGGTCAAGGAAGAGGATGGACACTGGCTAAAATACCTACAATATCCCCATAAGCTAGCCCAAATTTCCACTTTATTGTTTGATATAATTTTGAGCCCTTTCAACATCATGGTACTATTCCACAAAATCTGCTTATAACTCTTGAGCCACAGGTTCTCTATTTATATGAAGATCTTAGGTTAACTTTGGAGGTAGCATTGTGCCAGGAAACCACCTGGCACACACAAACCACCACCAGGACCTGGTTGCCATCTCCCCTCAACCTGATGGAAATAGATGGGAAGCCTGAGCTAAAGAGTTTTGGAAAGGGTAGTGCCTCCAAATCAATGAACTTGTTTCCAGTTCAGTCATCCACATCCAAGACTTTCCACAGGCATCACTGAAGGGAGCAATCACTGTGGAAAGGGGATCCACTTTCCTTATTGCCATTAGCACCAACTTCTGACCAGCCAGCACCAAAAATCAAATAGGCACAGGAGCCCTGAGAAAGGCAGCACACTTCAGAAGGTCGAGATCCTTTCCACACGAGTGTAATGCTCTTGCTCTTTCAGAGACCTGCATGATTTCTCTGACTTTCTGGACTGGGGCTCCAACAAGGGAGAAGACCAGGGTGTACTCCATCCAGTGTCTGCTTTACCATTTATTTTCAGCTTCTTTCAGCTTCCTGAAGGGAAAGAGGTGATCATTCTCCACAAATCCTCACTGGCCTTTGGAACTGCGGAAAGGACCTTTCTGCAGCAACAGTTGATTATCTCTGCTCCTTCAGGAGATCAATAACTCTCCAGTAGATGGCACACGTTGTCTTTCACTGGAGACCATCTCTTTGTTTTGTTATTTTTTTCAGTCATGGATGACTCTTCATGACCCCATTTGGGGTTTTCTTGGCAAGGACACTCAAGGGCTTTGCCATATCTTTCTCCAGGTCATTTTACAAATGAGAAAACTGAGAAAAATAGACTTAATTGACTTGCCCAGAGTCACACAGCTAGGAAGTGACAGTGAGACTGGATTTGAACTTGAGAAGAGTCTTCCTAACTTGAGACTAGGTACTGTATCCACCATGGCACCCATCTCTTTAGCAACTGGCAGATGTAGGTCCCCTCACCTGGGTGGATGTGCTACAACAACAACAACAACAAAAAAATTAGGGTATGTTTGTTTCTCCATTTTGAAACCTATTTGTTCACTTGAGTCTTATACCTTGCCTTTGTGTTCCAAGCTTCTCTCAGGGTGCTATGGGGATGTTTCCTTTTGGCATCATTCCAATAAGTGTCTATTTTTTTTATCCTGTAAACCTTAAAATTTCTTAGACTTATGAATGTTGGAAATTTCACCATTGGGAAATTTAATACTGGAAAAAATTTCCTACTGATAGTAAGAACTCTATTGGAATGTGAAACCCCTTGGCATGGGAGGATCTTTCTCCTCCCTACTTAAGACTACTTTAAGACAGAAACCTTTTGCTAAACAATGGAAAGGGCTTTGACCTATGCTTAAGCATAGAACAGGAAGTTCTTTGAGTCATGATTGATTTTAGAATTAATACAATAGAGATACTTGGAATACAATCTCCACCCTACTTAGAGTAACAGGATTTAGGAAGGGCTGCAGCAAAGATCAAGATTTAATTATTTGAGAATATGACCTTCAACAGACATGTGCAAAGCCACAGACCTCTGGGCGGTCCTGGGTTAAACTAGAGCCACCATGGGCACAGGGGAGACATCGACAGTGATTGGTAGATGTGAGAACTGAGGGGAGGGAACTAGAGATTGTTTCCTTAAAGATAGCTGGGTCTGAGGTACCAGGAGGAGAGTTTTTTGCTCTGAGAGGTTTTGCTCTGAGAGTTTTTTTGCTCTGAGAGGAGGAGATTTTGCTCTGAAGGAGGCCAAGAGGAGAGAGGTCCTGGAAACATTTCTTGAAAGGAGGCTCTCTTGAAGGTGGAGCCTGAGGTTGGCATGAGAAGCCTTACCTAGAGAGATCTTGGGTGAGTGAACAACTGACTGATTTATTCATTCTTATTCCTTTCTTACTTTCTCTCTTTTTCTATTGATTAATCAGTGTATTATAAATTAAATTTCTCTATAAAACCCAGTTGGCTTGGGCATATTCATAAATTGGGAATATATTCCCTGGTAACCATCTTATATTTATATAAAACCAAGACACAGTAGAAACATATTTCAGTGGTCATAATTGTTATATATTTCCCTTGCTCCCAAAACATTTTAATTATCACAAAATGAAGAAATCAAAACTATCTGAAGTTATATGAAAAAATGCTCGAAGTCACTACTGATAAGAAAAATGAAAATTAAATTAACTTTGTAATACATCAATCAAATTGACTGATATTACAGAAAAGAAAAATGACAAATGTTGGAGGGGATGTGGGAAAATTGGGACATTAATGTATAGTTGGTAGAGTCCTAAACTGATCCAACTATTCTGGAGAACAATTTGGAACTGTGCTGAAAGGATTATAAAATCAATTCATAGCCTTTGACCCATAAATATCACTGCAAGGCCAGTGTCTCAAAGAGATTTTAAAAAAAGGAAACCTACACATAAAAAAATGTTTATAGCAGATTTTTTTGTAGTGACAAAGAATTGGAAATTGAGGGGATTCCGTCAATTGCGAATGGCTGAACCAGATGTGATACATAATTTCTAGTATATCTGTATCTATATATGTCTATCTATGGAGTGCTATTGTGCTATAAGAAATGATGAACAGTATAATTTCAGAAAAACCTGAGCATATTTACATGAACTGATGCAAAGTGAAGTGATCAGAGTCACATAGTCACAGCCATATTATTTACTAAACAAGTATGAATGATTTAGCTATTTTTAGCAATACAGTTATCCTAGACAATTCCAAAGGACTCATATTGAAAAATACTGTCTACCTATCCACTGAATGTAGATGGAAGCAGATTATTTTTCACTTTATTTTCTTCATAGGATTTAAAAAATATGTCTTCTTCCCTAAATGGCCAATATTGAAATATGTTTTGCATGGTTGCACATGTATAACCTATATCAAATTGTTTACCATTCCAGAATGAATGAAAGGCATGAAGATTGGATTTGGCTCTCCCCTGATTGTAACAATTAAGGTACTTAGCTCTTCCTTGATTGTGAAGATTAAATTGTAATCTCCTGTTTATTTTTAGATTTTAATCCTCAAAAATGTAAGCACGGTACTTTAAGTTGAGTATGGAGGTCTACCCATTTTGGATTTTAACCACAAAAAGCTGTGAACACCCATTTCATACATTGAGTGGGAGGTCTGTGACCCTCGTGTGAAAAAGTGGGTAGTCCTGGAGTGGACCGTTGGCTCTGATTGGTAGATGTAAAATTTAGGGGAAGTGACACAAGAGAAAAAGGTCTTTAAAAGTGGAAACAGACATGCAAACAGACACACTTGGAGTGAAGAGAGATACTTAGAATGAAGAGAGTCACTTGGAGTGAAGATATTCTTGGAGTGAAGAGAGAAACTTGGAGTGAAGAGAGTCACTTGGAGTAAAGAGAGACTTGGAGTGAAGAGGGACACTTGGAGTTTGAAAGAGACACACTTGCAGTGGAGCCTGCTGGAGTCGAGGCTGATAAAGAATCTGCTGATTGAACTGACATGTGGTGCTGACTTCCTTGGCCATCTGGAGGTGTCAGCCTCTGGGAAAAGGCACACTGTCTTGAGACTCCTTTCCCCTGGCTGGGGCCTTAGAATTGCTACTTGGCTCAGAGGAAGCCAGAGCTCTCTCTCTCTCTCCCCTTTTCTTCTCTTTTTCTCTTCCCTCTATTGTAAAATAAACTACCATAAATTCCATTTGACTTTAGTAATTTATTTTTGGGATTTAGAAATTAAATCCCTGGTGACCAATTAAATATTCAGTCCACCCATAAAATTAACAAAGAAGGAGGGAGATAGGGAACTTGGAACTCAAAATTTTAGAAAACAAATATTGAAATTTACTTTTACATGAAATTGGGAAAAAGTAAAATATTATTAAAAAGAAAAGAAAAGGGGGCAGCTGGGTAGCTCAGTGGATTGAGAGCCAGAACTAGAGATGGGAGGTCCTAGGTTCAAATCTGGCCTCAGATACTTCCCAGCTGTGTGACCCTGGGCAAGTCACTTGACCTCCATTGCCTAGCCCTTACCACTCTTCTGCCTTGGAGCCAATACACAGTATTGACTCCAAGATGGAAGGTAAGGGTTTAATTAAAAAATTAAAATTAAAAAAATTAAAAAAAAAGAAAAGAAAAGAAAACCTGTTCTGAGAGGGAGGAAAAGTGGTGATAGGTCAGGCAGCTAAATACCTTTCCTTTAGAGATGTTAGAACAGAAATGCGTACATTTGCACTTTTTATATTTTGCATTTTCTTACCTATTTACATATTATTTCTCCCTAAGACTGTAAGCACCTTGAAGACCAGGACTGTTTAATTTTTGTTCCCCAGTGACTAACAGAGCCTGGCATGTAGTAAGCATTCAGTAGTATTTCTTCTTGCTAGAAAGACCTTCATGGACTGATGCAGAGTGAAATAAGCAGAACCAGGAAAACATTGTACACAGTAACAGAAATATTTTGGAATGATCAACTGTGATAGTTAGCTATTATTATCATCAATGCAATGATCCAGGACAATCCTGAAGGACTTATGACAAAGAATGCTATCCACTTACAGAGAAAGAACCGTTGGAGTCAGAATGCAGATGAAAGCATACAATATTTCAATTGTTGATTTGGGCTTATGTTTTGGGTTTTGGTTTTATAAAATTACTCACAAAAAATGAACAATATGGAAATATGTTTGTATGATAATATGTGTATAATCCAGAAAAAAATAGTATCTCTTCTTCACTAGCTTCTCATACAGAGATTCTTAATCTAGGATACTGCAACAGATTTCAGGGGGTTCATTAACTTGGATGATGGAGGAAAATTATACCTTTATTTTTTACTAATTTTAAGAAAATTTTAGCATTTCATTCAGTTATGAATTAAAAACAAAATAAAACACCATTATTTTGAGGAGTCCTAGACTTCATCGAACAGCCAAAGGGATCTAAAACAGAAAAAAGGATTAAAGACCTTTGTTCTAGTGTAGAACTAAGTTGGGGCTGTGTATCAGCCATGAGCATCAGGGATGTCACTCATGCCTATTGGAACAAGAGCAAGTATTTCACCCAAACTGGCACTGTCTTCAGTGCCACAGTATCCTGGTTAGACCTGCCCAGCCCCTGTGTAAATACTAGTGCTTATAGTTGAAAGAGAAAATAAGAGAGACTCTGAAAAAGTTGTGGCTATTCTACTGTGGCCATCTGTGTTTCTCCCTTCCTGTGTTCTCATGGGTAGCCTTGGTTACTGTACCATCAGGGAAGGCAGTAAGTCACACACTTATGTGGCTTGTCTATGTTTACCTTGGGGTTTTCTGCTATAGATGATTAAGTCCTGTGCTGTGTGGAACCCTAGATGTGTTCAGGAGGGGGTCTGAGTAGTGGTATGTGTTTTAGAGATTCATGGAAATGTATGGAGCTGAGTTCAATTACCTATCAGCACAGGGCAAGGCTGTCTGGAGGTGGATCTCTGTTATGGGCTATGATAGTGCTTACAGATTTCCCTGCCCGGGGACCTGGGTTCAAATATGAACTCAGATACTTCTTGGTTGCACGATCCTGGACTAGTCAGTTAATCCTGTTTTTCCTAGCCCTTGCCCTTCTATCTTAGAGTTGGTATTAAGATAGAAAGTCAAGGTTTTAAAAGGGGGAAAAAAAGAATTCTCTGCCTTCATACAAGTGTGCAAGTGTGCCAACAGATCTCCTTCCCCCAGATGTTCTCCTCTCCCTCTCCCTTGATTTTAGGACAGGTCAGATCTATTATTCCATGCTCCCAGCTCTCCTTCAACTCCATCTCATTAACCCAAACTTTGCCTTTCCTTTTTTCAGCCTACAGGATCCAAGATACATATTTTAGGTATTTAAAAAAAAATGTCTGAATGTGGGATACCTGGGTGGCTCAGTGGATTGAGAGCCAGGCCTAGAGATGGGAAGTCCTAAGTTCAAATCTGGCCTCAGATTTCCTAGCTGTGTGACCCTGGGCAAGTCACTTAACCCCCATTGCCTAGCCCTTACCACTCTTCTGCCTTAGAACCAATACACAGCATTGATTCTAAGATGGAAGGTAAGGGTTAAAAAAATAAAATAAAATGTTTGAATGCCCCTCAGTGCTTACTCTATATTCCAATTGATTCCTCTACTTCAAGGATTCCTTCCTCTTGAGTTTTTGGTCACAGCTTTGCAACCCCTCTGATCCCTTCCTGATCCCCTTTATAGTTGTGAAACCAGAATCAACCCATTACTTCCATTGCTACTGAAAAGGGTCTGTCAATCTTTTCCCTTATTGTTACCTTCTCAGCAATTAACTAAGCCAAAACTGCCTCCTCCTTTAAGAATGTACATTCCTTGAGAAAAGTGATTGTCTTTGCTTTTTTCTTTTTGTATCTCCAGCACTTAGTTGAGACTTTGGCAGATAATAAATGCTTAATTTATTATAGAATATTATATGTTATAAAATATTCATTCCTTCATTCCTTCATTCATTCATTCATCATCCCACCTCCTTACTGTCCCTGCCTATCAAAGTTCTACCCATGTTTTATACTTTAGCTCGAGTCCCACCTCCTTCACCTATGCCTTATATGGTCACTCTAGGACACATAGAATTTCTGTTCCAGCACTGGCTAGCTATATGACCATAGACAAGCCACTTAAAAAATGTGTGGTTTAATTTTCTTGTCTCTGAAATGGGTATGATATTTGGACCACTGAGCTTACAGGGTCAATCTGCCAAAAAATGTTTTGTAAACCTCAATGTCCTATAGAAATATCAATTACTATTAATATCATCTCGCTTTCAACTTTTTTAAACCTTTACCTTCCATCTTAGAATCAATACTGCATATTGGTTCCAAGGCAGAAGAATGTTAAGGGCTAGGCAATGGGGGTTAAGTGACTTGCCCAGAGTCACACAGATAGAAGTGTCTGAGGCCAGATTTGAACCCAGGATCTCTCTTCTCTAGACCTGGCCTTCAATCCACTGAGCCCACCTAGCCACTCCCATCCTCAGCTTTTTTGATTGAGATTGAGATAAAATTATCCTGGGAAAAGTCACTATCCTGTAGTTTTTTTAAAAAATATTTTTAATATTCTGTAGGAAATTGAATAGGTAGATAAAATCATAGCACTAGGGATATAAAGACAACAATTAAGCAACCTCTTTAACAGTTTCAAGGCTAGATAATTGTAAGAGGAGTGAAAGTTAGTACTAATAATTCAGATGACCCTCAAGCTGAACCTTCAAGAAAAATAAGGATTCTGAGATGCAGAGATGACAAACGAGTATATTTCAGAAACAGAGGGGAAAACCTAAATAAATGCATGGAAGCAAGAGACATAATGTTCATATTTCAGAGACCAGCTAGTAGTCTGGTTTGACTGGAATTTAATGTAATTCAAATTCAAAGTCTTTCCCCATGTATACAAATAATTTCAAGTCAGAACATGCCATATTATATAGTGTATATAAAATATAATAATATAAAAATAGCTGTTTGGCTTTATTGCTTAAGATAGAATCTTACTTTTATATCAACTGTACTCTATATTTTTATCTTCTATCTTTAAAATGAGAGAAACTCTAGTCTCTTTAGGTCATTTATCATACCTGATAGATGTTTATAAATGTTCTTTGAGGTTCATAGACTAATGAATTAAGTCTTGGAGGGGTGAAAAAAGGGGTAAAAAAAAAGCCTTCCAAAGGGCTTTAAAAAATTTACTTCCCAGCTGTGTGACCCTGGGCAAATCACTTGACCCCCATTGCCTAGCCCTTACCACTCTTCTGCCTTGGTGCCAATACACAGTATTGACTCCAAGACGGAAGGTAAGGGTTTAAAAAAAAAAATTTCCTACCTTTTGACCCAGCCATAGTACTGTTGAGTTTGTGCCCCCAGAGGAATAAGAAGGAAAAAGACTTGTACAAAAATATTCATAGCTGTGCTCTTTGTGGAGGCAAAAAATTGGAAAATGAGGGGATGCCCTTCAATTGAGGAATGGCTGAATAAATTGTGGTATATGATGGTGATGGAATATTATTGTGCTGAAAGGAATAATGAAGTGGAGGAATTCCATGTGAACTGGAATGACCTCCAGGGAGTGATGCAGAGTGAAAGGAGCAGATCCAGGAGAACATTGTACACAGAGACTGATACACTGTGGTACAATCAAATGTAATGGTCTTCTCTACTAGCAGCAGTGCAATGACCCAGGACAATTCTGAGGGACTTATGAGAAAGAACACTATCCACATCCAGAGGAAGAACTGTGGGAGTAGAAAAACAGAAGAAAAATAACTGCCTGATCACATGGGTCAATGGGGATATAATTGGGGATGTTGACTCTAAATGATCACCCTAGTGCAAATATCAATAATGTGGAAATAGGTCTTGATCAATAACACATGTAAAACCCAGTGGAATTGTGCTTCAGCTATGGGAAGGGTTGGTGGGAGGGGAGGGAAAGAACATGAATCATGTAACCATGGGAAAATATTCTAAATTAATTAATTAAATAAAAAATTTCAATTAAAAATAAAAAGAGGGCCTCATCTAATACCATTTGTCTTTTTCATTGGCAGCTAATTGGCATAATGGATAGAGTACTAGACTGGGAATCAGTAAGACAAGTTCAAACATTGCTTCAGACCCTAACTAGAAGGATAAGTCACAGCCTCTCTCTGCCTCAATTTCCTCATCTGTTAAATAGGGATAACAATAATAATGACAATAATAATAATAATAATAATAATAATAATAATAATATATGCCTCCTCCCAGGATTGTTGTAAGAATCTAATCAAATTATGTAGACAAAATGCTTTGCAAATCTCAAAGCACTAGTATTTAAAGCTAGCTGTTATTATTGTTGGCAAAGTTCATCCAAATGAAGTGTCAGACTAACACGAGAACTTGACTTCCTGTCTTCTATTCTCTCTGCACAAATATATTTCTGAAATTCCAAGTTTGGGAGGTTTGTTTTTAGAAGAATAGATTGAAACAAGGTGACTTTGGGTGTGTAGTTTTTGTTTACTTTTGGATCTTTTTCGGTAAAGAATCTTCAATTCATATTTATTCAACGATGCTTATATTTACATGGCTGGGGAATGGTAGAGGAAAATTTTGCTTGCAGATTTCCTTGCTAATTTATGTTTTCTCCATCATACATTGATCCCCTTCCACATTCCTTCTTATGCATGGCCCAAACTCTTCTCATGATATAACAGTGATATTATATTGTCCCCCATGGCAGGAAGTGACACAAAACTTTTTTCCCATATTCACTTGGTGATTTCATCAGTTACCATGGGTTTAATTAATGATCATTTCTGCACAGATGATTTCCAGATCTAAATGACTACTCTTAATTTCTCTCCTGAACTCACTGAATTCCCATATTGCCAATGATCTTTTAGACATCTCAAACTGGATGTCTGGTAGGAGTTTCAAAGTCAACATGTCTAAAATAGAACTTCATTTATTATCTCACACTCTTCCCTCTCCCAAACTTTCCTATTACTATCTAGGGCACCATAATCTTCTCTGTCTTCTTCGCTCTCAAACTTGGTTTCCTCCTGGACTGCTCGCTTTCACTTGTTCCCTATATTGCGACATCTTTTGACTTCTGCCTTTACAACATCGCCTTTATGTCTCTCCTCTTGTAAGAGAGAAGTTGCAAAAGAAGAAAAAATCAGATTCAGTAAGGCAAAGGAACAACCCAAGCAGGGGAAGGGCAAGGAAGACTCAAGATTCCAGGAAGGAACTGAGGAGCTGAGAGTATTCAAAACTGTCAAGCACTTCTGATCAACTCTCTCCTGGAGTGGAGGGTCTGAGAGGAGGACCTCTGAGATGGAGGATCCCTCTGGAAATTGACTACCTTCTAGTGAACCCCCAAATCTCTCTGGTTACAACTGAAGACAAAAGTAGATTGGGACTTTATAGAAAGCCTCTGAGAAATATCTTCTGAGAAGATTTCTCTTTCCCCAAAGTGTCCTGAACTTCAACTCATAGACAAATTAGCTTAGGAGGAAGGACAGATCCAACAACTGACCAAAGGATGGTCATACAGACAGCCTGAACCCCTCAGGATTTGGGGGGAGGTCAGTTGCTAATATATAGAGATTCCTATCTCCCACTTTCCTCAACCAAACACCCTCATCATTCCTTCCCTGTGTGTCCTCAAGAATAAAGTGTTAGCCTTTAGATCAGGTCTGCCTGCTTTCTGATATCAAAGAAGAATGAAGATTTGGGGGGAATCATACCATTCCCCAAAAGGGAGACTAGTTAAAGACCATGGGTAAGGAGTAAACTAGGTCTCAAAGGGAAAGGTGGTATTTGGGATATTGGGAGGATCCTCTCAGCAACAGCTAAGATCAAGAAGGGAGGCTGTGGGTCATTTCTCAAAGACTTTCTCTTCCAGTCCTTAACCTGCACTGCCCAAACCCAATCTCTGAGGAGGCATATTCTGTTCCTCAGGAAGACAAATAGTGCTATCTTCCCCAAGGGGAAGAGAGGGGAGGATCAATTTCTTCTCTCTTTCCATTTCTTCAGTTCTCTCACCCTCTCTCTCCAGTTCCCCAGGGTGTGAGTGTGTGACCTCCTTCTGGTTATATATTACACACTCACATAGCCACCAAGCCACCATCTGCCTAGAGTATGACATTAACTATTTTTTTCCCTCAACTCAAGTCTTTCCCTACTCCAATCTGTCTTCTACTCAAGCTGCCAAAGTGATGTTCCTAAAGTGTTAAGTCTGATCAGGTCACTCCCCTATATAATAAACTCCAGTGTCATTTAGTCCTCTGTCATTTAAAGTACTCCTTCTGCCTTTCTTTTGTCTTTCTTATTCTTTCCAGACACACACAGTTAGCTATGTTGTCTTAGGTGCTGTTCCTAGAACATGACATTCCATTTCATGACTCTGCCTTGATGCTGTCCCTCATGCCTGAAAAGCTCTCCTTCCTTACCTCTAACTCTCAGCTTCTTGAAATTAAGTGACTTGCCCAGGGTTATACATTTAGGAAGTGTCTGAGGTCAGATTTGAACCAAGGTCCTCTCAATTACAGACCTGGCATTCTATCCACTATGCTACCTATCTGCCCTCCTTCCTTTAAGATTCAGATAAAATCCTACCTTCTGTAGGAACTCTTTCCGAGTTTCTTATGATGCTCATGCCTTCCCTTGGAGAGTAACTTCAGTTTATACTGTATATAGTTTGTGAGTGTATAGCTATTTACATGTAGTTTCTCCACTAGAATGTAAGGTCTTCAAGGGCAGGAATAATGTTTTTGCCTTTCTTTCTATGTTTATCGATTCCTGATTGCTTAGCTCAGTGCTTTGCACAAAGTAAGGAAATAGCAAATATTTGTTGATTAACTGACTATGGCTATGGTGGTGACATAGGTTCCTAATCTTCCTTCAGAGTTCACAACAGCAGGAGAAGAACTGAAAAGTAGTTACTTAGATTTGGTCTTTTAGCACTAATCTACATTGAGAATTGTCTCAGCTCTTTCTGAGCTATTGTAAGAAGTAGGGAAAAGAGAGGCTGGGAATATGGGGATTCCATACAAGGTGACTCAGGGCATGCATTATTGTGGCCAGTTTTATGACACTTGGCATTCCAAGTACCAAGCATAATGTCCATAATTTAAATTTATTGTTTTGTTTTAAATTTGGAAAAATGTATTTAATTAATTAATTTAGAATATTTTCCCATGGTTATAAGATTCATGTTCTTTCCCTCCCCTCCCAAATTCCCCTCCCATAGCTAATATGCAATTCCACTGGATTTTACATGTGTCATTGATCAAGATCTATGTCCATGTTATTGAGTCTGTAAAATGGAGATTTGAACCCTGGACTTCAATCCCCAGAAGCCCTTGGTACTTCCCAGAATTCCCTATAATCTCACCTGACTTCTCACCTGAGTACGAAAACACAATTTAGTATTTAAAGGGCTCTCTGCCTCCCAAACAGTTTCTTCTTCGGTTTCTAAGCACATACTTGGCATGTAGGATGTAGTAAGTGAAATGTGAATGGGCTAATCAGCCTTAGGCACATGCTTTTCTTATGTTGTATTTCTTTATCCTTGATTTCTAATAATCTTTAATAAACCTCATAAAAATATAATACTTTTAGTAGAGAAACTAATTTAATTTTTACAATACATAGTATTAATTTAATATACATTTTAATTGGCTTGCAAAGTTCTTCCTCCTCCTCCTTTTTTTTCTTTTTCCTTATTTTCTTCTTCCTCACTATTGGAAAAATGGTCCAGTGTTTCTTAACTAGGTACCAAGAACAAGAAATTACTTACTATATTGAGTTGTTGTCTTTGGGTCTTAAAAAAAGATGTTAGTGATTTGACACCTTTGGCTTATTATGTCACACCTATACACCATTAGTCCCTGCCATTTGGAATCCTTGTGAAGTCTGTTTTCTGATGAGCACCTGTAGTACAAAATAGTTTGCTGCATTATTTCTTAGGGTCACAGTCAGTCCATTTCCTCTACTCAAATAAGTCAGCTCCATTCCCTTCACCTGAACTTCTGGCAGCTGCTGTGACTGTCTTTGTTCTCAGTCATTTATCAGTTAAGCTGCATTGTTTGAAGCTGTGTTTCAGGCAGTCTTTGAAGGTAACTCTTCTCTCTGCTCACAATGGAGCCACTTCAGCTCACTCTACAAAAGGAGCTTCTGTATTCTGTTTGCTCTTTGCACACAGAGGACCTAGTTTGGCTGGGTTTTGGCAAGCACCACTATTTGCTGATCTTGTCTTGCTACTTGTCTTGCTCAAGAGGGCTCCATATCTCCATCCTCCCAATTGCATGTAAATACAGTTTTTGATAATTGTTTTTTGTGGTCTAAGCTGGCAAGTAATATAATATATAGTTTATACATGTGCTATCATGCAATACATATTTCCATGTTCATCATGTTGTGAAAGAAGACATATATTTCTTATGCAAGAAAAAAACTCATGAAGGAAAGGAAGTGAAAAAAGGCATGCTTTAATCTTCATTCAAACTTTGTCAGTTGCTTTTGTGGTGGTGGATAGGCTTTTTCATTATGAGTCCCTCAGAGTTGTCCTGTATCCCTGCATTGCTGATAATAGTTAAGTCATTCACTGCTGATCATGGTACATTATTGTTTTTACTGTGCACAGTATTCTCCTGGTTCTGCTCTTTACTTTGCATCAGTTCATGTTAGTCTTTCTAGGTTTTTCTGAAATGATCCTCTACTTGTCATTTCTTATAGCACAAAATTTTCCATATATAGCTATATGTGTATAAATATTAGATATAAAATTATACATGAAATATAGTACATATAAACTACATATGTATACATATTATATAAAAGATATATCTGTCTATTTATCTATCTAATCTATCTATCTATCTTAATAATCATGAGCAACAACTTGTTCAGCCATTCTCCAATTGATGGACATCCCTTCAGTTCCTAGTTCTTTGCCACCACAAAAAGGGCTGCTATAAATATCTTTCTACAAGTAGGTCCTTTCCCCTATTTTTGCTGTCTTTGAGATATAGGCCTAGTAGTGAAATTGCTGAGTCAAAGGTGATGAACAATTTTATGGCCTTTTGGCTATGGTTCCAAATTGCTCTCCAGAATAGTTCAAAGCTCCACCAATAGTGTATTAGTGCCTCAATTTTCCCACATCCCCTCTAACATTTATCATTTTCCTTTTTTTGCCATATTAGCCAGTTTGATAGGTGTAAGGTTATACTTTACTTGTTTTAATTTGCATTTCTCTAATTAATAATGATTAGGAGTATTTTTATATGGCTAAAGATAGTTTTAATTTCTTTATCTGAGAACTACCTGTTCATATCCTTTGACCACTTATCAAATGGGGAATGACTTGTATTCCTATAAATCTGACTCAGTTGTTTATATATTTGAGAAATGAGACCCTTGCAGAGATACTTGCTATAAAATTCTTTCCCCAAGTTTTTTGTTTCCCTTCTAATCTTGTTTGCATTGGTTTTGTTTGTGCAAAACATTTTAAATTTAATATAGTCAAAGTTCTTCTAATCTTCTATATGTCAAGTGGGCTTTTAAATGACATTGCAGAAACTGCTCCATGACCTAGATGTAACATCTAGCCATGGGAAGCTTGGCCTCAAAAAAGTCAGGAAACCAATGTATAAGAAGCAGGGAAATATTGCCCAGAGTTTAAGTCTAGCAAAAGGTAAGTCTCTGCTTACAGGGATTCACCAGCTTGATTGATTCCACTTGGCTCTTCAATAAATGACATAGGTCTTTGATCCTTTGGTCATAGTCTGTGCTGTTGTTTAGTCTGTCCATTGCCGCTGAGGGATGTAGATGACAGAATTCCTGCCTAAAATAAGTGTGCAGCAAATCATTTAATCTTTCTGTGCTTATGATCTGTCCCCATTTGTAACTTAAGATGATGGAGGGGAGAAAATATAGGTTTTGTTCATTGGGGAAAAAATTAAAACCAAGAAGACAGAACTCCCACCTCCCACCCCAAACAATCTATAGAACCATATAGGAAATTAAAAGGCATTCCTCTTCCATGGACGTTTATTTTGGTTTGAAGATACAGACTGTATTTGGTGCCACACAAGATTCACCCAGATCCATAGGATGTGAAGATGGAAGTGTGAATCTTAAAAACTACTCAGACTGTACTTTAGAAGATTTGATTTAGCTATTTCCTTATTGTAACAATGGAGATACTTGGTCTAACAAGAATTAGGAATGTCTTGGGAACTTTATATTACTCCACCCATACTTAGACATACTTTAGGGGAAGATAAAGTTGTAAACTCCTGAACACCTGTAATGAGGAAACTGAGCCCAGGAGTGCTAAAAGCATTTGTCCCAGGTCTAACAACTAATGAGTGACAAATCCAAGTCCTCTGATCCCAAGATCAATGGTCTTTCCGTTACTCTATACCATTAGCATAAAAAATGTGTGAATTTATACAAAAATAGGATCTTTTGTTATTCTGCTCTCTTTCCCTCTAACCTCACCTTCCTCTACCCCTCCATCTCGCACCATTGAATTTATGGGTGACTGTCTACTTCATTTAGTTCTAGTCCTAGCTCAGAAAAAATATGTTTTCTCTTAAAGTAAAATAGTTAGATAGCGCATTATAAGTATGAGGGCTCTCCCAATGACATAGCCCTTAATTTCAGCCATCAATGTCTGAAGAAGGTAACAAGAAAAATGTGTTCTATAGGGAATAGATGATTATGGAATTTAGAGCTAGAAGGTGTCATAAGGATCTCATAGATAGTACATTCATTTTACAGATGAAGAAACTGGTCTAGAAAGGTTAAATACCTCATCTAAGGTTACGCAGCTGGGAGGGCAGTAATGCAAAAGGATAGTGTTACAAGACAAAAGAAGGTTTGTATATGGACAAAATTGCATCAGTTGATTGACCATGACTTATAATAGATGTCAGATATAGGAAAAACAATTGGAAACAAGAGTTCTAAGACAATGTTGGAAGTAGACTGGGCTTAGGGATATATAAAGGAACCTTAGTTATAACAGCCAGGTTCTATATAATTGAAATATATATATATATATATGTACATATATATGGAGAAATCTTCCCTGTGTCTAAATCAGTTTCTACCAAAGCCTTTTTTTTTTTCTGAGTCCTCATTGTGATGGAGTCCTTGACAGAAAATCTATCTTGCCATTTAAAAAAATATACCAGGTATTTAGCATACTGTCTGGCACATTTGTAGTTGTTCAGTGATTTTTCAATCATATTCAACTTTTTATGATTTCTTGTGGGGTTTTCTTGGCAAAGATGCTGGAGTGTTCTGTCATTTCCTTCTCCAGCTTATTTTACAGATGAAGATCTGAGGCAAGTGACTCAGTGACTTGCCCAGGGTTGCACAGCTAACAAATGTCAGGCCAGATTTGAACTCAGGAAGACGAGTCTTCCTGAATTTAGATTTGATATTCTATCCATTTCACCATCTATCTGGTTGGTACATGGTAGATGCTTAATAAAAGCTCACTGATTGACCAACTGGGGAGATGACCCTGATTTCTCAAAACATTAGCTCCTGCAGATCCTACCTTGTTGGAAAGGTTTTGAGGGTGAATCTGGGGATTGACTAAATGTGTCTTTTTCCCACAGGCTAGCCTAGTTAAATTTGCAGAGGTTCACCAGCAGAAATCTGTCCACAGAAAGTGTATTTTTTGATTGCAGTAACTCATGAAGGTTGTCTAATATTCTACTGAGTGATCAAAATTTCCTTTGGTTGAAATAATGGCCTTGGTAATCTAGTGGATCCTTGCAAAACTAAAGTAGGATCATAGATTTAGAACCTTAAAAGTCATCTTAGTCCAATCTCTTCATTTTATAAATGAAAAAACTGAGGACCAAAGAGGGCAAATGACTTGCCCAAGGTTACACAGAGAGTACATGGCAAAGCAGGGATTTGAATGCTAGTCTTCTGACTCAAAATCCCACAGTCTTTCGGATCTACAAAAATGTCTTTATACGACCTGGAAGAAGATAAAAATAGCTGGCCATTTTTTTGTGTGCTTTCCTCACAGGAGACAAACCTTGAGCAATACAATAGGTAAGGAGAGATGCTATTTATATCCATATAGCAGACTTCCAACAGGAGCCATCCTGAGCTGACTCACACTTAGGAAGAAAAAAACATGAGAAGAATCTCTTTTTAAAAGGTCTGATTAAAGAAGTAGCCTTATTGTTTTCTTTCTTCAAAAGTTTGATATTAGTTGAACTGAATCATTAATTATATGTTATTAATTGTATATATGGGAGAGCTCATTCAAGAAGACTTCTGATGCTATAGACTAAAAATAACTGGAATAAAATAAAGAATAATTACTGGATTCACAGGAAAAAAGGCACCTTATGGACTTAGAATGAATTGAATAGATCAGGACACTTAGATGTTTATAAGAAGTATTTCACAGTACCTCATGTTAAGTTCATGCTCACTGAATTCTCTTATAGTGTATTCTTTGGTTAACAAATGGCATAGCCATACAATTCCACCACTTTTCAGTGGCGTGCCCTGGTAAGCTCAGGACACAAAAGAGCTTCTAGATAGCATCTTCCTCTACTATTGCTTATTCTTTTCATTGCCTTAGGATCATATGACAGAATTGTGTGCTCTCCTGAATTTCTGAACCAAATGATTTGGGTATAATCACAATTACTTATATTTTCACATTACATCAGTTTTCAGTGCACATTCACTAACATTATTTCATTTGATCTCCATGACATTTCTCTGTAGTAAGATGTTAGATTGTTAGTGTCATGATAAAAATCTGCATTTAAGAGAAACTGAGGCACAAAGTAATAATCTACTATTCTAAAAATGTATTTGTTATAAAAAGTATAATCTATTTATTGGCAAGGCTAGCAATTACCAATAAGAGAGGTCAATAGCCCCCCCAGTGACCAGAGACACACCATATAATCAGAACAGCTTTTTATATTTTGGTGATTACATAATCCAAGTGATGCAAACTGAATTAGAACTATGATTTATCCATAATTATGCTGACTTGTGAAAGAGGATCTTCCAGAGTCCATGGCAATAGGGAAAACATAGAGTTAGTCGCCATCCTCTGGAAAGCCCAGTGATGAATAATCCTCCTATACCAGAAAGACCCAGTGCTAGGAAAAACCTCTCCTGACCAGGTTCAATCATCCTTCATTCTTTTTTTAAAAATTCATTTATTTTTTCAATTACATGTAAATATAATGTTTTACAATTGTTTTCTGACATTTTGTGATTAAAATTCTCTTCTTCCCTTCCTCCTGGTCTGTTATAGGTTATATCAGTATTTCCATATTCTGCTATGACAGAAGACATGTAACACACATACAGTAAGAAACTCATGAAGGGAATAAAGCGAAAGATGACATTCTTTGATCTGCAATTAGATTCCAATAGTTCCTTATTTGGCATTTCTTATTATGAGTCCCTTGAGGTTTTCTTTTGGGACCTTGACTTGCTGATGATATTAGTTTAGTCCTACACAGTTGAGCATCATACAGTATTTCCATTACTGTGTATATTGTTCCAGTTCTGCTCACTTCACTGTGCATCAGTTCATATAAGTTTTTCCAGGTTTTCCTGAACTCATCTTGTTCATCATTTCCAGTGGTTCAATACATAGTCCATGGGTGTACTCCATTATAACCATGTACCACAACTTGTTCATCCATTCTCTAATTGATAGACACCCCTTCAGTTTCTAGTTCACTCATCTTCTTTATTTCTCCCAAGAGAAAGGTTCAGTCTTAGTTGCCTGTGCAGTCTTTTATTAAGTATCATATCACCAAGGTCTATACAAAGTAGTTTTAAATATAAGCCTTTAGAAATTATTTATGATTGCTGCTGTGATTACTAAAACTCTTTAACTATTATTTTAATCTTAATCAATCAGTAATCAATAACCAATTTCACATTGATAGGTGCTTAAAAATACTTATTCAATGATTGACTTGACCTATGGGGCATGATATAGCAAGAGTGCTAAACTTGGATTTGAGAGATTCTTGAATTCAAACCCAACTTCTCATACCCATGAGTTATGTGACCACAAGCAAATCATTTAAGCTCTCTGAGCCTCTGTTCCCAATCTCTAAAATGATAATAATAATTCCTAAGGTATCTATCTCCTGGAGTTGTAAGGATGACATAAGAAAGTATAGGAAGTACTATTTAGATGCCAATTATTGTTATTATATTACCTGTATGACCAAGGGAAAAGCATGTAACTTTACTAAGCTTCAGTTTCTCTCATGCCAAAAATGATGACAATAATATTTTCATCACTTATGTCGATGTGAAGGAAACCTTGGATACTATAAACAGATGAGAAAGCTGAGACATGGGGAAGTTAAATAGGTTGCCAGAAGTTACAATTTATTAGTGATAGAACATAAAAGCAAAGATTTCCTAATTGCCAATCTAATTATCCATCTTCTATATTATAGTGTTGTTATTGGACCATTATTGTGTACACAGCCTTCAGCTACCCTGTCTCTATATATCTGAAACCTGAGGAAGTTCCAGAGCCAAATAGGCTAAAGGTCTAGATCAAGGCATCCCCAGAAGAGTATGTGTCAATCTGGAGTTTCACCAGAAGATCAAATTCAGTCCTTGGATGACCATCTAAAGGATAGGTTATCTCTTGCCTTTATTCTCCCATTGGGTTACATCACTGTGGTGTTCTGATTAGTGTCTATAATAGAGATCATATATAGAACTAGAAGGAGAAAAAAAAAGTGTATTATACAGGGTAGTTATAACATTTGCAGAAAACTCTTCTCATCGATGGAAATTGATTGTTCAATGATCCATGCTTGCCAGAAGGTGGAGTTGGTACGAGTTGGAAAGAAATGAGATCTTGGTTTTTGGCTTCTAGTTTACCTGGTTCTAGATTTACTTCAGGTCTCTGAAGAGCTAGAAAGAATCTGGAAAGAAGCTAACATGCAGAGGAACTGGCAACCCCAATCATGTCCCAACCTTCAGCTTACTACACTAAAGACTTGGGAAAAATTTTCCTTGGGTGAAATCAGAGAGTTGAGTTATGTCTCTCCCAAAGGAAAAATTCATTCATTCTGTGTATTGTCAGAATATGTTTTCCACTGTATACTGAGGACAGTAGAGTGGCTAGCCTCTGATCCTGAATTCCTGCTTTTCCTCCTGGCAGGGATCAAAATCTCCCTTGGAGAATGTAAGAGGGAGGAAAGTCTAATGATACCTATTCTTGCATCCCTCTTTAAGCCATGTATAAACAATTCTATGTAGGAAAAAAAATTCATAGAAGTAGTCCAAGGCCAGGGTGAACATTAAGAGACTAGAAGGCACTGACAGATAATATGACCTTTCTCATAGATATTTTGCCTAAATGTTATTCTTTCATGCTTATGTGCTGTGTTTCCTTCTCTCTTCCTTTCTCTGTTGTAGTATGTTGCTGTACACTTGGGCAATGGAGGAAAGACATATGCGCTACTCCCACTACTATCGTATTCTAGTACAGGCCCCTGCTGGCAATCCCTACAATGTTGGAATAGCTTCATTCTAGGTCTTCCAGCTTCCACTTTCTTCCCCCTGTTATGCCTCCTTCAAATTACTACCAGAAATTTTTTTTTTGCACCACCCTGACAATGTCACTCCTCTTCTCAGAAATACTTACTGACTATCCATTGCCTCTCAAGTAAAATAAAATTGCTTTGCCTTGCATTTAAGTCCCCACAATCTGGCTTTTGTTTTCTAATTCTGAGTCATAATACTATCCACTGTATAGGCAACCTATGCTTCAGCCAAATCAGACTATATTCTGCCACCAAGCATTCTCTGTGATTTCTTGCCTTTTTTTTTGCCTTGTTCCTTTTGTTCCTTTTAGCCTTGGACTGTTCGATTCCTCCCCATTTATAAAAGTCCAACTTGAATGCAAGCCTTTTCTGATTTCTTTTATCCTTCCTTGGTAATGACTTTTCCTCTAGATCCTTACATATTATTTCACAACTTCTCTAATGCATTTATCATGTGATACTGTGTAATATAGTATATTCTAGACTTCTGGGTTTGTCTAATCCTTATCTACTAGATTTCCTTTTGCCTTCTCCCTACCTAGCATAGTATTCTGTATACCCAATGGGCACTTACTCAATGTTTGTTGGAAGAATGACTGAATGAATCCTAGGCCTACTTCAGATCTAGGCAGTGTGGGCTATAAGACAAGTCAATGTTTTGTTTCAGAATTTTCCAGAATAAACATTGCTCAACCATTTTTATAGCCTTTGGGAGATGCCAAAGCGGAGCTACAACACACCAATGAACCTTGGTTCCCCTTGGAGAGCCAGAAGGACAGTGGGTCCCACAAGAGGCTCCAAATTAAACACCTGATGGACTAAAAAGAATGAATCACCAATTAAAGGACACACAAGGGAATAGTTTTTGTTTAGTTCCTTTGATGTAAAGCAAATCCCCAAAGCTTTCAGGAACAAAGCACAGAGGTTTGCAACTTCAGCTACTCCCAATTTACCTCAAATCTGTGGCAGGCTGTTTGTAGATAAGAGACAAAGGTTAGCTGAAAGTCCTGCCCTCCCAAACAGCTGAGAAAATAGCTACTGCTCTAGCAGAGACAGACAGTCAGAGACAGAGACAGAGAAAGAGAGAGTCACACCTCCCTGCCTCTTTTAGGTTACGTTACCATGGAGATCCCCAGACATCTTGCCTGCCTCCTCACTTTCTAGTTCCTTTCCTTGGTTTGCTAAGCTAAGATTAAAAGCATAGTAGTTGCTGGGTTTATTTTCATACTATGCCTACATGTCTCTGTACTGGGACAATCCTTGTCATCAAGATACACATCTCAGTGTGGTGTAGTAAGAAAAAAACCCTTAATCTTAGAGTCAGAAGAGCAGATTTTGCTCTTCTTAACTGTCTGATTTGGGGTAAATCACTTCAGTTTCCTCATTTGTAAAATAAGAATAAAAATACTTGTGTTAACCTCCCTCAGCTGGATGAAGTCATAGTTCCAGCTCTCCACATTCCAAATTTCCTGCTTCGTAAGATTCTGGATAGGTACTGCTTTGTAAACCCAGAATTTCTGTAGAGTCCTGAATTTTTGCTTTCTGTAACTACAGCTCTTCCATTCTTTTGGGGGCATCTTTTACTCCCCTTTAGGCAGATTCACACTGTAACAATTAAAATTTAGGGGAGACTGAGGCAGGTAGAAATTAGTTTCTCTCTGTAAGGAGTATTATATTTTTATGAGGTTTATTAAAGATTAAGGATTAAAGAAAATACAGGATAAGAAACATGTGCCTAGGCCAGAGAGGCCTAGACAAGATAATCTCACATCATGGAAGAGCCGCATCTGCTCCAAAATGGAAGTCCAAAAGACCACAAAAGCCTTTGCAATCAGGTTAAATCCCTTCTCGATCTCGGCCCACCTGAGAAATTCAGTGAGATTACAAAGCATTTTGGAGAAATGGAGCAAGGGCTTGTGGGGATTGAAGTCCAGAGTTCAAATCCATTTTTTACACACTCCAGAGAAACTAGGCTATTGGCTATTCTCCTTACATTCTATTCCATTTTCTATCTCTGTGTCTTTGTACAAGCTGACCCCCAAAGCAGGCATGGACTCCCTCCTCTTTTTTTCTTCTTACAAGTCCTTGGATTCCTTCAAAGCCCGGCTCAGGTACCACTTCCTACAAAAAGCCTTTTCTAGTCTTCCCTCCTCCAGTAATTAGAGCTCTCTTCTCTTGGAAACTACTTTTTGTTAATAACAATAATACTGCAAAGACAAACAACTTAGGAAATTGGATCAACCCATTGACTAAACAGAATTCAGATAGGGAAGTGTTAGATTCATTGTTGTGATGTTGATAATGTCAGACATAGTCCATTTGTGAATTTATTTTGCTCAGCTACACATGTTTGTAATAGGTTTTGTTTTTCTTGCCTTTTCAATGAGTGGGGAGGGAAAAGGAGGGAGAGAACTTGAACCTGAAAATTAAATTTAATTAAAAAAAGAAAAAATAACTTAAAATTTTACTTTATTCCTTATCTTTGTGTTTTTGGTATCCTTCTAGTACAAGGTAAGCATTTGTGGGCAGGAACAATTTTCCTTTTTTTTTTTTTAAACTTTCTGTCCCAGGAACCTTGCACATAGCAGCCATTTTATAGGTTTCCAGAATTTACTTAAAATTAATTAGACTAGTGCCATAATTAACAGTTATTTTAATTTAATAATTACTCCCAATACTCCATTTAATTGGTTCTTTTTGAAATGAAGGAACCAAGAAAATAAGAATTGCCTGGAACTATACTTCTAGGTAAGATCTGGATACTGTAAAAATAAATGATGATGGTGAGGTACACAAAAATAGATCGTAAAACTATACCAATACCAGTTCAAACTGTTCAGATTCTTTTGATAGATGTAATCAAAAGTATCTTCAGTGATGAAGTGAAGCTCAAATGTGAACTTCCCTTCAGGGCCAGGTGCAAGGACACTAAAGAGACTCTTATTATAAAAATAAAATATTTATTGAAATATATAAGGATAAAAAGGATTTCTAATTTTAAGGGATTCTAAATCCACCCAAATAAACTCCCTGGTTCCTCAAGGAACCACTTCTCCTGTATTTCACAGGCTACACTACTCCCTGATCTGACTAACCCAAATTTATACTATCTAAATAAAAACTACCACTATCATCCTTATAATTCTTAACTTTGCCTTCAAATTACAAAATAGCAAAGGCTAGCTGGTTGAGTCTCAACAAGAATCAAGTTAGGATCAGACTCCAAACCAAAGACCAAGTTTTTCTTTGGTCTTCTCAGAATTAAATTAATCTATAAAAACTGCAATAGATAATCAATAATGTTTCCAAGTTGGGAAAGGAAAACACTGAGCTTCTTCAGGTCTTTCCCTCAGACAGAGAGAGAGAGGCAAAGATGTTATCTCCTCCAGCCCTGAGAGAGAGAGTCGCTGAGTGTGTGTCTTTGCCAACTTCCAGAGACCAACTCCAAACTGCTAGAGAGAGTAATTGACATAGAAAAATGGTTATAACTGTTAACATCTGAAATCAACATGCTCTCTCAGCTCAGCTTCAAACTCCAGTTCTTTCTCAAGCCAGCTCTCTACTTTTTATCCCTAAACTAATAAAGTGACATTTATTTTCTAATATCATCCTTACAATTTCCCCCTTCAAGCATATGGAGAGATTAAAAAAAAGCTCTCCCATATGCTTGCTGTTCTATGTAATTCTAAAGCTATATCTAACCTTATTATTATTATATTTCCTAAAAATAATCTTAATCTTATGCTTATTTTATCCTATTCTTATTGCTACACGTTATCTATGTTGACCTATACTAGGGATATAAATGAAAGAAAAGAACATTTCAATGAAAACATATTTATGCAAATGCAAGTGCAAAACATACAATTACAGAAATTCAAAATGCAAAATACAAAATGAAAATTTTTGAAAAACTTTTAAAACAATAAAATACAGTTACAAACTAACTTATGTTTTACAAAAACCTAAAATCTATCTAAAATAATAACTATGCAAACTTCATTTTGCAAATCCTATTTGAACAATTCAAATGAACCTTTTTACTAAGCTAAAATCTTAGTCTATCATTAATACAGAAAACCAAAACTAACTACATTAAAACTAAAAATCAACTTACTATACTAATAAAATAAAAACTTTGTAATAATTTAACTATATACACATCTATAGAAATATACAGATCTGTATAATTTCTACATCTATGTATATGTTATATATAAACTATTTACATGTTGCAGGAGGAAAATAAACTTCCCCCCTTAAGATAGTCTAAGAAAAACTTAAAGATTTTCTTTAGAAAGTTATGTATGTTTTCTTGATTTTATCTCCAAGGAACACATAAAGTCTTCCCGTGAGATAAGATCTTATTATTTTAATGTGTACAATTATTATTATTTTTTCCAAGGTGATTTATCTGTATTTATTTACTTCTATGGGTACTCATCACCTGGTTATGGTGTGGCAGAGTTTGTGAGAAATGTGTCCTATATGGGTATGTTATTTTGTAGTGAATTCTTACCAAATCTTTAAAGTCACGCCCTTTGCTGCTATCTTCTGTCTTTGTGTTGTTACTATGTATTATTTGTTTGCAACTATAGTGAAAGTGTGTAATGTTAGAATGGCACAAAAAAAATCTTACAGTTCATGTCCATAATCAGTCTGTGTTCCTCTTCTCTGTGTTGATTTTTTTCATTGTCTTTGTTAGAGTTCAATCATCCTTTCTGCTGTCATTTATGTTTCTATATTATGTTCTCCTTTGCCTTGATTTTGATCTCTGTCTCCTTTTCATTCTTCTTCCTCTTCTTCTTTCTTCTTCTTCTTCCTCTTCTTCCTCTTTTTCTTCCTCCTCCTCCTCTTCTTCTTTTTCTTCCTCTTCTTCTTGTTTTTGTTCTTCTTCCTCTTCTTTTCTTGTTCTTCTTCTTGTTCTTGTTCTTCTTTTTCTTTTTCACCACAGCCATGTTGTCTGATGTTATCTCTTCTGCTGCTGTTGCTTTTTTCACATGTGAGCAATGCAGCCTTTTTCTTTCTCTAATACACAAATAGCTGATGGTGTTATCAAAATAATATAGAAAGGTCCTACCCATAATGGGTTGTGCTAGTTCTATTAAAGTTTTTTATGTAAATGGAATCCCCAGGTTTTATCAAATGGAGTGCAGAACCCCTTGAGTTAAAATTCCCATTTCTTGTAATTCTCTAACCCTGTTTTGTAACTCTGTGATATATTCATCAAGTGCAAGATCCCCTCCATGTCCCAAAATCTTTTTGTGTATTGCTTGGCAGATGTAAGAATAAAATGCTTTTGGAAGAATTGGTATCAAGAATCTTTGTATCAAGTTGACTGGGAAATGGGTTTTGGAGCCAACTAGAGTTCAGCTCACTGTTACTACAGCTCACAATGAAACTATCAGCTCTAGCTGCTTCCACAGACTAATGGCTTTAACTGCCCAATATCATCCTTACAATTCCAGATTGGAGGGTCATAGGAATTAGAGGTGGAAGGCATCTGAAAGGCCAATACAAATCTGAAAGTTGGAAAGGACCTCAGAGGCTATTGGAAACCTTGTCAAAAATAGTTCCTGCCTTCAAGGAACTTGAATTACAAATTCCTAAGCATTTTCACTTAATAATAGCTAGTTCCTCCCTCATTTTCATATTTGTTTCTTTATCTTAACTTGTATTCTTTATCTTCTAGTGTCTAAACTTGAGGTAGTTGGAATTCCTATGGCAAGGTCTTTCTAATCTAGAAGCTTTCCTTAGAAACCTTTCAATTTTTCTCTTTTTCACTGCCAGATTTCTAAAACAAGTATTCACAGCTGTCATCTCTACTTCATTACCATTTATTTGCTCACAATCTTGTTGAATCAAGCTTCTCATTGCAACTGAATTGCTAAAGGTTACCAACAACCTCCTAGTCTCCAAATTCAAGTTCCAATGACTTTTTTTTAGTTCACTTTTTTCCTGCCGTTCTCAGTATTTTCCACTATGAACCATCTCTCCTTTAATGAAACTCTTTTCCTCTTTGGCCCTTATAATATTGGAGACATACATAGTCTAGTCAGAAGACTTGAATTTGCATTCTGGTTCTGCTGTCGATAACCTTAGACAAATTATTTAGTCCCTTTGAGCCCTAGTTTCTTTATCTGTAAAATGAGGCTGATAGACTTACATGACCTCTAATGTCCCTTCTACCTCTTAAATCTATTATAGTTTTTCAATGTTTCTGTCTTTTCCTCTGTCCTTTAACTGTAGACACTTTCCAAGCTCAGATCTATTCACTCTTAAGGTGCTATTTATCAAGTGCTATTTATTTATGAAAGACAGTACTTCCCCAAGAATTTTTTCTTATTATTTTTAAAAAGTTATTTTTAAAACAATATTTTATTTTCCCCTCTATTGCATATAAAACAAATTTTTAGCATCTTAAAAAGTTTTAAGCTCCAAATTCTTTCCATTTTAACTCTTTCTCATTCCTTCTTCTGGAATTCTTCTACCACATATTTTCATTCTAGACATATAGCTTTATTATGAGTTTTATTTATTATTTGTAAATTTATATTATAAACTCTTTTTTGGAGGGGATATTTCATATTTAATTTTTCCTCAATTACATGTAAAAGCAATTTTTAACATTTGTTTTTAAAATTTGAGTTCCAGCTTCTCTCTTTCTTCCCTATCTCTCTCCTTGAGAAGACAATTTGATATTGGTTATACATGTGCAGTCATGCAAAACATATTTTCCATATTAGTCATATTGTGAAAGAAAGAAACAAAGAAAAAACCAAAACAAAAAAACAAACCAAGTAAAATAAAGGAAGTAAAAAAAGGAAAAAAAAGTTCTAATCTACATTCAGACTCTCTTAGTTCTTTCTCTAGGGGTAGATAGCATTTTTCATCATAAGTCCTTCAGAATTGTCTTAGATCATTTTATTGATGAGAACAGATAATTTATTCATAGTTGACCATATTTTGATATTGCTATTATTGTGTACTTATTATTATTATTACAATATTGATATTATTGTATAGTATTCTCCTGGCTCTACTCACTTTATTTTTTTCTCAATTTTTAAAGATTAAAAAATTATATTTTTCCAGATTACATGTTAATGCATTGTTAATAATCATTTTCTGACACATTGCAATCCATATTCTCTCCCTCCCTCCCACCTCTCCCCCAACCCCAAGATGGTAGATAATATGATATAGGTTGTATTTGTACTATTATATAAATGTGACTCAGTTCTCTTTATATCTGAGAAAAGAGGCCTTAATCAGAGAAAGTTTTGTAAGATTTTTTTCAAGTTATAATTCCTATGTATTTCCCACCTTTATCCTACTCTTTCTTCTTTCACTCTATCCATCCTCAAAAGTATTTGACTTCTGACTACTGCCTCCTCTTCCCTGCTCTCACTTTTGTCAATACCTTCCCTCTCTTATTCCCTTCCATTCTTACCTTCCTGAAGGGTAAGATAGATTTCTATCCCCAAATGAATGTGTATATTATTTCCTCTTTAAGTCAATTCTGATGAGCATAAGGTTCAAACTTTCCCCTCCTGTCTCCCATATCTTTTCTTCCACTATAAAAGCTCTTTTTCACCTCTTTTGTGTGAGGCAATTTAACCCATCATCTTTCCCTTCTTCCTTCTTCTAGTGAATTTCTCTTTTTTCAACCCTTAATTTAATTTAAATCCGATCATATTCAAATCACATGTGTGCCTTCTGTCTATGTATACTCTAATTGCCCTAAGAATGATAATGTTCTAAGAGTTACAAATATCATCCTCCTGTGTAGGAATATAAAAAATTTAAACTGATAGGTCCCTTATTATTTTTCTTTACTTTTTACCTTTTTATGCTACCTTTTAATGCTTCTTTTGAGTTTTGCATTTGAGAATCAAATTTTCTATTCATCTCTGCACTTTTCATCAGGAATGTTTGAAAGCTGCCTTATTTCACTGAATATTCATTTTTTCCCCAGAAGGATTATACTCACTTTTGATGGGGAGGTGATTCTTGGTTATAATCCTAGTTCTTTTGCCCTCCAGAATATCATATTTGAAGCCATCCAATCCTTTAATGTAGAAGCTACTAAATCATGTGTTATTCTGATATTTGAATTGGTTTTTTAGGGTTGCTTACAAGATTTTCTCCTTGACCTGGGAGCTCTGGAAGTTGGTTGCAATATTCTTGGAGGTTTTTACTTTGGGACCTCTTTCAGGTTATAATTGGTGGATTTTTTCGATTTCTGTTTTACCCTCTTATTCTAGAGTATCAGGACAGTTTTTTCTTGAAGATGATGTCTAGATGCTCTCTCTCTCTCTCTCTCTCTCTCTCTCTCTCTCTCTCTCTCTCTCTTCCTCTCCTTTTTAAAAAAAAAAAACTTCTTCTGAGTTTTGTAGTCAAAAGTCAAAATTTCTATTTAGCTCTGTTCAATAATTCTTTCTCTTTCTCTTCTGAGGTCAGATTCAAACCCAGGATTTCCCATCTTTAGGCCCAACTCTCTACCCTTTGAGCCACCTAGTTGCCTATAATATAATAATTCTTAAATTATCTCTTCTTAATCTATTTTACAGGGCAGTTGTTTTTTTTTTCAAATGAGATATTTCACATTTTCTCCTATTGGTTGATTTAAATTTTAAAAAAGCGTTTCTTGACATCTTGTGGAGATATTAGATTCCACTTGCCCAAATATAAATTATAAGATATTGTTTTCTTCAGTGAACTTTTATACCTCTTTTTACATTTGAACAGTTCTACTTTTTTAGAAAGTTCTTTTCTTTGGTAAATTTTTGTACATCTTTTTCTATGTAGTCAATTTTGATTTTTAAAGAGTGCTTCTCTTTAGTGGATTTTTGCACTTCTTGCCATTTAGCCTATTCTGTTGGGTGTATTTTCTTTAACAAGGTGTCAACTTTTTTTCATGATTTTCTTTCAACCCTCTCATTCTAACCCTGATTTTTCTTCTATCTTTCTTGTTTGATTTTTACAATCCTTTTTGACCTCTTCCAGGAATTGATTTTGGGCCTGAGACCAATTCACCTTTTTCTTTGAGGCTTTGGGTGTGGCAGCTTTGACTTTGTTGTCTTCTTCTGAGTTTGTGTTTTGATCTTTTCTGTCATCAAAATAACTTCCTATGGTCAGGTTCCTTTTTCTGTTGTTGTTTGCTAATTTTCTAGCCTATTTCTTGATTTTTTTCCTTTATGTTAAAATTGGGCTCTGCTCCCAGGGGACATGGGGCAGTGTCCTATACTTCAGGTTTTTATGAAAATTTTCAGAGCTAGTTCTTGGGGAGTCCATAAATTTTAAGTTCTTCCCCTGTAGGTATAAAATCTGGTTTACTAATTTTCTTCCTCACCCTGGAACTTTGGCCCAGGACTAGGACTTGGATCCACAAATGAGCAATGCAATAAAGTCCAACACCAAGTATCAGCAAAAGGACTCTTGTAATCTACTTCTGGTCTGTCACCAATCTCCTTACTGCCTGTGGCCCAAGAGTTCTATATGCTGCTGCTCCTGCTTCAGTTGCTTTGAGGGACTGTCTTGGCTTACCAAGGCTCAGCCTGCTGTTGTCTTGCCAGAGAATTGCCCACACTGATCTGAACTCCACTCTCATCTTGGCATGACAGACCTTTACTGCTGACCTTCTAAGTTTGCTTTGGACGGGAAAATTGTTCCTTTCCATCTTTTTGTAGGTTCTGTTGCTCCAGAATTTGCTTTGAGAAGTTATTTTGAAATTGCTTAGAGGGAAAATTGGGAGAACTCAGGCAAAATCCTAACTTTTCTCTGCTATCTTAGTTCTACCCCTCAACTATAAACTCTTTTTTTAAACATTATTTTATTTGGTCATTTCCGAGCATTATTCATTGGAGACAAAGATCCTTTTTCTCTTCCCTCCCCTCCCCCACCTATCCCGTAGCCAACACGCGATTCCACTGGGTATCACAAGTGTCCTTGATTCGAACCCATTTTAGAAACTCTTAAAGAACAGGTACTAAGCAATTTTAAAAAATCTCTGTATTCATAGAACCTCACATAGACCTTTTCACATTTTTGGATAGGACTTATAATTTCCTCTTTTAACTGGTGTCCATTGTCAGACAATTTGTAGCTTTGGTATTAGAGCAAGATCAACAGCTCACAGTCAGTTGCATTTAACATAGGAAAATGGTTCTGATACTTCTGCTTGTAAGAGATGTTGCTCTATCTGTAATGAGAATTCTCTTATTTGTAGGAAGAATTGTAACTCTAACAGGAATTTGTCTAGACTCATAAACACTATTTCTATCTGTCTATATATACATATAGTACATATAATAGTATATATATATAATTTATTATATTATATTATACACATATAGCATATAACATATATATAATATGGGGTTTCATGAATCCTCCTTGATTTAGGAACCCTTTGCTAACCTGTATTTAGTGTGAGGTATTTTGGGTAATGTAAATGTTCAAAGCTCAATCTTCATACAATACATCATTTCCCAAAGACCAGACAGTAATCATGAATTGAATAGCAAAGAATTTAATTAAGACAGAATAGCAAAGTTACAGCAATTTCTCAATACCGTCTCTTCCCTTGCTTCTGTCACCAACTAAACAGAGCTTTCATAGGTTATTCTCAGAGAAAGGACATAGTCTGTTATCACTCTTTGGAAAGACTGCCCTGTGCTGTCTTTCATTTTCAGCTCTTTTATTGGAAAGTCCCATATGCTTCCTAAACTCTCATTTCTAGCTGGATCACAAACAGAAAATTCCTTTGACCTCTTCCCTATACTGATTGTGTCCTTCCTATTTTGATCATCCATTCTGCTGAAACAATCATTTGACTCTAACTCTCAAATGCTCCCTGGTAGTTATTTCTGAGGTCATCCAAATTTTGACATTTCAGTAGCTTCTAACAGATAATTTATAACCCTAGATAAGGAGGAATAGAAAAATTCTCTCTAGTGCTTGAAGCTTTAGAAAGTATTGTCTTCTAAATAATTGGATGGCATAAGGTATGTAAATGTTATATCAATGGCATTATACCAAAAGTTAGGTAAATATTACCCATGAATGTGGGTAAATTCAAACCTATCCATACTTCATTCTAAGCAATCCTTATCCACACTTCCCATATATCTTCCACTAGAAGGAAGGGAATCATACCAGCAGTCTAGCTAAGATAAGTTAATTCCCTTTATCTTCTTCCTGCCTTAGTAGGCAGGCAGTATGGTTTCCTTCCAATCTCTCACATCAAAACCTTCTACCTAGTTTCTCTGAAGATAGGGACAAACTCTTCACCCATTTCTCTTTGTTCTTTTAACTTTTTCATTTTCAAACTTTCCCCCTCATCCATAAGCAAAGCTAACGCATCTCTGCTCTAGTAGCCAGTAGTAGTGATAGTCTCTTGGTGATCGAGAATGACATTGTCTTTGTGCATTATCATCTATTGATGTACCCTCATGTGGCTTTGGAGTCCAAAGGCTGAGGTGCAGAGTTTGTGGCACATGGGGCATGGGACGCCAGTTGTTACGGGAGGTGCTGTTGTGGCCTGGTGTCGACGTTCACGCGCAGCAGCGGCAAGACGTCGACGTTGCTCATCTTCAAAGATGGTGGTGGCATGGTTAATGTGGGTTCACCAGCTGCTTCTGTCAGAGGCAGCAAGTTCTAGTTGCTTTGGTGTAATGCCAGCCCACTTCAAGTTTGACTTTAGCTGATCCTTGAATCTTTTCTTTGGTCAGCCTTGTTTCCTGAGTCCAGCTGACAGTTCACCATAGAATACCTGTCTTGGTATGCCCTGTGGGTCCATGCGGATGACGTGTCCAGACCATTGTAGCTGGGTTTTGAGGACCAGGACTTCGATGCTGGTGGAGCTGGCTCTGTCGAGGACTTCCTGGTTGGTGATTTGGTCCTGCCATCGGATCCTCATGATTGACCGGAGGGAGCGTTGGTGGAATTGCTCCAGCTGTTTCATATGCTTCCGGTATAGTGTCCATGTCTCACAACCGTACAGGAGCAAGCTGAGGACCACTGCGTTATAAACTTTGAGCTTTGTCGCAGTGCTTACACCGCTGTGTTGGAGGACTTTGCAGCGCAGCCGCCCGAGTGCCTGGCTGGCCTTTTGGATCCTGGCATTAATCTCGTGGTCTAGGGACCCGTCGTTGGCAATGGTGCTGCCCAGGTACTTGAAAGTGTCGACGTTAGAAAGTTGCGTGCTGTCGATTGTAATGCACGGCTGGTTAGTTGGCCTGCCTGGTGCAGGTTGGAACAGCACCTCTGTTTTGCTGAGGCTGATAGTCAGGCCAAACAGTTTTGTTGTGGTGGAGAACCTGTCCACAATGGTTTGGAGATGATTTTCTTGGTGGGCCATGAGAGCACAGTCATCTGCAAAGAGAGCTTCCAGGATGAGTCTCTCTGTTGTCTTTGTTTTTGCAGTCAGGCGGCGAAGGTCAAATAGTGAGCCATCCAGTCGGTATTTGATGTAGACGCCCAGGTCTAGATCCATCACAGCATGTTGTAATACTTGGGTGAAAAATAGGTTGAATAGTACCGGAGTGAGGACACAGCCTTGTTTCACGCCATTGGAGATGTTGAAGCGATCGGAAGTCTCTCCACCAGATAGGAAGTCCCCTGTCATGTCGACATGAAAGAGCTGGATCAGTTTGATGAATTTTGCTGGGCAACCGAGCTTTCTGAGGATCACCCACAATGCTTCCCTGTTCACTGTGTCGAACGCCTTTGTCAGGTCTATGAAGACAATGTAGAGACTCAGGTTCTGCTCAAGGCATTTTTCCTGCATTTGCCTCACTGTGAAGACCATGTCGATGGTGCTGTGATCTGGTCGGAAGCCACATTGTGATTCAGGCAGGTTCTGCTCTGAAACAGATGACAGGAGTCTGTTGAGTATAACACGGGCAAGGATCTTTCCAGCAGTGGAGAGTAGTGAGATGCCTCTGTAGTTATCACAGGCTGCTTGTGAGCCTTTGTTCTTGTATAGGGCTATGATGGAGGCATCTCTGAGTTCTGGGGTTATGTCTTCCTCTTCCCATATGCTGGTCAGCACTATGTGGAATGCCTGGAGTGCCTTTTCATTTAAGGCCTTGTACACCTTGGTTGGGATCCCGTCTTTACCGGGTGCCTTGCCTGCACTCATTTGTTTAATGGCTTTTTGGACTTCCTCTATTGAAGGAGGGATATCAAGTTGTTCAATGGAGCGGTTTTGGGGGATCTGGTCAAGGGAGCTTTGGTCGACTGAAGAGGGTCGGTTGAGAAGCTGACTGAAGTGTTCTTTCCACCTGTTGCTGATGCCTTTTTTATCTTTTATGAGAGTGTCACCGTCAGAGGATAGCAAGGGAGTGGTGGTGGGTTTTAATGGCCCATAGACTGTCTTGAGGGCACTGAAAAATTGTTTGTAGTTTTTCATATCAGCAAACCGCTGGATTTCTTCTGCCTTTTTTTCCCACCATCGGTCTTACATCTTCCTGATCTCACGCTGTGCCGTGGCTTGAAGAGACTTGAATCTGTCCTTTTTAGGAGCAGAGTTTGGGTTATTTTGCCACTCCATAAAGGCTATGTTCTTCTTGCTCAATAGGTCTTCAATAGCAGTGTTGTTCTCATAGAACCAGTCCTGGTGGTTGCATTGTTTGGGGCCTAGGACTGCCTTTGATGTTTCCTTCACTGAGTCTCTGAACTGGTTCCATTTCTAGGTTGAGCTTCCAGTGAGTGGTCCCTTGGCAGACAGCCCTGAGCACTCCACAGTGCTTTGCTGCGTCACCATCTCAGTCGTTGAACCTT
The DNA here is from genome assembly GCF_027887165.1 of Monodelphis domestica. Classification (NCBI taxonomy): domain Eukaryota; kingdom Metazoa; phylum Chordata; class Mammalia; order Didelphimorphia; family Didelphidae; genus Monodelphis; species Monodelphis domestica. Next base: position 115,371,397 of record NC_077233.1, read on the forward strand.
CTTATTGGTTTCTTCCGTCTGTTCAGCCGAAGCAGTCTTCACATGCTGGGTGAGCAAAGCCCTGGTTCACCAGGGGTCGACGACCTGATGGCTACCCTCACAAGGTTTGGCCGGCCCGTCGAAGCTGTTGCCCGGGGTGTGGCTGCTGCCACATGCTAGTAGCTACTGGGAGCCACAAGTGAGAGCTGGGTGTCAGGTGGGGGTCAGAGACTGGAGAGCTGCCCTAGGAGGGCACAACAAGCCCTCCATACTGTAAACCTTAAAATTTCTTAGACTTATAAATGTTGGAAATTTCACCATTGGGGAATTTCATACTTGGAAAATTTCTTAGTGATAGTCTATTGGAATGTGAACCCCATTGGCATGGGAGGTTCCTCCTCCTCCCTTCTTAAGATTACTTTAGGACAGAAACCTTTTGCTGAACAATGGAAAGGGCTTTGACCTATGCTTAAGCATAGAACAGGAATTTCTTTGAGTCATGATTGATTTTAGAATTGATACAATAGAGATACTTGGAATGACAGAACCAGGTCTTGGAAATTACAATCTCCACCCTACTCAGTCCTAACAGGATTTAGGAAGGGCTGCAGCATAGATCAAAATTTAATTATTACAATCTCTACCCTACTCAGGGTAACAGGATTTAGGAAGGGCTGTAGCAAAGGATCAAGATTTAATTATTTGAGAATATGACCTTCAACAGACATGTGCAAAGCCACAGACCTCTGGGTGGTCCTGGGTTAAGCTAGAGCCACCATTGGCACAGGGAAGACATGGACAGTGATTGGTAGATGTGAGAACTGAGGGGAGGGAACTTGGATGGTTTCCTTAAAGATAGTGGGGTCTGAGGACTGAGGGGGGTTGGTTGGAGAGTTTTGGCTCTGAGTGGTTGGAGAGGTGCTCTGAGAAGCTTGCTCTGAAGGAAGCTGGAGGTGGAGGCCCCTGAGACTTTCTCCATTTTGGTCACGTAAGTAATAGGGACTGATCTCCTTTCTTTGCCCCAGATATCTAAGGGCTTGGGCCTTTTGGCCCAGCCTAAACAGAAGGGGTATTTAAGCCCTATTCCCTTCTCTCCCTTTTCTCTCTCCCTCTCTCTCTCTATCTCTAATACCTTTCTTCATCCTGTTTGTAATTAAACTTTATAAAAGGTTGACTGCTGATGACTTGAGTTTTCATTTAAGAATTACATAGCTGAATTCCTTGGCGACCTTAAATTAATATATATCAGTCTTTTAAAGTGATTTCCATGTCACAATACCAGAGATACTACCCCTCCCTGAGCACCCCATACACCCCAGTAGTACCATGAAAATTTCTTGTTCCAAGTTCTTTAAGTCTTTTCCCAAAACTTTCTTTAATAACTCTCATTTTTTCCCCATTTTTTCTTCTAGCACTTTCATTTCTTTAAAAAACCCTTACCTTCTGTCTTAGAATCAATATCAGTTCCAAGGCAAAAGAGTGGTAATGGCTAGACAATTGGGGTTAAGTGACTTGCCCAGGATCACACAACTAGGTAGTATCCGAGGCCAGACTTGAACCATCTCTAGACCTGGTTCTCTATCCACAGAGTCACATAGCTGCCCCTGATATTTGTTTTTTAAAATAATTTTTTGGTTCTTTAAAAAAAAACAAACCTTTTGCTTTATCTCTTCTAACAACGCTGTTTGGGTTTGTGCCCAAACTATGTTTTACATTGAGACTTTGTTTATAGATATTTTTGAGTCAATGAGTTTGTGTCTTTAGATTTCTTATCACCATATCATTAAAATATGGTGTAAACCTCAAATTTCCTTAGACTTATAAATGTTGGAAATTTCACCATTGGGATATTTCATATACTTAGATTGGGACTTAAATAAAGAGAATAGTTTAAGACAAGTTAGAAGAATCTTTGTAAATAATTCTTGCAAAGTAATTAAAAATTATTTTAAAACACAATGCCCAAGATGGTCAGATATGGACCTTGAAGAATTGCGAAAAACAGCTATATATGTTTTTAAGGGAAACGAAGAAAAGGAGAAAGAGAATAATGATGACATGGAGGAAATGAAGAAAAAAATGAGATGTGTAATAGATAGGATAACTAAATTAGAAAGTGGGCATGATAATGAACCAACGACAATTGCCCCTCTCCAGAAATCCAATTATCAATCCATTACTTGCCACTTCTGTGAGAAGAAGGGCCACAAAATGATGGAATGTAGAACCTTTCTTAAGATGTTTGGAAGGAATACACAGTTTAATAATAGTTTTAGAAATAAAAACTATAGAAATTATGATAATGGTTATAGAAACCAGAATTCTAGAAATTATAATAATGACTATGGAAATAACTGTAATGAATATAGAAATAAGAACTTTAGAAACCAGAATTATAGAAATAGGAATTGGGAAATTAATGACAATGCTCAAATTGAAGAAAATTTTAATGATAATACTCAACAATATATGAGAAATGGCGCTCGTCCAAAAATTACTCGAGGTGCTAATGATCCTCAGAGAGGTGCCCTTCAGGAGGGTGCCCAGGGAACTTCCCAGTATAATAAAGATGATTCTTAGATTGTATTGATTTTGTTGATATTAATTAACCTTTTTCAGTTTTTTTTCTCCTCTCCAAATAGTAGGAAAGATGAATAAAGAACTTAAGACTATGATTGGCAAATTATGCACTGAGACCCATTTAAAATGGCCTGAAATTCTCCCTCTGGCCCTATTTTATCTTAGAAGCAGGCCTAGAGGAGACTTACATATTTCACCATTTGAGATGCTTTTTGGACATCCGCCTATACAGGCTAAGCCTTTCTCCCCGGCTTATACATCGCTATTAGGGGGAGATATTACTATTGCTTCCTATATACAGGAGTTACAGCACAAACTACGTGAACTTCATGAATCCGGAGCTGCAGTACAAGCTGGACCATTAGACTTTTCTCTGCATGACCTGAACCCAGGAGATAAAGTTTATATCAAGAATTTCAAGCGAACTGGAGCAACTCAACCTTCATGGGAAGGACCATTCCAAATATTATTAACTACTCCAACATCTATAAAGATTGGAGAAAGAGACTCTTGGATTCACTGCTCACATGTGAAGAAAGCATCTTCTGCTGAGACTGATTGACTCTATCCTATCATATGAATTGTGACTCTATCTTATCATATGAATTGGAGATAATAATCCATAGACAAATGGATGTTTTTTTTTTCAAGAATATATTGAATTACTGATTTTTTTCCCTTATTTTTTCTTATTTCTTTTTATTTTTTGATCAGAATATTTGATTTTTTTCTCATTTTTTTGTACTGAAGGTACACATAATTAATATTAATATTATTTTTTTCCCTGCAGTAATACAAGTTAATATATATACTCTTGCTATAATATCAATATATGCCTAAAAGCTTTAAACTATGGGGACCTGCCATTTATTGATAAAATATTATAGGACTGTGATTAATGTTTGTGTCTGATTCCAGGAAAAGGGATAAAAACAAGGAGCACAGACTAAACCTGAATAGTGCCAATAGAGCACACATGAAATATTAAAGTGAGACTCAAGGTTGCGACGCTTAACTTATGTTTAAGTCGTAGGACTTCCTTGTATCTACACTCCTTTCGAAGTACTCAAACAAGTACAAAGCTTGACTATCATGCTGGCTCCCTATATCTCTGAAGGAAAAAAATCAGACAAGGGAATGACATTTCCCCATCAAAATAGAATTCTAATTCTTTTCTTCTTATATTATGGCAACTTCCTGTAGTCTTGGCTACAAATGGCTAAATGAAATATTACTGCATTCTGTCCTACATACTTGTGAGATAGAAATTACTTTAAACTGGACCTATACAAGGTCTATTTTGAATTTTTCTTATGTTTTTGATTATTTTTCTATTCTTTTGATAATTGACACATACACCTCCATAACTGAACATTGCATTCTGAGCTAAACTTGATATATTTTTTTTTAAATACTTACTTCAGGGGGGATTGTATTTTAATTTAAAATCTAAGAATTTTTGAATTTTTTTTTTGTTTCAGATTGTATTTTTATAAAAATCCAAGACTTTTTACTGTTATAAAAAAAAAAATTTCAAGGATTTTGATTTTGTTCGAGAAAAGATCTTCAAGAAAGAAGCTTGAAACTTTTATATCCAGAGAATGAACTGTTGCAGAAAGATGCCAAAAACCTACACTTCATCAAGAAGATCAAGAATGAACTTTGGATGTGATTGATTGGACTGAACTTTTGATTGAACATTTATTGTAACATTTATGCCAAAAGGGACTGCCCCTAATTTGGCTTTCTGTCAATGCGCCTAGCAAACATTGGTTTTGCTTTCTTTTCTTTTCTATTTCCTCTCTCACTATTCTAATTTCTCCTAGAAAATTGAATATTGTGTATATCTTTAGTTAGAAGTGAATTTAGAACTACAAAATGATTATGTTAAATGATCAATGGGGAGACTAGTCTCCCAATGATCATCAGGGGGGATTGTAAACCTCAAATTTCCTTAGACTTATAAATGTTGGAAATTTCACCATTGGGATATTTCATACTTGGAAAATTTCTTACTGATAGTCTATTGGAATGGGAACTCCATTGGCATGGGAGGTTCCTTCTCTTCCCTTCTTAAGATTACTTTAGGACAGAAACCCTTTGCTGAACAATGGAAAGGACTTTGACCTATGCTTGAGCATAGAACAGGAATTTCTTTGAGTCTTGATTGATTTTAGAATTGATACAATGGAGATACTCCACCCTATTCAGTCCTAATAGGATTGAGTAAGGGCTGCAGCCTAGATCAAAATTTAATTATTCCAATCTCTACCATACTCAAGTTAACAGGATTTAGAAAGGGCTGGAACAAAGGAGTAAAGATTTAATCATTTGAAAAATATGACCTTCAACAGACATGTGCAAAAGCCAGAAACCTCTGGGCGGTCCTGGGTTAAGCGAGAGCCTCCATTGACAGGGAAATTGATGAAGAGTGATTGGTAGATGTGAGGACTGAGGGGAGGCAACTTGGATGGTGTCCTTAAAGATAGGAGGGTCTGGAGACTCGGGAGGGAGGATTGAGTTTTGGTCGGTGTGGTTCCTGGGCTCTGAGGAAGCTTGCTCTGAAGGAAGCAGAAGGTGGGGGCCTCTGAGACTGTTTCTCCATTTTGGACACGTGAGTGAAAGGGACTGATCTCTTTTCTTTGCCCCAGCTATCTAAGGGCTTGGGCCTTTTGGCCCAGCCTAAACAGAAGGGGTATTTAAGCCCTATTCCCTTCTCTCCCCTTTCTCTCTCTATATATATCTCTAATTCCTTTCTTGCTCCTATTGTAATTAAACTCCAAAAAAGGCTGACGGCTGACTTGAGTTTTTCATTTAGGAATTACATAGCTGATTCCTTGGCGACCTTAAATTAATATATATCAGTCTTTTAAAGTGATTCCCTTGTAACAATGGTCACATCTTATTACCATAATAACTCTTTATGATGGGATTCTTTGTGGGTTTGCTTTTTTCTTTTTTCTACTTTTTGACTTTGATTTTATGCTAGTACTAGGCTCTGGGTACTTTCGAAATGATGTCTGGCCTGAGCTTTTCTTCTCTTGGATCTTTATGCTGCTTCTTGGGGTATTGATTGTTGCATTATTTTGGAATCTCAGGGATAGCTCAGGTTGGGGGGTCCTGCAAGTTTCAGTCCTCCCATAGTGATATTATTTGGTATAAGGTCTGTTTTTGTTCTGAATTCTGTAAACTCTTAACCTGGATTTGAGGCCATGCAATACTCCTATTGACTTGACCATGGTTGGAAAGCTCCAGTAGATCGTGGCTGAATTCAGCCACTATTCTCTATACAGAAAGCTCTATAGGTTCAAAGTAACAGAACTGCAGGATCCCCTTTTGTCTGGAATTTCTGTCTTAGTTTTTCTGTTACAGGTTTTAGACTGGGCTGGAGATTGGAACTGAGACTCCATTTCTATCATCACAATCACATTTATTATTTGCTTCTGGATTTGTTCCTCAAAAGTGTTGGGTCTAGAACCCAAGGGTACACTTTATCCTGGAATGCCATCCCTGGAGCTAGATTTCCCTCCCCAGTCTTTCCCCAATCTCTATCCTGAAAAATTGGGCACTGACTGATTGGGTTACCAGTTGTCTATTTCTGCTGTCTACACACAGTAGTGGCACTCCAATAAGTGCCTAGGATCTCTCCTGGCTCTGGGACAGTCTTAGTCTTTTTCAATTCCTATAATGCACTCTAATGCTTCAGCATGCCCCATCAGATTGTCCCCAGTATGCACACACCTTTCTGTTTGTTCCCCTTTGTTGTCCTGAACTGGACTGGACATATGATGCATTGTGATTTTTTCTTAGATGACTTAATCAAGACACAGTCTGATGTATATTCTAGATCATTATGGAGAAGTTATGTTGGGGAGAGCTCAGTTGTATTTCTACTTCACAATCTTGATTCTGCCTCTCCACACATATATATTTAAAGTACATTTTTTAAAATAACTTTTGTTTTTTGCATTACCTTCATTTCTCACTGTTCACTCCTCATGCCCTCTTAGAGAGAGCTATTCCTTGTAATGAAGCATGCACAGCCAACATTCTCTCAAGCACTAGGGAACGTGGAGGTCTGGTTTCCAGCCACCTATGACCTCCTCCTGAGAGTCTTCTAATTATCTACTGAGCCAAAAGGACTTATAATGTGGAATGTTAGAGAGGGTAGAAAAAAGAGAGTTTTCAGCTTTTAGATGTAGCCCCTCCAGTTGACAGGCGTTTCAGCGAAGGGTAGGAGACAGCCCTTCTCTTCCTTGACATTATGCTGCCAAACGCTAGCACTTCTTGAACGCAACTGGACTTGTACCAAGGTTAATGATCTGACTTTTCCTCTCTTGTGAGTTTCCTTCCTTCAGTATGAACCTTGTGAAACGTTTGGAGAGATTGTAGCAGGGGGTAGCTGGCATCTTTTCCCCTGGCACTTGAGCCATGCAGGGGAGAATGCCTAAATAATGGCAGGAGTAGTTGGTGCCAAGGGAACTTTGTGGATCTTTGAAGTTTTGAAGGAAGGGTTAGGGAATTTATGGGTTAACCAGTCTGATCCCCAAATTTTACTGTGAAGGAAATTGAGGCCCAAGGAGGTTGATTGACTTGCCCAAGATCACACAGCTAATAAGTGACAGGGACAAGATAAAGATAATGAACAACTTCAAATTCCAAATCCTATGCTTCTTCTGCAACACAAATATTAAAGTAAATAAAGAGGAAAAGAGGAGGGGGCAGTTATGTGGCTCAGTGAATTGAGAGCCAGAACTATAGAAGGAACGTGCTGCATTCAAATTTGGACTCAGATATATTCCTAGCCAAGTGATCCTGGGCAAGTCACTTAACCCCCATTACTAGTGCTTACTGCTCTTCTGCTTTGGAACCGATATACAGTATTTATTCTAAGATGGAAGGCAAGGGCTTTTTAAAAAAAAAAAAGAAAAGGGAAAATCATTCAATTTTGCCATTGTTTTTATATAATTTGAGGTATTGAATAATGAGGCTAAGATAGTTTGCATAAAGAAGTTTTGAGAGTTCCCAAACATTTATAAATTTTATTTATTCTATTAGCCTCTGGTAATCAAGAGTTGTACACCCCTTGCATTATTCAGTTGCTGAATGCCTTCCAGGGAAGTTGCTCCACCCTATCTGATGGATGGTTTCATTGCAGGCTTCAGCCTCAGGGTCTTGTTTTGAGCAGGTCAGCCTCCCAATCTATCCTAAAGCTAATCCTTTATAGAATATTCTCAGGCTATTCAAAATATTCTTGAACTATGCAAGGATTGATTTATAGAGTTAAAAATACTAATGGGCCATTCTTTAGGGGAACAGAGAGAGGGAGTGCTGAGTCTAGAATTGGAGGATATAGGTTCAAATTCTGCTTGTTTCCCATGTGACCTTGGACCAATCCCTTAACTTTTATGAACTTCAATGTTTTTATCAATGTATTGAAGGGGTTGGACTAGATCAGAGCTTATTTTTCTGTGTGTGATGGAACTCTTTGGCAATCTAGTGAAGCCTATGGACCTTCTCTCAGAATAATGTTTTAAAGTTATTAATAATAATAGTTAAGTTGTTAATAATAAAAACATGGATAAAATAAATAGTATTGCAAAGGAAATAAATTATACTGATATATAGCCCTTAAAATAATGGTCATGAAAAACAACTTCATAGATTTCCCAGGTTAAGAAGCTCTGAACTAGATGACCTAAGGTCTCTTCTAGCTTAAAGTCTTATGAATGAATATTTAATATGTTTGCTGTGCACACTGTATTGTATTTAGCACCAAGGATGCAAAGATTTAATATGACACAACCCTGCTTTCCAGGAATTTAAAAATCTATATTTTGGGAAATATATATATATATATATATATATATATATATATATATAGTAGTCTCTTGGTGACCGAGAAAGACAATTGTCTTTGTGCATTATCATCTATTGATGTACCCTCATGTGGCTTTGAAGTCCAAAGGCTGAGGCGCGGAGTTTGTGGCACATGGGGCCTGGGACGCCAGTTGTTACGGGAGGTGCGGCTGTGGCCTGGTGTCAGCGTTCATGTGCAGCAGCAGGATGTCGACGTTGCTCATCTTCAAAGGAGGTGGCGGCATGGCTAATGTGGGTTCGCCAGCTGCTTCTGTCAGAGGCAGCGAGTTCTAGTTGCTTTGGTGTAATGCCAGCCCACTTCAAGTTGGACTTTAGCTGATCCTTGAATCTTTTCTTCGGCCGGCCTTGTTTCCCAAGTCCAGCTGACAGTTCACCATAGAATACCTGTCTTGGTATTCGCTGTGGGTCCATGCGGATGACGTGTCCCGACCATCGTAGCTGGGTTCTGAGGACCAGGACTTCGATGCTGGTGGAGTTGGCTCTGTCGAGGACTTCCTGGTTGGTGATTTGGTCCTGCCATTGGATCCTCATGATTGACCGGAGGGAGCGTTGGTGGAATTGCTCCAGCTGTTTCATGTGCTTCCGGTACAGTGTCCATGTCTCACAGCCGTACAGGAGCGAGCTGAGGACCACTGAGTTGTACACTTTGAGCTTCGTCGCAGTGCTTACACCTCTGTGTTGAAGGACTTTGCAGAGCAGCCACCCGAGTGCCTGGCTGGCCTTTTGGTTCCTGGCATTAATCTCGTGGTCTAGGGACCCGTCGTTGGCGATGGTGCTGCCCAGGTACTTGAAAGTGTTGACGTTAGAAAGCTGCGTGCCATCGATTGTAATGCACAGCTGGTTAGTTGGCCTCCCTGGTGCAGGTTGGAACAGCACCTCTGTTTTGCTGAGGCTGATAGGGCAAACAGTTTTGTTGCGGTAGAGAACCTGTCCACAATGGTTTGGAGATGATTTTCTTGGTGGGCCATGAGAGCACAGTCATCTGCACAGAGAGCTTCCAGGATGAGTCTCTCTGTTGTCTTTGTTTTTGCAGTCAGGAGGCGAAGGTCAAATAGCGAGCCATCTAGTCGGTATTTGATGTAGACGCCCAGGTCTAGATCCATCACAGCATGTTGTAATACTTGGGTGAAAAATAGGTTGAATAGTACTGGAGCGAGGACACAGCCTTGTTTCACGCCATTGGAGATGTTGAAGCGATCGGAAGTCTCTCCACCAGATAGGAAGTCCCCTGTCATGTCGACATGAAAGAGCTGGATCAGTTTGATGAATTTTGCTGGGCAACCGAGCTTTCTGAGGATCACCCACAATGCTTCCCTGTTCACTGTGTCGAACGCCTTTGTCAGGTCTATGAAGACAATGTAGAGACTCAGGTTCTGCTCAAGGCATTTTTCCTGCATTTGCCTCACTGTGAAGACCATGTCGATGGTGCTGTGATCTGGTCGGAAGCCACATTGTGATTCAGGCAGGTTCTGCTCTGAAACAGATGACAGGAGTCTGTTGAGTATAACACGGGTGAGGATCTTTCCAGCAGTGGAGAGTAGTGAGATGCCTCTGTAGTTGTCACAGGCTGCTCATGCGCCTTTGTTCTTGTATAGGGCTATGATGGAGGCATCTCTGACTTCTGGGGGCATGTCTTCCTCTTCCCATATGCTGGTCAGCACTATGTGGAATGTCAGGAGCGCCTTTCCCTTTAAGGCCTTGTACACCTCGGTTGGGATCCCGTCTTTACCGGGTGCCTTGCCTGCACTCATTTGTTTAATGGCTTTTTGGACTTCCTCTATTGAAGGAGGGACATCAAGTTGTTCAATGGAGCGGTTTTGGGAGATCTGGTCAAGGGCGCTTTGGTCGACTGAAGAGGGTCGGTTGAGAAGCTGACTGAAGTGTTCTTTCCACCTGTTGCTGATGCCTTTTTTATCTTTTATGAGAGTGTCACCGTCAGAGGATAGCAAGGGAGTGGTGGTGGGTTTTGATGGCCCATAGACAGTCTTGAGAGCACTGAAAAATTGTTTGTAGTTTTTCATATCAGCAAAACGCTGGATTTCTTCTGCCTTTTTTTCCCACCATCGGTCTTGCATCTTCCTGATCTCACGCTGCGCCGTGGCTTGGGAAAAGTGTGTACATAAATATCTATGCTACATGATGAGCCGAATACAAAGAGCACAGACAAAGGACTATGAGAAACATGGGAAGAAAAAAAATTGCTGGGGTTGGGCAGCAGGGATTGATGCATCATGTCTCTCGAGACCAAGTTACTGGTGATGGGACTCTCTGAGCTTAAATTAGTTAGGCAGGCTCAGAAATGCACACCAGAGTGTACACTCTTCAGCTTGGTCAAGATCTTCCATAACTTGTGTTCTGCTGATGTAGAGGCTTTGAAGGCTCATAGGGAGAGGAAGGAATTTTTGCTCATCAATGAGGCATCTGCAGAAGACATTCACCTTTAAGTTCACAGAAGTAACCAAAAGAAAGCTAGATAGAAAAGGCCAGTTGAAGGTCTAAAACCAAGGTCAGATAGGTAGCATTGAGGATAGAGCACCAGACCTACAGTCTGGAGGTCCAGGGTTCAAATCTGGCTGGAGATACTTCCTAGCTGTGTGACTATGGACAAGTTACTTAACCCCAATGGAGTAGTCTTTACTACTCTTTTGCCTTGGAACAACAACAACAACAACAAAACAATAAAAGAAAGAGCTTTTTAATGTGTGAAGTGATATGTAATTGTGAGTTAACTTTTTTTTTCAAACTCTTACCTTTGTCTTAGAATCAATAGTATATATTGATTCCAAGGCTAAGGATTAGGCAATTGGGGATTAAGTGACTTGCCAAAGGTCACATAATTAGGAAGTGTCTGAGTCTGGATTTGAACCCAGGACCTCTAGTCTCCAGGTCTGGATTCCAACCTACTGAGCCATCCAGCTGCCTCAACACTATTACTTTTGTATTGGTAAGTTCTACTTAATTTGTTCCGCTTACTTACTCTTTTCTTAAGTTTCCAGTTATGATGAATTATAATGGTTTATGATCACATCCTCTGAGAAGTATGATTCCAGAGGATACAAAATGCAAGATAACCCAAAATTTCCTTGCCCAAGGAGCTCATGATTGAATATTTCTATCACCTGTGCTAAAACATAGACATTTCTTCCATACTAATTTTTCAATTCAAGGAGGTCTAGCCTTTGGGGAAAGATTTAACTGCTCAAGTCCAGCATTCATACATTCCTCCTTTCCATGTCTACCATTAGAGCTAAAAATTAGAAAATTCCAGTGAAAGTGGCTCAAGTCAAGGCCATCCCAGGAAGCAATTTCAGAGAGTCATGTTCCCTTAGTTGTGTGCTTACTGAAGAGGAAAGACATTGGCTGGAAATTCTCAGTACTCATTCTGGTCACTGCCCAAATCTGAGGGAGGGCAATAAATAAATTAACTTGAAAGCCTTGTTAATGTTTGTCCTCCCTCACTCTGTTATAAATTCCTAATAACACAAAGAACAGAGTGAACTTCTGACTTTTTTATGTAGGTAGTTCTCAATAGATTTTTGGAGTCCAGGGAGAGATTAGAAACCCTCCTACCAGAGTTACCAAATTAACTGGCAAAACTTGTCTAGTGTGGAACCTATTTTATCTTTGTACAATTTAACCATGATTAACTAGGTGAGTTTGTCTGTAATCTGGAAACAGAAAGTCATTATCATTTCAATATTATATGGGAGACATCTTGAGAGAATGGAAAAGTACTGACTTTGGAGTCAGGAAGGAACTGAGTTTGAATCCTGCCTAGGACACTTAGTTGTATAGCCATGAATGAATTACTTAACCCTTCTAACCTTCAATTTCCACAACTTTAAAATGAGGATAATGATATCCTGTGACCGCGAAAATATGGTTTTCAAGACTGTGAATTGCCCAAACTGTAAAGATAATTTTTAGTGTCTTGATTTTAAATAAAAAAATAAGTGCTCGCCATGGGAAAAATTCCCAAATATGAAATACCCAAGTCAGCTGGGTTTTATGGAGATTTTTAATTAATATAAATGAAAGAATTAAGGGAAGAAAAAGAGTAGAGAGATGAGTTTATAGTAGGAAGGGCCTAAGCCAATTGGCCTAGGCCATAAGAGAGACTAGTCAGTCTTTTATCCACTCACCACAAGATTTTTGTCCCAAGCAAACTCTAGTGTTCAGAGAGACCCTCCAATTTAGCTTCCAAACTCAACTAAGTTCTGAGGCCCCAGCTCTCAGCTCCTGACCTCCTTTTAAAGAGAATTTTCTCCTATGTCATCTCCCCTAAATTTTCACATCTACCAATCACAGTAGACACTTTCCACAGGACTGACCATTCTTAGTTCATATCTGAGTAGACTAAAACTTCACACCTCTTTGCTAAGCTTGCCCTTTGTAAGTTGCTTGACCTTTTAGTGATTAATTTGACCTTCATAGGTACTTAGCACCCTTTTGTATTAGATCTAAAAATAGACCTAGCTTAAGGTTCTAGCTTTACTATAAGTATGGGTTGGGGACTTTTTCTCATTGTTCCATCAGGAGTTTACAACTTTATCTTCCCCTAAAGTATATCTAAGTATGGGTGGAGTAATGTTAGAGTTCCCAATATATTCCTGACCAAGTACCTTCATTGTTTAAAATGGGGAATAGCCTTAACCAAATGTTCCAAGGTAGAGTCTGAGAAATTTTAAGATTCACAACCCATAGTACTTATCCCTGGGTAGTTGTGTAGATTAAGTCAAAGAATGTAGGTAAAATGATTTTCCAACATTAAATCTTCCTCTATTAGTATTTTTATTGATATAACATATTTATTTTTATAATATATCTAATGACTCTTTTGTTGGCACATAGTTTTTAAAATAATATTTTATTTTTACCCAACTACATGTAAAGACAATTTTTAACATTCATTAAAATTTTTTTTTTGAGTTATAGATTCTGTTCTTCCTTCCCAATCTTCCTCCCTCAGTCCCTCTCTTCCCCCCCCCCCCCCTTTCCCCAAGATGGTAAGCAATCTCATATACATTTTACATGTACAATCATGGAAAATATTTTTTTCTATATTAGTCATTTTATGGGAGAGATCTCAAATGAAAGAAAAGGAGAGGAAGAAGGAGGAGGAGGAGAAGCAGAAGGAGAAGGAGGAGGAGGAGGAGGAGGAAGAGGAGGGGAAGGAAAGAAAGAAGGAAGGAAGGAAGGAAAATATAGTATGTTTCCATCTGCATTCAGACTCCATCAGTTCTTGTTCTAAGGGCAGATGGCATTTTTTATCATGAGACTGGGATTGTCTTGGATCACTACATTGCTGAGAATAACTAGAACATTCACAGTCATTCATCAAAAAATATTGTTGTCACAATGTCCATTGTTCTTTGATTCTGTTCACTTCACTTTGCATTACTTCTTATGATTCCTTCCAGAATTTTATGAAGTCATACTGCTCTTCATTTCTTATAGCACAAAGGTATTCCATCACAATCATATATCACAACTTGTTCATCCATTCTTCAATTGATAGACAACCCTTCAGTTTCCAATTCTTTGTTACCAAAAAAGAGCTGCAATAAATAAATATTTTTGTACAAATACATTCTTTTCTCTCTCTCTCTCTCTCTTTCTCTCTCTCTCTCTCTCTCTCTCTTTCTCTCTCTCTCTCTCTCTCTCTCTCTCTCTTTTTTCCTTTCTCTTTGTTTGTGTCTGTGTCTGTTTGTCTGTCTTTTGCTATCTCTTTGGGTATAAACCTTGTAGTGGCACAATTTTAGAGCCCTATGTAATAGAAAAGTTAACAGGATTTAGGAGAGACAGCTGATGTTTAAGATTGGCTCAGAGAGAGGAGAGGTGGTTTGGAGATTTTCCCCCTTCAACCTTCCCTCCTCAGCTATGGCTGCTCTCATAGATTTGCTCTTGTCTTTCTTGTCCTCCCCAATACTAAAGCCTAAATGTTTCCTCCATCTTTAAATTGTTCCACTCACACTTGATTCAAATTTGGGAAAGGATAACCACTTTAATATCAATTAATTTAATTCAATCCAGGTGATACAAAGGAATGACTGACAGGGAAAAGAATGGTATAGGAAAATGGGGAAAAGGCGGTTCCTTCTCTGACTAACCCCTTTTCCCTCCCTCCTCGAGTTTGGAGGGAACTCAGGCTTTGGCAGCCTGAGCCCCCTGAGAGATAGTCAGGTTGACTGACCCTGGATTTGGCCCCTTGGCCACAGTTCAGACCCAGGGCAACAGAAGCTGAGGTAAGGTCTGACAGAGATAAAAAAAAGTGTTTTTCTCAGGTTCCTCTTGAGTAGTCTTTTCAATTGGGAAATGTTGGGGGGAAGAATTTCCAGTTACTAGCAGGAGAAATGTGGGTACCCCTCAGGAGAAAGTCTTAATCAGCCCTCTCTCTTCAGCTTCTCCAAACTGAGAGACCAACTGCTCTTCAGAGGGAACTTTCTTCTTCCTCAAGATTCCAACCTCCTGGGGGCCCTCCCCCAATGAGGAGAAAACTCTTCCTTTAGTGCCAGTCTTTGCCTCAAGTGGGCGCATACCGTTCCAAATTGCTCTTCACAATGGTTGGATCAGATCTCAACTCCAATGACTGTGACATTTTTTTAAAAGCAAAATATATAATAATAATTATAATCACAGCAACTCTCAATTCTGCAGTATTTTAAGGTTTTCAAAGTACTTTCCATATAACAATTCTGGAAATTAAATGGACCTCAAGAACCAAGAAAAATATACTTTCTGATAGTTGGAAATTTATTATCATAGTTTCATAGCTCTTGAGCTAGAAGAGATCTGAGGCCAGAAAGTCATACACCCTCATTTTATAGATAAGGAAACTGAGGCTAGAAAGACTAGATGTAGGTCACAAATGTAGTAAATAGCAGAAGTGAAATTTGAACCTAGGTCCTCTGAGGATATGAAGCAGTTATAAAGTGGTTAAGGCCCTGGTCCTGGAGTCAGAAAGACCTGAGTTTAAATCCATCTTCAGACACTTCCTGGCTATGTGACACTGGGCAATTCACTTAACCTCTAATTGTCTTGCAGAAAGATCCACTCCAGAATCCTTCCCATGAGAACTCAATGGATAACTATGGTCCATAAAATCACAAAGAGTTGTACACAACTGGAAAACAACTCTGAGGATATAAAGACTTCATGCATAAATTAAATTAATTTGATTTTGTTTCTTTTAGTCATCTTAAGAACCAAACCTAAAAAGTTAATCAAATTGGTCATTGAAGAGACTTAAAAACTATACTGATTTTTACTCTGGATTTTATTGCAGCAATCTAATTATATTGGCCACAAACCTTTCCATTTTATTGCTAGATATTAAATGACTTGCAAATAGTGAGCCCTTCCAGTTATAAAGAACAGATTGGCATGACTGGAATGGCAATATAGGATGCTGTATAGTTTGATCCTTTTAACTGGGAAAAAAAAAGATAATTTCCCTTATCTTTTCTCTAAATAGAGCCAGTTTCTATCTCAGGCATAAAAAAATGACTTTGGGGGCAGCTGTGTGGCTCAGTGGATTGAGAATCAGTCTCAAAGACAGGAGGTCCTGGGTTCAAATCGGGCCTTAGACACTTCCTAGCTGTGTGACCCTGGGCAAGACACTTTACCTCCAGTACCTAGTCCTTACAACTCTTCTGCCTTAGAACCAATACACAGTATTATACACTATTGATTCTAAAATGGAAGATAAGGTTTTTTTTTTTTAAAGATGATTTTATCAATTCTAGGTCCCTAGATAAAAAAGTAAAAATATTTGCTTTCCCTGTAATCAGTCAGTTACATCAAAATGATAAGATTTTTTGAGAAATTTTTTACAAAGGAGTCATTCTAAGTATATTGTTTACTGCCTGCTGCCTCTGATTCAATTTTGACTAGGTAGCTGCAGCACTGGAAGTGGTTGATGAGAGATAATCTTGAAGTTGAAATTTTCATTCATTCATTCAAAGACATTTAGTGAGCATCTATCTACTACGTATAAGAGTTACCTTATAGAGAGAATGGGTCTTTGGTTTCAAATTTGGAAACTGAGGTTAGCTTGCATACTAACTCAGATTTTGCTAGTATTATACATGCTACACCCCTCCCTCCAAAAAGCCATTAAACAAATGAGTGCAGGCAAGGCACCCGGTAAAGACGGGATCCCAACCGAGGTGTACAAGGCCTTAAAGGGAAAGGCGCTCCTGGCATTCCACATAGTGCTTACCAGCATATGGGAAGAGGAAGACCTGCCCCCAGAACTCAGAGATGCCTCCATCGTAGCCCTATACAAGAACAAAGGCTCACGAGCAGCCTGTGACAACCCATTCTCTCTATAAGGTAACTCTTATACGTAGTAGATAGATGCTAGCTACCTGTCTTCAAGGTGCTTTCATAAGCAATAATGATTTACAAGTCTCCATGGGAATTTCTATATCAAGAAACTTCAGTTGTTCTTTTACTTCTACAATAAAAATGCACACACTGGGCTGGCATTCAAAACCCTTTACACTCTGGCTCCAGGCTATCTTTTTCTTTTCTTTTTTAAACCCTTACCTTCTGGCTTAGTATCAATTCTAAGATAGAAAAACCTTCTTCCCATTTGTTAGAATGCAAATTAATTTGTCTTTACTCTCTCTATATCTTGCATATACTCATCTATGTTCCCATTATTTTCCTGTGGGAGCATATAAGCTCCCTGAGGGCAAGTGATACTTCATTTTTGTCTTTGTATTGTCAAATGTTTGTATTATCAAATGCAAGACCATCAGCTGGTCTTGCTCAGTCTCAGAGCTGATAATTGCCTGAGGATGGATCCTATCATTTCCTCTCTCTCCCTTCCCAGTCTATGGACTTTCCGTTGTTGAGTAAGACAATTTACTTAATCCTTTCTCAAGACTCTGCCTCCCAAAACATATTGAAACCCCATTCTCCCCATCCCTGGTGGGTTCCACAATCTTCTGATGCTTTGAGGGACCTCAGATTATATATATAGTCAAATAGAAAAAAAACACAGAACTATTAAATAGTCAAAATCACCCTTTAATCAAGGGAAAAAGGGGTCCAGTGCTACTAGGTTGCGACAACAGAGCTGCTCCTCGAGACTGCACAGAGTCTGGACACCCTGGTCACTGACCCCTGGGAGTGCCACCGACTCAGGATGGACTCTGAGGAACAAAAGAATTTGGGGAACCTATATACCACACTAGATGACCTGGGGGCTTAGGATGAGAGGGACAGTTGATTGACTTTATAATGGTAAGAAAGGAAAATGAGGAGCTCCAGACAGGAATAACAGTGAGGGGCTGATGCTCTACAATGGACACAAAAGGGAAAGACCCAGCCCAGGGCTGGGCCACCTGGGCATTGGACCTTAGTCTAGGGGGAGAAACCATTGGGACAAAAGAGATACTTAATAGTGGATGGTATTAGCTATTTCTACCCAAACTACCAGGATGTCCATTGTCTGGTGAAGTGGGACCTTCCCTCTCCTGTGACAAGGTCAAAACCTGGGGTTTCTACCTTTAAACTAAGTAAACTGGGGATTTCTAGATTTCCATGTTGACTATATATATATATATATATATATATATATATATATACACACACACATATATACATATATATAATATCTTACCTTAATTAAAGATCCTTTATTATGACTACTTTGGTAGTTTTGTTTTATTTAAGATGACAGTATTCTCAAAATCTAGTACAATGCCTGACCATAGAAAACACTCAATAAATCTTTGTTGAACTGAATTGAATTTCGAATGAGAAGTGACATAAAAGACATCAAACACATACTTGACCAGAAAAGAAGGTAGGGTGCTCATACAGAAGTGAAGGACAATAGACAGCCTGGGTACAATACTCATTGTTATCTGTAAAATATTAGAAGAGCTTCTCAAAGACCAAGGGCATCCTGCATAAAAGACCCGAGTTCAAATGTAGCCTCAGATATTTACTAAGTGTATGACTCTGGGTAAGTTGCTTAACCTCTGTTTATCTTGGTTTTCTCATCTGTAAAATGAATATAATAGTATCACACATCTTGTGAGGATGAAATGAGATAATTGTAAAATATTTAGCACAGTGTCTGGCACACTGTAGGTACTATATAAACTCTAATTATTATTATAATCATACTATAATCCAGGGACTGTTATTCACTAGTTGGTAACCCTGAATAAATCATATTACCTTTTTTGTCATCCCTGGCATGTTGTCTCACTGAGAGCAGGGATTGTTTGTTTGTTTTCTTCTCTTCCTCCCCCTTGCACTTAGGACACTGCCTGAGAGTAGATGCTTAATAAATGCTTTTTAATTTGACTTTTGAGACTTGCATCATCTGTAAAACGGGAAAAAATGATACGAATACTGCCTATCTTGTTACCTATCTTTTTCCCTTTAATAATCCTTACCTTCCACCTTAGAATCAAAAGTGTATATTGTTAAGGGCTAGGCAATGGGGGTTAAGTGACTTGCCCAGGGCCACACAGCTAGGAGCCTGAGGTCAGATTTGAACCTGGGACCTCCCATCTCTAAACCTGACTCTCAATTCACTGAGCCATCCAGCTGTCCCCTTTTTGCCTAGCTTATAGTTAACACTGCTCTATAAATGAATATGGGCATACAAATTATGCTATTTAAAGATGCCAGCTATTTGGCATTCTTTGGCAAGGAGGGAGCCCTTCCACTATAAACTAGCCACTTGTATGACATTCCGTGTGAGTTCTCAGGGCTCTGAGTAATTCCTTTTATGTGCCGACAAAAGAGAAAACCGTATTGGGAAGGCATGCTAGCAGCATACAAAGCTAAGCCCCTTCTACTTATTTCTGTCCTGTGTGTGCTCAGTGACCCCGGACTCCCAGATTGCTGGTAGTTGCCAGTGCCAAAGTACTCTTCATCA
This sequence comes from Monodelphis domestica, assembly GCF_027887165.1. Taxonomy (NCBI): domain Eukaryota; kingdom Metazoa; phylum Chordata; class Mammalia; order Didelphimorphia; family Didelphidae; genus Monodelphis; species Monodelphis domestica. The sequence continues at coordinate 115,390,742 of NC_077233.1, forward strand.
AGATCTTTCAGGGAATTTATTACTCAGCTAGACTGAGATGCTGAGCTGCTCTTCAGCCAGAGGCAGGGGAGAACACTACAAATGAGAGGAGAGATGCTGTTACCATGGTAATGAGGGGAGTGGCTGTAAATAGAGCAAGTGTTGTCTCTATATTCCCTCCACCCAGAGTGAAGTCTAGGGCTGTGGGGGTAGGGAGAGATGAACCTGAGCAGTCATTAAAGGCAAAAAGAAGATAATATTTATTTATTTATTTTAGATAATACTTTATTTTTATTTTTTCTCCAATTACACATGAAAACAATTTAAAATTTTATTTTTTTAAAAATTTTGAATTCTAAATTCTCTTCCTCCTTCCCACTCTCCCTACCTCACTCTTTCCTACCTTCTCTCCTCCCTGAGACAGTAAGCAATTTGATATATATTTTACATAGGCAATCATGTAAAGCATTTTTCCATATTAGTTATGTTGTGGAAGAGATCTCAAAATGGAAAAGGGAGAAAGTGAAATATGGTATTTTCCATCTGCATTCAGACTTCATCAGTTCTTTCTCTGAAGGCAAATGAGATTTTTCATCATGAGTCTCTGGGACTGTCTTGGATCACTGCATTCCTGAGAATAACTAGGTCATTCATAGTTGTTCATCAAAAAATTGCTGACACCATACCCATTGTTCTTCTGGTTCTGTTCATTTTACTTTGTGTCAGTTCGTACAAGTCTTTCCAGATTTTTATGAAATAATTCTGCCTGCCATAAAAAAAAAAACCAAAACCAAAAAACCCTTACCTTCTGTCTTAGAATCAATACTCTGTATTGGTTCTAAGGCATAAGAGTGGTAAGGGCCAGGCGATGAGGGTTAAGTGACTTGCCCAGGGTTACCCAACTAGGAAGTATGTGAGGCCAGATTTGAACCTAGGATCTCCTGTCTCTAGATCTGGCTCTCAATCCACTGAGCCAGCTAGTCAGATAACCCTCTTGCCCTTTCTTATAACACAATAGCATTCCATCACAATTATATGCCACATCTTGTTCAGCCATTACTCAATTGATGGGCGACTCCTCAATTTCCAATTCTTTGTTACCATAAAAAGAACTAAAATGAATAATTTTGTGTGAATAGGTCCTTCCCCCTACCGCTTTTAAAACATCTCTTTGGAGAAACAGTTATAGTAATGGTATTGATAGATCAAAGGGTATATATGCATGGCTTTATAGATCTTTCCAAATTGTTGTCCAGAATGGTTGGATCATATTGTAACTCTAGTTACTTATTTTCCTTTTCCCTATAGAAATATTTTTATCCTGAACAGCTTTAATAACAACTGTTCCATCATAAAGTATTTCAGGAAGTTTTACCTCTATAAAAACCTCTGGAGCATTTGTTCTTGGTCATCATGGCTATAGTGACCATGTATTAAGAGATATTTTTTCAGGTGAGGGTGAAAAGAATTTAGGAGTGCAGAGTGGAATTGGATATGGGTAATAATAGCTCAAAGGATACATTAGAGAGGGAACAATCTTGTCTTTCCCTTCATTGGAGTGGGAGGGTATCTTTAAGGGTAGGGGGAAAGAATAGTGGTTGGCAAGGAGAGGAAACTTGCTCTTTCAAAGCGTTCCCCCTTGAATATTGGTGCTCTGGACCAAAGTCTTGTTTACCTGGCAGTAGTTATGTTCTGCGTGCATATCTTTCCTTGTTTTGGTTTTGTGAATCCTGTCTTACTGGGATTAAGACATGGGTCACTAATTAGAGAGGAACTATACCATGGAGAAGCCTAGAGAAACTTATCCTAAGATGCTAGAAGAAATCCTAGGGGAAATGGAGTTTAGAAAAGCTTGCCATAACACTGGAGCTCTAAAGTTTGATAGCCAGATATTAGAAACAATCTAGTTCAAACTATTCTATTATAGTTGAAGAAACTGAGGCCAAAAGAATATAGGTTACATGCCAAAGGTTAAAGGGATGAATTAGTTGCATAGCTAGAATTTGAATCCAGGTTCACTGACTCCAAAGCTTCTCTTTGGTCTACCACTATCTATGAGGTTTCTGTTTTAGGTAACTAGGTGGTACTATCCTCTGATAGTATGATGGGCTTAGAGTTGGCATAGAGCTGGGATCAAACCTGACCTCAGATACTTACTAGCTGTGTGATCCCAGGCAAGTAATTTAATCTCTGCCTTGGCTTTTCCATCTATAGAATGGAGGATAATAATAGCTCCTATCCCCTAGTGTTGCTATGAGGATAAAATGAGATAATATTTGTAATGTGCATAGCACAGTGCCTGGCACAGAGTAGGCATTATATGAACATTAGCTGTTATTATGATTAGGAAAGGATCAATCTTTTTTTTCTCAGATAGTTAGAACAGCATAGCCTGTGATCTGTTCAAGTCCCACTCAGTCTTCAAGGCTTCAACTTCAGTTGTCCTTTCTCAGTGAAGTTCCTTGGGATATATTTGGCTTAGTGAGACTCTTAAACCAAGAGGGACTCAGGTTTAGACTCTTCTCTAGCTCAGATTCATTCCTACCAAATAGTCTCCTCCTCCAGGAGTTCCCAGATGATCCCAAACCTCTCTGAACCACCTATATAAGAAACTATTGTTGGGGGGGGGGGGATGTGAGTGTAGATGTATGAGTATACCTGTGTGGCAATTTCCCAAGAGTCCCCAGAAATTTTGCCTATCATTTTTGTGATCTAAAGAAACCAGGTATTACTACCTGCTTTACAAGCTTTATAAGTAGGAGCTTTGGTGTAAATAAAAGGACTTGTTGGGGTCCTGTCTTTTTTTAAGTCTTTTTGTCAGAGTCCTTCGACCTTTAATGGTCAAGGTCTCATAATCTCTAATAGACCTATCTGGGAGGATGGAGAAGGGTTAAAAAAAAAAAGATAATTAATTAATTATTTCTAGGAATAAGGAGGAGAAGAGCATTTATATACTATTTCTTGGTTAAATCATGTCTGGAATGTTGTGTCCAGTTCAGGGTATGAATAAGCTAGAGGAGGGCAATCAGGATGGTAAGACCATCATGTTCATGCCAGTTGAATGAATTGGTTTATTCAATCTGGAGGAGTTCCAGAAAGGCACATGATAACTATCCTCAAGTATTTGGAGGACTTATGTGGGAGAAAATGGATTTGTTCAGTCTGACCCTTTTAGAGGTGAGTCTGATGCCAGCACCTCTTAGTTCAAACTTTGGATAAAACAGGACACTTGAAAGTCATTGAACAGCAAAAGAAGGTTGGCTTTCCCTTCTTAACAAGGATATGCAACAAGATACAGTGGTACTTAGATTCTAACTGATAGGGCCCCACTTAAGTCCATATGGAGAGGGTTGGTGTCATCAGGGCAGGATGTGATGATTCCAGAATCTTCAGACAACCACAAAAGAAGAGAGACTTCTCTCTCTGTAGATGGGTCTTTTTGTATCCTTTAGGAGATCAGAAGTTACATGAAGGGAGGCAAGGACTAGTCAGTTCCCAGGGACATCTTTGGTTCCTTTTAAGGAAAACTAATCACTATTTTGGAGAAAGGGGAGAGTGTGTGTATGTGTGTAGCTGGTCCTACCACAGTCCCCCTAGGCAGAACCAAGAGTAACAGGAGGGTGTGAATTTAAATTTATCAGGAAAAACTTCCTAACAATTAAAGCTGTTCATGAGTGGAATGGCCTCTTTTCTAGAGATATTGGGTGGTTTCCTCTCCTTAGAGACCTTTTAGCAGAGGCCAGATGACCACTTGTTGGGTATATTGTAGTGGAGATTCTTCTTTGGGCACATGTGGGATTGGGTGGCTGCTCAAGTTTCTTCCACCTTTGAAATTCTGTGATTCTGTCCATCTCCTCTTGGAAGAATAAATGTCCTCTACAATTTATTCAGTAAGAAGTCATCCAGTTATCAAGCAGAGGGTCTAATGATACTCTACCTACCTAGGTGGTGTATTCTGGCTTACACAAGTATATTAGAAATTTCTTATATGCATAGGAGACTTATGCCCATAATTTCCACCCAGTCCTGGACAATTTTGACCTGTGGAGCCAACAAAACATATCTAATACCTCTTTCATATGATAGCCCTTTCCACTATGTTAGGAAGACCAATATTTGCTTCTGAAGAATTCTTCTTTCCTGCTTCTGGGGTAATCCCAATGCAAGAGTTTTTGTTTCCACTTTTTCCTGTCTGGAATGTTCTTCTATTTCTTCTGCAGGTCTTAATGTTGACATTTTATTCATTCTTCTAGTACCAGATCAAAACACCACCTTCACAAAGCCTTCCCTGTTTCTCAGCCAGAAATGTCCTTTTCCTCCACCACTTGGCCTTAAGCAATACTTCAGCTGGATCTACTATAATCTATTGATTTGGGTACCCCTTCCAAATGGGCAGATCACCACCCATTAATATCTTTTTATTCTGGTCTACTCTTTTCCAAACCTTTGCATAAGTTCTCCATAGTGAACTCACCCAATGGGCTGATTGTCTTCCTCTAGGAAGGAATTCTTAACCTTTCTTGTGCCATGGACCCCATTGAGAGATTAGCAACCCATTCACAGAGTAACATTTTAAAATCCAAAAAAAATAAGATTACAAAAGAAATAATTATGTTGGAATACAGTTATATATATTTTTAAAAAACAGGTTATTAGGTCCTAGGTTAAGAACCCTTGATCTAAGTCTTTAACTTTGTCAGTGTGACATGTGGCATATGAGTTGTCTCATCTCTCACTCTGACTACATGACTACGGCTCATCAATTTTCTAAATCATTTATCTCTTTGATGATCTCTATTACATCACTTACTTTGTTCAATTCATCATTGGTAACATGCCTATTTATGTCTTCCCTGTGTGTACTTGGTCTACTTGACATTTCCAGTTTGTAGATTCTTTAGTTCCATTCCTGCTTACTTATGTAGCACAGAGGAGGGCTGTGATTTTAGTGTATATGTGGGGGGGCACTGCTATTTCTGGAGAAAAGAGCATGTTAGTAATCTTGTCAGGTTTTTTCCATTTTTCATCCACTGACTGTCCTTCTATTTTCATCTTTAAATACTCTGGCTTTATTGGTTCTTCCTCCAAGAATTTTATAAATTCTTCTTCCCCCTCTACTGTTTCTTGCTATTTTATGAAGCAATACTATGTTCATATGTAAAAAATAGACTCGAATTCAGGACTCCAATCCCCAGAATCCTTTGCTCCACTTCCCCAGAGTGCTTTGTAATCTCACTGAATTCTCAGGTGGGCCGAGATCGAGAAGGGATTTAACCTGATTGCAAAGGCTTTTGTGGCTCTTTTGGACTTCCGTTTTGGAGCAGACTCGGCTCTTCCATGATGTGAGATTATCTTGTCTAGGCCTCTCTGGCCTAGGCACGTGTTTCTTATCCTGTATTTTCTTTAATTCTTAATCTTTAATAAACCTCATAAAATATAATACTCCTTGCAGAGAGAAACTAATTTCTACCTGCCTCAGTCTCCCCTAAATTTTAATCTTGACACATAATCAGTTACCCTCTTCCTCCATAAAATTTTATAAATGAGCTTTTATTCCAAATGAGTATTTTCATTGGCTACTGTGTCTATTTTTAAAAGATAACATGTGTTGCTGGTTGAGATGGTTTCTTGTTTCTTTTGACCTGTTATAGTAATTATTTTATTATTATATCCATTAAAAAGAAAAAAATAAGCACATCCCTTCTGTCATAGAATTAATTATATTAGTATTAGTTCCCAGGTAGAAGAACAGTTAGGACTAAGCAACTGGGGTTAAGGGACTTGCTCAGGGTCACACATCTAGGAAGTGTCTGAGGCCAGATTTAGCCTGGATCTTCTTGATTCCAGGCCTGGCTCTCAATCCACAGGGCTACTTTGCTGCTTCTGAAAATTATTTTCTCAAAAAATATCAACACATATATAAATATGTGGCCTCTCTAGAGTCTTTATTCTTTTCTGTTTATTGATTCTGAGCCATATTTTCCAATTTTTGGCATTTCTCTCTTATATTCACCTGTAGGATAGTTGTAGAATTATTTTACCTTTTCATCCTCTCCCTTTCTATTAAAAAATTCTAGTAGCTTTATTATTTCGGGGATAAAAATGTCCATTGGCCATTTAAAGCCTTTTAAAGTTTGGCTCCAGTTTACCTTGCCAGGCTTATTAGTTTATTCCTTTTTACTGACTCTATGGTCCAACCAAACAGGTCTACTACTGGTTGTTCCTCCCATCTGGCACCACATCTTCCATCTCCGTGCTTTTGCCCTAATACCTGGAATGTACTCCTATATAACCTGTTCCTCTAGAATTCCCAGGTCCCATCCAATTTCAACTCAAGCACCACTTGCTATATGAACCCTTTCTTGATCCAGTTGCTAGTCCTCATTCTACCAAATTCACCTTATATTTACTTACTTTCTTTTTTTTTTTAACCCTTACTTTCTGTGTCAGAGTCAATACTATGTATTGGTTCCAAGCAGGAAGGGTCAAATAATGGGCATTAAGTGACTTGCCCAGGATCACACAGCTAAGAAGAGTCTGAAGCCAGATTTGAACCCTGGACCTCCAGACTCTGGACCTGGCTTTCAATCCACTGAGTCACCTAGCCGCCCCCTTGAATTTACTTTCTAAATATGTTGTATTTACTAATGTGTATAAAGTGTAAGTCTCTTGATAGCAGGAATTATTTTGTCCCCAGTTCCTAGCACATTGCCTAGCACATAATAGGCACTTAATAAATGCTAATTGATTTATTAATGGATGGTGACATGTAAACTTCACGACAGTCTTTTTGACACCATCACTACCAAAGAGGAAAAAGACTGCATAACATGAAACACTGGTTTGTATTTTTCTGTTTCATGAGTTAATATGGTCAAGGAATTCAACATGTAGTAGTCAACCTAGTGGTGATGAGCCATTTCATATTTAACCAACCAATCAGCATTTATTAAGCACCTGTTGTATGCTAGGTGTTAGAGTTATAAAGATGGAAATACAATAGTTCTTGCCCTCAAGGACCTTATATTGTAAGAGGAGAGACAACAGATGCACATATAAATATATTCAAAATCAGCATATACAAAATATATAGAGAAGCTAATTTTTTGAAGGAAGCCGCAGCCCCTGAATTGATCAGGAAAGACCTCTGTGGAAAGAACTTGAGCTGAGCTTTGAAGGAAGCTTGAGATTCTACAAAGCAGAAGTGAGGACAGAGTGAATTCTAGGACTGGGCAATAGCCTGAGCAAAGGCACTGAGGTGGGACATGTAGAGTCATGTATTAGGAATAGCTGGAAAGCCAGTTTGGCTGAGCTGAAGAGTTCAAGAGGAGGATTATTATATAGTAAGACAGGATGGTAGGTTTATGAAAGGCTTTAAATGCTGGCATAGAAGTTTATATTTGAACTAGAAAGTAATAAGGAACCACTAGAATTTATTGATATGTCCAGATCTGTGCTTTAGGAATATCTTTAAAAATTTGTCTTTATTTTATTTTAATAAATTTCTACATAAATTTTCTGAAGTTATATGATTCATGTTGTCTCCTTCCCTTCTTCCCTCCCCCTTCCTGGAGCTGACAAGCAATTCAGTCTGGGTTATACCTGCATTATGATGCAAAACAGATTTCCATATTATTTATTTTGTAAGTGAATCATCTGATTAAACCCAACCCCCCAAACATATATCCAAATGAACAAGATACTGGAAATATATTCAGACAGATAATGCAAATGAGGAGGGCAGGGTTTCTATTTGCTATCACAAAGGAAAATCACAGCTTCAGTATGGATTGCTCAGCCTCACAGATCTCCCAGAATTCAGACTTGACAGAGCCCTCAGAAGCCATCTATTCTCATCCAGCTAATCAAGAATCCCTTCCATGATGTTGCTGATAAGTGGTCATTCTCCTTCCACATTAAAATCTAAAGAGCTATCCTGAGACAGACCATTCCATTTTTGGATTGCTATAATTATTAGTCAAGTAAAGTTGATTAGAATTTCTTAAGTGCTTATTATGTGACAAATATTATAATAAGCATAAGTCCCTGCCCCCAAAGAAGTCACATTCTAATGGGGGAAGTAATTCATAAATAGTCAAGTACATGCAAAATATATACAGTATAAATTGGAGGAAATCTCAGAGGGAAACAATTCTTGCAGAATTTAAGTCTTGCAGACTCGAAGGAACTCAGGAGCAGAGATTAAGGAGGGGAAGAATTCCAGGTATAGAGGATAGCTAATCAGCCAATGTACATTTATTAAATATCTACTACATGCTAGTGTTAAGGTAGGATTTGTGTTTGGGGGAAACACAAGAGGAAAATATATAAATAAATTCTGATTTGTTGTTTGGGAAGGGTAGGAAAGGAATAAGGGTTTAGGAATATACTTATTCTTAATTTGAAAGATTATAACTAAGTTATATTACTAAACTAAAACATTAGCTTCCCAAATATCCCCATCTCACACGAGGAGTCCAAATCAAATAGGGCCAGGATCTGATGTTGTTAGATGTCCAAGTAAGTCCAGACTGATGCTGCCAGCAGCCAGATCCAGAAAAACTCCTTCTTCCAGTTGATCACAGGCAAAATCCTCTTCAAGGTCCTTCCAGGGGAGCAGACTCTGAGAAGACAAACTGTTGGGCATAGAATCTTCCCAGATCCCAAGGCTCAGGCTCCCAAGTGACCCTTAGTCACGTGCTACTGTCAATCATTCCCTGAGGTTTGCATTTCTCAGTTTTTGCAATACTTTTGCAAACCTTTTCATCCTTTATTACACTAGGAATGGTGTTAAGGACTGGGGATAAAAAGAAAAAATGGAATTCGCAGATTCATGGAGGAGACAACATGCACTCAACTATGTACAAGCAAGCTAAATATGCAGGATAAGTTGTAAAAATAATCAACAGATGAAGGACACTAGAATTTAGAGGGACTGGAAAGATTTCACATAGAAGGTAAAACTTTAACTGGGACTTGAAGGAAATCAGGGAAGCCAAGAGGCAGAGAGGAGGAAGAGCATTGCAGGCATGAGGACAGCCAGGGAAAATGCCTGGCAGCAAGAGATGTTGTGTCTTCATAATAGAATAGCAAAGAGGACAGTGTTTTTTATTGATGCTTTAGGAGTAAAGTGTGAAAAGACTGGAAAGACTGGTGAATGGGTGTGCTAGATGATGAAAGACTTTGAATGTTAAACAGAAGATTTTATATTTGATCTCGTGGATTATAGGGTGTCCCTGGTGTTTATTGAAAGGGATGTGTTATGGTCAGATCTCAATTCAACAGCCGTGTGGAGGATGAACTGGATTGGGGAGAGACTTTGGTCAAGGAGACCAAGCAGCAGACTATTGTAATTGTCCAAGGGTGAAGTGATGAGGGCTCACCAGGGTGTAGCAATGTTAGATGAGAGAAGGTGTCATATCACAACAGTTTGGATATGGGGTGAGAAAAGGAAGGTGACACTTGGGTTGTGAGCTTGGGTGCCTGGGATGGTGATGGTCCCCTCAACAATAATAGGGAAGTTAGGAAGAAGAGACAGTTGGGGGAAAGATAGCGAGTCCAATGTCAGGCAAGATAAGTTTAAGATATCTGTGGGACATCCAGTTTGAGACTTTTGATAGACAGTTGGTAACGTGAATCTGGAGGTCCACCAAAGAAGTCAGGGCTAGATAAATAGAAATGAGCATGAGCCACATAGGGAAAATAATTGAAACCATGAGAGCTGATGAGATCAAATGAAGTGAGATAGAGGGGAGAAAGGAGGGTCCAGGACAGAGCCCTTTGGGGACTCTCATGTTTAGCAGGCATGACCTACATACAGATAGAGCAAAGGAGACAGAGGAGTAATAGTAGGTCAATGAAAATGCTGAAAGTTTGCAGATGGATTGTCTTGATCAAGGAACAGAAAGGAGGCCAATGTCACTGGACTGTGGCACTCATGGAAGAGCATAAGGTGTATGAAGACTGGAAAAGGGGGAGTCTGAGATCACATTGTGAAGGACTTTAAAAGTCAAATAAGGATTTTAAACTTGATCTTGGAAGTAAAAGGTAAAAGATTCTCTTTACACCAAATTAGAATCTCTCTTTCTGCATTTTCCATCTACATCTCCTTGTTGTGTCCTCTGAGGATGAAAAAGACCAGTCTATTACCTCTTCTCCTGAAGATTTTCAGTATGTGGGACCTACTGCCTCCAGAGGAATCTCAGTCTACTTTTGGTTAGCTCTAATAATTAAGACATTTTTCCTCATATCAAGCTTAAAATCTGCCTCTTTGCTACTTTCACTAATTGCTTCTATTTCTATTCTCTGAGGCCAAGTAAACCAACTTAAATCCCTCTTGCATATGATGGCCCTTCAAATGCTATCATGCCTCCCTCCCTCTTCCATTCTCCAGGTTAAGTATGCCAAGTTGTTCTAAACTACCTCGAGTTTCCTCTGGAATGAGCTGAAAGCCTCAAAATAAAAATTAGAGTTTATATGTTCTTGTTCAGTTGTTTCAGTTATGTCCCACTCTTTGTGTCTCCATTTGGGGTTTTCTATGCAAAGGTTTGCCATTTTCTCTTCCTGCTCATTAAAGGTGAGGAAATGTAGGTCAACAGAGTTGACTGGCTTGCCCAGGATCATGCAGCTAATAAATGTCTGAGGCTGGATTTAAACCTGGGGTCTTTCTGACTGCAGATCTGGCATACTTTGCCATCTAGCTGCCCCAAAGTTTATATCTATTTAAGTGTTAAATGATGTGATCTAGGATCTAGGCATTGTGGGACTTCAGAAGACCATTAGTTATTCAACTATCATGTAGTAAACATATTCTGTGTGCCAGGTACTGTGCTAAGCACTAGGACGGGTTTTAATTAGGTCTAGAGTGGGCAGAGAAGATTCAAGAGAGCAGCAGCATTGGAAAACCAATCAAGAGACTTGAATTGTAGTCTTGACACTTAACACTAATATTAACTTGACTGTGGGATTTTTCCCACAGAAAATTTTCAATGCTATGACTTCATGGGGAAGGATGACTTGCATCATCTATGGCCCTTGTTTTTGTTTATTGTTTATTCTTGTACATATAATATAGATGGACCTGGGGAAAATCTTACTGAAACAGACTGGGACAATCTCTTCCAAACCATCATAATTTCCCTGCTACTCCTGCTCAGCTTCCCACACTGAAATTCAGGTGTCCAGGGTTGCACAATGGGCACACCTTTCTCAGAAGAGGGTGTACCAGCCAGTACAATTCAGGTGGGCAGCAAGAGGCTGCATCTAAGCACAGTACTCTCATTCCTGAGATGATTCTCAGTTTTGGAGCATGATGTGTGAAGGCTTTGGAACAGCATATGAAACATGAACTTACACTGAAAAGAGACCTGTGTCTACCACCATGTAAGCATTTAAGCACCTATTATGTGCCAAGCATTGTGCTGGGGATACAATGACAAAAATGAGATAGCCCCTGACCTCAAAGAGCTTATATTTTCCCAAGGAGCTACAGTAGTATTTGAATTACTTGGGACAAGCAGTACATTGGATATAGTTTCACTTTTTTGACAGGGATGCTTGTTTTTGTTTGCAGTTAGGTGGTATAGTGGATAATGAAGTCAAGAAACCTTGAGTTCAAATCAGTCTCAGACATTTCCTATCTATATGACCCTGGGCAAATCATTTAACTGATATTTGTCCCAGTTTCCTCATCTATAAAAAGGAGGATATTAATAACACCTACTCCTAGCATTGTTGTGAAGATCAAATGAGATAACAGATATAAAGTGTTTTGCACACTACCTGTTACAAAGAAGATACTATACAAATGTTAGCTATTATTACTACTAATATTGTCATTACCAACACTAAGCTGACTCAGAAAAGCTGACCTTGACCAGAAGAAATTGGATTAAACTGGTTTCTTCACTTTTTTCAAATTAAAAAAAAACTTATTCAGGGATATTTTATTTTTTGCCAATTACATATAATAATAATTTTTAACATCAGTTTTCTAACATATGAGTTCTTAATTTGCTCCCTCTCTCCCTCACCTATCCCTTCTCAGAAAGAGTAAGCCATTTGATGTAGGTTATAGATATGCTTTCATGCAAAACTTATTTCCAGATTGGTCACATTGTGGAAGAAAACACATATCACATACATACACACAAAACTCAAAATTATAAATCTCAAAGAGGACACTTCACTGACTTTTAGAGATATTGTAGCAGCTGTTGATGTGGACAAGTCAAACATCTTAAGAATCATTCAATATTACAATCAGATAAGACCAGTAACACTAGAGCATTCAGGAAATTGAGCATTGAGGTAAAAATGAAAGATAAGGCTGAGAATTAACAAATTAATCTTAAAAAAAAACTTTATAATAAAGAGGGACTTGGCAACTGGAGAAGTTATTTTTTGCCCTCTACCATTCAACATAGGTTTCTTGAAGTTAGAATACAGCAAGAGTGAAAAAAGCATCTGCTATTGAAACAAAACAAAATAAAAAAAAATCCTTTTGTCAAGAGAAAGATAATATAAAGACTGGAGTACTGTAGATTGAAAAAAAGTAATTTTTACTGATGAAATTCACTTTTTCATTTAAGGCTATAACAAAACTATTGTCAGGAGAAGTCCAAATAAGCATATAAGATCTTGATATCATCATTAGATATAAAAATGTCTACTCTAAAAAAATATTGAAGGGATTTTTTACTTCTGGTGGGCTTAGAAGTTTTGTTCCCATTAAAGGAATGATGAATTTTGATAAATATATTGACATACTTAGAAGCAGAAATTTTCCAGTATTATATAAATTCCCATTCCAGAAATAGAGATAGGCTATTCCAGCATGATCTGGCAACATGCTTCATGTCCAAGGTATGGAGGTAAACATGCTTCAGGGATCTAGCTACTTACCTGTTTTGAATCCTAATGAAAACCTATGGCCTATATATAATCAAGATTAGACTAGGAAAAAATGGGTCGTTCACTAAAAGCACATAATATCTGGTGTGATAAAGGTGCATTTTTGGAAGAAAAAATTGAAGAATATATGCCCAAACCCTAAGACTTTGTTGATCTCAGTGCCAAATTGTAGCATTGTAACTGTAAGCAAAATAATAAGTAATTGTAATAAATCACAATTACAATAAAAATAAAATAATAAGTAACTGTAGCAAAAAGAGGAAATATATTTCACATTAAAATTTTTTTTAAAGATAGAAAAAGTTGTAAGGTTTGTTGTTGTAGTATAAAGACTAGACCTCTGATTTTCTTGTTATAGCAAACTCCTGGATGAAAAAATTCCCACTGCTAGCCCAAGTGGAATATTCTGGAGTATTAAGAAGTGCCTTGTCAGTATTATACAAGACAAGTTTATTGTATGAGTCAATAAATTGATTTTACTTTGTCCCTTTTAATTCATACACCACGATACATGTACACAGAGAAGTAAATATGAAAGAAAAATGTAAATACATATAGTTAGAATAAAATAAAAAGAAATCTTACATTTTCTGAAACCATCTTGATCCCTTATTTCCCTGTCACATAATGACACAAGGGGACCAAACACTGAGCTTCTTAGTCTCAACTAATCTCTCCCTGGCATTTGTTTTACTGACTCTCATCACTGATGCTCACTTTTTGTCATTACTGAATTTCTCACATAGAGCCATAGACAAGTTTTCACATATCAGGAAATAACCAGCCTCCTTGTTATCCTTTATTATCCTTAGATACTCTTGGAGAAATTTTAGTGGAATCTACTACTATGCCAGAGGGTCTGCACTCTGGGAAGAGTGACAGGCTAAAGAGTTGATGGATCTGATCACCTGGACAGGGGAGGGATCCCAGGAGGTCTGGAATGTTGAGAGAAACCAGAAGATTCTGGCTGGGATTTCAGTTGAGATCTCTCTCAATCTTGAGAAGCCTAGGAGGAGAGGTCTGGCCAAGCCTTTCTCCTGGGATATACCCATCTCTTTCCTTTCCTGGTGAGTAGACATTCTCCCCCTGCCCAATTCCCAACTGAAGGAACATCTGAAGAAGACATTTGAATCTTTGACAAAACCTCACAGCTCCTGGTGCCCTGCGTCTGAACTGTGACCAGGGGGCTAAAGACCAGGGTCAGTCAACCTGACTCAGGCCTGAGTTCCCTCAAAACTCAAGAAGGGAGGAAAAAGGGATAGTTAGAGAAGGACCACCTTCCCCACTTCCTTCCCCATTCTTTTCCTTCCAGCCATTTTCTTTGTGTTACCCTAGTTGACTTAATTTATATTAAAATTGTTATCTTTTCCCAAATTGACTCAATTGTGAGTGGAACATCTTGGTGGGGGGAGAGGGAAGAGTAATCTTCTTGAGAAGAAACCTTTTAGGCTCTAGTAGTGGAGGGGGACAAGCGCAGCCATAGCTGAGGAGGGAAGGCTAAAGGGGGAAATTCATCAAACCCCCCTTTTCTCTCTGAGCCAACCTTAAATCATCAACTGTCTCTCCTGGATCCTGTTTTCTTTTTACAACCAACCAACCCCTCCATTACACCACTTGTCTTCCTTCAGTTTCCCATAGTGGAGGTGATATTCAAGACAGATATTATCTGTGCCATTCACGGCACCATCTACATTCTTTTCTACCTTCCACCCCTGCAATGCTCTAATCGCTTGATTACATACAGATAAGATGAGTGGAGCTCTCCAGAGAGCCATTCTCCTCAGGAAACATAAAAACACTGGACTTCTCCCTGGAGGTATCTGTTCTCACTAACTAAAACCTTAGAGAGTAACCAAGTCACACAGAATCATTAAAAGCCACTAGAAACAGGGCTACAGTACTGTATTAGCACACCCCAAACTCTAGACTAGACCATGATTATAGAGTATAGCCATGATTCATTTAGTTCCTATTCCCCAAGAATTCTTGTTGACAATCTCAATCACCTGTAATATTAGATTGCTCATATGTGTATTTATCATGAAAACCTTACAGTGCTTCATCATGCCATAAAAATGGCCCCAACTTCTCCAAGGCTTTGAAAACCAAACATTAACTCTGGCAATTTCCACCATTTTGGAGGGTCTTTAAGTAGACTTTATATTGGGTTTTGGAGGACTAGCCTAACTCAGGATAAAGAAGCTCATTGTCAGAGGGTTGACTACCAAGTGATCGCTTTTATTTTGATCACTGTAACTCTCAAAGGAACATCACTAAACCATCAAGGTGTCATAGTCTCTGTTGGTGGAGGTAGTACCCACACCAATGAAATCATAGATCATAGCACACAGGAGTCAGAGTTATCAAGGGACATTCGAGATCATGTAGTCTCATTTTATAGATGAAGAAACAAGTTCAAAGCAGGAAGTGACAGATCATTGAAAGTCACATGAAGGTCACATAAAATTCTGTAAAACTAAGATATGAAACCATGTTTTAAAGTTTAATTGTAATGCTTTCCCTATGATATACTATGCAAAATCAACCAGGGAAATGGAAGATTTTTGAAAAATGAAATTCTGAAAACACAAAAGGAAACAATTGCAATAAGGAGAAAAATGGGATTTGTCTGAAGAGATAAATGTGTATGGCCTGAAAAGAAATAGAGTTAGAAAAATAGAAGATAAAAGGGAGTGACATGACCTTATCAATATACTGATTAAAACTAAAGTTCAGCATGAATTGAGGATGTCCAGGAAAACTAAGTACAACAAAAAAGTTTTATCTTTGTTTTAAGCTATCCTGGGAGAAAAAAGAGCATTATGTAAAGAGTAACATCTTTCCTTGGGTAGATGGGTCAATGATGATGGTAGAGGAGAGCTGTACAAATCTTATTTTGATTCTATTTTTTCCACTGAGGAAAATGGTCTTTGCTCTAGAAATGTCAGAACAAAAATTGTCCACAGGTATATATATTCAAGATAAGTAAAAGATAGTTAGAGAACATTTTTCTGCCTTTGATAAGTTAAAGCCATAGAAGAACTTCATTCTGGAGTACTTAAAGAACTGGCATCTGTGATTGCTAAGATACTGTCAATGATATTTGGAAATTCATGTAAAATAAGAAAATGGACCATATGTTTGTTGTTGTCATTCAGTCTTTTTCAGTTGTGTTCTACTCTTTAAGAACTCATTTGGTATTTTCTTGGTAAAGAAACTGAAGTGGTTTGCCATTTTCTTTTCTAGATCATTTCACAGATAAAGGAACTGAGGCAAACAGGGTTAAGTGACTTGTTCAGTGTCACATAGCTAGGAAGTGTCTGAGGCCAGATTTGAACTCAGAAATGTTAGTCTTCCTTAATCGAGACCTGGTACTCTATCCACTGGGTCACCTAGTAACCCCTATCATATGACTGAAGAAGAACAAATTTCCTGATTTTTAAAAATCAACAATAAATTCCCCTTCTGGGGAAACTCAATTAGTTTGACTTCAATTTCTGGCAGAATTCTAGAATATGTTAAAAAGAGAGTGAACATCCAGAAGGGGAATTTTAAAAGAGTCAGTCAAGATGACCTTATCAAGACCACGTTGTGTCAGACTAACCTCATTTCTTTTTTTGACAGGATTACTAAAATACTACCTCATAAGAATGCAATAGGTACAGTTTGCCTAGATTTTAGCAAAACATTTGATTATGTCTCTTATGTAATGCTTGTGGAAAAGATGAAGAAAGATGGATTCCATGAAAGAAATACATGAACTTGGACCTATTTGGATGGCTGGACCAATTGACAATTGAATATAAATTTAGCAGGTGATCTCTAGAGAAGTGTCCCAAGGATCTGTGTTTGCTATCAAACTGTCTGACATTTACTAGTGAAAGAAATAAAAGGATAAATATCATCCTTATCAAATCAAAAATCAAGATAACACAAGAATGGGAGGGATAGTTAACAAAAGAGTTGTTTTCTGAAAAGATTTTGATAGGCTAGGGCATTAGGTCAAATTTAATAAGATGGAAATTATAGGAATTATTGTAAAATTAGGTTAAAAACACCAATTTCACAAACATAAGATGGGAGAGACTTTAGTTTATCTGCACAAGAACTAGGCACTTGGGTGGAATGGCAGCTCAGTGTGAATTAATAGCTTGATGTGGAAGCTAAAAAAGCTAAGGTGATCTTGGGCTTTTTAAAGAGAAGCATTCCTGGAAGTTATGCTTCTCTTTAAAAGGCCACCCTTCCTCTTTCCTGGAGAAAAGAAGTTTCAGGGGACCAGTATTTGAAAGGCTGTTTCAAATTTTAAGCTTATTTTACTTAACCTCAGTAGACAGAATCAGGAACAATGGGTGCTAGTAGCAACATTTAGGTTTGATGTACAGGAAAATTTTAATAATGAGAACAATCCCAAAGTGAAGTGGACTGTATTGGCAAGTAGTTTCACCTCCTGGAAGCCTTGAGAAAAAGGATGGATGAGTGCTTGTTGGGTATGTCAGTGTAGATATGTTTGGGAATATAGGTATAACTAGATAAAGACTGAGATTCTTGTGAACTCTGATATTTTATGATTTTGTGAATAAAGAGATCCCCCTAACCAGGTATGATGATGCATGCTTATAATACCAGGTACCAAGGAAGGTGCAATAGGTAGACCTCTGGAGCTTGGGAATTCTGAGTTTCCATGAGCTAAGCCAATCAGGTGTCTACACCAAGTCCTGTACCAATATGGTAAGCTCTCAGGAGTGTGTGTGTGGGAATGCCACCAGGCTGCCTAAGAAGGGGTGAACTAGCTCCAGGCTAGAAACAGGGCTCCCATGCAAATCAGTAGTGGGACTTGGCTTGTGGATGGTTTTTTTTTTAAATTAAGTATATTTATTTACTTAATAATTTAGAATATGTTTCCATGGTTACATGATTCATGTTCTTTCCCTCCCCTTCTTCTCCCCCCCTCCAGTAGCCAATGATCAATTCCACTGGGTTTTACATGTGTCATTGATGAAGACCTATTTTCATATTATTAATATTTGCACTAGGGTGATCATTTAGAGAGACACAATCTTTTAAAGAAAAGAAAAAGGGCTCATTCAACATCTGGCGTGTTCTGCCTTTATTCTATGTCTTTTCTAAGTATTATCTATCCATTCACATCCAAAGCACTTACCAAAGGGAGTAGTTATAAAATTTCATTTTTCTCTTACTATAATTTGATTATGAGCTCTTTGAAGACAAGGAGTTCTTTGTATGCTCCATAATAGCTTGCATAGTGACTTGCACACAGTAGGTCCTCATTCAACACTTGGTGATTAATGGATTGCTACTCTTTCTCTATTAAGAACAACAACAACAAAAGAAACTTTTCCAGTTCAGGGACAATATCACACCTCTCAGTTTGATGTAAAGCACGTAGATATAAAGCCATTGCCACGACCAAAGTTGTATCAGCTGCCAAACTCCCATTCCTATGTGGAAATAATTGGGTTTGTCCCCACCTCCCAATGGGATTTACTCACAGCAATGTTTGTTTCACAACCATTCCAAGCACCACCCACCAGCCAGTGTGGAAATCTTTCAACAACTAATGATAGGTGCAACATTCTCCATTTCTTAATTTAGATTTTGTTGGTATGTAGATTACTAATAGAAGACCATGTTCCTCATTCTGAAGCTCAAAAAACGATAAAAATCAGAAGTGAAATAAGTTTATGATTCTATTCATACTAGTTGGGTTGACTTTTCCTTGTGTCTTAAGACCTAAGAATGATCCGATGTAAGTTAATGTAGGTTAGTGCTTAATAAATACCTGTGGATATCAGTGACTGCTTGATTATGCACTCTGGGGGAACATGGTCTCTCTTGACTTCTACAGTGGGTGAGTACTAGGATGGTAAGTTTATCTTTACTGAATGTATCTCTTCTGAAGCAATTTTCTCACAATTCTTGGAGATAGGTGATGTAAATGCTGCCCCAATCCAACCTTATTCCATTACCTCAACACTTTATCTTATTATCTCATAATGTCAGATTTGATTTAGTGTTGTTACTTTGAATGGTGTAAGTTGAGCTGACTCTCCTGTTCTGTCCCAGATGGTGACAGCCATGCCTATTTTTAAATTCTGCCAACATGGTTGCCTCCTCTTCTCCTCTTTCTCAGCCCCTCCTCAACCATTTGCCAGCTAGCTTCAGATCTCATCACTCAACTGAAACTGCCCCCTTCCCAAAGTCACCGACAATATCTTCATCAATAAATTGAATTCTCTTTCCATTGTTGTCCTTTTTTACTTCTCTATAGTATTTTTCATTGTTGACCCCGATACTCTTCTTGGATACTCTCCCTTCTGTCGTTTTTGATGATTCTGCTCTCTTTTGAGTCTCCTTCTGCTTATCTGACCACTTCTTTGTCTCCTTTGCTGGCTCACCCTCCGGATCACACTCCTTCAAGTTGGTATTCTTCAAGATTTCCTCCCGATTCCTCTTCCCTTCTCTCTCCTCCTCAGTGATCTCTCCTGCTTCCAATGGCTCAATGATCACCAATTGCCTGCTGTACATTTCAAATTGGATGTCCCAGAGATGCCTTGAACTCAACATGGCCAAAAGAGAATTCTTTATCATTTCCTTCAATCTCGCAGCTTGTTGACTTCCCTTTTTCTGTGTCAGTCTTTGCATTTCCCAGGTTTGTAATCTTGATGTTATCCTTTACTCCTCACTGTCTCTCACCTCACATGTTCAATCAGTTGCCAAATCTTGCTGTTTCTACCTCCGGGTCATCTTTGGCATCTGATTCCTTCTCTCTAGTCACCCAGACATCATTGAAATGTAGACCTTTTCCCTCACCTGGGCTACCCTCATATCTTCCTAGTTGGTCTTCCTGTCTTCATCCTCATAAACTGCCCAATCGATTTTTTGTAAGAGCAAGTCTGACCATGTCACTTCCCTGCTCAATTAAGCTCCCTATTGCCTCTCAGCTAAAACTTCTCTGTTTTAAAGCTTTTCATAAAATGGGTTTGAACAATGATACATATATAATCCAGGGGAACTGCTTGTTGGCTTCAGGAGGGGGGGAGGAAAAAGCGGGAGTGGGGAATCACGAATCATGTAACCATGGAAAAATATTCTAAATAAAAAAGAGGGGAAAAAAAGCTTTTCACAACTTTACCTCAATCCATCTTTCTAGCTCCTTGAAATCAGGAATTATTTCATTCTTTGTGCTTATTATATTCCCAATGTCTAACTGACTATCTGGCCCATAGAAGGTACTTAAGAAATGTTTGTTGATTTATTGACTGCAATTTTGTTCAGTCTTCTCAATAGTTTTAAAAATTAACCCATACTTTCCATCTTAGAAACAATATTGTGTATTGGAAGGCAGAAGAGTAGTAAGGGCTAGACAAATGTGGGTTAAGTGGCTTGCCCAGCATCACACGTTGAGGAAGTGTCTGAGGCTAGATTTGAACCCAGGACCTCCCATCTTTAGATCCACTGAGCCACCTAACCACCTTCTTTCCAATAATATTTATTAAATAATGTTTTCTTACCCTACTATTTAAGGTCTATCATTAACTACATATATACATATGTGTGTGTGAGTGTGTGTGTGTGTGTAGGAATATATAGGAAAAGGTCTACATATGTACAAATATATATAAATATTTGTTTCTGTTTAGTAGATTCTTGTTTTTTTGCTGTTTTTCTTTTCTTTTTTTTTCTCTAATGCTTTACTTACTGGCTTTCAGAAGGTATACTTTGGTCTAGTGAGTTATGGGCAAGGGTCTTCTAGTAATATTTAACAACTGGCTCTCTGGAAAAATGTACACAGGACCCACTTTTAAGTTTAATCTAAATGAACATTTTATCCATTACAAATCAACAAAACAGCACATCGGCTATGGGATGTGGGTGGGGGGAGGGGAGGGAAAGAACATGAATCTTGTAACCATAGAACAATATTCTAAATGAATTAATTTAATTTAAAAATCAACAAAACAATAAATGAAGTCCTGATTGGTGGCATTTGCCAATTTCTAAGGTACAAATATTCATTCTGAAAATTTAACAAGTGGCTCTTGAAAATCAGTTGGAGCTGGCTCTAGCACACTTATCAGACATTTGTCTTTCCAGCTCTCTGAATTCTAGCTTTGTCATTTGTAAAATGGGTCACCAATACAATCTTATTTCCTGTACCACTGAGTTGTAAACAAAGAATTTTGTAAATGCTTTGAAGAATAATGCTAGGAAAATAATCATCATCATTTAAAAATGGATCTCTAGGTTTAGGACCCCAGAAGTTTGAAGAATCTATTTTTAGTTATGTTTTGGGAATGACTATTTAGACATATTAGTAGAAAATTTACTGCTGGGTACGTATCCTGTTGATACTCAATGATTAGTTTTTAAAAGTAAATAAAAGAAAAAGATTCTTAATGCTGTATTAAATTCATTTTTACTGGTTTAAATAGAAAATTAAAACTGTTTATAATAAATAAAATGTTAATACTTAATGATATATTTATTTTTTCTTTATTATTTTTTAATTTGAAATTTTTTATTTATTTAATTAATTAATTTAGAATATTTTTCCCATGGTTATATGATTCATGTTCTTTCCCTCGCCTCTTCCCACCCCCTTCCTGTGGTCAACAAGCTTAATGATATATTTCGGATGGGTCAGGAAGTGTCTTTATCCTACAGAGGAGCTGTAGATCTGGGCTCAGACCCATTGGGTCCAATCCTAAGGAAGCCTGACCCTAAAGAGGAGATTCAGTAATTTTTTCTTGCACTCTCTGGCTCATTGTACCACCATTCCAAATTATTAGGGGGGAAAAATCTTAATTAAAAATGAGGTTTAGCTCATCTCTAGGGTCTCTCCAAAAGGAATGGGTGAGGCCCTTCTAAAAGTTATTCAATATACAAAGTGTTAATATTAGGTATAAAACAGCTTTTTATATTTCCTCCCACACAAAAGTTATTGTTTGGTCGTTTTCCACTCACATCTAATTCTTTTATGAGTCCATTTGGAATTTTTTTGGCAAAGATGTTGAGAGTGGTTTTCCATTTCCTTCTCTAGCTCATTTTACAAATGAGGAAATTGAGGCAAATGGGGCTGTGTGATTTGCCACACAGCTAATAAGCATCGAAGGCCAGATTTGAACTAGGAAGATGAGTCTGCTTGACACTAGTCTGGCACTCTATCCCACTGTGCCACCTAAGCTTAAAAAAAAAGCACAAAAGTTTTTTGACAAATTGACAAATATTTCAGATATGAAACTGTAAATCTATCATTCCTTTTATACTTCTCTAGAAGGTAAGAATGACTGTTGGGAAACCTGAGGAATTAATTCACAGTGTTCATTCTCCTCTCAATCTGCTCTGGCTCAAGACCCAGATCATTTGGACACGGAGGGGGTGGGTTATCTTCTTAGTCATCGCTAAGAAGTGCTGTGGTCAATTCTCCTCTCAATCTGCTCTGGCTCAAGACCCAGATCATTTGGACACCGAGGGGGTGGGTTATCTTCTTAGTCATCGCTAAGAAGTGCTGTGGTCAAAGGACTCATCTGCCACTGCCAGTAAGTACATAGGAACTCTGGACCGCCCAGACCCATGTGGTTATTGCCAGTGCCAGAAATGTCCATCTCTCAGGATCTCTTTGATCACCAGAGCTTAGGGAATAACACACAGAGCAAGAGAGGCAGTGGGCGTTTGAGCAACAGCTCAGGCTCATCCAAGGAAGCACATGTACTTGTAGCTGCCATAGTGCCCCAGAAGGAAGAGAAATTCTCTCCCCTCCATTAGGAAATCTAAGGGAGATCAGGAACTGGTTGCTTTCCAGAAGAAAAGGATGTCCTGGAAGAGACCAAAAGCTATCTTTCCTCAGTCTTTATGGTCAACAGAGCAGTTAGGATGCCAAGAGACTAATCAGGAGCCTCTAGGATGCCCATTCTGTAGCAAAGGCTCAGATTAAGTGTGTCATGTCCCATGGAAGACAAAGCAACTCAGCTCCATGGAAATTATTCCAGTCCAGCCACTCACTACAAAGAAAAATGGTCCAATTGTTCTTACATCAAAGTTCCATTTAGAGGCAAATAGACAATAGACACATCTCACATTTCCTGTTCCACTGAGAGAAGTTTATTGTTTTCATTTGTTAGCCCGTGAGCCCAGACTCCATAGGTAGGTCATTTAAAAAAATAATCATATTCGTAATGTCTTCTGCTATTGTTGGTTGTGTACTTTGACAAATATCCAAAGCTTTAATAGGAATAGTTCTCTCTATTTCAGGTGTAGCATTCCATCCCAGTGAAGTTCTATCACTTCTTATTTCCCCATAATTAAGTAGGATGTTGCTAACTTGTTTGAGTGGCAGGACCTCCTCCTCTACTTCTTACCACCTGTAAGGTTTGCCCCATGACAACAGGGCAACCAGGTGGTACAGTGGGTAGAGTGGCAGACTTGACATCAGGAAGACTCATCTCTCTGGTTCAAATATGGCCTCAGACACCTTCTAGGTGTGTGACCCAAACAAGTCACTTTACCTTGGTTGCCTCAGTTTCCTTATCCATGAAATGAGCTGGTGAAGGAAAGGGCAAACCTCTATAATATCTTTGCCAAGAAAATTCTGAGTTGGGTTACAATGAGTCTGAAATGACTGAAAAAGGATGGGCTGTGATACTTTCTAATTGAACATCTTTGGTCCCTAGTTTCCTCTCCTGCAGAATGGGGATAATGCTAGTACTTCCTCTTGCTTTGAGCTTCTATGAAGAAAACAAAAAGGCAAAACTATGGAAATATAAGCTGCTACTACAGTACTCATACTTTATACTGATAAAGCATTTAGAGCTGGAGAGATCTTAGAGATGCTCTGGTCCAATCAGTTACTTTTATAGATGAGAAAAACTGAGGCCAAAGGAAGTTAAAGTCACATTTTCTAAGGTTCCACTGGCAGAAGTTT